>NC_137689.1:65311955-65334455 GCF_963989245.1 Nansenia antarctica | reverse complement strand
CAGGTATATCTGACTTGAATTCAAACTGTATAACTGTAAGTGTTTTTTTGGTTTTAAAGATAAAGAACTTCTAGATCTATATACCGTCGCAAACGAAAGCTTGTCTGAACACTTTCAATGATGTATGGAGTATTGCCATGTCATTCAAGTAGTACTGAACCACTGTTTGAGATATCCAAACACTATGTGTTCATTCGATAATATGTCCTGTATATCCTCTCATCTTCAACGACATCACCTAATGTGACAAAAAGGTCAGAGTCTGTCATGTCAAGCCAGACTGTCCGTCGTTCGCTCCCCGTCTGAGCTGGGTCCAGCTCAGTTGTGTTCATCGCTGAGGGTTGGCGCTACAGTCTGTTCGCTCGCAAACCAGGAGGCATGGAGCTGAGTAAGTGTTGGGCTCTGCAGTACCTGTTTACTGCCTCCCGCTGTTCCTCAGCCTGCTAGCCAGGGCACTCAGCACCAGATCGGCCCTCTCTCTCACCCGTCAGGAGGGGCAGAGTGGCACAGATCCTGTCTTAAATTTGGCCGAACACGGACGTGAAGATGTTTTTCGACAGTGTCTATACATATAGAAAGCGTTGGTTTCCCCACCCACCTTCCAGCCCTCCCGGACAAAGATTAAGCCTAGTCCTTGGACTAAACTTATACTGACTTTCAGTATACAATTTTCATTGAAGATGCTTTTTTAGTCTAGGATTAGGTTCGAAATGTGTCCTGGATGGACCGGTTCATCCTGTATGGATTATAATGTATAACTGTATTATGAAAAGGGCTTTCATCTACAGTACTCTGTCAGTTGAGTTTCTCAGGGGTTTACAAGCCCTGTCAACCATAAAGGTTGCGTACACATCGCAATGACTCCTTGTGTGCCTAGATTCCCTGCTGTATGTGGAACGCCGAACGAAGTCTATCCCACAACCTGCTTGAAGCAAACCATTGACAACTTCACACAGCTTTGTCGACGTCAATTAGCTATTCAGCTGGTCTGTGCTGTATTTTGGGTAAGACCAGCCCCAATGACCAGCTACAAGCCCCCACCCCCTCCCCTCCATCCACACCCACACACCCAACCACGGCCTCCCGCTCCCCTGTCTGGTCTGGGAGGACAGGGCTGTTCTTGTGGGAAAGCTGCAGGCTCCCCCCCAGCTCAGCCCTGCCAGCAATGCCCACCGGAGATACAGACCCACATCTTCCAGACCTCCTGCAACAAGCCTGTCCAAGGACAGCATGCAGACACACACACACACACACACACACACACACACACACACACGCGCACGCACGCACGCACACAGACACACACACACACACACACACACACACACACACACACACTCAGACACACACACACACACACACACACACACACACACACAGACACACCAACATAACCACACAGATGTGGACACACACACACACACACACACACATACACACACACACACACACACACACACACTCAGACACACACTCAGACACACCAACATAACCACACAGATGTGGACACACACACACGCACACACACACACACACACACACACACACACAAACCATTTGTGAAGCAAGGTCATTAGAGCTCACCTCTGACTGTGCCGGTCGGATGAGTGAGGTTAAGAGCTTTTTTTTCTGCTGACAAATCTATTCCTACTATAAAATGTTTCTTGTTTTCTCTGTTTTTAAACATCCTAATCTAGACTGGATGTTTTGCCAGAAGGGAGGTGCTTACATACAGTCATGAAGACACTGTACACTCTCCTGAGAGACATACTGTAATACAGTTTGTATTGACAACCGTGATAAAGTATAGCCTGAGAGATATACCTTGGCTGAGTTATTTCACAGGTGGTCATAGACAGTTGTATAAGAACCCTGAGCAGGAGCAGTGTGTTTACTGAGCGTTTACTGAGTGTGTGTGTGTGTGTGTGTGTGTGTGTGTGTGTGTGTGTGTGTGTGTGTGTGTCTGTGTGTCTGTGTGTGCGTGTGGGGTGGCGGGGTGAGTGAGGACATCTCCTGGCGGTGATAACGAGGGGGAGGCCAGGCATGGCGGGAGAGCCTCTGTCTGCCCTCGGGCGTTCTGGCACCTCCTAATTAAAACCAGCCAGGCTGCAGGGCAGGGGAGACAGATGCCTGTCACGGAAGCCACACGCATACATACACATACACCCACACACATGATGCACACTAGAGACACACTCACACATACAGGACACACACAGACACACACAGACACACACACACGCAAGCTCACGCACACACACACATGGGCACGCACACACACACACACACACACACACACACACACACACACACACACATACACACTTTCTCTGAACCACATTCTCATACATACATACATTGAAAGAGGGGCTTTTGGTCTCTCACACGTTGGACCATCTTGTAAGTTTCACAACCCCCACCCCAGACCCGGACCCGGGCTCTCTCCTCACCACGGGAGTGTTCACCAAAGCTATGTTCAGCAACCACACCAACTGCTGTGTGTGTCTGGGGTGGGTGGGTGGATCAATGCAGCCTTCCGAAGTGAGCGCTATAGCTAGCTAGGCTAGCCCACACACTCATGTCTTTAAAACCGCCATCCAACCCCTCAATGCCTCACACAGGTGGGTGGACCCACTTCTTCAACCCAGATCTTTGAGAGACATTATGAAATGAGTGTCTATTTTTTCACCCATTAAATTAATCTTCTCTTCCCCCGGACAGAATGGCAGGTTTTGTAGGTTTACATTTTTGAGTTAATTTCTTCTTCCTTGATTGTCGTAGAATCGTGCCTTTCGAGGCGTTCCTATCCTATTAGCGATGGCTAGGAGGAAAGTGAGCTCAAGAGGTTGCCAGTGGTTACAAGGACTATTTTTTGATTAGCTTGGCCACACAGGAAACACCTACATAAGAGGAGCTTCATCTCAAGGACTTGCTGTACAGTAGAATGTACAAACGCACTGTGTGTTTGAAGGCAATAGCAGCAACCTTCTTTACATCCTACTTCTCTATAGAGGTGTTCTCAGATTTAGAGGGTTATGTCCTAAACGTTTATCACTTTTTTATCTAATATTTCACAGCAGCAATAATTATGTTATCTCTGATGATTTTTCATTGCCATGAAATGAATCGAGTTGTTTCTAAACAGATTCAAAACCATTTGGATTTCTATTGATTTTGAAGTGTTTTTTCAAAGAGGCGAGTTTGAGAGAGAATTGATTTGTACTGCCTTACAACCAGATTCTGACAGCCTTGCTTCAGATACAGAACTGTAGGTCTAACTGTCACTAACTGATATAATATAATATAATATAATATAATATAATATAATATAATATAGCCTGTATATCCTTCATGACTGGAACAATGGCAGGTTAGTTGAGGACAAGGAGTGGACAACACTCCCAAGTTGACAGATTGACAAAGCCTCACACACTTGTGCTTGTCATTTTATTCAATTACCAGATTAGGTAAAGGGGGGGGGGGGGGGGGGGGGGTGGGGGGTGGCTGGCGGTTTGAGAAAGGCGTTTTGTTTCGTGAGTAACACAAAGTACACAAATCCCCCAAACTTGTGTTTTTGGCAGGGATCTAGCCTCCCACCCACGACACCCTCTACAAGCCTCCTCCCACCCTCTATTCATCTGCTGATGGGTGCTTACTCACCCAACACAACCTGTGCCTCTGCCTCTTGCCTCTGCGTTATGGAGGGGGAGGAGGACGGCCACTCACACACACACACACACACACGGATGCACACACCCACTCAAACGCGTGCGCGCACACACACACACACACACATACCCACACACGGACAGACGCACTCGCACATACACACACTCGCACATACACATACACACACACACACTCACACTCACACCTCACACACTCTGAACTGTCCTCTATTCAAGAGGATATAATGTTGTTCAAGAATGTGCAGATAGAACGGTATCAAGTAGAACCAACATGATTGTCTGTCGTGTGGAAAATCGTTTCCATTCAATCTGTGTTCAACAGCATGTTAACAGGGCCTCATACGATATGATCACATACACACCTAAATCGAAGATCTTAGCTCTCCTGCCTGAGTGTTGTGGTCACAGTACTGTTGTATTACTTGACAGTGTATTTGGCCAGTTTATTATCTATTGTTTATACTGATGATGATTTGTTTGGTCTTTCTTCCCGTTGTATTATTTTTTTATACATCAAATTATCTGAGTATATTCTTTTAGTAGTCTATACAAATATTTTTCGTTTCTCACTAAGATAATTCATTCATGCCCATGCAATGTATGACTTATAATAAGAGCACACAATGATAATAACCTCCTGTTAGCATTTATTCGGATTAAATTGCAGCAGGATTGGACAGGATTTTGATTGGAAGTATTAAGTTGGGGAGTTGCTGTGTGTGTGTGAGTGTGTGTGTGTGTGTGTGTGTGTGTGTGGGTGTGTGTGTGTGTGGGTGGGTGTGTATGTACGTGTGCATGTGGGCGCGTCTGTGTGTGTGTGTGTGTGTCTGTGTGGGTCTGTGTGTGTGTGTGTGTGTGTGTGTGTGTGTGTGTGTGTGGGTCTGTGTGTGTGTGTGTGTGTGTGTGTGTGTGCATGTGTATTGGCATTACACAGTAGCTATGCCTGAGCATTGTACTGCCTGTTGCTTTACCACACACTACAGCCGAGCTGAGCAAATAAAGAGAGGAGGGAGGCTACCCCCCAAATGTTTGTGAACACGCCAACATAAAAGTGTCCTTGCTGGAACAAAAGAACCTCTATGATCAGGTTCAGCGATGTGATAAACCTTTACCGAGTCACTGAAAGAAAGAGGGCTGAGTGTTTCATTTTAAAGACAAGAGGTGTGGTGGCTATCCCCGTATGACCCTGCTCTCCACAGAGAACGACTGCAACACCAGTGTGACCTGCAGCATGCTCGTTCGCTAACTTCATCACATCATCAGTCGTTGACTAATTACAGATACAAATGTACGTACAGCGGGGGTGAAACCGGGTCATCCGAATTCCGGGGGGAAAAATGGAAATGTTTTGAAAGGATGTCTCAGAATAGAACGTGTTGTTTCAGCAGATGCCCATGCGATGTGACAGGAGTCAGGGTATTAAGAGGTGAATAATTGAATATGTCAATCATCTTCCTCTACACCTGAGAAATGCCTTGACCACTGATGGCCTCAGCTCAATGCTGCTCTGGACTTTTCAAAGCCATACAAGGTTATGAGAATGGTGAGATTCATTCTATGGGGAGATTCAACACTGTGGCCCTTTGATTTATAAACTGTTTTAAAAAATGAAATGAAATATCTACCATTTTATTTATTTTGTATAGGACATCTGTGACATTGATAAATTCAACTGTGATTTTCTTAAAATAACATAAATATAGCAATAATATAACATCTTGAATAGATCATTACAAAAGTCCAATCCTGGTCATCAAACTGTTAGCTATCACTTTTTGTTGTTTCAAAACAATCTAAGTAGTATTATTGATGAAGCACTGTGAGGGAAAGATTTGAATGCTGTGCCAAGACAACACATTAGTGCAAACACATTCATGTATATGATTTGGTTGTGGAATTACAAGACATTAGCAATTTGTTAGAATAAACGACCCATTAGCAGACTGTGTGGCTTTCAATCTACAGTATTCCACCTTCAAGATGCTTTCGACTGCTTCCTCTGCACAATTTGACTTGATGAGGAAATAAGATAAGATTAACTTACACAACACGTGTACAACTGTGACCATCCATATCTTCTCTGAAGCGACTCTAGGCAGGTGTGGAGTGCATGGAGCCCCTCTGTGTTATAAATCCCTGAAGGTGCACCCTGACCCTAACCCTGAAGGTGAACTCTGACCCTAACCCTGAAGATGCACCCTGACCCTGACCCTGAAGATGCACCCTGACCCTAACCCTGAAGGTGCCCCCTGACCCTAACCCTGAAGGTGAACTCTGACCCTAACCCTGAAGGTGAACTCTGACCCTGACCCTGAAGGTGAACTCTGACCCTAACCCTGAAGGTGCCCCCTGACCCTAACCCTGAAGATGCACCGCCACATAAAATGTGAAGAGCAACTCTCACCTCCTCCACAAACACTTTCACATGTGAGTCTGTAAGTACACAGAAAAAGAGAGAAAAAAAAGAAAGAACTGTGATACTGAAAGAAGGGAGAAAAGAAAAGAAAGAAAAGAAAAAAGATGTTACTGACCTTTAAAAAAACAGATGCGCTTGGATTTCAGTTCTTCTCAGTCTCGGTCCCTGTCAGAAAACAGTCCTATCGTCTGTGGCAGACATGTGAAAGTGAGAGAGAAAGAAAGAGAGTGAGAGAAAGAGAGGGGGGTGGAGGAGGGGGGGGGGGGGGAGAGAGACAGAGGAGCTCAAATTTGTACTGAAGGTGTGTCACTGATTCTAGAGAGGAGAATGAACCTTACCACCAAACGGTTATGTAAAAAAACCACACACACACTCACACACACTCGCGCACGCATGCACGCGCACGCACACACACACACACACACACACACACACACACACATGCACACACACACACACACACACACACACACACACACACACACACACACAACAAAACAAATATGCACGCCCACCCACCAGCCAACACCCCTCCCTCCAAACCAAAAGTATTTGGCAGCGTTCCCTACACGTCCACCTGCACAGAGGGGAGGGGAATGACGCACTCAGAGGCCAAGCCTGCAAACCTGCTCTCAGGCTCGGGCTTTGCAAAGGTAGCTGGGGCTCAGGATAGGGACAGGGATGGGGATGGGGCTAGGGTTCAGGATAGGCACAAGGATGGGGCTGGGGTTGGGGCTGGGGCTCAGGATAGGGACAGGGATGGGGCTGAGGCTGGGGCTCAGGATAGGGACAAGGATGGGGCTGAGTCTCAGGATAGGGACAAGGATGGGGCTGAGTCTCAGGATAGGGACAAGGATGGGGTTGGGGTTGGGGCTGGGGCTCAGGATAGGGACAAGGATGGGGCTGGGGTTGGGGATGGGGCTGAGTCTCAGGATAGGGACAGGGCTGGGGCTGGGGCTCAGGATAGGGACATGGATGGGGTTGGGGTTGGGGTTGGGGCTGGGGCTCAACATAGGGACAAGGATGGGGCTGGGGTTGGGGTTAGGGCTGGCCTGGGACCCAGGATAGGGACAGGGATGGGGCTGGGGCTCAGGATAGGGACAGGGATGGGGCTGGGGCTGGGGCTGCATGGGGCTGCATGGGGCTGCATGGGGCTGCATGGGGCTGCATGGGGCTGGGAGCTCTGGCTGCGGAGTGGAGTTGAGGATGGGGCTGAGGTTGGGGATGGGAATGGGGATTGAGCTGTGGTTGGGGATGGGAATGGGGATAGGGCTGAGGTTGGGACTAAGGAAAGAGATAGTGATTGGACTGGGGACTCTGGCTGCGGACTGGAGTTGGGGATGGGGCTGGGGATGGGGCTAGGGCTGGGGATGTAGGGTCTGGAGATATGGCTGGGGTTGGGGCTGCGGATATGGCAGGGGCTAGGGCTGGGGCTGGAGGGGCTGGGGATATGGCTGAGGCTGGGGCTGGAGGGGCTGGGGATATGGCTGGGGCTGGGGATATGGCTGAGGCTGGGGCTGGAGAGTCTGGGGATAGGATTGGGGCTGCATGGAGCTGCATGGGGTTGGGGCTGGGGCTAGCAGTACTGAAAGGGGTTGTGGAGAAGCATCAACAGTCATCATCTGTCCACCAGCTACTTGGCACATATACAGACGTTTAGAAATGAAAGATCAGAGACTAAAGAGAGCTAGATAAGTGGGAGCTAGATCTGAGTGTGTTTGGGTGTGTGCTGCTGTGTGCCAGCCTGTACCTGGCGGAGGGAACAACACTGACATCACACTGAAGGGTGTATAGAGCACATGGAGAACATAATGAGGGGGTGGAATCAATGATCTGAATGGTGGAACCATTGAGTAATGCTTTTCTATTGTAGTTCATTTATTGACCACGACTCTTAGGTTCAATGTCTATATGAACTGCTGAGTTGCATCAAGACATTTTGGGATACCGTATCAATTTGTTTTATTTTGTGTTATATATGGAATAACTTGTTAAACTACAACCATCGAACCTCAACTATGGCTATCTGTTTTCTACACACAGAGGTGTTTAAGCATTGAAACATGTAAGGGTAAGGTAAGCCTATCAACTTTGCAAAAGTGTCACCAGAAACAGATTTTCGGTTGTCTTTACAATAGCCTTAAAACAGGTGATTACAAAGAAAAAAAACACTAAAGATATAGTATGTTCTTAAGATTGTAATCCAATTGAAATGTTTGAAACTAATATGAATCCATTTTCAAAGTTTTCCCAAATGATTTTAATGTGAAACATTATGAATGTCATAATCTCCTTCATATTACAACAGTCACTTAAAACAAGCAAGCAATTAGCAGTGGGCTCTACTTGAACGCTGATTATCATAAAACCCCTCAGCAATGTTTGAAACACCCGTAGAATTAGTGGCCTTTCAATCTACAGTACCAAGGACACACCGCTCATTCAGAGCAATGGTTGTTTACTGGAAGTAGATGCTGTTTGTTAGAAATGTTTTTGAAAACATGCACTCTTTCAGTGGTCACAATTAAGCGCACCACATGTACGTATGCCCACAAGCAAACACATACCATGGCATTATAATAAAGCAGCGATATCACATATTTTGGTTCCTTACTCTGATTTTGTAAGATGTTTGAACACATTGTCACATTGTCACTTTAAGCTATTTTGGAACAACCAACCAGCCAGTATAGGGAGAAAGAGGACATGTGTGTTCACCCAACAGCCTTGAGAATGAGAAGTAGGCTATGGTTGTGTCTCTTAGTGTCTCTTAGTGACTCTGGCCCTTTGGCTGACGTAGCCGAGACTCTGCTCGCTGCACACACCCACATGTCTCTGCTATGCCTTTCATTGTGACACCTGTAGGTCAGGCTTTTCACCCTGTGCCCATTTTATTTTCTGTATGTTTCGTTAGTCCTGTTTGTCTTCCATCGAGGGCCAGATTGAAAATCCTAAAAGATCATGTAGAAAAATGTTAACCAAGAAATTACTTAAAATCGAATAAAAATCTGTTTATCTGGTAACATTTGAAAACAAAAAACAATTGTACTCAATGGACCATAAATTACAATATTTGAAATGCCATGCCCAAATCTTCCCAAATGCTCTTAAAATATACAATGGCTTGGTTTAAATGACTTGAGATGATTCTGGCATGACATTTCTAACATGCTAATTTAGAGTCCATTTACTTTCATTGTTTTTTAGCAACAAAAACAGTTAGCAGTTGGTGACAGTACCGAGATAAACAGAATCAAATTGTGGATTGAAGTCTGTCCTTGTCCATAGACATCAGGGTAAGGAACCAAATGCGATTTTGTAATTTGAGTGAACTATCCCTTTAATAGCATAACACAATGTTGTTAGCTACCATGATAGATTATTGTCACAATAGGAGTATCTTGAATAAGCCAAGTCTCTCAGAGAAAGTAGCCTTTAGCTGGTAGTAATACTAGCTAGCTACTAGCTGGAGTGAGGCAGTGGAGTCTAGTGGAGGTAGAAATCTGAGGACTCATTGTAATCCATGGAATGGAATAAGATGGTATCAAACGTGTTATATCACAATTGATACCATTCCTCATTCCACTCCATGCAATACAATGAGCCTGTCCTCCAATGTCTACCTCCAGTAGCCTCCCCTGGAGTGAGGGTAGTGTACAGTGCCCTCCTGGGCTGTTGAGTGGGGACACACCCATGGCAAACATCCCTTCCCCTCTATCCTGGATGCCAGCTGTCCTGTCCCACCTTGCCCATGCACTTACCTGGGATTGACCAGGAATTTTTATATTCTTTTTTTTAAATATATTTTTGGGGCATTTATGCTTTTATTGGGATAGAGACAGTAGAATGAAACCAGGAACATTGCCATTAAGCGGCCCAATTTTACACATTGTTTAATTATTATTTTTTAATACACATTTCCAGCACTGTTTCAGCAGTCTAAACTCCTGCTTTGTTCGTACATGGTTAGGATGACACCGTACATCAAGGGTTACAACCTTAGGCAGTGTAATCATTGGCGATAAGCACACGAGAGAGGTATTTTCTTTTTGAAATGTTCAAGTGCCCCCTCAGCTGCATGCCAAATCACCCCTTGAACAGCCATTGGCAGTCTGTCTTATTTAGTTTGATTGACAGTACGGCCTCCCACTCAAATTTTCCACAGCAATTGCAGAGCATCGGTTCAGGTTCAGTAGATGATGGCAACCCCGCTAGCTAAGAAAGCTAAAGTAAAGCTTCGGGCAAGTGTGGTTTTGTTTTTCAGAAGGATCGTACTGTGTGTACTGTATGTTTTGAAAATGTTGTTTGCCGAATGTCGAGCCATTTTGAGACAAAGCACAAGAAAACTTTCAAAGACCAGGCAGACATGGCAGAATCCATCAAACATGCCGTGTCCAGTTATGGGAAGCAAGCCAACACTCTCAAAGTCTTTGCCACTGCTAAAAACATGCGACTGAAGTAAGCTATCGCATTGCTCATTGCATTGCGAAACACGAAAATCCATTAATTGATGAACAAGACAAGTGGAAGATTGATGGGGTTAATGACCTAAACATAGATTAAGACTGGTCTAAGTCTTAGTCTTATATTCTCCGGTTAGACCAGTCTAATTAAGACTGCCTGTTGCATAAAAAATACGACTGACTTATTTTGAGGTTAGAAAGTTAACCACCTTCCCCCCTGGCTAAGCTTGATTTAAGAGCTGTGTTGCTATGGGAACGAGTCAGGGCTAGTAGCTAGCTAACACTGGGGAGCGTACCTATGTTCCCCGGGTCCTATGTTCCTTGGTACCATAGCTCCCTCCCGAAAAAGGGTCCTATGTTCCCCGCTCCCAAAAAAGGGTCTTATGTTCAACAGGACCCGGGGAACATAGGACCCGGGGAACATAGGACCCGGGGAACATAGGGATGACCCCCTAACACTGTAACTCCAGCGCAGTAAACTACTTCACTGGTTAAAACTGCTAAGCAGTATACTTTTCTCCACATTATATTCCTCCAATATACATACGTTTTCAGCAGAAGAAAAGGGAGTTGATCTCTCAGATCTTCCGTCGCTAGGTGTACTGTAGCTGTTTCGGCCGCCATGTCTTATTTGACCTAGAATGCATTGCGTGACAGGCTATCTAAGTCAGTCTTACTTTACTCAGTCATAGGTGAGCTTTATTCAACAGGAACATTTTAGTGTCTATAGCAAGACTGACTTAAAGTGAGATCTAAGTCTAAGACTGGGTCTATCTTTATGCAACTGGCCCCTGATTATGAGAGCAAAATGTTTCTTTAAAATGCTGTTGCTATGCATGTATGGATGGAATACAATTCCAGGTCTGTTGAAAAAGTTTTTTTAATGTGGTGTCATAATTAAACTTAATGTTAAACTTAATGTTGATATGGAACACTAATTAACATTTCCAACTGGCACTTCATGTCAAGAAGGTTGCTGGCCCATGCCCTACATCCTCTTACACATGTCAAGAGGAAGGAACACACCCAGAGCCATGAGAGTTTCGTGACTAGGTGTCTATTAATATGATAATCCAGGGTGTGTTGATGTCGTTGAAGTAGGAGCGAAGTATCTTCTCACCATTCATAACTCAAGAGTGGCCATAATCTCCACAGAACCTGCTAAACAAGCCTTGACTGACGGACAGTGAGACTGGAGAAGAAACCAATGGCACCATCACAAAGGAAGGAGAGAGGGTGAGACAGAGAGGAGTGGAGGGAGAGAAAGCGAGAGAGAGAGAGAGAGAGAGAGAGAGAGAGGGGGGGGGGGGAGAGAGAGAGTGTGGAGGAAGAGAGAAAAAGCGGTGGACGAAGAGAGAGAGGTGCAGGGAAATAGAGAGAGAGAGAGAGAGAGAGAGAGAGAGGGGTGGAGGAAGATAGAGAGAGGGAGAGAGGCGGAGGGAGAAGGAGAGAGAGAGAGGTGGAGGGAGAGGGAGAGGGAGAAAGAGAGATGTGGAGGGAGAGGGAGAAAGAGAGGTGGAGGGAGGGTGGGGTAGAGTCCCCGTGGTTCTCAGTGAGGCAGTGCCAAGGCTACGCCTCTGGAGCGGTCGGACTGGTTCACACCAACCCTCCTTCCCTCTCCCCTACTCTCTCTCTGTCTCTCTCTCTCTATCCCACCCTCTTTCTCTCTCTCTCTCCTAGCCAACTCCACACAACCAACTGCATGAGAAGACAGGGAGAGGAATGTGATCTAACCACACACTCCCAGAGATATTACCTCAACCCCCCCCCCCCCACACACACACACACACACACCCCCCTGCACCTACGCCCTCACCCCGCACCCCTCCTCCCTCCCAGCCCTCCCTTGTTCGTCCCCCTCCTCCACTCCTCCAACGATATTGCTGCCAGGCCGGAATGTTTTTCTTAGCCTCTCCTACACAGTTTCACACAGCTCTCTCTCAACATACATCCTACCCACCCTGCTCGGCTGGAGGAGGGGGGGTGAGGGTGGGCAGCTGTGGGAGGGAGGGAGGGAGGGAGGGAGGGATGGAGGGAGGGAGCACCACTCATATCAACTTAACCCTCTCACTGCATGGGGCTGAGAGACAACGTTTTATATGAACGGCTGCCGGAGGAGATCTGTGTAAATGGTTGAACATGTACTGTATAGCTAGATGACAAAGATGTTGTTATATTCTAGTCAGGTGATGCAGTCATGAAAAACCCCAGGCTCTACTGCACAAGATAAGCTAGCCTCTTTATTTCCATACAGTCTGTCACTTCAATATGTTGACCTTCATGAACTGTCTATTTTAGAACTTTATGTATATCATGTTTCTTTGGTCGTCTTCCCACCGGAACGCATTCAATTTCAAACAAGAAACAGAAAGAAGTGAGGCTCTAAGGTAAACTGCCTTTTTCTGTTTCACGTTTGAAACTGTGCTGATGTGGGGGCGACAGGATGAGGTTGAGCTAATACTTGACTTGAGATTCTAAGCCTCTAAAGGTTATGGTGTTTGTTTGTTATCAGCCATCTCTGTACCATCACCTTGCACGCTGTTGTGGTTTAGCAAAAAAAAGGCCCTCCGGTAAAGGTAAACGTTATCTCTGTCATCTCTATCTCACCATTATCTCAAGCTGCAAGGATAACAACTAGACACTTTTGTAGAAATGAGAAGAACAGAGATAGCCACAACTCTGTTTTTGCCACACAGAAGAGCAAGCATCAAAACATAGATAGGTTGTTCTTTTTATATTATTGTATATAAGTTGTAAAAGATAAGAGAGTGTCTTTATCTGAATTTGAAGACAGTCTTCGTGACGGAATGATGCTGCAGCATGGATGACACAATCAGTGTGGATGACACAATCTTTTGCAGTGAGCATTAAGGGGATAGTTCACCCAAATGACCAAATCACATATTTGGTTCCTTACCTTGAAAGGAGGCAATGGTACTTACATTGGCATATTTGAAATGTCATGCCTGAATCATCTCAGTCATTTAAACACGTCATTCAGTATTTCAGAGAGTTTAGGATTATTTGGGCAAACATGCTAATTTAGGTACCATTGACTTCCATTGGTTTTTTGGTTAAAAGTACTAACCATTAGTAGTTAGTGACAGTGCCCAGGTGAACAGAACCAAAGTATGGATTAAAATCTATCCTTGTCCATAGACTAAACATAGGTAAACATGTGATTTTGGAATTTGGGTGAACCATCCCTTTAATAGAGAGATATTAGATATTAGACTGATAGCGATATAGCACAGTATTAAATACGAAATAAACCAGTCATCTAGGAAGGGCAACCCTAGGTCATTCTAGGGGGGGGGGGGGATTAACGAGTTATAATAGTGGTAACAATCCATGATGACTTGTTTACTGTTTATCCGGATTGAACTGACCACTTGTGGCAATATAATGTATATCCAGGACATAATAATCAGTGTTGACTATCAATATCCACATAATGATGATGGTGGTGGAGGAGAGGGCTGGCCACTGGAGGATTGTGGGTTTTGCAGTGCCGAGCTGTTAAAATAGCCGGCAGGAGGAGCGGAGTGACTACACGACTGAGCCAGAGCATAGCAAGTGCGAGTCTGGCAGACGCTATTAAACCACTCGCTGACAGAATCAGCCTTTTATCTCCGTAGAGAATGAGAGAGCAGTCACAAACCATATAACTCTGCCACATGAAGACACAGCAAACGGGTGTCGTGAATACCGGCCGGCCACAATGCTGAAGGAGAGCATGACACAGTTGTCAAGACAGGAAACCTTCAAAGTGCTTCATTTCCATACAACAATTTTTTTGTCCAGGATTGACCACCATAACGTGTCATTTTACAGTGACATGAGGTTTTATCCAAAACATGTATTTGAGAAACATGTATTTGTATTACACACCCCTCTTTGTATATTGGTGTTTGCATATGAAGCGATATTCTGCTGTTAGTGTGAGTGTGTTTATATACAGAGTTTAGACGTGTTACAAACAGAAGACCATCCGACCTCATTGGGCTGTCTCACACGATATACATATTATGAAATGTATGATTCACTCGTGAGGGGAAAGTGTGTGTGTGTGTGTGTGTGTGTGTGTGTGTGTGTGTGTGTGTGTGTGTGTGTGTGTGTATGTGTGTGTGTGTGTGTGTGTGTGTGTGTGTGTGTGTGTGTGTGTGTGTGTGTGTGAGAGAGAGCAAGCCCCTTCCCTGGGTGGATGGAGGGCTGACGTTTTATTTATCTTATTACATTTATTTCTACCCATTTGTTTTACTTTTCATCTATGCTGTTATATTTATTTGTTCTTGCCACATTTATTTGTTCTTCAAATATCAAGCACCTTGAGCTGCATTTTATATATGAAAGATGCTATAAAATAAAGTTTATTATTACTCTGCACTACAAGGCAATGGACCCCTAGGAGGAGGGGAGAGAGAGAGAGAGAGAGAGAGAGAGAGAGAGAGAGAGAGAGAGAGAGAGAGAGAGAGAGAGAGAGAGAGAGAGAGAGAGAGAGAGAGAGAGAGAGAGAGAGAGAGGGGGGGGGGAAGAGAACGTGAGTAGCAAGAGTGACGGAGACCTCGTGATCTCATCTTTTGACCATACTTTACTTTTAGGTGCGATCGCCTTTTAATCTGGTTGATCAGACAATGGCCTCCGTCCGTCCGGCTCCCCAGAGGCAGGGTTGAAGCTCCCGCCAGCTGCCAGCGTTGTAGAGAGAGCTCCAGCACTGGGCCCTAATTACAGGAGCACGGCAACAAATTTAGCCAGGATGGTAACCAAAAAACGGAGGAGGCAGAAGGGAGGGTTCACTTGGAAAAGTCACGGCTGGACGAGAGCTTCACAAGAGCGGACCACAGAGAAGAGGGGGGTGACTATTTCGGGATCCGCCGCTCTCATTATTTATCATAGTTGGAGTCTCCGCACGGCGCGGCAACCTACAATTGACTGGGTGCAGATGGGCAGCCTCCCCGAACCCAACCCCAACCCTTCCACTTCTCTCAGCCCCCGCGGCCAGATCTGTGTGTGCACGGGGCCCAGGGCCTGGCGCCCAGGGCCTCACCTAAAACACAACGCTATAACATCACTGACACCAGATCTGTGTGTGCACCTAAAACACAACGCTAACATCACTGACACCAGATCTGTGTGTGCACCGAAAACACAACGCTAACATCACTGACACTAGAATGAGGGGATCTCCGTCTGAACACCGCAGCCTCTGCTAACATACCCCCACGCACACGCACACACGCACACACACACACACACACACACACACACACACACACACACACACACACACACATGCGCATATGCACATGCACACACACGAACACGGATGCATGCACGTACACACACGTAGGGATGGGAATAGATAAGATGTTATCGATACCGATGCTGTTATTGGTTCTGCTTATTGGTCCGATTCTTTATCGATTCCTGATCGATTTTCTGTGTGGAGAAAAAGTAGGCCTACACAGGTTTTCAGCATCAATGCAGCTGTTTTAATATCTCTTGAGTCTCTGAATGCAGTGTAGTATGTCTGCCTAATAACATTTGAACATGTTAAAATGTATTACAATGCTCCTTTTCATATACTCTGAAAACAAATCTTAAATTGACTGATAAAATAAACGATAGGTTCTTTCGAAAAATAGGCACGTATGCCTAGTAACATTTGAATACATTACAATAATCCTTTTCAAAAGGGAATAAGAACCAAATATCACATTTAATTGGCACATAAAATAAATAAATCTTCTTTAGAAGGTGTGGCTAAAACAAGATCATGTGAAGACTGATGTCTGTCCTATTTAGAAAAGCCATATGTGCATGATTCCTTGACCTCACTTGAGACAAAGAAACGTTAACACATTGCATGGAGCATTCGATAAAAGGAATCGATAAGCGTGGAGGCATACGATTCCGATAGATCAATCAATTTGTAACCAGTTCTCAACAGGAACAGGTTCTCAATTCCCATCCCTACACACACGCATGCGCACACACACACACACACACACACACTCACACACGCACACACACACACACACACACACACACACACACACACACACACGCACACACACACACACGCGCACACACACACACACACACACACACACACACACACACACACTAACTTACACAAAATCCAGTGAGCGCCAGCTCACTCAAGCATAGTTCCAGTCAAGGTCATAGTTTGGAAACCCCACAGCCTCACCTAACCACACAAAGATTATGCTTGACCTGAGTTTCAACACCCAAAGCCTTTCACAACGTACAGCCCAACAGCCAGTGGAGCAATAACGACAACAAATAACCATGACAACAGTCAGTACGTCCTTGGAGATACATGATACTGTGCTACTTTACACATGCAGTCCTGCTGGCCTGATGGTCAAGTTAAGTTATAGACTCTCATTACAAAATTGTGGATAATGTCATGTTATGTCTAGTGCATTTAATGACTGGCACGTCATATGAAAGCCATATTATGTGAGGGACAGTTTGTGAGATCACGGACAATTGGCAGTTAAACCCAGAGAGCTCACCCACGACTCCACGACTCCACCACTTCCACCCATAGTGTCCTCTATACAGCTGCTCTCACTGAAGCAAGCTCACACTTCACTCTCACCCCCTCCCCCCCTCTCCCTCTCTCAAATCTAATTAAAAGTAGCTTTATTGGCATGACATCCATGTAGTATGTATTGCCAAAGCATACAAAACATTTACAATACAAAATATAACAATGGAAAGAAGAAGGAAAACATATAGGTGTGTGTTTTCTTCAAATGTGGAGGGTCTAGATTGTTGGGTCGTTCAGCTCCCACATCCAAACCCCCCACCGCGGAGTGAGTGTCCCACTGCCACACACTCCGCTGAACAATCCCCCCCCACACACACATGGGGTACATTGACAATGACTTTCAGTAGCCCCCCCGGACACTGTGAACAATCCAGTTTCGCCTTTACACTAACTGCTGGTTGCACACCCCTGGTCAATGTGATCACTCTTTACCCTTTGCACTACTGCTGTTTACAATACTACCTTTGCACACACCGTATTAGTGCACATTGCACATACCTCTTTGATATAGCCTCTTTTATACATCTGTACATTACATACTGTACATAGCTCATAACTGTATATACCTCTAAACTACCATACTTGCCATACTGTACCTATCACTATCATTGTCATGTTTTTATATCATGTTTTTACATCATTATTTGCACTTCTGGTTAGATGCTTAACTGCATTTTGTTTGGTACTTGTACTCTGCAATGACAATGAAGTTGAATCTAATCTAATCTAATCTAATCTTAAATGTTTGTTTGTTCGGAATCCTATTTATCTACGGTATCTATATCTCTGTCTACAATAATAATAACAACAACTGTTCTCTCTCTCTCTCTCTCTCTCTCTCTCTCTCCCCCAGAGTTCCCTTTTCTTTTTTATGAAATAGCTACAAACTATTGACATATGCCAAAAAGAGACTGCCATGAAACAGGGCACATGAAAGATGATTAACGTGAACATACAATAGAATTAACTCACAAAAGCACAGCTAATCGGAGCCTAACTGTCATTGTTTGTCAACGGCTAAGATTTGCAGATACAGCCATTTCATTCTTTCACCATTCAAACATTATAATAGAAGAATGTCATTCGAGGTAACCGCCTACCTACCTAAACACTCAGCTTTCACGGTGGTGCTTCTCGCGGTATTGAGTGTACAATCAAACAGGTTAGTCTTCTACCCTTATCTGGGGGATCGAGTCCTTGTCAACCATACACCCCCCACCACCACCACCACTGTCCCCCAGCTCCCAACCCCTGAGAAATCAGGAAAAAAACTCAAAACGAAAACGGTTTCACTGGAAACCACTAATACAGTGAAAAGATAATGATGAAGATAATGAGATAACCAGATAACCCCCCACCTCACCTTCAGAAGTGTCGCCCACCAGAGGCAAAGCTTGCTGTTCAGCTGAGTCGGCGTGCCTCGATGGGAAACAAGGAGTGGGAGGGCTCCTGACCTTAGAACGCTCACGGCCTTGAGAACGTCTCCTTTTGCTCACTCAGCTCCCTCCATCTCTCCATCGTTCACCAGCTCTTTAGTTCACTATGTACTAGTACAACATCCACAAACCACACAACCTGAATGGAGAGAGGTTTCATTGTAGAGGTGGTTCTTCTGCAGTCTTCTCACCTTCAGGGTTTCTCACAGGCTAGCCGCCTGTCAACGGTTATGACAGGATGTGTGATACGGTAGCCTGTTACCGTACTCTAATTGGGCTCTTGATAACAATGCTTATTATAAAAACACTGACAATAGGTCAACAGTGTGGTGTCAAATATGATATTGTCTTTTTCAGTTCACTTTTCTTCACTTCATTAGTTGTGACTCTAAATGCCTGACACGTGTTTCTGTACATGTGTTGTAGCCTACATGTAAGCTTGTTACATTTGGCCTATGTGGCTTCTCTGAATGGTTTAATGTTTAATATCAGTCTTAGTGGTATGGCCATTAGGACAGCATTAGCCAATATCACCTGTATGTCAGAGGCAGAAATTGGAGGCATTACAATGAGCCTGTCCTTTGATTTCTACCTCCACTACTATATATATATATATATATGGCATTTTGTCACTTATCTAAAGCAACTTACAGTACAGTGAGTGTATACATTTCAATATAGACGGTCCCGGTGGGAATCAAACCCACAACCTTAGTTTTAGTAGCACCATGCTCTATCAACTGAGCCACACAGGACATGTGTGTGTATTGCTGCTAATGCTACCCTCTGTACGAAAACCCTCTCTCCATGAAGTAACACAGGCCTCATTGGCAGAAAGACACCTATGGGGACCTCACTCTAATCAGCACATCACCTTGGGCATCTGACTCTGCCTATAGGCACAACTGTGGCACAGCTGGGACCACCCGAACATCCCATTATTGTACCTCTCATCCCAGCGGTAGGAGGACCAAACTCTCACTCAACCCCTAATGAGCTGTTAGCTCTGTTAACTTAGAGAGAGGCACGCTGAAGAGGCAGATACTGTGTTTTTCACACTACGGCTGCTAATGTGTCAGGTCATAACAGGTTATAGATACCGTGTGGAAGTTACGCAGTAACTTAGTTACGAGTAGCGCAGGTCGGATTTCTTTTTTTAATTATGTTATTATTATTATGTTTTACATTCTGTGACAGCTTTTGTTTTGAATGATAGAGAGTTTGTACATAGGAGACAAAGAAAAAATTAATGATATTCTATCGTAGCAGACAGTACCTGTACAAACTGAAAGAAGATGCATTTGTTCGTTTGTTTTGAGTAGCCTAGTCTATAAGAGGCAGAATGACCTAAACCTCCGCAGAATCCAAGCGTGTTATTATGGAGGCTTGAAGATAAACAGTGAGTGATGATGTTGGGTTAGACTTCTCACACGGCACGTCTAACCCCTCATCAACGTCAATTGGGTGGGAGACCAGAGCTGACACAGCAACCAGATCCAAGTCACAGACAAAACCAACGCATCGGATTGGTCTCCAAACACCAGGAAATGTGCCTCTGATTGGTTCATTAGGGGGGAGAGAGGCCCTGGTGTTATCTACAGAGCTGGGGGTGTTAAAGGCTAAGGGAGATCAGATAAGAGGATACAGACACTGTTCTACAGCTACAATCAATCAACCCATCGGCTACAGCGACTGATAGTACGAGCTACCTGTACAAGCTGTCACCCTGGCCTGCAGAGTATGAAGATATTATTGACAGATAAGAGATCACTGTTCACTTAAAAAAAAGAAAAAGAAAAAAAGTGTAATTTGTTGGTCACAAAACATTGAATCGAGAAGGAAATGAGAGTTACAGGAAGAGTCGTGTGAATGAAAACTCAGCGGAAATGATTGCAGGCATTTTCTGGAAGGATCTGTAAAATACCCAACCTGAGTTTCAGAATGTGTGTGAGCCTCTGCAGATAAGGTGGAAAAGGCTGGAGATTCTGGGTCAGCATTGTGGGCAGACCTCTCTCCGTCCACCCTCGAACTGGCAACTGCGCTCTGTTTCTGAGTAAGACACACACACGCACACACACACACACACACACACACACACACACACACACACACACGCCGTCTAGAGATGGCGAAGATGTGGAGGCTGTGTGTGAGATGACCTCTTTAGATTAAAATCCAAGGTAGAGTATTGTGTGTGTGTGTATGTGTGTGTGTGTGTGTGTGTGTGTGTGTGTGTGTGTGTGGTGTTCTGGCCTTAATTCAAACCAAGGTAACCGTTGTATTGTGGCTTGTCTATTATGTTTAGAGCGCATGTAGCAGTTGAAATGTGCTACACACATAAAGTTGGATTAGATTAAATCCATGTACATCATGTACTCCATGTACTGTGATTGTACGTAGAAGACAAGTCTCTCATGCTAGTCTCTAACCTATAGTGGTTGTGGGCAGACACAAAGGATGAAACAGAGTCTGAGCATGCAGAACAATACTGTGTAAGGAACAATGTTTGCGAAAAGATCAGACGTTCACAAGATGGCTGCTGCAGTCATCAATTTGTTAATGTTTTGTTTCGGTCATGGTTTGTCTCGGCTGAAGAGGTGTAATTTGTGGCCTTTGATATGGGCCTTGGTAACCAAACCCTCTTGGTCATGGCAACAGGCACGAGAAGGTAAAATATGTAAAACACCACAAATACCCAAATACAAACGAATAACTATTATAACCATTTTGTGGGTTCGGATTTATAACCAGCTTATGACTTTCAATCTTTCATTAGTGGCTAGTTTACAGTATATCAATAATGAATAAGCAGCTATAAAAACAAACAGCCTAACAAGGATTGATCATGCCAGTTCTCACCACAGCTAAAAGCACTAGAAGCTAAACTGTGGCTGATACCACAATTATAACTAACCCTAACCCTAACCCTAACCCTATTTCATTATGAACAGTTCACCGTTTTACTTGTATTCCAGTAGTACTATTTTAGACAACTATTTCCAAGATGGAGTCCTTGGTCTTTGGTGTGTCATCCCTGCAGTTGCCAGTGGTCACTGTGCTGAAGGGAAATCGGATTCAGTGGGGTTATCGCCATGGTGACTCACAAGAGCTTCCTGCCGACTTCCTCCTGGAGTGGACTTCACAGGGGCAGCTGATAAAGGGTGTGTGTGTGTGTGTGTGTGTGTGTGTGTGTGTGTGTGTGTGGGTGTGTGGGTGAGTGTGTGTGGGTGTGTGGGTGAGTGTGTGTGAATGCACGCACGCACACACACACACGCACACACACACACACACGCACACACACACACACACACACACACACACGCACGCACACACACACACGCACACACACACACACACACACACACACACACACACACACACACACACACACACACACACACACATGCCTACAAGAGTGTCTGTACATGCACGCGTATGTGTGTGTGTATGCTCGGCCAGAACACACACTCACCTAGTGTCAGAGCCCAGTTTCCCCCGACTCTTTCCATGCCCTCATCCTCCTCCCTCCTCGCTTTCCCGGCATCCATGAGAACCAGGGCCCATCACGTTTGACCACAGCATCACCACCCCAGGAGAAACAGGCTCTCTTGACTGTTTCCTGATCTCTCACAGCCTCCCTCCATCTTTAAATAGAACCACGGCCTCATTGTGACAAACCCTCTACCTATTAGCTGTCAACTAGCCATCCTGACTGAGCGAGAACACTCTGCCTCTCATGCCACAACTCACCCACTGTCTCTCACACAGTGACACACGCTGGTCGGGGGGGTTTGACAATACTTAGGGGATTCGAACTCTAAGGAAACGAGAAGACAACACACATCATGGACTTGTCATTCCGGAACGTTCTAATAAATTCACGGCACAGGGCCTTGAATAAATGGATGTATGTTAG
>NC_137689.1:65294455-65306955 GCF_963989245.1 Nansenia antarctica | reverse complement strand
AGAGCAGGCTTTTCGAGCACGGGGGAGTCAACAACAACAACAACAACAACAACAACAACAACATTACAATAGAAGTGAATAACTCCGATTTGGGGGTATTTCATCAGACCCTCTTAAACAGGTTGCAAGGATGAAAAAAACCCTTGTTTTGTTAGACACCGACGGAGATGTATAAATAACCTCTCCCAATTAGACGATTGAAGATAAAGATATCCTCAATGCCATGGCAACTTTGATGCGCAGATCTAAAAGCCCCCTCGGGAAACAAATGAACAAAGAAACTCGGCGTGAGCGGACACCATCTTACCTATCTCTTTACTGCCCAGTGAGGTGAAGTTAGAACACTCTCTCTTCACCCCACAAATCCCAACCAGGACATACAGTACGTTGACAAACAACAAACAATGACAACGTATAGCGCAAAGACCACAATGAGCCAAGCCCACAGTTGAAACACATTCTCACGCCTATAGCGGAGGACCGGCGTCCCAGCTCCATCTGTAATTACAGCGAGAGGGGCTGAACCTCAAAGCCACGCGGAGGCCATGATCAAATGGAACATGAATTATGATGCCATATGAAACATACGAAAGGGTGAGACGGAATGGGGGGAGGAGGAAGGGGAGGAGGGGGTGGGGTGGGGGGGGGGTACGTTTAATTAAACATTACCCTGAAAAACCCTTGAGTCTCACAGCACTACCCTGTGTGGGATGTCATTTGGCTGCAACCCCACACCATCCAGAGACACTCCTCTTATTTTCGCCTCTGCAGTCCAGCGGCACACGTTTGAAAAACATTACACACTCAGACAGACACTAATGTCCATGGAAAGTCACTCAGACACCAGTCAGCGTGGTTGGGTCTGTTTTAACACCCTCACCCTGTTTTAACACAGACACACACACACACACACACACACACACACACACACACACGCACACACACACACACACACACACACACACACACACACACACACACACACACACACACACTAGTCTCACCACCCCTGTCTGACTGGCCTGGATCACAGTATACACACATACAAGCAGACAGTAAACACACATACATACACACACACACACACACACACACAGACACACACACAGACACACACACACACACACACATACATACACACACACACACACGTGCACGCACACACACACACACACACACACATTGTACATTATGGGTACTATACAGCATACAGTAGGTCAATGAGGCTATTGTAATAATACTAACTAATACTAATCCTACTACTACTAATAATAATAATAACAATAATAAATGTAATTTACCTTTCTCAGACTCAAGGACACTGTACAAAAAGACTCATGGGCACTGTACAAAAAAAAGAAAACAAAAATACAAAAAGTTCAAATTGAAGTCAAGATCAAACATGTTATAAGAGCTCAGACATCTATAGGGAATAGTGTTACTCAGGACCAATGGCCAATATTGTCTGGAATCTATCATATATAAAAGCAGGTTGTCATGTTTCCATAAAATAATTGCACACTGCACTGCATCTGTCACAGGTTTGCATACACTCCAATATGCTTTCAATTATGCACATGATTTTATTGTTGTTTATCATTTTATATATTAAAATGAAATGTATATTTCAGGATGACTGCCTTTGTGTGTGTGTGTGTGTGTGTGTGTGTGTGAGTGTGTGTGTGTGTGTGTGTGTGTGTGTGTGTGTGTGAGTGTGTGTGTGTGTGTGTGTGTGTGTGTGTGTGTGTGTGTGTGTGTGTGTGTGTGTGCAAGAGCGCTCATGTGTGCGTGTGCGCGTGTGTCTGTGTGTGTGTGTGTGTGTGTGTGTGTGTGTGTGTGTGTGTGTCATAGCACAGATGTGAACAGACAACTGACCTCCGTTGTTTCGGTATGAGACCTGGTGATGATGAAGTGTCCAGACACCAACAACGTTTATGTGACAAACAGCCTGTAAAGTTTGCACATCCGGCAGAGCTAGACACTCAAACTAGTAACACATTTACTTGGGTCAAATGGTTTAATGAAAAGAGTACACTGACGTAAGATGTCACCATTTCAGGAAATGTGTCATCACATCTGCCATAAACATTGAAACAGTGAAATGTAATAATTTCAGTTTCTCTAATATTCTTGTTGGACCAAACTGAACAATGTAAAATATGTTGTTTAAAACCATATTCAGTTGTGTTGATTTGAAATGAGAGATTGTTATACAGCCCTGATGAGAAGTTGGTTCCTCTCTGCCTGCTCTATGCACCTAGCCCTATCCCTGACTTCCTTCATGAGGAGCTTTTCACAAATGGACTGATCTCAAAGACAACAAAACAATCAACCGTCGATAAGTCTCGGCGTAAGTCTAGAGTGACGGTATTATCAAGGATAGACTGAACCTTGAGTTGAACGATTTTTCTACAGTTGATAAGTTCAGTTTATTAAAACTGCCCGTCAAGGTCAATCTATCCCCCTCCCTCCCTCCTTCCTCCCTTCCTCCCTCCCTCCCTCCAGTACCTGATACACTATCTATCCCTTCACTCCCCGGCACCTGACACCCTCTCTACCCCCCTCCCTCTCTTGTACCTTTACACCCTCCATCCTCCCTCCTTCCTCCCCACTTTCTGACACTCTCTCTGTCCCTTCCTTCTGCAGTCCATCTGCCCCCTTCCCACCTCTCCCACTCCCTTCCAGCTCACCCACCTACTCAACGGGTGCTCACACACACACAGGCACACACACAGGCACACACACTGCTCAGCACTGTCAATGCCCACCACAGGAGGTCCCTCAACAGTACCGCTGCTCACCACCGGGAGAGTGGGCAGGGTGGAGGGGGGCGGTGTGTCGGGGTAGGGTCTGCAGTACTGTACCTGAGACAGAAACACTGACTGGTGTGGAAAGAGAATCAAATATAATAATTGTATCACTATGTTAAATCTATGTTTCATTTCACTTCATTCACATCATGTTATCCTATTGGCTTCTTATCTTGCTTGGGAGTTGACAGTATCATCAAATGACAGTAGATCTATGTATTGTAGGTTTAAATGATGTTACATTGAATATATCTTTTTGGACCAAACTGGTGTACTGTATATGAAGCAAACATGGTTGTCTGAGCCTTCCTTTTTGATTGTACATCGCCTCATGAACAGACTACAATGGGATGTCACGACACACTGCAATAGGATACTAGTCAAAACGGTACAGTCACTGACAGTTAGCATACAGTATCATGATTTGACTATTGCCCCCACCTGCTGGTAGGAAAAGCTACACTTAATAACCCTGCTTCACCTGATTGAACACTTTTGTAACTGCCCTCAATTCTGTTTTAGTTTTTTGTTGTTGTTGCTTTTTCAAATCTGTGGTTCAACACATTTTCCACCCACCTAGTTTCTTTCTACCACCCAGTTCAACCCATTTGGTCTCTAACACCTACTCACTAGTGTGAAGTATAGGCATGAAAGAGCATAAGTAGGTTACGTTACTGTAATGCAGTCCACCGCACAGAGGGGAATGGCACAAGACAGAGAATTGACACCGATTTATAGAAAGTGATACTCTATCTTCATTTACTGTAAACTCCAGACAGAAATTAAATGGGGGAATTAAATAAATCTAACGCTAATATGATGATGAGAGGGAGACTGTTCATCGTACTTTGTTACACTGTTAAACACGGCTGACGACAGCTTGCTAGTGAATGTTGTTGACATCACACACCGTTACACAGTAGAGCCGCAGGAAGGGGAGTCTGTCTTTAACAAGCATACAGGGCTGTACTGTCTAATTCCATGTTTATGGTTTTTCTTTTATAACGCACAGACTGGTCTGCCCAGGCCACAGGCACACGGAAATATCATCACGCGCCCTCTCTCCTGCTAATTGATGCCTTGGTACCATCCGCTCCTCTCTTCTGGTGGTTGTTCAGTTCGGTGACCTACAGGGCGACATCTCCATAAAGCTCAACCTCTTCACCACCTTCACCCCGAGCAAAACAAAACTCCTCTCCCCCTGGCTGTGAACTGATGGACCAAATGAGTGATTTAATATCTAGTTTCAATCGAGGATGATTAACAGTATACTGTACAAGCTGGTTATGTAGAGTAGCTTCAACTTTTTGTGTAAATAATAAAAAGAACAGTTTACACCATTATGTTGTATATATACAGTATATATATATATATATAGTATGTTATACTTGAATAATAGAATGATAGGCTTATGATGACATTTACATTTGACATTGAAGTTACATTTTAAACATTTAACGGATGCTTTTATCAAAGCGATTTATAATTAGAGATTACAGGGGCAGTATTCTTTTCATTTAGGCCTAAGTGCCTTACTCAAGGGCACACTAGTGTTGGTGTTCCAAGGTGGGATTTGAACTCTGTTCACCAGGCCAACTCATGATCCACTAGGCCACCACTACACCAAATCATTTAGCTGACACGTTTATCCAAAGCAATTTACAACAAGTACCTTCGATTAGAACAAGTGCCAACAGCTGTCACAGCAAGAAGAAAACAAGTTAGGCTTATGATTGACATTTATATTTGACATTGAAGTAATTTAGCAGACACTTTTATCCAAAGCGACTTAGAATAAATACCTTTGATTATAACAAGTGCCATCGGCAGTCACAGTAACAGTAACAAGTAACAAGTTAGGGTTTGTTTAATTTTGGGAGTTTTTCACCCCAATTTCAACTCAAATACAGCATTTCACAGCCAAATATTGTAATGGGAAACAGGGATACATCAAAATAAACACGTAACAGCTGTGCAATTCAACATGTCACACATCAAAATCTAAACCACACATCCTCAATCTGAGGTTGCACTGAAACCCTTCAAAACAGTGATGAAACATTGGCTTCAATATTATGCATTGGTTATGCATGTCAGTATGTTGATAATCTGGTCTCATCAGAAAGTATAATAATAAATAGAAGTATAGTACAGTATAATTAAAAATAGAAAAAACCCATAATGTGCATTCTTTTTCAAGTAATGACTTACAGTCATGCCCTCTGGGAGTGGGGAAGGCCCCGTGCCAGCCAGGTAAGTAATGGGAGGATGCTTTGTGGGAATAGCAGGGTGGGAGGCCTGCAAGGCCTGGAGGCAGGGAGGGAGGGAGGGAGGGGAGATAGGGAGGCTGGTGGGTGCTGGAGGAGCCGGCTGGAGCTTGGATCACACCAGGAACATTAATTAGGTTCTGACAGTGAGCGTAGCTATAACATGTCTGGGCCATCTGGAGAGTGTGGAACTTCAGGAGACTCTCAACTCAGCAGCGCTCTTATTGATGAAACACTGCCCCCTGACACGTAAGGCGGCCGTGTGGAGGGGAGAGCAGCCGAGCAAGAAGGCACAGTGTGGGACTTTTAACAAAACACACACATGGTCATACAGAGGTCATGTATGACACTGAGACGGTTCGTTTCTTTCGTAGTTCTACAACACAGCGATTCCTGAATGTGACTACAGTTTGATAGTTTTATAATTTTCCTCTCCTCGTCTGAGTTGTCTCCATAGTGATTGGTCAAAGAAGTAGATGATGTTTCATACCTAAATGCTGAGTCCCTTTTCTCAATTTCTCTGAAGTTTCTGAAAAGATGCAGAGACTGGCAGCCCTTTGCTTCAGCTTCATTTAAAATACTTTACAGTCTTATGGTTTTAAAACAGCTGCGTTCAATAAGCTCCAAGGTCATGTACATTTACATTTTTGGCTTTTAGCCAAAACAACGTACAACAAATACATTTGACTAAGTAAGTGAATCATCCTTCCACTAGTCATAGCAGGAAAAAGTAATGTATGCTTAGGCCAGGGGCTATTGGCAGACGTAAAGCTAGAGGAAGGAAGATTATTATTATTATTATTATTATAAATGTTTATTTATTTTTAACAGTAGGGAAACTGTACAAGGGGGTAGAGGCAATGTAGATGTCTCAGGAGGGACAGTTAAGATGTAGCCTGAAGAGATGGGTCTTCAGTCTACGGCGGAAGATAGGTAGTGACTCTGCAGTCCTGACAGCAGTGGGATGCTCGTTCCACCAGCGGGGTGCCAGTACAGTGAAGAGCCGTGACCGGGTAGCACGACTGCTGCATCCACGTAGAGGCGGTGGTGCCAGTGAAAGAGCGGAGTGAACGGGCAGGTGTTTGGATGTGACGCAATCTAAGAGAGAGAGGACTTCGATGTCAGTAGTGTTTAGTAGGATGAATAACATAATAATGTGTTTACTTTATATACTACTTTTCTCAGTACTCAAAGACACTATATTCCATAGAGGGAACAAGAATAGATAGATTAAAAGATAGATTAAACAAAAGTCAGTATAAACAACAATATAAATTGTTTTAAAAAATATGTTTAAAAATATGTATTTTGAGGGACTGTTTGAAGGAGGAGAGCGAGCTGGAGTCTTTGAGGTAGTTTGGGAGATTGTTCCAAAGAGTAGGGGCTGCTGCAGTGGAGAAAGCCCAGTCCCCGCAGGTCCGGTGTTTAGTCCTGGTGATGGGGACAAGGAGGTTGGCATCAGCTGACCAGACACTGCGGGTAGGGGGTGTGCTGGAGGAGGAGGTGAGAGAGGTAGGAGGGTGCCATTTTGTTGAGGGCTTTGTAGGTGGTGAGAAGAATCTTAAATTGAATCCTAAATCGGACTTGGAGCCAGTGGAGGTTTTGAGGACTGGAGTGATGTGGTCTCTGGAGTGGGTTCTTGTGAGCAGGTGGGCAGCTTCAGAGCTCTGAATGTGTTGGAGTCAGTTGAGTACTCTGTTGGTGGCCACAAATAGAACACTGTTACAGTAGTCCAGCCTGGAGGTAGCAAACACATGGATGAGGATCTCTGCATCCCTTATAGACAGGGAGGGTCAGAGAAGGTCGACATTCCTGAGGTGGAAGAAAGCAGTTTTAGCTGTTATGTGTTTGATATGAGGGGGTGGAGTCCAGGATGACATCGGGGTTACGGAAATGGCTTGATGTGGAGACAGTGAATGTTAAGGGTAAGGTCTTGGGTAGAATGGGAGAGGGACTTTGGGCCAAAGTCTAAGTCAAAGTTTGAGGAAGTTGCATTGCATCCAGGATATGATAGCAAGGGCAAGACAGTTAGCAAGGGTGGAGAGAGTGGCTGGAGTGATAGTTTTAGTGATGAAATGGAGATCATGGCGATCTGTCTGAGAGGGAGCACATACAGTGTAATCATTTCTTCTTTAGAATTTTTTTTGTAAAAATGTTAATAACTTATGCTGTCTCACCCACCAATAAGACCCTGAGGAATTAAAAGATGTGGATAAATGTGCCTGTGATGATTGTGAAGAAGGCCTGTGCAACTATGCAGCTAAAAGTGAAGACCTGTACATTTTATGAGCTTTTAGTTTAATTGCAGAAAGGTTGTAGAAAAGATCACAAATGATCACACTCACTGCATTAAAAATAATTTCAGAGGTTGTAATTGCTGTAGTCGCCACCAGGGGTCACTTGTGGATTGAATTTAAACATGCAATCGTTTGACTTTTATAGCCTTCATTACAATGACTTCACCTTGGACAAAAAGATCATTACCTCTGTCTTGCTTGAATCATTTTATATGATCACATCCACATCGTAGCCAACCGCATTCACTGCATCACCACACACAAAGACGGTCCAGGTTATTATGATTCGTTTTCATTAAAATATTAAAAATGATTCATGGATGATTGCAAAGATAAATGATTGAATTATTGTCTATGCATATAATGAAAGCTATTTTATAACCATTATCTATTGCAAGAAAAGGTCGAGAAAACGAATGATAAACAAACTGTGTTCAAATGATCGACTGTATCCGATGACAAAGGGGAATTAGCCATTGCTGCCATGCCATCAATCATAAACACAAAATACAGAATACGACACATCTCACATAATTCACTGTAGAATTACCAAAATGCAGAATGACAATTGGAAATAGAATACAGTAGAGTAGAGTAGAAATGAATGATAGTGGTATCGGCAAGAATGGATCCTGGGAAATTCGTCTCGCACATGTAAGAATACAATAACTAAGTTTACCTCAAAGTTAGTAATAAAAGGAGTAAGTCCCATATAGCTATCTAAGAAGTTACATTAATACATGCAGTAGGAATTGCATGCAGCGACACTGGACAGTGGACACTGGACACGGTGTCAGAACTCCACCTCCCAGAATCCCAAGTCTCCACGTGTCCACGTCCTGTCAGCAAACCGGACAGAACGTCACATTCCTGCATTCCCCCCTGCCTGCTTGTGTGTTGGGGACGTAATCTTTTCGTTCCGAACACATTTTCTCCTTCCGAAGGATACACACACCCATGACACGGCGGGTTTATTAATACCAGGAGGTGATCCCGGATTCCTCAGTAGTCCGAATCCAAGATTTGGGTGAGGATCTTATGTTTTCTGTCTTAAAGTAGTTGATTTAGAAAGCTTATTTGCCGGGTTGAGTGATTCTGGCTGGGCTACAGTAGTGTGTAACCAGATCCAATGCAATGCGCTGGATTTTTTCTGCAAGAGTTGCCCACTGCGCCTAGGCTGTTGTGGCCAAATGATGATTCTGATTGGGGGGCATTTACCAGATCGCCTTCCACAACTTGTTGTTTTAGTAGCGACTGTATCCACGGACAATGATTAGGGCCTGCGTCTTTGTAGTGTGCCAAACTTGTTACATTGCATTGCATTATTAAATCGCCACCCTAATAAGAAGATCAACGACTAGAGACTCTATTGTCGACATGCTGCGTGGTGCTACAAACCTGTTGACATTTCATAGACAAGGGGGTTGTCTGCCAGCTTCACATAGAATTACAGAATTACAATGTTTTGTTTCTCCTCCCCATGATTCTATTCACAGAGTTCTCTGTCTAAGTTTAGCAAGCCCTCTGCTTCTTTGGTTGCATCACCTTTGTTAGCCTGTTAGCTAGCAGCAGATATTTGGCAGTGTAGCGCCCAACGAAGGGCGTGGATGTGTGGTCCAGCCCAGCCCAGGACCAGGCCAGGCAGATGTGTTGGTCCAGCCCAGGGCAGATGTGGTGGTCCAGCCCAGGGCAGATGAGGTGGTCCAGCCCAGGGCAGATGTGTTAGTCCAGCCCAGGGCAGATGTGGTGGTCCAGCCCAGGGCAGATGTGTTAGTCCAGCCCAGGGCAGATGTGGTGGTCCAGCCCAGGGCAGATGTGGTGGTCCAGCCCAGGCCAGGCCAGGCAGATGTGGTGGTCCAGCCCAGGGCAGATGTGGTGGTCCAGCCCAGGGCAGATGTGTTGGTCCAGCCCAGGGCAGATGTGGTGGTCCAGCCCAGGCCAGGCCGGGCAGATGTGTTGGTCCAGCCCAGGGCAGATGTGGTGGTCCAGCCCAGGGCAGATGTGTTGGTCCAGCCCAGGGCAGATGTGTGCTCATTCTTCTGACTGTTCAGACAGAAAACATATTTTTGCATGACCCGACCCGTCGAAATTAATAGAATGAGAACGTTTCCGTTTGCTATATAATTCGAAAATCATGCCGGTGTTGTTTGTTGTTTGTTGTTGTTGTTTAAACGGCAACGTCTGTTCAACTGAACGTTCCAAAGCTAACGGTAGTCCAGCAGGAATAGCATTATAAACAGCATTATAAGCTAAGCTGTGTGTTACTAAATTGCAAGAATTCTGTTTACTCGACCCATTTTCTGTACTCGGTCTGTCAATCAACAAAGCTACATTGATTTTCCATCACTATCCAAGACCTGTCACAGCCCCAAATGCTTGGACCCAGTCATCCAAAACCAGGTTAGCTACTGTAAAGTGGTAGATACGAGATTCACATGACATAGATAGGCTTCATCATGGTCAAAACTGTTAGTTGATTATAATACTACTAGTAGAATAGTGAGAATTAGATTGCCAAGAATTGCATGTTGCATCACATTTAGATTCCTTGGATTCCTTTAAAGTTAAATTTGGACTGTCACTAAATATTATTGTTTCAGTGACAGTGTAATCAAAAGAAATGTAAAGGAATGTCTACATGCCCATGCCCGTCAACGGGCCTCAGGGTTTGAAGGCATGTTTGAAAAATGTGAAGTGAACTCATTCGTTGTGGCAAACAAGTTTCTCCCTATATGATAAAACTTTGTTGCAAGTGAAGTGTGTGTGACTGTGTGTGACTGTGTGCGTGCGTGCGCGTGTGTGTGTGTGTGTGTGTGTGTGTGTGTAATACTATGTATGTGTCTCAGGGGAGTGGGTAGTGATGTATTCAATCAGCGTATCCACTCCACTGTTAAGGCTGTCCTGCATGAAGACAATGACAACCGTAGGAGTGAATTTCAAAAAAGAATCGCCTCCTCTGACAAGCTCTTGAAGATCCACCCAAGACAGTGGTGGTTGAAGACATTGATATGGAAAACACCTCACAGTATGCTGTGTACTGCATACTGATGATTTAAATCCAGTTTAACCAGTACCTCCTCTTCCATGTTGTCGTGGTAAGACCCAGTTTTCTAAGAGTCTTAATAATGTTCTGTCTGATGTCGGCACTGGATGTTTAGACTATAGACAGTAAAAAACAGCACAGAATCAAACACAAGACTCTTCATTTTCTGAGAATACATAGGCCAAAGGCATTGCTCTGTCTTTGATAGAATGAATAACAGCCCTGCACACTCCAATGCTCCACCACAGACCTTTACGAAACAACATATTCCGCCGCCGGGGCACCTGCTTGGCCGTCCTTGTGCGGGGCCTTTATGGTCTGTGCTTGCTTGGCTGGGAAGGGTGTGCTGGTGGTGGGGCGGGCTGGGTGTGTGGGGCGGCGGGGGCTCCCCGAGGGGGGGTGTGGGGGCCCACCGCTGGGTGCTGGTAGGCAAACTGGTTAGTAGTCGCTCTATGTGTGGAGGGCTGCAAGGGAGTTTTCCTGGCTACATAGTGTACAGGTTTTTACTTTTGCCTGCTTGCGGCTCTGTCAGTATGTGAAGCTCATTGAGTTGCATCTTGTAAGAAATGCGCTATACAAATAAAATTTGATTTGATTTGATATTTTGATTTGAACAGACATGGATCTTTGTCGGGTCATTTTGTTATGAGTGTGCAGGCTCTTCATTCTATACTGGCTTTTCTCTGCCCTGCACCCCACCAAAGGAGGTGTGTTTTGACCATACTTGACTTGCTCAGTCTTGACCCATTTAAACTTGATGGCACAATACACGCATTGAGTTATAAAGAAGGTAGGATTGAACAAAAACGCCATTGGTTGAACCTCTTCTCCACCCTGCTTACAGGGCCTCACATGGCCTAGTGAAAGTCTACTAGGACAGACTTCAATCTGTTGACAGTAGCAGCAAACACTACTTTCACTGCTACGCAGTTGATAATGTCCTACATCTCTGTGTTAGATTCCACTCTCCGGAGGAGTTCGCCATGTCTCTGCCTGCTAAGAGATGTCTCAGTGCTTTGAACTCCTTCAAGATGTTCAGTTGCCACCATTTTGGCAACAGTTTGACTACTGACCTACAGGGACACCACTGATCCTGACCAGGATGTCTCTCCACAGGCAGTGTAGCACTGCAGTTTAGGCCCAGTCATTGAAACAAATGGCCTTTTTCCATCAGCAGCCCAGCCCGGTTCGTGTCAGGTCGGGTTGGGTCACTTTAGCCCGCTTTTGATCAGTTCTGGTTTTCCATTATACACACAGACCCAGAGCTAGTAGGAGGAGTAGGCGATAGTAGGCGGAGTTACGCGTCATAACATTCACGAGACACAACACAGCAACAATAGCAGAATGGAGGAACTTCCTCCAACTATCCTATGCCTTTCCCTCGGCATGTGGTATATTATTAACCGTGGTTTTTTGGAGAGAAAAGAGAGAAGACAGAAGAGCGAAGACAGAAGGAAGGATACTCGAAAGAGGAATGCTGAAAAGAGAAAGAAACGTATGTGGGCTATCGTAAGGAGATGGCTACTATTTTACCTCACTGACTGTAGCATCATTGTTATGTTCAGCATAGAGATGGCTACTGCCTGATTGTCTGCATGTTTGAATCATTTCTATTGGATTTTGTTCTACACATATGTTGTTCTACACATAATAAAGACATGTTTTTTTAACCCTTAAAACCACTGCCTTCACTTGTCTGCTTTATGAACTGTAGTATCATTGTGTACGGACAAACACGGTGCCGTTTGCGGGTTAATAACTTCGGTTTACCGGGGGTTAGGATAACAATTCAAACGTGTCCGGAAAGAGGAGAAGCCAGGGAATCCAAACGTTTTTGAATGGAGTCGATCCTCCACTCCTATCACCGTGGACACAGCGCGGAGCGAATTCCCTGTTAAAACCGGCATTTGACTCATGAGTGAACGGCGAAAATGGCTGGACGGCAGCGGGTGAACTCGCGGTTCATCGAGTTTACGGTTAAAAGCATAACTTCTCGGGGTGTCAGCGCGGTGGTTAAGGGCTCAAAATGACCGTAGACCGATGGTGAAGTTAGCAAAGGAGTATTGTGTTTGTACCACCTCCA
>NC_137689.1:65234455-65289455 GCF_963989245.1 Nansenia antarctica | reverse complement strand
ACGACTATTTTTCTAACGATTAATCTAACGATTATTTTGTCGATTAGTCGGTTATTCTAACGACTAATTTAACGGTTAGTCTAACGATTATTTTTTTGCTGTTCGATTAATGTATCACTTAATTTTCCCCAAATAAATGTCAAAAACTTCTCTTATCAACATTTCAGTATTTTATTCAATTATTCTTGCACTGCAGGGCAATATTCCACACAACAAAAAAGATCCTCTCTTTCTTACAGTCCAACATAAAATATTATATTATAAAATATAAAAGTTAACTTCAAGTAAAAGGAAAAGTGCAAGGAATGCAGTAAATTCTGTAAAAAAGTGACATTCTAACCGGAATACCGTATACTCTCAGTAACAATCTTTAACAATAACAATCTCAACATAAAATATAATATTATAAAATATAAAAGTTAACTTCAAATGTGTTGATCATCTCACGAAAGCCTTGACCCTCCACAATAGCAACAGGTCTCATGTCCTTGACGATCATCTGTAAGATGCTGTTAGAAAGCTGAGCAGCCATCTGGGGTGTGCATGGAGTTGTGCTCTTTTTGTGGAAAGAGTTTTCCACACTGCTTTGCTTCCTGAAAATAAAAAAAGCACACATTTCTTATCATGTGTAGGCCCCTTAATGTCCACCTCACTGCTATGTTTAGCCAACATGGCCATTTAGAAGTCTGTCCATCACCACAACACATAGCTAGCTAGTAGCTACATGGCTAGCTAACTTTACTCTCGCTGCTATGTTATGAATAGCTAAATTGATGCTAACGTAGCATGCGAGCTACGAGCTAGATAACGTACAGTAGGTGCGAGCACCACAATAACAATAGGCTAGTAAGGCTACCGTAGCTAGCCAGCTACATAGCTAACGTTACTCTCGCTGCTATGTTATGATTAGCTAAATTGATGCTAACGTAGCATGCGAGCTACGAGCTAGATAACGTACAGTAGGTGCGAGCACCACAATAACAATAGGCTAGTAAGGCTACCGTAGCTAGCCAGCTAGTAGCTATCCATTTTTCACTGATACACGGCCGGAAAAGTGAACAGAAATACAACGCTGACTTACGGTGCTAGCTTGCGGCTGTCTTCACAAAGCGCTCCAGGATGCTTTCGCTTGAGGTGCTCGTTCATTGCAGTCGTACTGCTGTGATAGGCCAATTCATTTTTGCACAGTTTACAGACCACCACATTGCCATTGGTTTCTTTTTTTGTAAAGTACTCCCATACTTTGGACGATCGTGGGCGAAGTCTTTTAGCCGCCAGCTCGAGTAGGCCAGCTCTGCCTCCGTGTTTGCACTGGTCGCAGCCATGTTGTTTTTTACGACTAACCGACGCATTTTACGGCAACCGACGTATTGACGTAATCGATGACGTCGATGACGTCGAATAATCGTAACAGCCCTAGTGTCTACTGTGTGTGTCTCTCTCTGTCTGCGTTGACTCTCTGTCTGCTGTGACTCTCTGTCTGCTGTGACTCTCTGTCTACTGTGTCTCTCTGTCTACTGTGTCTCTCTCTGTCTACGGTGACTCTCTGTCTACTGTGTCTCTCTCTGTCTACTGTGACTCTCTGTCTGCTGTGACTCTGTCTAGTGTCTACTGTGTGTGTCTCTCTCTGTCTGCGTTGACTCTCTGTCTGCTGTGACTCTCTGTCTGCTGTGACTCTCTGTCTGCGTTGACTCTCTGTCTGCTGTGACTCTCTGTCTGCTGTGACTCTCTGTCTGCGTTGACTCTGTCTGCTGTGACTCTCTGTCTGCTGTGACTCTGTCTGCTGTGACTCTCTGTCTGCTGTGACTCTCTCTCTGTCTACTGTGTCTCTCTGTCTACTGTGACTCTCTGTCTACTAGGGGTGCAACGGTTCTCGGTTTTTTTACGGACGGTACGGTTTGCGTTCCACGGCTCAATTCACTAGTGAACCGTGACGGTTTTCGGTTTATGCTGCGATTTGGCTGCGTTCGTAAATTAGCTCTGAGAGCGCCGCAACAGTTTGAGGAAGCCCCGGATTCCTACAAGTCTGCGGTGTGGAGTCATTTCGCTTTTCCCGTTGAATACGACAATAAGGGGGGGAAAACAGTGGACAGAAATATTACTGTCTGCAAGCTCTGCTTAAAGCGTGTGCCATATGCAAATGGTTGCACCTCTAACATGAACCAGCATATTCGCTGCTACCACTCAACGATAACACTGACTGGGAGCAGGAAAGCCAGTCAGGTAGCGTCAGTGAGCAGACAGCAGTCTCTCTCTGATGCGTTCGGACAGACGTACACTACCACTTCAGAGAAACACAAAAAAATAACCAATGCAGTGGGGATGTTCATTGCAAAGGATTTGCAGCCCTTTTCGGTGGTTGGAGATTTGGGTTTTCGAAATCTGATAAACTCTCGAGCCCCGTTACAGTGTCCCCTCCCGTACATCATTCAGCACCAAAATAATCCCCGGTATTTACCAAACAACGCGCAGAGGCATTGAAGACGATTTGGCAAAAACACCGAGCTTTGCACTGACTACGGAGGGTTGGACCTCCCGGGCAACGGAGAGTTACCTCACTGTCACGGTCCACTACATGTCACCGGATTGGGAGATGAAGAGCGCAGTACTGCAAACTCGTCCACTATACGAAAGCCATACCAGTGCGCACCTGGCAGAGGAACTAACAAATGCAGTGACTGAGTGGAAGTTGGAGAGGCCAAACATAACAATTCCCGTAACAACAGACAACGCAGCAAATATCGTAAATGCGATCCATGAAGCTGGTGGACTGGGGCCACAGATCGGCTGCTTTGCGCACGTCGTAAATCTCGCCGCCAAGAAGGCAGTGGCAATAACCCCGGTGTCCCGCCTCCTGGGTAAGATCAGACATGCAGTCACTTTCTTCCACAAAAGCACCACAGCCCCACCATATTCTGACAATTAAACAAGATATGTTAGACTTACCAAAACACAAATTAATCCACGATGTCGCAACTCGTTGGAATACAACACATGACATGTTGGAACGCTATGTGGAAAGTGTTACTTTTGTAGTGTGAATTTGTTTTCCTCCTGTTTGTATACGGGCTACCAGCTGTCAAGGCTAAAGTGCACTTTTACTTTCGAAAGTGTTTATTTATTTTTGGACATTTGAAAGTGTTTTTGTTTATATACAATTATATATACATTATATACATAACATATACATGTGTATGTTAAAGTTCCATATTATGTATAAGCAAAATAAAGTAAAGTAACAGTTTGTAAATAAATAGTAGCATTTGTTTCTGAACCGAACCGTACCGAAAACCGTGACCCAAAATACCGAACCGTACCGAACCGTGGGCCAACTGAACCGTTGCACCCCTACTGTCTACTGTGACTCTCTGTCTACTGTGACTCTCTGTCTACGGTGACTCTCTCTGTCTACTGTGACTCTCTGTCTACTGTGACTCTCTCTGTCTACTGTGACTCTCTGTCTACTGTGACTCTCTGTCTGCTGTGACTCTGTCTACGGTGACTCTCTCTGTCTACTGTGACTCTCTCAGGGCTCTACGCTAACCTTTTTCACTAGGAGCACATGTGCTCCTAAATGAAAAATGTTAGGGGCACACAAAGAAATTTAGGAGCACAGTGAAAAATGTAATTATAACACATTTTTATTAGTGATTTTGCAATTTTTGCACCAAAATCACACATTGGCCCATGCCTACAGCCCTACTAGACGCAGAGTTGATGGCATTGTATTATGGTAACTAGCTGTGTCAAGTTCTCCTGGTTAGCAGCATGTTCATTCATTCATCCATGTCATGCCTGTCAGCTAGCAGCTAGCAGCCCAGCCAGGCTTTAGGGCTAGGTCTGTCAGCTAGCAGCCCAGCCAGGCCATGCAAAGGTCTGTCTCCATGCTGCCCACCTCCCTGCTGCTGGGTCAGGCTACATCAGTCACACACGGTGGCCAGACAACTCCACATCTAGGGGTATTAAACTACCCCACATCCAGATGACCAGTCCCCAGCCCCATGCTGCCCGGGGTGGTGACATGTGGAGGTGGCCAGCCCAGCACGGTGCCTCTGCGGCGGCTAGCTGTTAGCACACCACCATCCCCGGGGGTCCCACCTCTCTGCCACACTCAAGTACAACATGTTGCATTTTCATGCCATTAGGCAACTTGCTTCCTAGGGTTTCCTAGGATTAGAGATGCATTTGGACTTCTGGAGTACCTCCACTACTTTCAATGGGTTCTGAAGGTCTGAGAGCTTTCTACTTTCTACCCTGGGTAGTTAACCCTGGTTGTAACCTTGGGTTCAAATCTGGAGTGTGTGGGACCAAATCTGTAGATGTGGTGAGCTAATGAAGCTAATGAAGCTTGAGATGAGAAAAGGGCGCTTGTCTCTTTAAGGCCCAGGAGGGAGTTAGCGATTAGCGATGTTAGCTTAGCGCCAGTTTAACAGAAGTAACTTCACTTTTAACATGACTTCCCGTGGTCGTAGCGGGCTGGCTGACGGCTTAAAATGTGGCCACATGGTTCGCGCAGATTTATTTTTAGAATAAAAAAACTTTTTTTTTTTTTTTTTTAAATAATAATCTGTACTCGCACGTGTGCTCGTGAATTTATTTCTCTAGTCGCACAGATGTATTTTTAGTCGCAAATGCGAGTGAAATGGTCGCACTGTAGAGCCCTGTACACTCTGTCTACTGTGACTCTCTGTCTACTGTGACTCTCTGTCTACGGTGACTCTCTCTGTCTACGGTGACTCTCTGTCTACTGTGTCTCTCTCTGTCTACTGTGACTCTCTGTCTACTGTGACTCTCTGTCTACTGTGACTCTGTGTCTACTGTGTCTCTCTGTCTACGGTGACTCTCTGTCTACGGTGACTCTCTGTCTACTGTGACTCTGTCTACTGTGACTCTCTGTCTACTGTGTCTCTCTCTGTCTACTGTGACTCTCTGTCTACGGTGACTCTGTGTCTACTGTGTCTCTCTGTCTACGGTGACTCTCTGTCTACTGTGTCTCTCTGTGTCTACTGTGACTCTCTCTGTCTACGGTGACTCTCTGTCTACGGTGACTCTCTCTGTCTACTGTGACTCTCTGTCTACTGTGACTCTGTCTACTGTGACTCTCTGTCTACTGTGTCTCTCTGTCTACTGTGACTCTCTGTCTACTGTGTCTCTCTCTGTCTACTGTGACTCTCTGTCTACTGTGACTCTCTGTCTACTGTGACTCTCTGTCTACTGTGACTCTCTGTCTACTGTGACTCTCTCTGTCTACGGTGACTCTCTGTCTACGGTGACTCTCTGTCTACTGTGACTCTCTGTCTACTGTGACTCTCTGTCTACTGTGTCTCTCTGTCTACTGTGACTCTCTGTCTACTGTGACTCTCTGTCTGCTGTGACTCTCTGTCTACTGTGACTCTCTGTCTACTGTGACTCTCTGTCTACTGTGACTCTCTGTCTACTGTGACTCTCTCTGTCTACTGTGACTCTCTCTGTCTACTGTGTCTCTCTGTCTACTGTGACTCTCTGTCTACGGTGACTCTCTGTCTACTGTGACTCTCTGTCTACTGTGACTCTCTGTCTACTGTGACTCTCTCTGTCTACTGTGACTCTCTCTGTCTACTGTGTCTCTCTGTCTACTGTGACTCTGTCTACTGTGACTCTCTGTCTACTGTGACTCTCTGTCTACTGTGTCTCTCTCTGTCTACTGTGTCTCTCTGTCTGTCTGCTGTGTCTCTCTCTGTCTACTGTGACTCTCTGTCTACTGTGACTCTGTCTACTGTGACTCTCTCTGTCTACTGTGACTCTCTGTCTACTGTGACTCTCTCTGTCTACTGTGACTCTCTGTCTACGGTGACTCTCTGTCTACTGTGACTCTCTGTCTACTGTGACTCTGTCTACTGTGACTCTCTGTCTACTGTGTCTCTCTGTCTACTGTGTCTCTCTGTCTACTGTGTCTCTCTGTCTACTGTGTCTCTCTGTCTACTGTGACTCTCTGTCTACTGTGACTCTCTGTCTACTGTGACTCTCTGTCTACTGTGACTCTCTCTGTCTACTGTGACTCTCTGTCTACTGTGACTCTCTGTCTACTGTGACTCTGTCTACTGTGTCTCTCTGTCTACTGTGACTCTCTGTCTACTGTGACTCTCTCTGTCTACTGTGACTCTCTGCCTGCTGTGACTCTGTCTACGGTGACTCTCTCTGTCTACTGTGACTCTCTCTGTCTACTGTGACTCTCTGTCTACGGTGACTCTCTGTCTACTGTGACTCTCTGTCTACTGTGACTCTGTCTACTGTGACTCTCTGTCTACTGTGACTCTCTCTGTCTACTGTGACTCTCTGTCTACTGTGTCTCTCTGTCTACTGTGTCTCTCTGTCTACTGTGTCTCTCTGTCTACTGTGACTCTCTGTCTACTGTGACTCTCTGTCTACTGTGACTCTCTGTCTACTGTGACTCTCTCTGTCTACTGTGACTCTCTGTCTACTGTGACTCTCTGTCTACTGTGACTCTGTCTACTGTGTCTCTCTGTCTACTGTGACTCTCTGTCTACTGTGACTCTCTCTGTCTACTGTGACTCTCTGCCTGCTGTGACTCTGTCTACGGTGACTCTCTCTGTCTACTGTGACTCTCTCTGTCTACTGTGACTCTCTGTCTACGGTGACTCTCTGTCTACTGTGACTCTCTGTCTACTGTGACTCTGTCTACTGTGACTCTCTGTCTACTGTGTCTCTCTGTCTACTGTGTCTCTCTGTCTACTGTGTCTCTCTGTCTACTGTGTCTCTCTGTCTACTGTGACTCTCTGTCTACTGTGACTCTCTGTCTACTGTGACTCTCTGTCTACTGTGACTCTGTCTACTGTGACTCTCTGTCTACTGTGACTCTCTGTCTATTGTGACTCTCTGTCTACTGTGACTCTCTGTCTACTGTGTCTCTGTGTCTGCTGTGACTCTCTGTCTACTGTGACTCTCTGTCTGCTGTGACTCTCTGTCTACTGTGACTCTCTGTCTGCTGTGACTCTCTGTATACTGTGACTCTCTGTCTACTGTGACTCTCTGTCTGCTGTGACTCTCTGTCTACTGTGTCTCTCTGTCTACTGTGACTCTGTCTACTGTGACTCTCTGTCTACTGTGACTCTCTGTCTACTGTGACTCTGTCTACTGTGACTCTCTGTCTACTGTGACTCTGTCTACTGTGACTCTCTCTAGAGTCTACTGTGACTCTCTGTCTACTGTGACTCTCTCTGTCTACTGTGACTCTCTCTGTCTACTGTGACTCTCTGTCTGCTGTGACTCTCTGTCTGCGTTGACTCTCTGTCTATTGTGACTCTCTGTCTAGTGTCTACTGTGTCTCTCTCTGTCTGCGTTGACTCTCTGTCTGCGTTGACTCTCTGTCTGCTGTGACTCTCTGTCTGCTGTGACTCTCTGTCTGCTGTGACTCTCTGTCTGCTGTGACTCTCTGTCTGCTGTGACTCTCTGTCTGCTGTGACTCTCTGTCTACTGTGACTCTCTGTCTGCTGTGACTCTCTGTCTACTGTGACTCTCTGTCTACTGTGACTCTCTGTCTACTGTGACTCTCTGTCTACTGTGTCTCTCTGTCTACTGTGTCTCTCTCTGTCTACTGTGACTCTCTCTGTCTACTGTGTCTCTCTGTCTACTGTGTCTCTCTGTCTACTGTGACTCTCTGTCTACTGTGACTCTCTGTCTGCTGTGACTCTCTGTCTACTGTCTCTCTGTCTACTGTGACTCTCTGTCTACTGTGACTCTCTGTCTACTGTGTCTCTCTGTCTATTGTGACTCTCTGTCTACTGTGACTCTCTGTCTACTGTGACTCTGTCTACTGTGACTCTCTGTCTACTGTGACTCTGTCTACTGTGACTCTCTGTCTACTGTGTCTCTCTGTCTACGGTGACTCTCTGTCTACTGTGTCTCTCTCTGTCTATGGTGACTCTCTGTCTACTGTGACTCTCTCTCAGTCTACTGTGACTCTGTCTACTGTGACTCTCTGTCTACTGTGACTCTCTGTCTACTGTGACTCTCTGTCTACTGTGACTCTCTGTCTACTGTGACTCTGTCTACTGTGACTCTGTCTACTGTGACTCTGTCTACTGTGACTCTCTGTCTACTGTGACTCTCTGTCTACTGTGACTCTCTCTGTCTACTGTGTCTCTCTGTCTACTGTGTCTCTCTGTCTGCTGTGACTCTCTGTCTGCTGTGACTCTCTGTCTACTGTGACTCTCTGTCTACTGTGACTCTCTCTGTCTACTGTGTCTCTCTGTCTACTGTGTCTCTCTGTCTGCTGTGACTCTCTGTCTACTGTGACTCTCTGTCTACTGTGTCTCTCTGTCTACTGTGTCTCTCTGTCTACTGTGTCTCTCTGTCTACTGTGACTCTCTGTCTACTGTGACTCTCTGTCTACTGTGACTCTCTCTGTCTACTGTGACTCTCTCTGTCTACTGTGTCTCTCTGTCTACTGTGACTCTCTGTCTACTGTGACTCTCTGTCTGCTGTGACTCTCTGTCTGCTGTGACTCTCTGTCTACTGTGTCTCTCTCTGTCTGCTGTGACTCTCTGTCTGCTGTGACTCTCTCTCAGTCTACTGTGACTCTCTGTCTACTGTGACTCTCTGTCTAGTGTGACTCTCTGTCTAGTGTGACTCTCTGTCTAGTGTGACTCTCTGTCTAGTGTCTACTGTGTCTCTCTCTGTCTGCTGTGACTCTCTGTCTGCTGTGACTCTCTGTCTGCTGTGACTCTCAGTCTACAGGGCTGTCAACTCACTTACCCTCTCACCTACTCTCCTCTGCGTCCAGACTCAGCCAGAATACAGATTCACATTAGCCTTCTATTTGTGAGATAGGCTACTTCAAGGCCTCTGCGGGCAGCCCACACACACACACACACACACACACACACACACACACACACACACACACACACACACACACACACAAGTGTTCCTTCTGCTGCAGTTTAGGGCAGCACAGTAGCACGTGTGGCTGCAGCATGCTTTAAGTTTCGATCCGAGAGTATCCACACATGGATCCTCTGTCCTCTTTCTAGCTGCATCGACGTCACCTGCCGGGGGTGATAGTTCATGTCATTTCCTTGCGTCCGTTTCCCTGCGTTCTTTGTCTGGTGTCTCATGGGGAGAACTGATGATCACTCGGCATGCTCCAGTTGTGTTCGCATCTAGAGAGAGAGAGAGAGAGAGAGAGAGAGAGACCTCCCATTCTGCCACATTTCCTTCCATCTGCTGCAGTGTTTGTGAATAGAGTGGTTCAGATAGCTAACCCTGTGTTCTCTCCAGCCATCCCGATATGACAGGTAGAAGGTGGTCTTCTGTGTCGTCTCCTCTCTCTAGTCTACTGCAGTTGGCTGGAGGACAGAAGAAGCCCTCCGGACAGGAGCAGCTCTATGATTTATTCATTGAAGAAGCCCCAGTGAAAGCATATGTCCTCCTCAGTGGGCCCTAATCCTCTTGTTGACCTGAAAGCATGTCTGTGGAAGTGGAGAATGGGAGAGGTTTTGCGTTTTACTGATTTGACTCTGGACCAGGCTGGGTTCTAGGTTCTGTTTACTGGCTTAACTCTGAACCAGCCTGGCTTCTAGATTCTCTCTCGATCAGTAGAATCAAAGTGGGGAAACAACATCCAAATCATCAAATTGTACATAAAACATTAATAAAGCATCTTTTAGGCTATACTTGAAAAGTGTGGCATGAAAAGCAGTCATTACGTGTTCTTTGATGGTTCTCTTAGGCCTTCTACCTTTTTCTTTATTAATCAGTTCAGGACTCATTCTTTGGCTCACACTGTGAGGAGAGCTAGCCGATTACTTATCAGTACGACCGCATGTCATGAAAGCTTATCTTCAGACCACATAATTACATTTCCTCTCAGATTAGGTCAGTGATTCAGTTATTGCTCTCTTGCCTCGACTAGGCCCATGATACAGCACTGTGTGTGCAGAGAAACCCAGCCGGACCAGTATCTAGTATGCTAGGTTAGCCTAGCATCTAGCCTAACTAACTTGACTGGGTTTGGTTTGGACATCAGGTAAAAAAAAATATTAATGTGTTTCTTTCTGAAATAAAACCCATAACTAAACAATAATAATAGCATACAGAATGGGGAAGGGGAAGAACTGCTTCTTTGTGTTCAGGGCACAAAGCCAGGAAAGGAAACTCAGTCTGTACTGCACAAGACTGTCATTTGATATAGATTTGATTCAGAAGCCTATTTATATTACATTCATCCTCAAGGTAATGACACGCCTTTATTGTGAAAAGGTTGTTGCATTACTCATTTGATACTAACAGAATGCAGTCAAACATTTTCACAGTAGTAGCCCTAGTAGTTTTTCCGTGCTCAGTGGAGCATCTGTGAGTGTTAAGCCTCATCCACCCAGCATGCAAGTCATTGGAGATCTCCCACAAAGAGCCAGTCAGTCCTTGTACCATGCTGTATCTCTCTGTGACTCCTACTGTCTGTCCTGTTGCCACAATGTGGGTTTGTGTTAGTCTCTCTGCACAGGTCTTATCATTAGGCCTACATCAGGTTGATTTATTTCTGTGATGTTTCCACATTATGTTTTTTGCTGTAGTTGTTGCTCTGAGCTGTAGTTGAGTTGTTCTGTGTTGTAGTTGTTGCTCTGAGCTGTAGTTGAGTTGCTCTGAGCTGTAGTTGAGTTGCTCTGTGTTGTAGTTGAGTTGCTCTGTGTTGTAGTTGAGTTGCTCTGTGCTGTAGTTGAGTTGCTCTGAGCTGTAGTTGAGTTGCTCTGAGCTGTAGTTGAGTTGCTCTGTGTTGTAGTTGAGTTGCTCTGTGCTGTAGTTGAGTTGCTCTGAGCTGTAGTTGAGTTGCTCTGTGTTGTAGTTGAGTTGCTCTGTGTTGTAGTTGAGTTGCTCTATGCTGTAGTTGAGTTGCTCTGAGCTGTAGTTGAGTTGCTCTGAGCTGTAGTTGAGTTGCTCTGTGCTGTAGTTGAGTTGCTCTGAGCTGTAGTTGAGTTGCTCTGAGCTGTAGTTGAGTTGCTCTGTGCTGTAGTTGAGTTGCTCTGAGCTGTAGTTGAGTTGCTCTGTGCTGTAGTTGAGTTGCTCTGTGCTGTAGTTGAGTTGCTCTGAGCTGTAGTTGAGTTGCTCTGTGCTGTAGTTGAGTTGCTCTGTGCTGTAGTTGAGTTGCTCTGTGTTGTAGTTGTTGCTCTGAGCTGTAGTTTTTGCTGTAGTGAATGGTGATGTAACCATGGCCGGCAGGGCGTGGCAGCTCTTTGTTGGAACAGCTGGGCTCTGTGTGTGTGTGTGTGAGGGAGGGAAAGGGGGCTCTCTCTTACCAACCACGTGGTCGAAGCTCCATACAAACACACACACACACACACACACACACACCACATGGAGGAGGGAACATGATTCCAGTGAAGAACATCACAGCAACGTCACAGCAACATGACAACAAAGCGCTGAGAGAAACACACACACACACACATGCACACACACACACACGACCGTCTGTCCCTCATCATTAGGCTGCATACTGTCTTGCTCCATCTCTCTCTTTCTTGCCCATCCCTCTCTTGGTCTTTTTATCCACGCACGGGCGCGCGCGCGCACACACACCGACTTATTGATCACACACACACACACACGGCTCCTCCTTTGTGGTGTGTTTGTGTGGCTCTGTTTGCAGTGTGCGTTACTGATGGCACTGTAGGGATGCACCTCTCTCTGAGGGGGGACGATCTGGGCTGCTTTGGCAGGACACTTCTGTCCCATTAGCAGAGCTGGCCCGGATGGAGGATACTGTGTGTCTGTCGTTTTGTGTGTGTCATTGTGTGTGTTTGAGTGTCATGTTGTGTGTCTGTTAACGCATTGGTTAAACCACTACCCTAACGTTTGGATTACGATCAACCTGAAATAGCCCCCTCAGCCTGAGGACATCTAGCACACACACACACACACAGTATATTTCCCGCTGCGGTGCTGTTTGACAGGACCACCCTCCTCTAGCAGGCTAGGTGTGTTAGCTTAGTAGTCGGGGGAGCCACGGGGATGGGCCGCTCCGCTGCAGACATCTCCCTCGCAGCAGAGCTCTCAGGAAGCAGTAAAAGCTTAGACTGGTTAATCAGCCATTCAGAATTTTTCGTTAACTCTGCTCTTTTGCTACCCTCTCCTTTTTCGGCACATTGGAACGCTCCATCGATCAATGTTGAATCGTTTATGTTGCAGTCCGGACACTTTTGCAAAGAAGAGTCTGTTAACACATTTTGACCCCGCTGCTCCAAGATGGCTGAATGGCTGTGATCATGATGAGACACTGCAAACTTTTGGCTTCACTGTGGTGTTGTTGTCTTTTGTTGTTTACGGTATTCAGCGGATGTTGTTGTACGTGTGTGATGTGGTTGTGAAGTGTTTGCTTGGTGAATGTATTGTAGTCTCTCTGTAGGTAACCTGAGGTCAATCATTGGACCTCCTGACAGTCCTCATAGCTGAGCCTCCCTACATCTTATTAACGTTTTGCTAATGTAGCTACTTGGGTTGGGCAATATTCAAAATGTTCTTATTGGTAACAATATTATTTTAGAAAATATCACGATATATGACAATATATAGTGGAGACATGTCAGTGTGCACAAAACATGACTGAACTGCAGGCTGCTTCAAATAGTCTGGTGAATCAAAGATGTTTTCATGCCTAGATGTGCTGAGCCTTGAAAAAAGGCACACTGCACTTATCTGGAGTTTTCAGCATTTTTACTGGAAGACAACAATATGACCATATTCTCCAAATATCATATATTATAATATAATAAATACATTGAAAATATCAAGATATTTAGTGATATCCAAAATCTGCCAACCCTACTAGCTATTGTAATCTATGAGCAGTTCCTATGAACGCTTTGAGGCTAACTCTGACACACAACTACAACACACTGAGATTTTCTCATAACACACATTCTCATTATGGCAAACTTGGCTATAGATATCCCCTTAGTTCTAGAGGCAAGGCAAGACCGATCTGCTTTTTATTCAGCTATTAGTAAGACAGAGAGAACAGACCGAGATCCGAGGCAAAACCCTGGCCTCTGTTCGTCTCCTGTCAGATAGTGGTGGTAATTGGTGGGGGGGGGGGGCAGTACGATGTTAGCATTGGCAGTTTAGCCTCCGGCAGAAACTCTAGCCTGCATGTCAAGGACAGCAGTGGAAGGACGTCTGACATCTGAGTGTTTAGAGTGAAAGCATCCGTCACAGCTCCCGCTGGGTTTTGAGTACGGTACCATGTTACAACATGAGTCGTGACCCGTTTGTTTTTGAAACTTTGGGTTTTGAGGACTTTGGGAGTGGAATCTGATTGGAGTTGATAGCGTTAGTGCTAGATAGAACTGTGTGTGTTGAGTACTAGGGCTGGGCAAACGATCAACATTTCTTTTTCGATAATCGCAAGAATTAACGATCAATTATCGATTAATTGATACGGTTTTTTTTCATCAAAAAAAAAAGTTTTAATATAAATAGGGCAGAAATAACAAGCATGTTTTCCTTGGGGAAAAAAACTTTATTTGTGTTGCTATTGCACACATTCATTCATTCACATTCAAACTAGACACTACAGTCAGATAACAATCCTCTTAAACAAGGCAGTGAGTAGCCTAAATTGTTTAACTTAAAAACACATTTTACGTTATAAATAAAAATATAGAAAATAAGTAACTCACCATAGGAGCAGTAAAAAACACAAATAGGAGGATGACTGAAAACGTTAGTGTCCTTAAAAAAAAATAAAAAAAAATAATCCTATTTATTAATGATTATCGAGCAAAATATTTTGTGATCGACCAAGATCCTTATCGATCAATTATCGATCGTCGATCATTGATGCCCACCCCTATTGAGTACCATATCTCATGATCTGTACTGGATAGCAGGCTGATGGGGCACTGTTATAGCTCTGATGAGGTAGCCCAGATAGCTAGTGGGAGATGCTACATCAGAGGAATCGATTGGAAAGCTGTCTCACTCTCGCAGCGCCTGACCACCCTGTCTCACCATCACACTAATATAATAATATAATATATGCCATTTAGCTGACGCTTTTCCCCAAAGTGACTTACATTGCAGTGAGTGCATACACTTTTCAGTATGGTCCCAGCGGGAACACCACCTGACTACCCTGTCTCACCCTCACACCACCTGACTGCCCTGTCTCGGTTTCGGTTCGCTTTCGGTACGTGTTTCTGTGCGTAAGGAGATTTTTTTTTTACCATTTATTTACAAACTGTTACTTTACTTTAATTTGCTTATAGGCCTACTTATGGAACTTTAACATTTAGACACATTCCAGAATATGACTGGTATGTTGTATAACAAATATAAATAACAAAAAATAATAAAAACACTTTCAAATGTGACACCAACCAGTGTTTTGATAAACCAATAGGCTACATTACTTGTACTGAAACAGATTTAAGCTTTCAAATGACGTGTCATACATTGAAATCCGGAAAAAGATAACGAAGTTAGACTCATTTGAATGTTGTTAGACCTTGAATGTTGTTAGACCTCAGGCACATATTGGGTTAAATTGGCTGTAATCCAGGAAACCGGAAACAAACGCTGCTAACAGCTAGCGGCTAACAAAGCACAGCGCTACGAACATCTAAACTGTATTTTAATAACATCACAACATGCTGATAGAACATCAACATGCTAAAAACACATAACTACACATAATTAGATGATCACACAGTCATTGCTTTTGAACACGTCCTAAAAGGAAAGTATATACATGGTGTACAGGTTTTTCGCCCTTGCTTGCTTGCTTTGTGCCGGTGGTCCTTGCCCTCCCCTTGGGGGCCCCCGGCTGCCCCGTGTGCCTGGTCTGTTCCGCCGCCGGGGCACCTGCTTGGCCGTCCTTGTGCTTGCTTGATCCATCTCTTTGGTCTGTGCTTGCTTGGCTGGGCCGGGTGTGCTGGTGGTGGGGCGGGCTCGGTGTGTGGGGCGGCGGGGGCTCCCCGGGGGGGGGGTGTGGGGGCCCACCGCTGGGTGCTGGTAGGCAAACTGGCTAGTAGTCGCTCTATGTGTAGAGGGCTGCAAGGGAATTTTCCTGGCTACATAGTGTACAGGTTTTACTTTTGCCTGCTCGTGGCTCTGTCAGTATTGATTGATTGATTGACTGATTGACTGAAAATGTTCATTGTGTGAAGCGCATTGAGTTGCATCTTGTAAGAAATGCGCTATACAAATAAAATTTGATTTGATTTGATACAAGCCATGTAAACCGATAGCCGATTACAGATACCCTCCGGACAACAATAACAATGAATCCATTCCACAAAGTACATATTAAGAGAGCTATTTTGAGAGCTATTTATAGCGGTTTCACGTATGCGAGTGGTTTACGGTTTCACCAACTGCAGTCACAAATGTGCCCCTTAGGCTTGACGACTGGTATAGGAAAGATAGGAATGAAAGTAAAAATGCACTTTAGCTATGAGAGCTGTACCAGCTGTAGCCCATTGTGCGCCTATACGACATATAAACGATACGTTTCTTTTCACTGTTTTCAATCCTTCATCGCTATATTCAATGCCAAAACCAGAATGAATAACCCCACAACACAGATTTGTAGCAATCCAGGGCTTCCTCAAACTGTTGCCATGTTCTCAACTCTGAACAAACATTTGAGCAAGAAGCAACTGCGTTCCAGACCAACTCCACCTCCGACTTTGAATGAAAAGCAGGATAAACCGAAAACCCGCACAGTTCACTAGTGTATTGAACCGTGGAAGGCGAACCGTACCGTCCGATATAAAACCGAGAACCGTTGCACCCCTACTGACTACCCTGTCTCACCCTCCCTCACACCACCTGACTACCCTGTCTCACCCTCCCTCACACCACCTGACTACCCTGTCTCACCCTCCCTCACACCACCTGACTACCCTGTCTCACCCTCCCTCACACCACCTGACTACCCTATCTCACCCTCCCTCACACCACCTACCCTGTCTCACCCTCCGTCACACCACCTGGCTACCCTGTCTCACCCTCCCTCACACCACCTGACTACCCTGTCTCACCCTCCGTCACACCACCTGGCTACCCTGTCACACCCTTCCTCACACCACCAGCTGTCTCATCACTGCCTCTTTTTTTTTTTTTTTCAATTCCAGCCTCATCATCTTCTGTTTCACCCTGGCTGAACATTGGGTGATAATGGATTGGAATGCCTTTGACTTGGTTTATCTGATAACAGGTTAACAGTATCAGACAAGACCTAAATACTTTTGCTCTGCTAACTGCTAATGACAACGCTTGCCTTCCTCAAGGCCTATCTATGTCAGCAACCTGCTCTTCTGGATCTTCTGAATTCTTCGTTCAAGCAGTTGACGCGCCTAATCAGACCTCTGTTTGCTGCTTGCAGTGTTACCCATACGTAGGCGAGACTGTGGTGGGCTGTGATCGACAATATTTTTGCTGAGACTGTGGTCGACCCGCCACAGTCTCACAAAATCCTGTGGGTCGTATGATGGAATGAGATGTTGTCACAAGATAATGAAGCCACAGCCTTTTATAGGACTCTGTAGCTGCCACCTGCTTCTGTCAGGGGAGGGAATGCTTGTCCGTCTGCCAAGTGTATTGTCTGTCTGTCTGCAAGCAATTAGCCCTCTGCTGGCACCGCTTCTCACTGTTAAACCAGACAGCCAGACAGGCAACTTGTCAGCCCGTGTCATTTCCGTCTACTGTCAATTCCTTCCCATTCCCAAAAAGTCAATTTTTAAAGTTTGATAGACAAGACACTGAGACTAGCCTTCTGTTGGTCAGACACTTAGCGTTAGCCTTGTTCGCAGAGCGCCAGGCTAACCAGGTGCAAGCGTCAGTGTATGTGGATCTTATTACCCTCACACAGTGACAAAACATATAGGGTATAATGTGTCAAAGGTAGAGAAACAATCATTAGACTTTAAGGTACCGGTATGTGGTGCTTGGATCATCTCATAATTTGTGTGAAGAATCATCATCAAACATACGTGTCTACATAAGGCTACATGGCTACAATAAATGCAGCCTACTATTATTACACATTGATCACTCATTAAGTTTTCAGCCTATTCTCTTTATGATATCATCAGCTGCCTTGGCTCACTTCCTAGTCTAGGTTATACATGTAGCCACCAAAACATAACAAAGGCTTATAGCCTGCAAGTGCACACCAACCCTCGACGTATCAGTTCTGCGTGCCTCAGTAGTAAATCCTCTTTGCGTAGCCAGTGCTCAAGCAGCTTAGCAGCCAGACCTCTCCCGTGTCAACCAGGTAGGGGTCATGTCAGCGCGCAGGCACGTCACCATTGGAGAGCAGGGATGAGGTAGAGTTCAGGGAGACGGAGAGAGAAAGTGACAAGAAGAAAGAAAGAATCTGGGATTACAGCCAAGCTGTAAATGGCATTCGGAGATCCTGGAGGGAGAGGGAGACCCCTCTTCTGTGACTGGGGTTGGTGCCGGCTAGGACTAGGCTGGTGGGGCTGCAGGGTGTATGACAGAAATGAAGGCTGACTTGGGGATGGAAACAGTTCCTTGACGAGTAGTGGCGTGACTAGTGGCGGAGTAGTGGTACTGCACTGTTACTTTTCAGAGGTCATTGGGACTAGAGGGACTTTGGTTTGTTGTGCAGGTTTCAGTCAGAACTTGGAACAACTGAAGATAGAGGATAGTTGAACTCCAAGCTCTAACTGTTGAAATGCTGTACATTGCACCTTGACTTGAAGTGATGTGTAGTGCCTACCTGCTGTGTTTTGATTTGATCTCATTAACAAATTGTTTATCTCCCACCCCCCACAGGTCCCTCTCCTCCTTCCCTCCCCTGCCCCCCCCCCGCCGGTGGCTGCCAAGTTGCCATGGAGAACTCGTCTGTGGCGTCGGCGTCCTCGGAGGCCGGCAGCACACGCTCGCAGGAGATCGAGGAGCTGGAGCGCTTCATCGACAGCTATGTGTTGGAGTACCAGGTGCAGGGCCTGCTGAGCGACAAGAACGAGAACGACGGAGACGTGGACAAGCCCCAGTCTCATGTCACCCAGGTTAGCTAATGCTAAAGTCCCAGTCCCATATCACTCAGGTTAGCTAATGCAGGGCTCTCAAGTCTCACGCATTGGGCGTGAGACACACGCATTTCAACCCGTTCACACGCTCACACGCCACACCTTGTCTCACGCCCAATGCGTGAGACTTGAGAGCCCTGCTAATGCTAAAGCCACAGTTTCACATCTCTCAGGTTAGCTAATGCTAATGCTAAAGTCCCAGTCCCATATCACTCAGGTTAGCTAATGCTAAAGCCACAGTCTCACATCTCTCAGGTTAGCTAATGCTAATGCTAAAGCCACAGTCCCACATCTCTCAGTTTAGCTAATGCTGAAGCCACAGTCCCACATCACTCAGGTTAGCTAATGCTGAAGCCACAGTCCCACATCACTCAGGTTAGCTAATGCAACAGTCACAGTCGCTAGGCTAACCAGACCCTAGCCTTTATGAGTGGATCATATTACATGATCTCACACAGTGAGATTAAAACATATAGGGCGCAGTGTGCGGATAAGAGCATTAGCACTTAACCTCTCATCTCTCAGGTTAGCTAAGGCTAACTGTAGCTATACTGTACCACTACAAGACTGCTACAGTAGAGCGCACCAATACTCTGCTATTCTGTGCTTTTGTCAGGCTAAACCAGATATATCAACAGCTAAGTTCTATTTACTGGCAATATAGTTTAAAGTTGTAGTAGACAGGTTCTTTTTCATTCAAATATTGCCAAACGACCCTGGTATATCTGTAGCAGTTTGGCACCTAGTGCCTACTGCCAACCAAAATGTGCTTACGTACACAGAAAACTGGGGTAGAGAACCTCATGGGAGGTCTTGTCAGCTGAGCACTCACAAAATAGAGGTGCTAAAATTAGGAGATGAATTGACCAGAAGTGCAGTCCAGAATGATGGAGAAGGTGAGATGTGCAAACCCCATCTGTAGCAACCGTGGCATGCGGACCATGCCTTTGACTTAGCTCACAATGGAAAGTACATAGATACTCTATACAAAACCAGACAAAGGAGGACACACTAACGCTGTAAACACAGCTGTTACACAAGGACTAGTGACCTTTGGCCTTCTGACCACCAGTTAGCTTGGTGAGCCTTGTTGGCTCTGTTGAGCCTAGCCTGGTGAGCCTAAGCCTGGTGAACCGAGCCTGGTGAACCTAGCCTGGTGAGCCTAGCCTGGTGAACCTAGCCTGGGTCTAATTTGCCTGTAGCCCCGCTTCTGCTCTGTCAACACATCCTCTCAGGTCACCAGGCCTCTCAGCCAGGCCTCTCACCTCTCAGGAGATATTCATGCTGAATTATTCAATGTCCAACATCCATTTCAGAAACCATATGTTGTTGAAAACCTCTCAGCGTTGGATCGTTTGTTGCAAACTATAATCTGGTGCACTTTCTCTATTTCTCTATTTATAAATATATATATATGATTTTTTTTGTATATTATACAACCAGGGAAAGGCCATTGAGACACAGTCTCTTTTACAAGGGAGACCTGGCCAAGAAAACAGCAGCACAGTCAATACAATTGACAATACAATACAGTCAATACAACATACAACATTTAAAACATGCAATTAAAAAGAAAAGTCACAAATAAAAGCCAAGCATGTGTGTAAAGCCTCAACAGTAACTGCTGTATTTAAGCCACAACTTGATACCCCCCCCCCCTATGTGTTCCCCAGTGGACAGAGGACTGCAATGACAAGAAGGACGGGAGTTGGTCGTCCTCGCGGGGGAGGGGCTCGTCCAAACCGGTGAGTTCCGGGGTGCGGGTGCGTGTGTGTGTGTGTGTGTGTGTGTGTGTGTGCGCGCGGGTGCGTGTGTGTGTGTGTTTGTGAGTGTGTGTTTGTGAGATGGCTGTATGCCAACATTGTTCAACTGCGATCGGGTATGCGACTGGCAATACGTCAAACTTGCTCATGCATTTGTGACGGCATCACCCCAATTGGAACATCACAGGTACAAAAAGAAAACAGACTGAAATGCAAACCCAGCTATGGCATTTAAGCAACCACTCGCTAACAATTCAGACCGGGCCAAAGCAATAACAAACGCCATAGGTGTTTTTATAACAGTGGACATTGTAAACACATGTTGAAAGTAATAGAGCCTCGTTACGTAGTTCCCTCATCCGCATTTCAGCCAGGAAGTCATACCAGCCCTTTATTTATATATATTATAGTTTATATATAGCAGTTTATTTATATACTGTATATATAAAAAAAAATACAATGAATGTCAGTACAAGCTGGCAAGTCCTAATGTGAAGTTGAAAGCTGCTTATGTGAATACAAATACAGTACAGTTAACTTTCTAAATGCTGCACCTTAATGGATGTTTATTTGATTATATATTTTTTTTATTTGAGAGATTTGTTTATTTTTGATCTACTTTTCAGTATATTGTACTTTTTTATTAGTGGGTTGCAGCTGGTTGCAGCAGTATTGACAGACTTTATTTTATATAAGAAAGGAAGACCCACTGTTTGTTCAGTAAACCACTGTTTAATAATTCTTTAAAAAAAAGTTTCATGTTTTGCGATAATTTTTACCTTGCTATACCGAAAACGTACCGAACCGTGACTTAAAAACCGAGCTACATACTGAACCAACATTTTCGGAACCATCCCACCCCTAATCAATTCCCATCCCTCGGCGTGTGCTGAAGCCCCCATGCCCCCCCCCCCCCCCCTTCAATCCGCATTGATCAGGAAGAAACAACAGCTTTCAATGGCAGCCAAGGTCACTGTCAAAGCCTATAGCATGTGCTCTTTACAACACAGTAGGTTAGAGCTCTACAGCCAAGCGTTCTAGAACCACACTTCTTTTATCTGCCACCCTGTGATGTAGCCTTACTCAGTGTGAGTCCAGGAGGTGGAAGATACATTTTCATATTGCAAAATGGTAATTTAATTCCCAACAGGTAGCTGATAACCTATCCAGACCGGGGGGGTAATAAATTCATACCTCACACACACACACACACACACACACACACACACACACTACTCCTCTCTCTCTCTATTTGCATGGGGTTTTATGTTCTCTGTGTTTGTCTATCTGCCCCTAGTAGGGATGGACGGTTTCCAATTATTGAAACCGAAAAACCGTCAGAGAGTAAAACCGCGGTTTTCCGGTTAACCGAAAAATACAGAAAAAAAAAAAAAAAAAAAAATGTAAAAAAAAAAAAAAAGAAGAGCGCCAATTTCAAATAATTGAGCCCTACTGCTACAATACACTCATGTCGAACACCATTAAAACACCGTAAGCACAGTCGCAACACATTTAGGCTACTTAGTTTCACAAATATAAGTGGAAAGGCAGACTTTTGTAAGCTACACCATACATGAAAACACATGAACACTTAACACACCAGCTCCGCTGATCCAGGGTGCACGCCTGCACGGAAGATCATCTCTTGGAACAGCGTCTTCATTGAATGAACTGCTTTCTCAATATCTTGGTTCTTAGACAAAGTTTCAGCTGCTGCTCAATGTATTTAAATATTTGAATACTGCTCAATAATCACTGAAATATTAGACTTAGAATTATGCAGTGAACATACTTAAAGCTTTTCATAAAAACCACATGCCGCGAGACTGACTCGTCCTGAACTGTCGTAAGTCAATCAACAAAGAATGCCCTATCAAAATAAAAGTGCCCATGGTAGAGCTGTCAAAATAGAGCTTTCAAAATAAATGTACTAATACAGATAGAGATAAATACAGAACTACCTTTGCGTCACTAAGTGACCACGTATCTTCTGAGACATGCGTTCTGTCATCACTTTCAGTAGCGCCTTCACACACAGTGGCGCTGTGCACAAACACTCTTGATCCGTATAGCTCTTGTTTTATTATATTGTGGTTTAGTAAATACTGCACTTGGAGTTACATTCAATGCATGATTTGTGCTATAGAACATAAATAAAGTTTGATTGATTGATTGATATCAAATCAAATCACATTTTATTTCTATAGCGCATTTCTCACAAAAGTGACCCAATGCGCTTTACAGAGAGCAGCGAAAATGATCTTATTAAATGTAAGCGAGTAATTGTAAAAAAACTTTCCTATCTACCAATAACTGAAGGCAACTATCTTTCCCATAGAGTGATTCGTTACCCTTAAATATAATCCCAATTAGATATTAATCCTCAGTTATTCTTCACAACTGACCAAACCTCTCACTCATTGCGCGGCAGATTCAGACTGTATCATTGTTATTTTCACACACGACAAACATGTGACATGTTCCAGTTTTATTCTTATTCTATTTTATTCTTCTAAAAAAAAAAAAAAAAAAAACGGTTTCAGACGGTTTTGATAAAAAACCGTTTCTATTTTTATAAACCCCGGTTTTCGGTTTAACCGAAAAACCGTCCATCCCTAGCCCCTAGGTACTGTAGAGCTGTCAATCACGGAGGACAGACTTCCCGCTTTCCCTGGCAGCGGGGGGCGCGGGGGGGTGGTTGTGTAATTGGTTACATATCTCTGACATACATATCTTAATGAACACACACACACCACCTTAGTTCCTTACCGCAGTATTTTTGAATTAGTCATGCTGTTCTTCTCATATCTCCAGCACCAGACTGGTTCTTACCCTAGGAGGGTTGAGTGATTTTGCGTAGTCTTTCCCCCAGCTGTTAGTGTGAAGCACCAGTGAATGAATGAATGGTCTTTATTGTCATTGCTATAGTACAGGTACCAAACAACGAAATTTAGGAGGGGTGGCTCCCCCGGTGCTAGGAAAGAAAAAAAAAGAAAAAAAAACACAAGAAGGGAAGGAGCTGGTTTACATAAATAAAGGCTATGTACACTATCCACTATACTATACTGTACAGATAGACGACTAGGGTTGTCATATTGCACATAGTGTTATTGCACATTCATTTGAAGTGTCGCAGTTTGCAGGCTAGAAATGTACATATTTGTGCCTCAGCACTACACCTGATTTTTTCAGTCCAGCAGCTGCCATCAATCCGTCCAGACTGTCCAGGGCCCAGAACCTAGGTCTTTAAAGTGCGAGCCAAGGAAGATAGAGGGACATGCGTCTTCCTCGTATATAACGCGGCCTTAATGGATTATTTTCCTGGAGCTGTCACCAATGAGTGGATCCTTGGGTTAGACTTAGGGTTATGTTGAGGCTGAAGGCAGTACCACATGAGCTGGGCTGGGCCAGTGTCTGTGTGTCTGTGTGTCTGTGTGTCTGTGTGTCTGTGTGTCTGTGTGTGTGTGTGTGTGTGTGTGTGTCTGTGTCTGTGTCTGTGTGTGTGTGCATGTGCTCATGTGTGCGTGCTTCAGGGAGCAGGAATAGGGATTCCCTCTGCGCCGCCTTGAGCTTTGTGTCTGTGCCTGCTGGCACGGCCATGCCACGTGGCAGAGTGTGTGCCCCTGTGTGTGTGTGCCTGCCTGTCTGTGTGTGTGCTTGTGTGTGCGCCTGTGTGTGTGTGAGTGCATGTCTGTGTGAGCAAGCGACAGCGTGTGTGTGTGTGTGTGTGTGTGTGTGTGTGTGTGTGTGAGAATGTTTGTGCGTGTGTGCGTTTGTGTGTGCCTGTTTGTGTTTGTGTGTGTGTGCGTGTGTGCCTGTTTGTGTGCGAGCGAGAGAAAGCACAAGTGGGCAAACCACAGGGTACTGCAGCGTCTGCCCTCATCGAGTCATTGGTTATGTCAGCTGCTTCTCTCATTGTGCGTAATTCTCCCAATAAGGGGGAGAAAGGCAGGGCAGTGGCAGCAGAAGTGTGTCACGGAATCTCTCCTCCCCAGGACCACAGAGGAGCTTGCTTTTTCAGTTCCGCCTCGTCCTGCCTCGTCATGCTGTTTTTCTCCAACAGCAGACTGGTTCTTGCCCGAGGAGGGTTGATTGATTTCAGACTGCCACCTAGTCTTTCCCCCTATCGGCTGTTAGTGTGGAGAGTCTGCCAGACAGGGAAGATGGAGGGACATGCGTCTACCTCATATATTACAGCCTTTATGTTAATGGGTTCTTTTCCACGCGCTGTCAGTGTCACCCATGGGTGGATCCGGCCTGTTCCTGTGACAAACCACGTTGTTAGGTGCACTAATCAAATAACCCTGAATTGAATTAAAGGGGATTCATCTAGTGTGTGTGTGTGTGTGTGTGTGTGTGTGTGTGTGTGTGTGTGTGTGTGTGTGTGTGTGTGTGTGTGTGTGTGTGTTGGGTCTGAGGCTCTAGTGTGGGGTGGGGAGAGGGCAGCTGAATTCCCTCTTAAACTGGTCTCAGGAATACACTCACACTCACACATACACACAGAGTCAGCGAGCTAGCTAGCCAAACCGCCATGGGAGCTGTGGTTGCCAGGGGTTACCAGCCCTGTCAGCAGTCCTCTCCCAGGGGATGATGGTACATTAATCCTGGGAATGATCTCCACACACACACACACACACACACACACACACACACACACACACACACACACACACACACACACACACACCAGTCCCCATTCATGCATTAGGCTTGTATATTGATCTTTACTCTGTTTGACTAAGAATGGATAAGATAGGAATGTCTCTGAACAATATCATCATTATTGTGTAGCCCAGCATGTTCTCTGTCCTCTGTGTTATTTGCAGAGCAGTTGATGGAGAGTATGCTCTTAGTCTCTCTCTCTGTCTTTTATTCTCTGTCTTTCATTCTCTCTGTCTGTCTCTCTCTGTCTCTCTCTCTCTCTCTCTCTCTCTCTCTCTCTCTCTCTCTCTCTCTCTCTCTCTCTCTCTCTCTCTCTCTCTCTCTCTGCAGGATGAGTGGGAGCATAGCAGCAACGGCAGCACAGGGTCCAGGCCCAGTTCTGGTTCTAGGGCCGGGTCTGGCTCCAGGTCCGGCAGCAGGGGCAGGAACAACCAGTTCAGAGCCCCTGCCAAGGCACAGGTACTGGACCTTTATTCATATCAAAGTGCCCTAAAGATACTGCTTGAACGCTGAATTCACTGAGGAACATCATAACACTTTCACTTAAGTTTTAAACAACAATGTTGTTGGTGATCAAAGGGTAGTGACTCTTGTCATTACTTAAGTATATAGTTTGATTTGCCTTGTAATGTTTACAGTGGTGGTTTAGTGGTGACACAAAGATCACAGCATGACGCAGCGCCACTCTTCTATTCTTTGGAGAAAACCCGGCTTTACACGGGACCACTATCACACCCCCCCCTACTAAAAACGGGACCTGCCTTCAAATAGTATTTGAAATAATTTCAAATGCTAATGCTGTGCATGATTTGAGCTTGCCTGCCATAATGGAACCAATGGGATAGTCTTAGAAGTGCAAGCTGCAGACAGGCTCAAGCAGACACAAACACAGCCCTCTGCTTCTGTCTTGGTCTGGGAATGTTGACAATGTTGAAGACTTGATTCACCCTCGGCACTAAATGATTTAAGCCCTGTGACAGTGGGCAGCTGTAATGCGCGCTGTGTCGCTTGTGTCTCTCAGAACGGGAACAGAGACGGCTCCTTGGACATCCTGGGGACGGACATCTGGGCTGCCAACACGATGGACTCTCATGGGTAAGGACTGTGTTTTATTGTGCACACTCAATCACTGGTCCCTTCTCACCACATTTCACACTCGTGATGACCGCCTTGTTATGTCAGAGCTTATGGAATCATGGTTTTATCCTCAAACTCAAGGACATTTAATTGGATGGATGGATGGATGGACGGACGGATTAATGGATGGGATGGAGTGCCATACCTTGAGTAAGACACACACACACACACACACACACACACACACACACACACAGCATTGTTGCTTGAATGTGTTTTTGCTTGAAGCTGAATTAGCTGAATCCTTATTCCCCCTGAGGAATGCAATGTTATGTTCACTAGAAGAGCGCTGAGCTTTAGGGATGTCTGATGCTGTAACAGAGCTATACTTACTCTGGGAGCCCAAAAAGATGGTAGCGAGATTGAACTCTAACTAAAAATCTCTTTAGAGACGAGATGACATATTTTTTTTTTTTTAAACAGCGTAACCACAAGCAGCAGCTTAATCTTTTGTGTAACCTTGTTTTTCAAGAAAGAAAAAAAGCTAAATGTTACGCCAACATCAATTCGCAGGGCATCTATGTTGCTGTTGCTGTAGGCTAGTGGGTGCCATGGCGACAGCTGCAATGGTAACCTTTCCTCACAGAGGGTGGGACCACGTTGGCAAGAAGCACGCTAGACCGCCTCCCTCCCTGCCCCCCCGAGTATCTACCTCCCTTACTACGCTCTAATCTCCTTAGCCACGTAGAAATCCCCCCAGTGACCAAACGGACCATATCTGCTTACTATCAAGCCTTTTTAGTATTATTCTGGATTAGATTAGTCAATGGATTAACACATAGCATGGGCGTCTGCTAAATGCCCAAAATGTAAATGTAAAATGTACATAGCAGTTTTGCTCGTGTGAGAGCAGTTTTTTGGGGGCACGTTGTTGCACATATGGTCATGTCTGACATAGAGGTTTAATGGAGGCTTTGGCACTACAGGGTGTTTCGGTTGATTACCAGCTAATTACGTGTCTTTGTTTTCGGGCTTAGATGATGTGAGGAGTAGATAGGGTTATGGTTATAAAAATAAAAAAAACACTGTCAATTTGGGGGTGGACCAGCCCTTTTTAAATATTCTAGACAGTCGTACCATGTGACAGGTTTTTGGCCTGTTTTTTTATAAATGACTTGAAAAGTCTTGTTACTGTCCTGACAATAATGTGGACACAGGTCACTGACTGTCCCTTGCACTCTGATGTTATCATAGATGAAAGGCTTTACAAAAGCGTGGCATATTATATGACGACATTGACATGACGTGGATGGTGTCAATGGTGTGTTACCTCTATACCGTATGAACTTAATCCCTCACTTAATTCCATACGTGTCTTATACCATTCCTCATTCCATTCCATGCATTACAATGAGGCTGTTTTCCCAATTTCTACCTCCACCAGCCTCCCTGTTTAGTACCTTGAAACTAGTCTAATGTTAGCGACTACTTTCAAGGTAAGGACCCATCTAACCAATTTAGCAATTTGGGTGAACTATCCCGTTATCCCACTGATTCTCTTGGCTGTCATGACAACGCTTGTCTCCCCGTCCTGTGTGGCTTCTACAGCGGCGCCACCTGGGACCTCCAACCAGAGAAGCTGGACTTCACCCAGTTCCACAGGAAACCCTTCCGGGGCACACCAAAGCACCTCCCGCACATTGACAGAGAGGGGTGAGTGGGATTACTGCGTTTGGCCGTTCTGTTCTGTTATGATTTAATCTATTTCTTTGACGGTTCTTGTCTCTTGTGTCCCTCTCAGGATGATGAAAGGCAAGTTTGAGCAGGATGATGGGATTGACCTGAACGACATGGATCGGTTCCTGCCCGGCCTTACAGTGAGTGTTCCATAAACAATTGATCTCTGTTTAGTTAGGTGTTTTGGCTGTGGTTGAAAGTCTTTTTTTTTAGAATCTATTAAGGAAGATTTATTTGTTTCATGTCTGTTTGTGTTTTCACATTCTGTTCACCCTGGTGTGGCTATGTTTGCGAAAAACGAATCGACTTTTGTCCACTTTTAAGTCTGTTGTAGTCGACCCTGACAAATTGCAAGGGATGTCCAAGGGAATGGTTGCTTGCTAGCTCCGACACAAATGCACTTGTTGGTCGAGAGCTCCCTCTGGTGGCTGAAAGATGGAACACCAGCCCTGAAAAAATTCCCTAGTTGCTATGGCAGTATGTTTGGGGTCATTGTTTGCTGCGTGACGAAGCGCTGTCCAATGAGTTTGGCGGCATCTGCTTGTATCTGAGCAAACAAGATGTTTTTGTACTTAGCCCGTGTAGGCCTGCTGGTGAAGTCTTCTGTGGATGGTAGTCTCTCTGATACATCCACCCCTTCCTTCTGGAGAGTGTTCCTGATCTGTCAGACAGTTGTTGTTTTGTTTTTCTCTTTGTTATGGTGAGAATTCTTCTGTTGTCATCCTTAGCTAACAGGTGGTTTGAGATTGCTGAGCTCTCTAGAGCTTTCTTTGTTATTAATGATGTACCAAACTGTTGTGGTACATAGTATGCCTAAGGTTTGAGCTGTCTTGATTAATTGATCGATTGTTTTGGGGGGGGGGGGTTCTGTCTCACATTGGCTTCCTTGCCATTTGGTAAATGGTAAATGGACTGCACTTATATAGCACCTTCATCCAAAGTGCTTTACAACGGCCTCTCATTCACCCATTCACACACATTCACACACCAATGGCTGCAAGCTACCATGCAAGGCGCCGGCCTGCTCACTGGGAGCAATTTGGGGTTCAGTGTCTTGCCCAAGGACACTTCGACATGTGGCCAGCCGGGGCTCGAACCGCCGATCTGCCAACCTTGCGATCATTAGACGGCGGCTCTACCTCCTGCGCCACAGCCGCCCACATTTGGTGAACCGCTTTGGTCCTCATGCTGACAGACCAACAGCAGACTCCAAATGCTAAGCCTAGAAACAAGACTAGACATTGACAGCTCTCTTATGCCTGCACAAATTATGTGACGGAACACATCTGACTGATCAGAAATACCTGTGAAGCCAATTGTCCAACTACTTTTGGTGCCCAGGAATAGGGGAACTATGTATACAAAGTGTTGGTGTTTCTAAATGGTGAAACCAATATTACAGTGTTTCCCATACCATTGCCTTGGGGGGGCGGGCCCATGGGCTCGTTGGTAACATTAGTCCGCCAGTAGTCTCGCATAGCCAAACCTATCTCTCCACACTTCGTTTCGCACTGTGCCGCGCTGGAGAATAATACAAGAGTGTGCGAGTGTGCGCGCGACGCAAGAGAGTGTTTGCTGCAGATGGAAAGTAAGCAAGTTGAAACGTTAGCAAATATAATTGCTGAATGTTCTGACAGAGAAAGTTGGTTAAAATTGGTCGTTATTATTGTGACTAGAAAGTGTCTGACTAATAGTGTGCCATGGTGTAAATAGTGTCAAAGAACTAGCAAGCTAGCTAGCTAGCTCAGAGGTGATGAGATGAGCTAGTCTGCTTGCACACTTGCCAGCTAAAGAGCTAACTGGATGCACTTTATTATTTTACTTAAAGTAGACATAGAATCGTTCTTATTCTACTAGAATTGGGCTTTATGGTAATACCATAATGGCATATTTACAGTACATGGACAGTGGATTGAATTGAAGCATTGGAAATGTCTGTTTTTTTTTCAGGTGAGAGAGTAATGTCAAAATGACTGCATTGCCCACAGCAATCCAATATTCAATTATAATGATGTTATTAATTGATATGGATCAATTTATACCTCTTATTAGATTATAAATACTCTGATTGTTATGTTTGCCTTTTGGTTGACAGCGAAAGAGGGAGAGAGGAGGATATAGAGGGAGAGAAGGAGAGAGAGCAGGACAGTCTTTTTCCGGCTCAATGGCCCTCAGATCTCATTGGTGCACCAGAGAGAGAGACAGCAAGAACCAGGTGAGAAAGTGGACAGGTAGTCAAGACCACATAAGTAAGTAGCCTTGAGAACCGCTGGTTCTGGAGCCTAATGGGCCCATAGGGCAGGAGGAGCCTGTCTCCTGTTTCCCTAGCGTGAGGCGGCTTAATGTACAAGTATACCCCGTCTGGAAATGACGCCGGTATGTCGCAGGGTCTTACCCCCTGGTGTGGGGGGGTCCATGCCACCCCCTCAAGTCAGCAAACCTAGGGGAAACACTGATATTGATACGAGTACCCTAAATTAAAAGCTAACAATCTGTACATTCAACCTCATATTAATTGATTGATTTCAAATCCAAACATTTGGAGTATAAAGCCAAAAGATGAGCCAAATGCTTTGCTATCCAAATACTTACCAAGGGCAGTCAGTGTATGTGGATAGATATTAGTTGATATGGAACTTGGTGAAGTATTGACAAGTATTTCTCCTGAAATGAGCAGACACTGACATCTAGTGGCCAAACATGGTGCATCCCCTCAGCTCTGACCATAAAAAAATAAACACATAAATGGAAATCAACAGTGACCCCCAGTGGTTGTTTTAAGGTATGGCGCCCTCTGAGTTCCATCATTAATTTCACATGACATACAGTATAGTGGTTAGGATGAACCTTTGCTGGAGTCCTCTTCTGCTCTTATTAATGCTAGGCTAATATATCTAGCTTAGTTCTGCTGTATTTACTGCGCTTGCTGTACTACTTCTTCACACTGGTCCATGGAGTCATTTTAAGGTGGGTTTCTCTTTCTTTTTCTCTCTCTCCCTCTCTTTCTCGGAAGACAGGGTGTGTCTGTCTAGTCGCCCTTGGCATCATGTCACTCGGTTCCAGCCGGGGGTTTGCTAGCTCTTATGACGGGCAGGATGTTGGCACCGTGGAGCCGCGGGGTCAGGAGGACAGAGTGAGGGCGTGCCCCACTACCCACCTGTCTGATCTCATGCCCAGCCAGTCTGGCACCCAGAGGGCCCTCCCTGGCACTGCCCGCCTGCCAGCGGTGACGCCACGCCAGTCCATTGTTTCACTACGGACTCACTGCATCAGCTCCCCCGCTTTCCTCTGACCGCTTTCTAGTGCCTCAGACCCCCCCAACCCCCCCCCCCGCGCTCTCGCTCTCTCTCTCTCTCTCTCTCTCTCTCTCTCTCTCTCTCTCTCTCTCTCTCTCTCTCTATCAAATGTTTTCTTTCAATGGAAAAGAAAATGTCAAAAAGGACAAAATGTCCCCTCTCGTCCCCAGATCAATGGAGTGATAGTGTCACTGTCATACGTCTTCTTGAGGTTGTGTGATGATAAGGATAATATCTCTCATGAGACTTGAGACTTGGGTTAGGAATGCTCCTAATGCTCCTTCTCACAGTGTTTGTCAACAGAGATAACATCCAGCGGGTCCCGTCCCCTCCGCTGGCCTTCCCTCACATAGAAGGTGGATTGTCCCGGGCTAGCCTCCCGTGACTAGGCCTGGGAGTTTACCTCACCAGTGACCCGGCACTAAGAATAGCTGCGGGGCCTGCCTATAAGCCTCTCTCTCTCTCTCTCTGACTGACTGACTGATTGGAGCTATCACTCTCTCTCTCTCTCTCTCTCTCTCTCTCTCTCTCTCTCTCTCTCTCTCTCTCTCTCTCTCTCTCTCTCTCTGTGTGTGTGTGTGTCTGTGTCTGTCTGTCTGTCTGTCTGTCTGTCTGTCTCTGTCTGTCTGTCTCTCTTTCTGTCCCTGTCTCGGTCTCTGTGTCTGTGTCTGTGTGTCTGGGTCTGTGTGCGCCCGCAATCAAGCGACTTGGCTATACTCACTGTTTGATGACTGTGTTTACATAAGTTAATACAGTGGGAATCAGACACCCGTAATGAGGATTAAACGTGTCCGAGCCAGGTTGTTTTGGAGCTAATACGGGCTACTTTGCTGGCGTGGGAAGCCCCTGTTGCATGACTGGGCTGTAGTGGTGCTTAGACGCAGTTAAAATGGACTTCGGGCCCCACGGTGGTGTAGCGGTCTAAGCACTGGCCACTAGTGCATGCTGCCCACCGGGGACTGGGTTCGAATCCCAGCTCGCCAGATCCGGATACGGGGAGCGACATATTGGGCGGCCGCTCCCGAGGGCGGGTATAGGAGTATTTCCGGACAAGGATCCGTCGCGCAACACCGCCCCCTAGGTGCCGGAATAACGGTGCTGGGCTCGAGGAGCCAGTCAGCTAGTCTGCCTGGCGGCCTCCTCTGGGACTGCCGGCCACGGGGTCGTGCGGCGGATCCTATGCAATAGGCAGGGGATAATTGGATGCTAGGTTGGGTTCAATTGGCTACCAAATTGGGTGAAAAGGGGATAAAATCGGAAAAATAAAAAAATAAAATAAAAAGAATGGACTTCGGGAGGGTCAGACTGGAGTGAGACAACGTTGTGTTGACCTACTGGTAACGTTAGACCCTCCAGGCAATCAGAAGCTTGGACAAAGAGGGCTGTTCGTACCCGAGTGCTTGACACTGGCTGAACGGACTTTGAGTAATAGTGTTCTGTTGGACATGGCGCAGAACCAATCCCCCACCCACCAACCCCACGAAGTCTGCACTAAAATCCCTAGTGGATTTTACTTGGAAAAAGGACTGTACTTACTGTGTAAGAACTGTGGTCCAAACTCCCTCCAGGCCCAGGCTTACACCAGCCCGCTGTGTTGAAACCCTCCGGGGTGGGGGGTGGGTGAAGGAGTGCAACAAATGCACACTTCAAGGCCTTGGGGGTTAGATGGGGGAAGTGGGCTTCTGTGTTACAGAGCATATTGACCTCTCACTTCCCCACTCATCATCCCCCAGAGGTTCCCAGGGGCTACTCTGGGGCAAGACTACGTAACCCAAAAGCCCCCTCCCTCCCTCACCTCCCCACTTCCTCGTTCCCCAGAATAGCAACACAAAGGGCCGATGTGGAAAAGTACCTTCACAGGGCAGCTATAGGGGGGGAAGCAGCTTCCTCCTGCTCCTTCCCCACCAGAGCAGAGCCCTGTCTGTCTCAGCCATGCTGCATCCCACGGGAGACACGCTGGCTTCCCTGGAATGCCCACCAACAGACACAGACACACACACACACACACACACACAGAGACACACACACAGACTCACACAGAGACACACACACACACTCACAAACACACACACTCACACAGAGGCACACACACTCACAGATACACAGAGACACACACACACACACACTCACTGTGAGACACACACACACACACACTCACACAGAGACAAACACACTCACACAGAGACACACACACACACACACACAGACACACAGAGACACACACACAGACTCACACAGAGACACACACACACACTCACACAGATACACATACATGCACCCATACATCCACACTCACACACACACACACACACACACACACACACACACACACACACACACCACTCACCCTTGTTGAAATGACAGCATGAATTGGAAGTGAGATTCCAGTTGAATGAGCCGGGGGCATGGATGTTGCCCAGATCCATTAAATATGAGTCAGTCTCTCTTCCCGCTCCTGACAGACTTAACACAGGTCACTGGGAATGTGGCATGGGTCTCCACCCTCAATACCCACACTGAGATAGGATACAGCTGCCTAGTCAACAGCCCTGTCGTGTCTGTCTGTGTGTGTCTGTGTGTGTCTGTGTGTGTCTGTGTGTGTCTGTGTGTGTCTGTATGCATCTGTGACCCAATTATCACCCGCATTGGCAAGTTGACCGCATTGCTTAGCTTTTGATCACGTTCTTCTTATTCTGCAGTCTGTTTGTTTGTGTGTGTGTGTGCGTGTGCGCGTGCGTGTGTGCATGAAGCATCACCAAATTATGGAAACCCCCTATGAGACAAACTGTAGACAAACAGACAGTAGGTAGACAGACAGAACAGACAGTAGGTAGCCAGTCAGGGAGCTCCAGGGAGGTGTGTGTGTGTGTGTGTGTGTGTGTGTGTTTTCAGATTGTGTGTGTGTTTATGCTGGTATGTAATTGTCATACTTTGTGTGTGTGTGTGTGTGTGTGCTTGCACGCACAGCTTCCTCTCTCTCTTCCATCTCACTGAGTCTCTGTGGGGACTGGGTAGTTTTGTAGCCCTGTGGGGGGTTGGGGGTGGTGGGGGGTTTCTGGTTGGTGGTCGGTGACTGGTGCTTGGTGCCGACCAGACGGGCCGGGACAGGAGCCTGCAGAGTCACTGAGGACACGTCCGTCCTGTTCCTGGTGAACAAAGCGGGTCCAGCCAGGAGGCAGACTGGCCGCCCCGGCCCCTCCGGTCTACGTGCACCAGAGCAGGGACTCTGAGGGGGAGGCCAGCCCCTCGTGACCGGCTGGCTGGATGTCAGTCTGGGAGCCGCTACTCATGCTTCGGCCTGCTAGGGTTGAAGTTGTTGACCCTGCTCCTGGACACAAGGAACACACACACACACACACACCCTCACACACACTCACACGTAGGCATGGATACACGTAGACACACACACACGGCCGGACGGAGAACATAGACACACGCGCGCACGCACGCACACACACACACACACACACACACTCACACACAGACACGCACACAGACACATACGGACAGACACGTAGACACACACACACACACACACACACACACACACACACACTCAGACACACACCCTCCTCCTCCTCCTCCTCCTCCTCCCTCCTTCACGTCCACAGGAGAACAATAATAGAGGTCATCACGGCGAGCCGCCCCCTCCTACGCCCTTTTCCTGCCATTGTCAGCACCGCTCCCACTGACCGCCACAGAGGAACGACAGGCTTCTAGGGATCTAGAGGAGACACACACACACACACACACACACACACAGGCACCTTTACACACATATGCACACAGACACCATTTCTCTCTATACATCTCTCACACACGGACATGCAGTAACACACGTTTGTTTCTGAATTGGTTTATTGTTGATGAGTTAGAGCAGTCGTTGGTATGTCTGTATCTTCCAAACTGACACTGCTGTTTTTAGCAATTAGCAACCGTTAGCCGCCGTCAACCATGAAATAACTCTCCCTGACTGGACTGGAGCCGTCCGGGGCCACCAGTGTCAGCTCACTTCCAGTTCATCACCGTCACTTCTGGTGCTCCTCCAGTCCTGGCCACCCCATTGGCTGGCCCAGGCGGTGGAGTGTGGTATGATACTGTCTGAGGCCCCTCCCCCCCTCTGGGACGCAGGCCTGGATATCCTGCAAAGATACACACCCGCACGTGGGTGCACACGCGCGCACACACACACACAGATACACACACACACACAGATACACACACACACACACACACGCTCCAGCTTGGCTCGCCCTCCTTCCCCTGTAGTTATGGGACTGGAAACCATGCTAACCACACTGGACTGATTGAGCTGGAGGACATGGGAGAGAGGCGGGGAGGGGGGAGGGGGGGGGGGGCTGTGAGAGAAAGAGGGGGAGATGGCGGGAGGAAGAAAGAGAAGGGATGAAGAGAGAGAGAAAAAAGGAAGGGAGAATGCAGAGAGAGGGATAGAAGGTGCGTGTGTGTGTTTGTGCGTGCGTGTGTGCGTGTGTGCGTGCGTGCGTGCGTGCGTGCGTGTGGGCCACAAGAGCTAGAGGCCCCTCTCTCCTCCCCCCTTCAGACGATACTGTCTCTGGTGATTATACCTCAGAAATGGCTCTGTGTGTGTGAGGGCTGTACCCAAACACAGTCTGTCTGCCAGCCTACACACACGCACACACACACACACACACACACACACACACACACGCACAACCTCTAGCTCTCTGCCAAACACTTGACTGCGTCCATAAGTAATGAGCGTAACCGTGTCTCTGAATTGACCATTCAATATGGAACTGAAGCGAGTCATTGAACTCGAACGGCGCCTATTGAGACAAGCCAAGTGGCGCTTATACAGTATATGAGTGTTTGTGTCAAAGTTTCCATTGAACACGACTTCTGTTGAATACAGAGGAGTAGCGGGGGGGCAGGGTTGGTTCGTTGGTTATTATGCTGTGTAACAGCACACACACACACACACACACACACACACACACACACACACACACACACAACACTCTTCACCTCTCTCCACCAGGCCACTCTGTTCCATTGTCTCCAGGGCCGCTGAGCTACACTATATGGACAAAAATATTGATACACCCGAACATCACACCCATATGTGCTTGTTGAACTTCTCATTCCAAAACCATGAGCATTAATATGGAGTTGGTCCCACCTTTGCTGCTATAACAGCTTCCACTCTTCTGGAAAGACTTTCTACTAGATTTTAGAATATGGTTGCGGGGATTTGCTCCCATTCATCCACAAGAGCATTAATGAGGTCGGGCACTGATGTTGGGCGAGAAGGACTGGCTCGCAGTCGCCATTCCAATTCATCCCTAAGGTGTTCGATGGGGTTGAGGTCAGAGCTCTGTGTGCAGGCCAGTCAAGTTCTCCCAGACCAAACTCGGCAAACCATGTCATTAAGGACCTCACTTTGTGTATAGGGGCATTGTCATGCTTAGTGTTGTTCCGATACCGATACTAGTATCGGCATGGCCACCGATACGCACAAAAATGCTGGTATCGGTATCGGCGAGTACTAACAAAAAAAAAATCCGATTTTTTTTTTTTTTTTTTAAGTACTAAAGTTATTTTGTTTGTAAATGTTCACTTGCTGTTGCACTACTACTACGACTGTTTTATATCTTAAATGGATATTGCACTGATTGGCATCTGTGAGAGCCACATTTCAGGTTTTATAAGGGGTTGATTTTCTTGTCACCATACCAGGTAGACAATAAAAAAAAGTTCTATAGTATTCACTCTCTGTTGGTATTTTTTCCTGTTTTACAAAGGTTTTGAGCAGTGCCAGACTAAGTGTTAGCAATAATTTTACATCGAGGTGAGTATGCGGCTCCCAAAAAAAAAGTTTTTTTTTTTTTTTTTTTTTTTCCTTTTCAAAAACCGGTATCGGATCGGTACTCGGTATCGGCAAGTACTGCACGGTCAGGTATCGGTATCGGTATCGGGATCAAAAAATGGTATCGGAACAACACTAGTCATGCTGAAACTGGAAAGGGCCTTCCCCAAACTGTTGACACAAAGTTGGAAACATACAATTCTCTAGAATCGCATTGTATGCTGTAGCATTACGATTTCTCTTCACTGGAACTAAGGGGCCTAGCCCAAACCATGAAAACTGCCCCAGATGATAATTTGTGTCCACATACTTTTGTCCATAATAGTGTACGTTAGCTAGCTAGCGCCGTGGCGCTCACTGATGATAATAATAAATCAAATTATATTTATTTAATTTATATTATATACAAATATGTCTGTCTGTCTGTCTTTTTTCCTGCCTACCATTCTGCCTGTCTGTCTGCTTTTCTGCCTGCCTTTCTGTCTGTGAAAACCCATTAGAGTGCCTGATGATTAGAGACACACATACACACACACACATCTACATCCACACACAGATCCACCCACATATCCACACACACAGATTATTACGTGTGTACTTTTACTGTCCTATTCTCTCTGGGCTGCTAGATGACTGTGTCGCTGGTGTATGTTGTAATAACACTTTTTTTTTTTAATATGGTGAGCTGACCACAAGTCCCATGGGAGGCACACACATGTTCTCATCGGTGTCAGGTTCTGTGGTTCTGTTCATGCCTGAGATTAGCAGGGAAAGGAGAGCTGTTGCTGAGTGTTGCTAGGTGATGGCTGTTTTGCAATCCAGTAATATTGTTTTGAGTATTCGTGTTTTGGCTGTAGTCTGGTCTCTTATCTGGTACATTGTAACTCTTCACTGCCCACACACACTGGTTTTGTGTGTGTGTGTGTGTGTGTGTGTGTGTGTGCGTGTGTGCGTGTGTATGTGTGTGCGTGCGTGTGTGTGCGTGTGTGTGCGTGCCCCCAGTTCATCCAGGTTTTTTTGAGACGCACAGAAACGGTATTGGAGCCCTTGTGGAAAGACATTCCAGAGCGTTTCCTGTTTGGTTGGACCCTTCTCTCTCCCTCGTCCGCCTTTGCCTGCTCCGGAATACCTTTCCTAATGAAATAATCGGAGCTGTGAGGTCAGAGAGGGAAACTTGGACGGACGTCTTCTCTGGGAACGTCAGGACACTGGTTCGATGCCAGTTGGCTAACGCGAGCCGTTTACTTTAGTGATGTGTCAAGTTACTGCACTAGTCCACACAGTACACATGAAAGAAGGCTTTAGAAACGGCCCAAAAGAGCCACCAATCGTCGTTTTTCTGCAAGGACACGGCATAGAAGGGATGCCAGTCACACACTCCTCCCTCTGTCATTGCACTTGAGAGAAAAAGTGTGTGTGTGCGTGTGTGCGCGACTTCTTCTTTTCCTTAATTTTTGGAAGCTGTGTTCCGGTAGCCTGACCTCGCCAGAGACAGGAGAAGTCCTACATGGTCTTTTAGAGGCTATTTGGAGGCTATGTTGGCAGTTTGGGCTCAAGGACCCAGGCCTTGGGGGAGTGTGTGGTCAGGGGTCATCCGTCTCTCTCTCTCTCTCTCTCTCTCTCTCTCTCTCTCTCTCTCTCTCTCTCTCTCTCTCTCTCTCTCTCTCTCTCTCTCATATCGTCGTCGCCTGGAGCACAGATCATCCTTGTCCAAAACAAGAACTACTTTTTTTTGTGGCGACTGTCCCCCTCCAAATCTTTTGACACGGCATTGTGTGTGTGCGTGCGTGCGTGCCTGTGCATGGGACCGTCGGTTCGTCCGCGCACGTGTGTGTGTGTGCATGCGTGTGTGTGTGTGATGCCCAAAAAGAAGGCTAAACGCCTTGCAAAGTACTGCTCTGTCTCTGCTGTAATTGGCAGCCGCCATATATGGCGGCGACGCTGCTACTTGTACCCCTGAAATGTGTAAAAAAAAAAAAAAAGAAGGTTATGCCGCTGGTCCATGAATTGTGATTGTGTAGTAACTGCAACGTTAGTATTTGTGTCCCTGTATGTCTTTTTTCTATGTGGACATAAATAAATGGTTAAAATGTGTGTGTGTTTGAAAAGTGAATTATAGACGTAGTTATCAGAGAAGATTTCAATTATTCATCCTCCTTCTTCTGTTCCAACTTACACATAACACAGTTAAGTTTTGGAATCGATGGCTCATTATTTTGCACTGAACTACAATAATTCACCAACTAAATGCAAACATAAAGCACAATGAGTGCATGGTAAAAAGCATAGTAATTGCGAGTTAATATATAATTCATATTTTCCCCTCAGCCCATGTAAGGAAGATAAACAGGTACGCCTTAAGAGAAGGTCTGCAAATAGGCGATTGTAAAATGGCCGCCTAAGGTGAAAAAGATGCAGCAAATGGAATATTGCTTGGCAGTGTGTGTGAGTCTTGGCTGGCTGCTGAGTTCTACACAGTCGCACACCGCCAGCCAAATGAAAAGAATTTCCAAACCCCTGTTATCAGGCTAGCCTGACTCTGTCCCCTTCCTTCCTCCCGGTAGCAGCTCCTTCTACACTGGCTGGGAATGTTTCTCTCTCTCTCTCTCTCTCCCTCTCTCTCTCTCTCCCTCTCCCTCTCCCTCTCTCTCTCTCTCTCTCTCTCTCTCTCTCTCTCTCTCTCTCTCTCTCTCTCTCTCTCTCTATCTATCTATCTATCTACCTCCAGTCCAGACGTTTATCTTCCCTAACTTTCCTGTTTGTCGGGTGGCAGTACAGAAGCGGTCGTATTGTGGCAGTAAGCATCACATGGAACAATACAGCCGCTTTTGCTGAAGGTAGTTGGTTGGTGGCTGCAGGGAGAGGTGGCAGAACGGAAGAGTGGGGGCTACTGCCTCTCTCTCTCTCTCTCTCTCTATGTGCGCTTTGATCACCTCCGTCTGCCTAATGGCCTCGTCTTCTCGTAAGCGGCCCACCGTCCATCCGTCTGCCCCGGTGGCTTTGATGTCCCTGCCCGCACTCGCACCACGCACCCCCCCCACCCGTAAATGAGCCATTGATACCCAGTCACCACATGCTCCACATGAAACCACCTGCAGCTAGTTCACCCTCTCTTTCTCTCTCTCTCTCTCTCTCTCTCTCTCTCTCTCTCTCTCTCTCTCTCTCTCTCTCTCTCTCTCTCTCTCTCTCTCTCTCTTTCTGCCCTCTCTCTCTCTCCCCCTCGCTCTCTCTCTCTCTCCCCCTCGCTCTGCACCCCCTCTCTCTCCCATTTTGAACCCTCTTTCTCTCTTCCTCTCTCGTCCTTGTTCTTTCTCTCATTCATTCACCCACTCTCTCTCTCTCATGTTCTGCGTCTCCCTCTCTCTCCCTCCCTTCCTCCCTTCTCGGTGTGTCAGAAACACATGCTTCAGAGATGACCTTCTGAACATCAGGATTCTCTGTCCATCTCCCCCTGACCAGCAGAGAGAGAGAGGGATCAAACAGATGTCAGGGTCCTGTCAGTTCCAGTGATAGAACACTGATAAGAGCTATGGAGTTCCATACTGATCCCCATGACGATGGAGGAGGGCCAACCTTCATGGGGTAGTTGGATCACACCGAAGCCTCTTATCAGCTGTGAGAACGTTAGCGTTTGCGGTGTCCATTGAGGCGGTCTTCTTTTGCCAGCTGTCGTGTCCCCCCCCCCCTTCCCCAACTATACACAGTCTTGTCATGTATTCAAAGCTATACATCTTTTCAGAAGCCTAAACTATAAACTATACTTTCCTGTCCTTGGAGAATCGCGCCCCCATTTCTCACCCCCCCCCCCCCCCCCCCCCAAGGCTGCAGGAAGAAAGTGACTTAGTATAGCTCTCTTGAAATAATACATGCCGTAATGATATACATTTAGAGTTTTTTTTTTCTTCCCCTCTGTGCTTAATTTATTGCTTTTGGATGGAGGCCCAACAGGGACAAACAAGGCGAGGGACAGGGAACAATGGAGCTTGGGCTTTGTGAATGAACTTCATCTAGCGGGATCATTACACACAGGGGGGTTAGAGGAAGTCACCTCAAACAACTGACTTCCATGGCCTCGGAACCAGCCCCCCCACCTCCCACATTCCAATTCCATCCCCCTGAAGTACTGCATGACATTCCACTCAATCTCCCCCCCCTCCACTCTCTCTCTCTCTCTCTCTCTCTCCATGCTCTTGCCATATAATACATGTTCCCAACTGTGACATGTTCCCAGGGATTTAATGAGAAGCACACACAAGTCCAACGTTTCAATCAGCATTTCTAAAATCATAGCCATTGTGGCACTGGCCCTCCCAGATCTGTACTCTTGCCAAAACGTGGTTAGGAGAGAAAAAAAACAGTGTATAGCCAAGCCTCAGGCCCAAAGCTTTTTCCTGGTCAGGTCATACGGTCAGGGGAAAACTCGTGGCCCCGGCCCAAGCCATAACAAGTTGATTAGCCTTTCTTTCTTTTGTGGCACCAGAAGTTATGATGATTCAGGATTGGCTGTTATGAAAAAGAGGTAGTGTTATGACAAAATGTTGACGGGTTATTATCATGTAGTCATATTGGCTGTATCCCCCCGCCCATGACCCCTCAGCCCCAGGAATGTAGTGCAGTACGTGAGCTTCCTGGTGGAGAATTGTGTGTGTTTGGAAGCGGGGGGTGGGGTCTCTTCACCACCCCGCCGTCACGTCCACAGTCTTCCCTCCGTCTCTGTCTGCCTGGGGGGTCAGAGGTCACACAGGCTGGGGACGTGCCGAGCACACGCCTTCCCTTTGATCAGCTTTGCTGTGGTCTGGCCTGGTCTGGTCTGGCCCTGGTACCTAGCCTAGCATCATGGGAGATGTAGTTCTTCTGTAGCTTTAACACCATAGAACGTGTGAGACCCTCTGTGTGCAGTTTGTGTTTCTGCTGTATTCCCACCAAAGGGCAAATTATGGTTGTTGTTTTTTTGTATTAGAATCTTGACAGATGAATGTGGACTCTACTCGGTCAGTTTTGGTAGTAATATAATATAGATGGGATATAATTGTCATGTTCAAGAGCAGACTACTTGGCAGACGCCTGCCGCCATTTTGTTATTCCTGGGAAAACCACAAACAAACTGCTACATGCCAGAGAGCCCATATCTCACTGAAATGTTATTCTGAAATGTAGTTGTTTGTTTACAGCACTTTAACCCCCCCACTCCCCCCCCTTGATGAAGTTATCATGGAAAAAAGTCACAGATTCTGAGTCATCTCTCTCCCTTTCGTGAACATTTGTGTAAATATTTGCATTTTTCGCCAGCTTTGAAGGCTCCACAAGTGTACTGCCGTTTAGATAGTCATCTGGTAGCCATTTGGAAGCAGAATTACAGCTTAATGATATCCTAGAGGAAAACAACGGTAGCTAAACATGCAACTCTGCCTCTCTTCCTCTCTCCCACCCACTTCTCCTCCTCTCAGTCCTCTTTCTTTAAGTCGTCTCTCTCCCCCCTTTTGTTAGTGGACCGTCTCCCTCAGAAGTTAACCAGCCAACTGCTGGATGATGTTGGTCTACCGGTTGTACGACTTTATTGATGTGAAGTTATTGGCACTAGCCGTGTTCATTGTCCATAGAGGATTGATGTTATTGGTGTCTTATAGGGTTAGCTTGTCAGAAACTATCTCCCATAACTGATTGGACTGTACATTATTTTGATTGGACAGCCAAGGCACAGCGCATTATTTGGACTCTGTGGTCTTTCTCTCTCTCCTCTCTCTCTCTCTCTCTTCCCCCCCTCCTCCTCCTCCTCCCCAGTCCCAAGGGTTGTTTTGCAGGGTTGAGGCTCTGGGCGCTGTGCTTCTCTGTGTCCCAGAGTCTGATTACTGCCTGTGCCACACTACACAGCCTCCCGCCTCCCAACATCTGGCTCCAATTAGCCCCCGCCAATCACAGCGCAGCCCGGCCACAGCAGTAACTTAGTACAAACCGAGAGAGAGAGAGAAAAAATGAAAGCTTTAGAGAGAGAGGGAGGGAAAGTCAGTTATACAAAGAACAACAGCATTAACTTTTACAGTGAGGAGAAAACCTCTCGGTCTGTGTGTTTGAAAATGGGCAAAGTAATGTATTTTTGAGTACGTTTTTATGTACTGAGGGACGTGTGCCTGTGTGTCTGGGTTAAGCCAGGTAAGGTCCCTGGGTTGCTTTGGGGCTGCCTGGCTGCGTGCTGGATCGCCGCTGGGGACTCTGGGTAGGAGTCAGGGAGGGGGCCCCACCCTCTTGCGGTCTGGAGGTTCTGGAACATTTCACTTTTGGATGAAGGGTCTGAACTAGACAGCCCCGGGGCTGGTCTACTGCCTGGCACAGTGAGGCTTTCAGGACCGTCAGTATAGACTCACTATGCTTAGTTTGGTAGTTCTGCACCAGACTATTGAGGTACACCAGACATCAGACTCTGGCAACACAGAGATGTGTGTGTGTGTGTGTGTGTGCGCGTGTGCCTGCGTGTGTGTCTGTGCGCGTGCATGTGTGCGTGCATTGGAGTGTGAGAGAGAGATATTGTGTGTCTGAAAAGTATTCTCCCCTTCACTCCCAAAGGGTATTCGTTTCATGTCTCACTATGGGAACGCCCCCTGCGTGACCTCATCAGAAGCTGAATTACAGATGACGCTCGTGTCAGGAGGGACGGGGACCATCCGCCTATATAAGGCTTAGACACTGCGTCTCTCGTCATTCAAAAACCTTTTCTCGCCTCACTGGAGCTGACGACAACTGTGCAGGTGGCTAAGGCTTAACTGTCCATAGATACGAGCGACCAACTCGTGCCGATGGACGCTTTGCTGCTAAACTGCATAAGTTGATGTTTGCAGGAGTAGAAATACTTCTGGCGAAGGATAGAAATACTCTAACTCAGGGTAGCAATACTCCTTGTTACGATATGAGTAGCAATCCTGCCAATACTCACCTTGCTCGGAATGACACAAGTAGCAATACTCCTTGTTCCGAACGACACAAGTAGCAATACTCCCTGTTCTGCGAGTAGAAATACTCTGAACTGTTACGGGTAGCCATACCCAGTGTGAAAGAAGTAGAAATCACTTTTCCTCTATAAAGCACTGCTAGTGGGTAGATGGTAATATCCCTCCCCTGGCCCCTCTTTTTCCCTTGATAGCTGACAAGCTAACTAGTGAATTAGCAAGGCCTGCTAGCAGCTAGCCTACAACCCCTTAGCCAGCAATTGCTAACGTTGAGGCTAGCGTACCTAACACAACTGGGGCTAGCCAGAAGTCCTGCCCGTGCGGCAAGTCAATGGCTAGCTGCGACACTAAGTGCACAGCGTGTCTGGGATTAACCCCCGCCCAGGCCACTCTACCGATGAGTGTATCCACTGTGCTGCTTCTGTGCGAACCAGCCGAAACGCGGCCCTCACAGTTTAACGTGGACATGTCTCCAGGTTTACCGACACCGAGCTGGGAGAACTTAGTGCCACAAAGCCCTGACATCGGTTTCCCTGTACTGGATGATGAGGGAGTTGACAGCCTTACCGCTGCTCGCTATGTCCCTAAGAGAGACTTGGATAACGATGAGGGAGAGTCGCACGACTCAGACCTTATCTTGTCCACCAATGACGAGGAGGAGTCCTCGTTCTCAATCGGTAGGCGCGGAGCTGAAAATCCCCTCACGCCTGGCGGAGGCAACCATCCCTCCGCCCCGTCTCCCATGGACTGTGACATGCAAGACGTGCAAGCGAGCAGCTAAGAGGCTGAATATCCCGTGGCCCGTTGCCCAAACCGAAACTGTTAAGTCACGCTTGGATGTTAAGTCATGCTTTGCAGACGGCGGATAAGACGAGGAAACAAATTATGCCATTCTTCCTGGAGCTACTCAATGAGTTGCATGGAAAGAATGGCCATTCAGTGAGAAACACCCCGTGATTGGTGGTTCGCAACTGGATTGTGAGGGGATGGACTCCCTCGGCCTCCGCCACATCCCACCACTCGAGCCAGTGGTCGGTGCGCCACCTGCACCCGAAGACCTCCATATCTTCGTCTGCTCCATCCCTACCCTCCAAGTCAGACTGCTTTCAGGCTAGCCTTACCAATAAGTGCTACAAAGTAGGGCTGCAACTAACGATTATTTTGATAATCTATTAATCTGCCGATAATTTTTTCGATTAATCGGATAAAAATGAAAAAAACATATTTCTTTTGCAAATTTTATTTTATGTTTTCTAAATCAGCCAGGCCTATACATATACATGTGCAAAATTAGTATTAATTATTAATTATTAATTAATTAATTAATTAATATTAAAAGTATTAATAAAAAAATAAAAAAGAATATAAATAAAAAAGGCTTTGCTACATCAAATAGGTTTAACAACAGGCCATGGACTATGGCGGTAGATTGTTTCAATAAAGTAGTTGAACTCTAGCTCAATACATGCATTGCAAGTGCAATATAGGCTACAGACAAGACACTAATGTTTTTATATAACAGATATGCTCCAAAACAATGCAATGTGTCCTCTCACTCCATACAATAGGCTAGGCTACAGTCAGTGCCTCACTCTAACTCACGGGTAGCTTGGTAGGCTACCACTAACTTTAGCTTATGGAATGGAATGGAATGGACTTTATTTGTCATTGCTACAGTACAGGTACCAAACAACGAAATTTAGGAGGGGTGGCTCCCCTGGTGTTAGGAAAGGGAAGAAAAAAAAACACATTTTAGAAAAAGCATAAAATCACAAGAAGGTAAGGAGCTGGTTTACATAAATAAAGGCTTATCACCTCTGCTCTACCTCTGACGTTAGCCAGCTAGCTAAATACACTTGTCATGCAATATTGAATTCATGAATGCGAGCAAACACTCACTGGCTATCGCATTACATTACAGTCATTTAGCTGACGCTTCGCCAGAACTCACAAGTGCATCTCCTTACTAATACAAGTGACTATGAGCATACTCCGGTGCTGAAGGCATAGAATGTGAATAGCAAGCTAAAAATACAATAGGTCATTAAGAGGGAGAATCTATTAGATAAACGAGAAGAACTAACTTCTAGGCCTACAGCTGTGCCAGTGAAACGAATGATCCTCACTTCAAAACGCAACGTATGGCATGGGTACAGCCAACGTTAAACTCGTATAACTTACCCTGCTGAGGCTGAGCCGTCTTCATCTATCACTGTCACATGCTTTCTTTTAAGGTGTTCTCGCATCACCGTTGTGCTCCCGTGCCATGCAAGATCGGTTTTGCATAGGTTGCAGCAAACACATTTTTTAGTAGCTTTTAATGTGAAGTGCTCCCATCCCTTGGACGATTTCGGTCGAGTCGTTTTCTCCGCCTCCGCCATGATTTAAATGTAGCCGCCGCGCCGGCTCCGCAAGACAGCGTGGCGTGCGTCAACAGGAAGTAGGTTTGTTATGGAACAAGACCCGACGAATCGATAATGGAATTTGTCGCCAACGAATTTCATTATCGATTTTTATCGATTTCATCGATTCGTTGTTGCAGCCCTACTACAAAGCAGCGACACTGACAGCAAGGACTCTCAATGCCTCCACACTCCTATCAGCCTACCAGGCTGAGCTGGAGGAGGATATCACTGTCAAACCAGACAACACCCTATGGTATCGATAACAGATCACATCCTCCGTCTCCACAAGATGGCCATTCAGGCCATGGGTCTCATGGTTCTACAGGAGAAGGCGCGTTGGCTCGGTCTCACCAACCTGTCGGCCAAGGAGAGGGAAGAAATTCTCGACACTCCTATCGTACCGCAGGGTCTCTTCGGTGCAGCAGTCACCTCAATGCAGAAGAGATGTGAGAAAAAGAGAGAGGAAGAGGCTATGAAGCTGTGCCTTCCGAGAAAAGCACAGCCCACAGCGCCCATGACCCAGCCACAGCTGTCATATGCCGTGACTGGAGACTTCACCGCATCGGCTAAGCGCATAGGTGAAGTCCATGCACTCTCGGTGCACCGAGAGTGTACAAAGTTCTCCCCGGGGAACTCTAGGGTCAGTCTGATGCCTAACCCAGCCTTTATTCCAAAGGTTATTGGCTCTTGCACCCCTATAGAGTTGGCTGCCTTCTATCCCCTGCCTTTCGCCTCGGAAGAGCTCAGGCGGTTGCATACTTTATGTCCTGTCCGTGCGCTGCGTGTTTAAATAGACAGGACTCAGAGTTGCAGGAAATGTGACCAGTTATTTGTATCCTGTGCGAATCCACACATGGATTGTCTCAAAACAACACCTTTCCCATTGGGTAGTGGCGGCTATTGCCTTGGCTTACTCTAGTAAGGGTCTGCAGCCTCCCGCGGGCTTACATGCGCACTCCTGGGCACTTTTTAAAGGGGTGCCTATTCAGGAGGTGTGTGAGGCGGCGTGCTGGGCTTCGCCCCACACGTTCGCTAGATTTTATAGGTTGGATGTTACGGCCCCAACGCTAGCACACTCAGTCCTCAGTTTGGGTTCCTCTTAGGACGTAGTTCCTAGAGTGTGAGGGTCCATTCGGGGACAGTTGTCGTTTTGCAGCCAGGTCTGGCAATACGGGAGTCAGTATATTCCCATAGTGATACACGAAACGAATACTATGAAAGAGAACTTTAGGTTATTTACCTAACCCTGGTTCTCTGAGTAGTATTCGTGAGTGTCTCACTGGACCACCCTCCTTGCTTTAGAAGCGAGGATGCGGTTGCTTGTTTTGAATGACGAGAGACGCAGTGTCTAAGCCTTATATAGGCGGAGGGTCCCAGCCAACTGCGTCATCTGGGCCGGCCAACGGGCGCAGTGTAGTTCAGCTTCTGATGAGGTCACGCAGGGGGCGTACTCACAGTGAGACACTCACGAATACTACTCAGAGAACCGGGGTTATGTAAATAACCTAAAGTTTTGGATATTGAGAGTGAGGGTGGGGGGGTTGGGGAGATGCTGACCCTGCTCCAGCTCTGCAGCGCGGCTGATTTTTCTGTCGACTGAAGTGCAATGAAAGTGTCTGGGCGTGTGTCCTAGAGGGGGGGTTTCCAGGCGTGTGCCCTGTTGGGGGAGGGATGGGGGCGGGGGGGGTTGGGTTTCCAGGGCTTCCTGTGCAGACGCTGCTGATGGGGAGATAACACACCGTAGTCTGGGAGGGGTACTGCCCCCCCCCCCCCACCACCACCACCACACCACCACCTATAGACCACACACACACTCACACTCTCTCTCTCTATGTCTCTCTAAAACGCATGCATAATACACACACCAACGCTTGCGTGCGTGCGCGCACACACACACACACACACACACACACACACACACACACACACACACACACACACACATTGACACAACCTAACGCATACACAGGCATACACACACACACACACTAAATCATGCACATACAGAAACACACACACACACACACACGCAACCATGCACATACATACACACATCGTACCCACAAACATTCGCTAACACTCTCAGCACACACCCCTGCAGCCTACAGAGATCATGCTGGTTGACCTATAAGCTACAGTACATAGGCGAAAGACACACACACACACACACACACACACACACACACACACACATAAAGCGTGCTCACAAACATTCTCTAACACTCTCATCTCACACCCCTGCAGTGTACAGAGATCATGCTGCTTGACCTATAAGCTTACAGTACATACAGTACACACACACACACACACACACACCAACACTCTGTTATGCTCACACACGTCCGCACACCCTTCCCCCAGCCGCCATCCTCCTCCCCCCCTCCTCACCACACGTGTAACTCCCCCTCTGTAACCATGGCAACACCAGACAGTGGTTGTCTCTTCCCAGACGAGTCGGAGTGCTGGTTTGATTGACAGCCGTATGTTTAACGGACCACGACAATCTAGAGCCATCACCTTTGGAATTCAGATGTCTTTGACTTTGGGGTTGGTGGGGGGGGGTGTAAGTGGAGGGGTAGCCCCCCTACCCCCCCATTTACCATCCCCACCAGTCCTTCCTCTCCTTTCCTCTGTTCTCTGTTCATCTCCCACCCTCTTATTTGGAGCTTGTCAGAGAGGGGGTGGGGGGGAAATTGTAGGCTGCCAACATTCCTCTCTGTGTGAAGCTGTAGTAGGCTTCTGAGGAGCGGGCTCTGGATTGGCCGAGCCCAAGGCCTCCACAAGTAGAGTGGTCAGGGGGGAGCGGCGGGGGGGGGGGGGGGGGGGGGGCGGTTGGACATGTCATTTGTGGTCGTTAGCTCACCATCCATCCAGCCCTGTGTCGCCCTCGCTCAATGTCTTGTGCTGTTGGCCTGAGGGGGTGGGGTCTGTCTGAGAGAGGCTTACATTATATTTACATTTTAGGCATTTAGCAGATGCCTTTATCCAAAGCGACTTACAACAAATATATTTGTCTAAGTAAGTGAATCATCTATCCGTCAGTCATAGCAGGAAAAAGTAATCTATGCTCGTCCCAGGGGTCATTGGCAGTCATAATGCTAGAAGAAGGAAGAAATATGTTAGGGGGTTTTTCACTTTTTTTTTTTTTTTTTTTTTTTTTTTTTACAGTAGAGAAAGTGTACAGGGGGGTAGAGGGGAGGAAGAAGGCTGTGTTCAACATGGTAATATGCAGCGCTGCTGTACAGCTATGAGGACCAAGGCTTCACATTTGACAGCTGTCCTCCGACGATGTGTTGTCAGAGGGGCTGTTGTGCTGTTTACCTGATGTGTGTGTATGTGTGTATTTTAGCTCTTCATTGTCCTTCAAACTCACCTCTCTCTCTCCCTCCCTCCCTCCTTCTCCTTCCCTCCCTCCTTCTCATTCTCTCTCCTCCTCTGTCTCTCTCTGCAGTTCCCACCCCTGCCTTATGAAGCTGAGATAGCAAACACCAAAAAGCTGTTCCGCCGCAGAAGGAATGACCGACGGTGAGTGTACACACACACACAGACACACACAGACACACACACACACAGACAGACACACACACACACACACACACCCACCCATCCTGAAAGTGGGAATGTTGTTCTGATGTTGACGAAAAACACTGAACCCTTAACTCTTCTCTCCAGCCAAGCTAACGTCAAAGCAGGAATGCAGCCAGATCCCAGAGTAGCACACAGCCAGGATAAAGACATCTGACATATAGAAAAATAGATCTTTAATCCTCAGGTCTATTTTCTCCTCCACTCAGATCTGCGTGCAATGACACTGTCACTTCCAAGCACACATGGCCCCCAAATCGTCCCCCCACCCCCCAGCGCGGCATTCGCGCATTTAACGCCCGTTTAATCTGTACAAATCTCTTTTTTAAAACGATGACGTCACTGGAAAAAGTTTCTCCCCCAGTTGCTAAGAAACAAGTCTAAAAGAAAATATTTGGGTCTCCGACTGCGAAGAGAAGAGGGAAAGTTGAGCCAGAGTGAAAAACTAACTTTTTCTCTCTCTCTCTCTCTCCCTCCCTCTCCTATGTGTTCCTTTATTCTTTTAAAAGCTCCAGATAATTGATTCTCAGTCATTGTGTGAGTTAAATGGCCGCGGCCAGAAAGGTTCTTGGCCCTGGCTCCCTGAACACAGGCGCTAGCTTTGGATACACTCACAGCCAGGTAATAGACCTGACCTGAGTGTATAGTTCACATTTACCAGTGGAGGCTGGTGGAGGTAGAAATCAGAGGACTGGGTCCATTGTACTGGACGGAAACGGAATGAGGAATCAAGCGCATTTGATCAAAACATGTTTTAATACCGTTCCTAATTCCATTCCATCCATTACAATGAGCCTGTCCTCTGATTTCTACCTCCACCAACCTCTACTACAACCTCCGTTGTATTATGTTACCCCTGGCTACACGCTGTTGAGTCCACGTCATGTATGATGATGATGATGATATTTACGTAAGGTTATTCATGTAACGTTATTAAATGATGATCATCTTCAGTCTATAGGATACCTCATGGTTGGGGTTAGTTTAGTTGGAGTGCTTGACGAGTTCGCTCCCCATCTTGGTATTTCAGTGGGTTCAAAGTTAAGGATGAAGATAGACATTTTTTCCTCTTTTTCATATCTATTTGTCTCTCCCTTGTTCCAGTCTGCATGGATCACGCTCTCTCTTTCGCCCTCTCTCTCTCTCTCTCTCTCTCTCTCTCTCTCTCTCTCTCTGTCTGTCTGTCTGTCTGTCTGTCTGTCTGTGCGCCCTCTCTCTCTTCCCCTCTTGCTCTAGCTGGTTCTCCCAATCTTCTGGTGTGGACAGGTCTCTGGCTGTGTGTGTAGGGCTGTGTGTGCTCTCTGCTGTGTACACTGGGCTGTGGGCTGTGGGCTGTATGCCGGAGGAGGAAGGAGGGAGGGAGGGAGCTGCTGAGGTCGGAGAGGAGAGGAGAGGAGAGGAGAGGAGAGGAGGGGAGGGGAGGGGAGAGGAGAGGAGGGGAGAGGAGAGGAGGGGAGAGGAGAGGAGAGGAGAGGAGAGGAGAGGAGAGGAGAGGAGAGGAGAGGAGAGGAGAGGAGAGGAGAGGAGAGGAGAGGAGAGGAGAGGAGAGGAGAGGAGAGGAGAGGAGGGGAGGGGAGGGGAGAGGAGAGGAGAGGAGAGGAGAGGAGAGCAGAGCAGTGGAATGATCCCAGCCACAGCAGCAGAGTCAGGAGTGACTGAAGGTTCAGCCAAGGGGTGGGCCCCATCACTCACTCACACACACACACACACACACACACACACACACACACACACACACACACACACACAGACACCTCATATGCCTGGCCCAGTCTTCTCCTCCTACCCCTATGGCTGTCTCTACAGTGCTACAGTCAGTTGAGACGTTTGCAGCGCTCCTAGCCTCTGCCTGTGTGTTCATTTGTGCGCGTGTGTGTGCTTACGTGCGCGAGGTGGTGCGTTTGAAGGTGCCGCCCTGGAATAATCTGAAACATGCGGCGGCCCCTCACCATCAGCCCCTCTCCTATCAGCCCCTCTCCTATCAGCCCCCTCTCCTATCAGCCCCTCACCATCAGCCCCTCTACATCGGCCCCTCGCCCCGGGCTATTAAAGCGGCACTCTGACATTCTATACGTTCGCATACAGCCACGGAGACGTCAATGAACTTTACTGCTCCTCACCCCAAGGGACAGGTAAAGGGAGGCGGTACACACTGTAAAGGAGGTAGAAGAGACCTGGGAGGGAGAAACCCTCCATTAACCTTGCTGGGCAGGGAGGCTCGGAGCTGGCAGGCTGGGTAGAGGGCTGTGGGTGTGTATAAACCAGGCTGGGAGACTTCACTGGGGACGGTATAACCCCTGAAAAGACTGGTGGTGGGTAATGTAGTTTGGGTTGTTGTATAGCCTGTGGGTATGCATGACCCACTCTCTTGGGGTCTGGTCTGGTCATATTGTGTGGACTGTCTGGTCTGGTCTGATCTTGTCTACCTAGTCCAGGCAGGCAGTAGTGGTCTAGTCTAAGCTGCTGTGTGTAGTGGACTGTAGTAGTCTGGTCTGGTCTGCTGTACTGGCTGTAGTGGTCTGGTCTGCTGTGTTGGGGGTAGTGGACTGCAGTGGTCTGGTCTGGTCTGGTCTGGTCTGGTCTGGTCTGGTCTGGTCTGGTCTGGTCTGGTCTGGTCTGCTGTGCTGGTATGGTGGAGGGAGCTCTCTCTCCAGCTCATAAATCTCTGTCTGTCATCTCTCCTCCCTGTGGTAGCTCACTCCCTCCTCAGCTGGACTGAACCTACATCTCTACTGCTGCTCGCTACTGTTCTCCATCTCTCTTTCTCTCTCTGTCTCCCCCACTGTGCCCCTTCTCCTCTCTTTGACCCTCTGACTCTATTTTGCTGTTCTCTCTCTCTCTCTCTCTCTGAGATGTGTACTCAGCGTTCTGCACAGTCTTGACAGAAAGTGTGTGTGTGTGTGTGTGTGTTGCGCGCACGGGTTGCTGCACAGTCTTGACAGAAAGTGTGTGTGTGTGTGTGTGTTGCGTGTGTGTGTGTGTGTGTTGCGCGCACCGCGCGTGCGGGTTGCTGCGTTGCTGGCAGGGAGGACACTGCGGTCTTGTTTGTCAGAGTTTTCTGGCGAGAGGACAAGTCTTTCCCCTGGCAGGAACACCTTGCTGCAGAATCACATGAGACAATATTACAGCTAGGGTTTCACTCCACACTGAGGGACTGGAGCCCTGACGTACACACACACACACACACACACACATACACACACATACATAACCACACACACACAAACAAACGATTCTCACACAACTGCACCGATCCAAAGGCTCCTGGTCTGCTTTGAGGAGAGCTTAGTGATGTGACAGTCAGTCCGGTTGAACACACACGTCTAGTAGAGGAAGGACCCAGGAAGACTCCACGATGGCTGATTCCCATCCTAATAATGATTTAGTTTTGTGGTTTGGCTACTGCAGAATATCGACAGTTTACATATGCAATGGCTTGGATTATAGTTTTAACAACTTTGAGGGAATAGAGACATGTTTGGATGGTTTGTCCTACATATGTACGTTTGATATAATGATCTCTTCCTGTAAGCTGCAGGGTTACTTGAATCATCATTACAAGCAGAGGCGGATCTAGGCATAGGCATAGGCATTCAAGGCACATGCCTAGGGCCTCCTTGTCACTAGGGGGGCCAGACAGAGAGGGGTAAAGAACAACTGCCTAAATAATGTTTAACATATATTTAAAAAAATATATAAAAATCATATATATTTTTATTTTTTTAATACATACACAACATTACATTAGCGCCAATGTGCAAGAAAAATGTATTTCTAGTGGTTCAGTGGAGATCATCACAGTATGTTAGCAGCGGCGATATATAGGCTAACTGTTAGCAGCTTTTCTGTATGCTTTGGGTACAGGGAAGCGCAAAAAAAAAAAATGAAGAGGAAGTAAGAAAACGACAGAGCGGGGCTTTACACAAGTTTCTCTCTGGCCCTTCAAAGCCCACAAGCCAGCCACAATTACCGGCTGCAACTGCAAGACTTTCCGTTGCTGAGGAGGACGGAGGCTCACAGGAATTACCATTGAGTTTTGCCAGTTCATCTCAATGGTGAAAAATGTACTAAACTAATTAATTAATCAGTCATGGACATGTATAAGAACCTCAGAGAGCTAGGCCTGAAGAATGCTTTCCCTAACGTGAACATTTGCCTTTGTATGAATCTGACATTACTGATTGCAAACTGTTTAGGAGAAAGGTTGTTTTCTTTGTTGAAACGTGTGTGGGAAACAAACTGAAGGCCTTTGTCCTGTTGGCAATAGAGAATGGGTTTACCACCTCCCTGGATTTTGATGACATCTTCAAGGACTTCACCTCATCTGGAGAAATCATTTGTAAATTAAATATCTAACTCTGAATAAGTGAAGACACAGTCAAATCAAATGTAAAATGCATATAAATTAAACGTATAATATAGGGCTATACTTTCCACGATAAATAAATGACAACAAATAAATTGCGTATGAATACCAAAATATAAATAGATAAGCTCAAATATATACAGTACCTAACGAAATTAATGAGCATAATAATCATGTGGCAGTTAAAAGTCGTTTTGTTTGTTTACCAAATATCAAAAATGTGTGTGTAGGGCCTAAAAAAATCTGCCAAGCTGTAGTAGACTGACGTTCACAGTGAGGATTCATGTATTTACCTATCAAACATTTAAATCCTCATATGTGTCCACGTCTGAATGTCACACGTGCATGTTCATGAATATTCATCACCACGCCCCCCCCCCTTCCCCCACCTCTTCTGTTACCTCCGAAAAGCTCCATAACGAAAATGAAACGTTTCCAAGTGTGGTGTGTGGTTGCCATCGTAAGTCAAAGGGACACAGAATGTCACGTTTTCTCTAAAGTGAATCTTTTCCATAACAAAGTGAGCTATTCATTAGTCTGGCTAGACCAGACATTCAGCGGATTGTTTACAGTGAGGATTAATGTGTTTACATTTCATACACGCTAAGCCTCATATGTGGCCATTAGCACGTGTGAAGCTCTGCGATCGCATACACATGCGTGATTATGAATATTAATTTCCACTCAGGTTGTGTGTGAAAGCTACATCATGGAAACGATTACACATCACGTATGTCTGTTATCTTAAGTCAAATCGATTTCCGTCAAATTCCCCCCCCCGAGGGATCCAATGAAGTGTAAACTGGAAGCCACTTATGGGAAGGCCTGCATTGGACCCATTCACCACTACTGTTTGTCTGGGACAGTCTAGCGTTTTTTAGATATATGTTTTTAGGGCATTTCTGCTTTAGTGGGATTGGAATTACATGGCTGATGCCTTGGTGTGCTATGCCACCAAGCGCCCCTAATCTGCCATTTTTGTGTAGCCATTGTCTATCAGCACAGCTCTCAAGTGTCCACTTTCACAAAATGTCACGGTTTCATTTGACTCTTTCAGATAAAGACACAATGTATACAGAAGGGGGAGAGAAAAAAAAGGATGATTTTCAGTTTTGGAGACTGCGTTGGTTCTAGTTAGACACCCCCTCATTTACACCGCCCTCGCCCTTGAAAATGAACGCAGGCTCCGAGCTGTTTCTTGACGCATTCGCTCACACACTGACAGAATAAAACACACTGCTGATACCCACTGAGAAGAACCTGC
>NC_137689.1:65209455-65231955 GCF_963989245.1 Nansenia antarctica | reverse complement strand
GGTTTGTCCGTGTTCTTCTCACTCAGATGTTGTGTTTAGGAAAAAGTAGGGCCAGAAACGACATCGACGGTGTACATTACTCACTGTCCAATCATTGGGCTGTCATTCTTAGCGATTTTTTACATTTTTATATATATATATATATCCTACAATTTGGTCTGACCTTGGATACTGTAATCCTGTCTAAAGTGAGATTATAACACATAATATGTGTGTGTGTGTCTGTGTGTGTATGTATGTATGTAATATAGATGTATATTAATTAACCCAGGTGGTCCCTAATGTCCTCATACGTCAATATTAACATCACATTTGTATCCAAGTTCTTCATTCATGACGAACCAAGGTCACAATTTGCCAGCCTGATAATCAAAGACGGATTAACACTCCTAACAAAGACACATCCCCCTATTAAACTGGGAACTACATCGCCCAGGGAGCAATGCTGCATATGCATGCATGTGTATATGGCGAAGACGTACACTTCAATTTGAATTCAGGGCATGCCATAGATCATTAACTCTGTCATGTCATTTTCTTTCACTCCGCCTGATCCATAATTCATGTTTTTATCCTTTTTAGTTCATGAAATCCCATCTCCCAGGGGCCCCTGCTGTCGACTGGCTCAGTTAAAGACTTCTGATAGATGGAGGTGCCAGGAGGGTGGAGCGTCCAGAGAGAGAGACTGAGAGAGAGAGAGAGAGAGAGAGAGAGAGAGAGAGAGAGAGAGAGAGAGAGAGAGAGAGAGAGAGACTGAGACTGAGCAAGACTGAGACAGAGAGACTGAGTGAGAGACTGAGCAAGACTGAGAGAGAGACAGAGAGGGAGAGAGAGAAACTGCTCCTCTTCGGTTAGGGTTGGGTTATTATTGTCGTCATCATCATCATTATTATGATTCAAGTTGACTACAGCGATAGCCGCCCCCCTTCCCCTGCTAGCTAGCTGGCCTCTGTGTCCGTTGATCATAAGATGTGTGAAGTTGTGTAGAGGACATTGGGTGCAGTGGTTGTGTGGCTGTTGAGGGGACAGACACTATACCCCCCCCCCCCCCAAGAGAAGGGACCAGGAAAGCCAAAGCAATGCAGAGAGATCTCACGGACGAGTGCACACATACACACACACACACACGCGTACACAGGGGAGCCAGCTCCATCTATATAGGGCTCTCTCTCTCCTTCTACTGTCCTCCCTCCTCCACTCCTGTCCTCTACCCTTCCGTCCAGTGTCTCTGGATGCACGACTTGCAAACTGCAATTCACATTCAACTGGATTCACAGTCACCAACATGGCTGCTATAAATGCTTGTGGGCAGTGTTCTTATGCCAAAGATTGTATTATTCTAGTTGTATTCTAGTAGTTGTCTAGACATGTATTGACGTAGTTTCTTGCCAGGTGCTGCCGTGTTTGCTGTGTGACTTATTCATAGCCCATTTGGTTTTGTACATAGACATTTAGTTCAGATGTAATGTCTTGCACGTTTTCTTTCTTTGGGAGTTCTCCCACGTGTGAAATGTGTGTGTGTTTCTTTCAGCTTTGGGAACATATTCAAGGTCTCTTATCGGGGTGATCAGGTGTAGTAGACCTTTAAATGGTGAAAGAAACAAAAACAGCAAAAAAAATCATGCTGGCCTTCCCCACTATTATGAGTTGTTCTTCTATTCTATTGAATCCTCCCACACGCGTCATTATTGAAACACTGGTCCATTACTCCAGCACCGTTGGTCTCTCACCTCATGTGTCTGACCGTTTATCCAAGGCTCATTCCTGCCTGTGTCGTCTGTGTCTGCCTCCTTCTTCTCTTGAGTTAGTTCACCATGAAACACTTACTTTTACACAGTGGCTTTATTAAAGTTAAAGCTGTCTGCTTGGGGGCCCTACGACCAGGCGGCTGAAGCTCCAGCCATCTGCCTCAAAGATGTTCCTGTGGGGGGGGAGGTTGGGGAGATGGGTGGGGGTGTCAGGGTCAAGGAGTGCGGGTTAAGACTTATAAAGTCATAGAATGCCATGGTTGGACCCTCGCCTTGCCGGAACATCTTTATTTTGAGCCCGTCAGCCCCCCCCCCCCCCCACTCATCTCTTCCACGTTCTTCCGTGGCTTGTTTTTATGAGCAGGGAGGGCTGCGTGCAGGAGGCTACCAGAGGTTAAGTGTTGTTGGCTGTGAGCGGGAAGGGGAGAGAGAGAGAGAGGGTGGGTGAGGTGTGTGTGGGGGGGGGGGGGGGGGGGAGGCAGGCAGTGGCGACCAAACGTAATTGCTCAGATCTCTTCCACCAAGACCTAGTCAAAACCACTCTGACAGGAGATCGGTTCTGTTGGCTTAGCGGTCTAACTAGCTACAGTTGGAGATAATTATATATATTACAATTCTGTCATATTTTGCCCCCCATTATTTGGTGAAAATGTATTAATCTTGACTGTGGTGAACTCTTGAACGCGTGTTCTTCTGTGTGGGTGTGTTCAAGGATGTCTAGCCAATTAGTGTAAACGTACGGTTACAGTACATTATGTAGCTTTGGACTCTAACGTCGTTGTATTGTGTATAGCGTGATGTAAACAACGCCATTTCTACGCTTGCCAGAGGCCTCAGGGAGCTACACTATCGTCGAGCCGCACAGCGATTCTGCCATTCTCCAGTGACCCTTGTCATCGCACTGTCCCATATAAGTCGAAGCATGCCACAACGACCCTCAGGGATTGCTACGCTAACTAGCATAGCTCCTGGTGTTCCTGACAAGCTAGCGTATCTAATGGTTAAAAATAAACCCAGTAAACCATTGGGAGAGAGAGAGAGAGAAAAGAGGGCTTTAGAGCACCAAAAGTCTTCCAATTACAGCCGTGTAGGCTTCTCTGGAGAATGTAGGTCACACTGTGTTGGCGGTAGAGCTAGGCGTTAACGCTAGGCGCTAGCACCGGAGAACACAGGCCACACATCACTAGCTATCGCTGTGGCCTGGCTGGCTAACCTTTAAAGGGGCCGTGGGGGGGGACAGGGCGACTTGATGAATTACGGCGCTATTTGATTTGTATTAGCGTTTGGCCCGCTTCTTGTTTTTCATACCTCTCTGTGTGTGGGTGTGTTATTGAACACAAGCCCGTGGAAAGATAGTCTAGGAATTTGGATACGTTCGTTTCAGATAGGATGGGCTTTTTATGAGGGGTTTAGAATGTCGTTTTAAGACGGGTTGCTTGTCAGTCGTACTGTACTCTTACAGCTGTATGTTGTAGTGCCAAGGGTTTTACATGTCTTGAACACTCGAGACAGAGAGAATGAGAGAGAGCGAGCGAGTTAATCAGTTGAACAGTTTGAATGTATTCTAAAAAAGCAACCATGTCTCTTTACAGTGTTTGTAGAGGATTTTGGGGGAGTTCGCTGCCGCTTCAAGTTAGATGAGTCTTTGATCCGGTGAAATGCATTCTCTTTGGGTTGTGACAGACTGCATCAGAGACAACATTTCAAAAGAAATCCTTTTGTGCAGCATAAACACAGTGGCAACCCAGGGCTACAATAGTCCTACTGACTGTAACAATGATGTTTTTCCTCACAATTACAGATTTGTTTTTTCCAGCTTTAGGTACATGTTTTGAGGGATTTACTTTACATTTCAAGTAAGCTGTTTTCAAGAAGCGAGAGGGAAATCCAAAGTAAAGCACTCTCTTAAATTTTTGTCACAGGCTTCCTCCACCAATGGATTACGTTACCCACACACACACACACACACACACACACAAAGATCTTCCAACCGATGTCTCCAATCGCTAATGTAATCTCTGTTCGCTGCCTCAGTTAACTGGTGAGGTAGAGAAAGGTCAGGCACTATTTTGCAGAGCTCCTAGGCCTAGTGTCTGGAGCCGGAGCTGTGAGTTAGCATTAGAGACTGGTCAGCTCTGGTAGTAGGAACTTATGAGTGGTGACGCACTAGGGAAATAGTGGTAGAGCACAGAGGCAGATAGAGGGAGAGAGACTGTTACTTGAGCTAGAAGGGCCAGTTAGAGAGGGAAAGTAACAGATGGATCGATAGAGAGAGAACCAGTCCGAACAGAGCGGTAGAGAGAGGGAGTGTGTCGGAGGGCTGAACAGATGGCCGTGGCCGTGGACGTGGCAGAGGGACAGGGGTGGCTGACCAGAGCCGGGTGACACACACTGCCATGGTAGTAACAGAAACCTCCTCTTGTTTCAGGAAACAGCAAAGGGCACAGGGAGGAGGAGGAGGCGGCGGCAAGACCCAGAATCCTCAGCAGCAGCAGCAGCAGCATTCGCCACAGCAGCAACAACAACAACAACAACCTCCATCTCAACACCAACACCAACACCAACAGCAGCAGCAGCAACCCCTCCAGCAACAGAATGTGGAACCCCAGCCTCCAGGCAGCTCCAGGGGCTCCCGGGAGCAACACGGCCCACGCCAGTACCAGGGCCACGGGCCGCAGCACCAGCGCCAAGCAGGCCCACCGCCGCACCACGGCTACAGCCAGAACCGCCGCTGGCACCACAACCAGAAACAGCAGGGTGGACCAGGGGGGCCGAGCCAGGGGGGACCTGGCCAGGGGGGACAGGGCCAGGGGGGACCTGGTCAGGGGGACAGAGGGGCACCCAGGAACACCAAAGAGACTGATAATGTGAGAGGAGGGGAGGAGGGCTGTAGCAGCAACAGCAGGCCGGAGCCTGAGAGTAGCAGTAGTAGCAGGGGTCCCTGTAGCGAGGTCCCCGGCCAGGGACATGGACAGGGGCAGGGGCAGAGCCAGGGACAGAGCCTGTCTGGGGAGGACCCACCGAGGGGGGACGGCCCCAGGGTCAGCCTGCTGCAGTCCTCCAGGGAGAGGCTGAGGAGGAGGCTAAAAGACAAGGTGAAGGTCTCTACTGGCACTGGGCCTCAGGGGAGACGCAGCCACACCATCCTCCATTCTACACACGCAATCACACACACACTCACACAATCAAGAGCATGCCTACAGACAAGACACGCATGCACCATTCATTCACTCTCGCTTACACACACGTTGCTCTGTAAGGGGCTAGCCAGCCAGTCAGTATCTTGGTAGTCGGTGGGCTCCTCTAATCTAGTTGATTAAAGATGAACAGGGCGTGTGTGTGTGTGTGTATGTATATATATATGTGTGTGTGTGTGTGTGTGTTGTGCTGTGGGATTTCTCACTGAGGGTAAGCAGCTGAAGCAGCAGCTTTTCATGTTTTCCGCTGTGTGTGCTGACTGTTGTTAATGCTGCCCTCAGCTCGACGTGGCGCGGGACTACTCCCTTCCTAACCTATGTGTCTGTGTCTGTGTGTCTGTGTGTGTGTGTGTGTGTGTGTCTGTGTCTGTGTCTGTGTCTGTGTCTGTGTCTGTGTCTGTGTCTGTGTCTGTGTGTGTGTCTGTGTCTGTGTCTGTGTCTGTGTCTGTGTCTGTGTGTGTGTCTGTGTCTGTGTCTGTGTCTGTGTCTGTGTGTGTGTGTGTGTCAGCTCGATGCAGCTTCCTCCCTTCCTTACCAACTCATTAGGACCAGTGTTTGTTTAGTTAGAGTGTTTAGACACGGGGGTTTCCACAGCCGAGACAACAAGACAGATTAACCAAACTCTGGGAGGGCAGAGAAACATGGGACGGCTAGACTAAAGGAAAGGAAACGTGGAATATTATTCACTAAATATCCCCTCTGGATTTTAGCCCAGTGTTGCGTTTTATTATTATTATTATTATTATTATTATTATTATTATTATTATTTATAATAATAATAATAAACTCTCCCTCAGCTCTGCTGTGATGGTTTCAATGATGGGAATAATCCCACGAGCCCAAAATACGTATTCACAGTGCGTCAGGTATACTAATGATGTCATAGGGTTCTCTTCAAAGAACACTGTGAACTTAATAGTTACTCTATCTTTGATTGTTGTTCAAAATAAAATAAAAAAGGAAAGCGTTATCACGTTTCTCACTGGATTCAGTGTTTTCGGGGGTAGTTTTGGCAAATGTTATTTGATAATGCAATCCAGCACATGGCTGTTCAAAGATCCTGGGGAGATCCCTGCTGTGACTTATTGAGTTGTTGTGAAAGCTATATTTCGTCTCTCAGGAGATTTTTACTCCCTGTCAGCATAAAAAATACAATTTACTATTGTTTATTTGTTTGACTGAGGTAGGATGTCTGTTGGTGCCCTGTCAGGATAAGTAATGTGGTTTAAATAGCCTGTGGTTTGGATGACTAAGTAAGGGGACTTGAGTACCATGTTTTTGGATGGCTCTGTTTTAGCCAGCACTGACAATCGCTCACACTCATTCTGAAACACACGCACACACACACATGCATGTTTCTCACATCCCTTCTCCCCCCCATCCCATCCCACAGGAGGAGGTGGCGGCCCCCCCGGCGTGCCCGCCCCAGCGGAGCCGGATGGAGCGCCTGCTGGAGATCCTCAACAGCATGCGCAACAACAGCCGCGGTGTGGACGGCCAGCTCAGCTCCTTCATGGAGGAGGCCCAGAGCTCGGCCCGCTCCGAGGAGACGCTGGCCCAGATCGTGGCCACCATCTACGGCAAGGCCCTCAGCGACCGCAGCTTCGCCGCCACTGCCGCCCGCCTCTGCGACAAGATGGCCCTGTTCATGGTGGAGGGCACCAAGTTCCGCTCGCTGCTGCTCAACATGCTCCAGGTGAGGAGGGAGGGAGGGAGGGAGGGGAGCGTGGATGGGTGGGTAGTGGATGGATGGATGGCCAGTGGGAGGATGAATGGATGGATGGATAGTGGATGGATTGATGGAGGGATGGGTAGTGGATTGAGTTGTTTGGATGGATGGATGGATAGGTTGGATGGATGGATAGGTTGGATGGATGGATGGATAGGTTGGATGGATGGATGGTTGGATGGACCATCCAATCGGGAGGCAGGAACAGAAATGGAATGTTTTTTTTTACCAGCCTCATGACTTGATTGCTCAATAGCCACTTCCACAATGCAGTAGCATCAGTCCAAGCAGCGAGCGCAATGGCCCATAAGAGAGTTCTCTCTCTCTGCCTCTCTCTCTCTCTCTCTCTCTCTCTCTCTCTCTCTCTCTCTCTCTCTCTCTGTCTCTCTCTCTCTCTCACTCTGTTTCGCTCTCTCTCTCTCTCTCTCTGTCTGTTTCTCTCTCTCTGTTTCGCTCTCTCTCTGTCTTGCTCTCTCTCTCTCTTAGGGCTTTCACACCGTTCCGGTTCGCGTTCCCGAACGTAGTCTGGAACTGGCCGGCGCGTTCAGACCGAAAATAAATTGCTTCGCTGCGCAAACCAAAAACTAGAACCATGATGTCGTCAGTGGGTGTGTCATATTCTAGGCAGCGAAGACTAGCAAGAAGGAAGGAGACAAAATGTAATCTAATCTAAATCTAATCATTAGTGATAAAATAAAATAAAAACTCAAACGTTTCATCATTCTCTCTATCTTACTCACATGCTCAGCAAACACACACACATGCTCACGAACGCGAAATTCGTAAGCCATTTCTATTACAGTTACGGAGCAGCTGGTTAGTAAGAGAACGTGTTTAGAAAGTGGCTTTTGTTTTTTTCCATAATAAAGTGTGTTTGTTTCAGATACTGTAGTGGAAGATATCCTCATTTCCACTGAAGTAGCTGCCATCTAGTTGTGACATTTTTGTTTATCTCGCCCCTTCGTCACCCAACGTTGATGACGCTGATGGCTCCGGTTACACTGGTATGAACGCGGGCTGGTTCGCCAGACAGCAACAAGGTTCAGAGGTTCCGGAGCGGGAACGGGAACGATTCCTTGGCGGTGTGAAAGCCCTATCTGTCTCACTCGTTCTCTGTCTCGCTCTCTCTCTCTCTTTCTGTCTCTATCGCTCGCTCACTCTATCTCTCACTCTGTCTCGCTCTCTCTCTATCGTTCGCTCTCACTTTCTCAGACAGATTGTGTGGTTTTGACATTCAGCGTTACCACCAGAGTGTGAGAGCCAGAGCAGGAGGTCAGCATGAGAATGGAGCTGCCATGGGGATTGTGCATCATGACTGGAGGTCATTAGAAATCAATTGACACCCAACATTAGGGAGTTTGGTGTGTGTGTGGGTGTGCGTGTGCGTGTGCGTGTGGGTGTGCGTGTGCGTGTGGGTGTGCGTGTGTGTGTGCGGGCGTTGATAGTCCTAATTGATGTCAGTGCTCCTCTCGGCTGTGAGCGACTTTGGGAAAATGTCAGTGGGCATAAAGAGCTAATGAAGAGCGCTGCAGGGCAGTGTGGGGGCGAGAGGGGGGGGGGGCGGAGTATGTCTCCCCTCACCCATAAACACTATGGCCCAGTGCCTGCCTCCCTCCCTGCCTCCCTCCCTCCCTGCCTGGCTGGGCGGCGTCGCCGACCCCCACCCCCCAGGAGCCAGACAGCCGCTCCAGTGCAGACAGTCTGGGAGCTGTCTCCCTCCCTCTCACCGTCTCTGACGTGCTAGGAGGCTAAATGTTAACCCACCTGCTGCGTCCTCGCACTCCCTCCCCCTCCTCCACCTCTTCTCTTCCACCCCCCCACCCCCCCCATAGCTCCCTGCTTTAGACGCATCCTTCTTCACAGCCACAGCGGTAGGGACCCCCCTCCACCTCTCTGACATTCAGGGTTTAATGGTGTAAATGTTTCTAAATGCCATAATGGGGCCTGTTTAACCGCTGGTTAACGATAGATGGGTTGCCAACTCTTTGCTCTTTTCAGTGTGGCATGGGGGGGCGATGGATTTAGTTTGTTTATAATTCCGGGTGATTATTATTTTGAAGTAGTCGGGGGTTTTGTGTTAGCTTGTTTTCATTAAATGTTTAACGTCCTGCTGTGAGGTACAATATCACCATGGCTGAATGAAGCATATTATTAACAGAAATAGGCCGCTGTGAGTCTGATTCTACAAGCATAACTCATCCGTTTACATTATCGTCCTTACTTACTGCTGTATGTATGTGTGTGTATATATATATACTGTATATACATACATACATATACATACATACATATACATACAGTATGTAAACCATGAAGGCCACGTTTATGATGTCTTTTATACAGCCATATCGACTGACTTGGGCTTCAGGCCCTAACTGGGTGATAGGCCAGACCTTTACTATGCCATAAAAATGGGTCTGCGTTTGCTTGGTGCCTAATGGATCAAAACTTTTGTCTAAAAAGCAAAAAATATGTAGGCTATCCAGTCAGTAGGCCTATAGTTATGTATTTTTAAAAAAATCGGTATCGGTATCGGTTGATCTTGAGGAAAAAAATCGGTGATCGGTATCGGCCCCAAAAATCCAGATCGGAGCATCCCTAATATACAGTGTGTGTGTGTGTGTATATATATATATATATATACCTGTACATACCAGTGGAGGCTGGTGACTTCCAGAATTGAGGAGGCCATTTTTTTTTTCGCTTGCTCGCTTCACTCGCGATGGAATGTTCCCTGTTCTTCTTATCTTTGTTAAAAATTATTAATTTGTGTTTGGCGGTACTGAAGGGATTGGGACACTCTCAGGATGGTGGATGAAGCAGCTTTTATTGCCTGCACAATGGGTCATCAAATAAACAAAACAATTGGCATGAATCTCTGGTCCGCCTGCAGCAGCTATTGTCCCTTCTGCTCAGGCTCACAACATTCACCACAACATACTACATACAATCAATGACATGTCAAAAGCACTCAAACACTATGTCAATCAGACACACAACATACAATTCAGAACAATACTTCATCCATTTCTAATATCCTGCAGAACAGCACTCATACACGCGTGTGGCGGAAAAAGGTACTACACGTGGAATGCAACATGACGTTACTGACTAGCCATGCCCTAGATCGCGAATGCTAGCAACACCACGAGTGGACTCTTACAAAATGCACCAAAACATAGAACTCAAACAACATATGTAATAAGTTACCTGCACAATGGGTCATCAAATAAACAAAACAATTGTCATGAATCTCTGGTCCGCCTGCAGCAGCTATTGTCCCTTCTGCTAAGGCTCACAACCTAAATCCTAAATGTTGTCTACCTACTCGATGTATAAATCGCGCCAGAATCTCGCCGACTTCCGAGGTCATTTTAAGCAAAAGTATTTGGCCAAATGAGCTATTATTTTCAGGGATAATAGCCATGGGTGTTCTAGACGTGTCCTGCAAAGGACAAGCCACTATGTAGTGTTTCTTTGACTGAAGTAACTGGCGAATTCTCAAAATGGCTTCATGTGATTGGACGAACAAAATGTCAATCATTCAGCCCTGGACTCAATCAATCACATATTGCCATGAAAAAAATTGCATTACATTGACTTCTATGAGAAACCACTTTCCTAGGGGAGGCCTGGCCTCCCTCAATAGAAACGGATAGGGATTCTGGCCTGTAGGTGCTTTACAATTGCAATATTGGGTTTTAGCCATGGAAAAGATTTATGAACAAAACGGAAATAATATTAATAAATAATATTAATATAAAAACATTTTAAATATGTTTTTTGTTAAATAAATAAAAAATATAATTATTGCTTTTTTAAATCTCTCTCTCTTCTCTCAAATTATTGGGGAGGCCAGGCCTCCTCCACCTCTATGGAGGAGCCTCCACTGATACATACATACAGCTCTGGAAAAAAACAAGAGACCACTCCAATTTTTACAGCATCTCTATAGTGTTTAGTGTTTATTTCAGATACTGTAGTGGAAGCTATTATCCCCATTTCCAGTGAAGGTAGCTGCCATCTTGTTGTGACATTTTCTGCTATGAACGCGGGCTGGTTCGCCAGACAGCACCAAGGTTCGGAGGTTCCAGAATGGGAATGGGAACGGTTCCTTGGCGGTGTGAAAGCTCTCAATGAGAGCCAGGCTGAGGTTTGCAAGACACCAGGAAAACTGGTGGAAAAAAGGATTGGACCGTAGAGGACTGGAGACTCTGATGAGTCCAATTTTCAGCTTTGCCCAATACCTGGTCATCTAATGGTTAGATGGAGACCTGGAGAGGGATACAAGCCACAATGTCTCACACCCACTATGACATTTTATGGAGTATCAGTGATGATCTGGGGGTACTTCAGTAAGGCAGGAATTGGACAGATTTGTCTTAGTGAAGGACGCATGAATCAAGCCACGTACAAGGTTGTCCTGGAAGAAAGCTTGCATAAAGTCACCCAACAGCAATGTGAAAGACTGGTGGGGAGCATGCCAAGACACATGAAAGCTGTGATTGAAAATCACAAAGTGTTATTCCACCAAATATTGATTTCTGATCTCTTCCCAAGTTAAAACATTAGTATTGTGTTGTTTAAAAATGAATATGAACTTGTTGTATTTGCATCATTCTAGGTCTGAAAACACAGCATATTTTCTGTTATTTTGACCAGTTGTCATTTTCTGCAAATAAGTGCTCTAAATGGCAATATTTTTATTTGGAATTTGGTAGAAATGTTGCCAATAGTTTATAGAATAAAATAGAAATGTTCATGTTACTCAAACACATACCTATAAATACCAGAGAAACTGATAATTTAGCAGCGGTCTGGTTTCTTCCAGAGCTGTATATATGTCAGTCAGTCATGATAAACGCTGTTTGTCTAATTATTCCCCCTTCATTCACATCACGGTAATAAAGAATAGGGAGATAAAGATGAATTATAGAATTGTATTTGCTCAATGTTCCTATTATTTATGAATACGGTATGTGAATTATGCATGAGGCTATGTTAAAAAAATGTAGGTATGCTTTTGCAACAGAGACTGGCCATTGCGAAAATGGCTAGCATATTAGTCATCATTTTGTGAAAAATACTTTGTGTGTGTGTCTGTGTCTGTGTGTCTCTCTCTCCCCCTCCTCCTGACCTGCATACAGTGGTATGTCTGTCTGTCTGTCTGTGTGTGTGTGTGTTTGTCTGTGTGGCCGTGGTTTCTCGGCTGGGTGCTAAGCTCTGTTGCTGTCTTTTAGGAAGTGAGTGCGAGGCTTGTTTCTCACCGCGGTGTCACGTTGTAACTCTGCCTCTTCCTCCCCTGTGGTCGCCAGCACTTCCTGCGCCGTCTGGCACAGGCCATGTGTATCTGTGTGTGTTTGTCTGTCTGTGTGTGTGTGTGTGTGTGTGTGTGTGTGTGTGTGTGTGTGTGTGTGTGTGTGCGTGTGCGTGTGCGTGGAGAGTACACAGAGTACAGCAACACGTCTCAGTGTCTCTGTCACCTACAGTGAAAAGACCGTTCATGTCGAAGTTTCCTTCTCCAAGCACGATGGAGCGTTCACCTCCGTACCGGTTTACACCGGTTTCAACAGATTGAAATTGAAATTGTCCTCCAAAACATGAGGTTGGATTAGATAGATAGAGATTGATAGGTACTTTATTGAAACCAGAGGGGAAATTCAGGCATTACAGCAGCTCAGATTAACACATGATGTCTAATGTAACAAAGCGTATTCACATACACACACACACACACACACACACACACACACACACACACCTACCTACCTACCTACCTACCTACACACATACACACACACACATATAAACACACATCTTTCTACTGTAACAAAGCATATTCACTCATACACACACATCTTTTACATTAACCTAGCATCCAGTGTACCGCCTACGTCCATTAGCATGTGGTTGTGTGAAGCCATGGGCAGCGTTGTGCTGTGCTCTAAGTGGACTGTACAAACCTGCCTCTCCCACTCAAGTGGGTTTAAATAAAGCTTTGTTTGATCGGCCGCTGTTCTCCTACATTTGACTTTTGACCATATTTGACGCGGTAATAAAGTATAGAGAGATACAGATGAATTATAGAATTGTATTTGCTCTGTGATCTCGTAATTATTAATATTTTGTATGTGTATGTACATTATGCATGAGGTCATGTTATATGTTAAAAGGTATGCTTTTACAACAGAGACTGGTCATTGCAAAGTGGCTAGCATATTAGTCATCATTTTGTGAAAACTACATTCAATTGACTTGTTCACCTCTCTGTGTGTGTGTGTGTGTGTGTGTGTGTGTGTGTGTGTGTGTGTGTGTGTGTGTGTGTGTGTGCGGTTTACACCTCGACCTTAGCAGCGCTTGTGCGTTTCATTTCGGCGCCCATGTTAACGGGTTAGAGCAGCCATACAGCCCACACGAGACGCGGAACGCCCGCTAGAGAGTCGGACCCTCGCCTACTTTTTTCCGCATTCCATCCGCGCAAAGGCAAAACTCAATGTACAAAGATAGGACTGGCAGTAGCAGCTCCACCAGTATGGAAGCCGCAAGCGTGAGAGCCGCGGCAGTTCAGCCACACACACGCGCTGTGTGTACACAGGTGTCCGGTGTGTTCCAACTGTAAGAGTGATCCCTGTATCGTGTATTGCACTTGTGTCTTCTGTGTGGGTGTGGAGTTAAGGATACTCCCACCACTTTGTGTGTGTGCGTGTGTGCGTGCGTACGAGAGCTGTTGACATACGGTGTCTTCTCCTCTCATCTTGGCCCAGACATTCATTTGGTGTGAGACAGTGATGTGGTTGCTGTTTCTAGCAGGGCTCTTAGGATGAATCATCCATCATTGATAGGCCCCAGTCTATTCTCTCCCCTCCCTGCCCCAGTTGTGCAATGCTGTGTGTGTGTATGTGTGTGTGTGTGTGCGCGCGCGCATGCGTGCGTGCGTGCTGCTCTATCTCTTCTGTAATAAAGGTATTATTTTCTCAAGCCTTGAGCCTGTGTTCCAGTTTGTGTGTGTGTCTGTTCTCATAGTATGTGTCTCTGTCTGTCTGTCTGTCTGTCTGTCTACAGAAGGACTTCTCGCGGCGGGAGGAGCTGCAGCAGTCAGACGTGGAGTGCTGGCTGGGCTTCATCACCTTCCTGTGTGAGGTGTTTGGCACCATGAGGAGCAGCGCTGATGAACCCTTCAGAGTCCTGGTCTGCCCCATCTACACCTGTCTGAGAGAGGTCAGTATGTCCCTTCTACTCTACCGTACATCTACACCTGTCTGAGAGAGGTCAGTATGTCCCTTCTACTCTACCGTACATCTACACCTGTCTGAGAGAGGTCAGTATGTCCCTTCTACTCTACCGTACATCTACACCTGTCTGAGAGAGGTCAGTATGTCCCTTCTACTCTACCGTACATCTACACCTGTCTGAGAGAGGTCAGTATGTCCCTGCTACTCTACCGTACATCTACACCTGTCTGAGAGAGGTCAGTATGTCCCTTCTACTATTTTACGTCTACGCCTGTCTTAGAGATCAGTCGACAGGTTCCACTTAGGTAACATCTGCCCATCTCCAGTCTCCCATGAAGTACTGTACACACACACACACCCACACACCAATTTACTGTGTCACGCACCATATCTGTTGTATACACGCCACGACTCCACCCGGCTGCTCTAATGGCCAAGCCTCCCGTTGATCTCCGTACACACAGCCAATCAGAACGCTGTCTATCTGTCTGTCTGCGGTCAGGAGCTATTGTACCGTACAGTTTTACATCTTTGGCTGTGTACACAGAGTACATCACATGCCATTGTCTGTGCTTCTTGAGTTCAGTTCCCAGTTCTGCTGCTGCTGCTGCAATCACTCAGGTTCCTCGTTTATGTGTAACCGGTAACACCCGCCGCCACCGCGTCAAGTACCAATTCCCAATTCCCATCACCGGGGGTGGTCACAATGGCCTCCTGTCTCCATGGAAACCAGATAACCGCAGACGCGAACTATCTGCTGTTTTTTTAATACCGCAGAATAGCAGAAGTGGTTTTGAAAAAGGCTAGACAATGTGGGGGGGGGGGGGGGGGGGGCGTTGAAATCTGTCACACAAAAGAACACAATGTGAATGATGGGATTGATCAATCTGAGGCTGCCGCCGTGGGTCTGTGTTAGCGCCAGACCTCAGGCTTTATTGAAGTCTACCGTCGGCTGTGTCACTGCTGGGTCGGAACAAAGGCCTGCCAACCACCCACCTGTGGCAGCATTAAGCCTCTTTCACACATAGTTCCCTGTTATTTCCATGGAATCCCAAGCTGTGTCAACCCGGGCTTTTTCGCCGTTCACACATGAGCCAAATGCCGGTAGATTCCTGTGTTGCTCCCTTTCACACATGTCGGCAATTCCCTGGTTGCGCGATCTACTTGAATCATTGCATTGTTGAGTCAACTCGTATTATGCTTATCACCAAGTTCTCCCATACTGTACTTATGGACTTATATAGTATGTTTATATCAGCAGTAGCGATATTCGGAGTCTGGGACAGTTCTTATGCGCTCTGCCCTGCTGGTTGCGCGATGCAGGACAGCTGTGAAAGGAGACTGACCAGGCAATTTTCAGGCTTCCGTTCACACGTACCGCAACATGGTACTTTCCATGGAATTCTACATGGTCTCGACCAGGGTAATTGCCCGAGCCGATTTCCCTGATCACTCGCATTCAGATATACGCCGACCTTGGAAATTGCATGGAATCTACTGGGAAGGCTCGTATGTGTGAAAGGGGCTTTAGATACCAGTCACATTGGCCACCCTGATTGGACTAGCCATTTGGTGTGACGCCACGCAGGGTTCTCCCCCCAAAAATGGAAGGGTGCCGCTGCTCCACGCTTTCGACTTTGCTGCGCCCCATAGAACCGGTTTTCACCGGTAATTACAGGTGTGTTTGAATGTGTTTGTTGGTAGCGACATAGTTGGGGAAAATGTTAGCCGGTTTTATTTCCCCCCCCCCCAACAGACCCAGACAGTTTTAACTGTCATTTTGGAATAAACTCAAGTCAGGGTTTTGATCATTGCAATCCAGCGCCACGCTGTTGGAAAGTCCTGGGGAGAACCCTGCAGGGGTCCAGTCGGCGGCCCCCACCAGCCTTCCAGAATCCTAACCATCTGTGACATGGTGTTTTATATGTGGGTTTCATGGTGACATCCTACACCCAGCCACCCATGTTACGATACACACAAACAGACGGCCTTGAGCTGTGTCGGCCCATGCCGGGACTGGCTGGAATACTGAATGAGCTCCAGGAATGTCACTGCTGCCAGCCCTTTGAAGTGGCGCCATGGACACACGCACACACATACATACATACATACATACATACATACATACACACGTACATATACACATATATACAGAAACACACACACACACTCACACACACACACACACAATCACAATTAAGCTGTATTTTTTTGTTATGTTGTACTGGCTCTCTTGTCTGTGTGATGTCACCTTGTTGGAGCTGTCGTGTTAAACATCTGGGAGGCTCAGAGACCCGGAGGCAGCGCCCACGGTCGGCCTGCCTGAGTCTCTGTGGAAGGATGAGATGGTCTCCTTTGTTGTCACCTGCACTTCGTCTGCGGAGGAGTGCAATTAGAGCAACACTCACCCACTCACAACCACAGCTGCCAGAGAGAACGGCAGGGGAAGAGAGACGGAGAGACGGAGGGGGAGGGGGAGGGGGAGGGGGGGGAACAGAACAGAAGAAGAGAGTGTGAGAGAGGATGAGACAGAGAGAGTAGGTGAAGGCAGAGGCTGATGTGTCTGTCTGTGCCCCCCCCCCCATGGCTCCTCTAGGCTCCGCCCCTTGGTACGCGGTGGGGAGTCTGCCAGTCAGTCAGCCACCCACACACAGTCTGCCAGCCTGGCGCGCCCTGCCCCCCCCCCCCCCCCCCTCCCACACACACACACACACACACACACACACTGCCTGCAGTGTTATCACACCTCTGTTTAAATGCTTAGTGAAGGAGGATGTGGACATCTGTCACTCACAGTCCTTCCTTTATGGAATTATAAACCAAAGCATTTGGATTCGTTTTGGATTTATAGAATCACAATTGAAGGCATAGTTCACAAAAAAAACATGATTTGTTTATTTTGAAAACAAATGAAATGAAAGCAGTCTAGGGACGAGGGGGAAAGTAGGAGGATAGTATTTTGGGGGGTTTGTTGTTGAATTGCTACACACTGTAAATGTGTTGTTTTGTGTGTATTGTGTTATGTTTGTGTATAGTGTTGAAGAGATGAAGTTACAGTTCTGCTAGTGCCTGCCACTCACACACAGCCCATCCCTACCCCCTCCTCATCCTCCACCCTATGTAATAGACGCTCAATGCGCCGATCAAGCGAGAAGAAAGACAACACCTTCCATTATTGAGAAGCTCCTTCCATTCACAGCCCTGAACGCCCCGGGTTGTCAGTCAGTGATGTGGGTGAGAGGTCACACTTGGGAGGTGGTGCTTGAACACCAACGGTACCTCCAAGGTAAATGTCTTCAGCCAGGCGCTTAGTTCCGCTCCTCCAGGCTCCCTGCTCCGACACACCGCCACTGCTCCTCCAGGCTCCCTGCTCCGACACACCGCCACTGTCTACAGCGGGAGGCTGGAGGAACAGAGACTAGACTACAGTAGCAGAGACTAGACTACAGTAACAGACTAGACTACAGTAACAGACTAGACTACAGTAACAGAGACTAGACTACAGTAACAGAGACTAGACTACAGTAACAGACTAGACTACAGTAACAGAGACTAGACTACAGTAACAGAGACTAGACTACAGTAGCAGAGACTAGACTACGGTAGCAGAGACTAGACTACAGTAACAGAGACTAGACTACAGTAACAGAGACTAGACTACAGTAACAGAGACTAGACTACAGTAGCAGAGACTAGACTACGGTAGCAGAGACTAGACTACAGTAACAGAGACTAGACTACAGTAACAGAGACTAGACTACAGTAGCAGAGACTAGACTACGGTAGCAGAGACTAGACTACAGTAACAGAGACTAGACTACAGTAGCAGAGACTAGACTACAGTAACAGAGACTAGACTACAGTAACAGAGACTAGACTACAGTAACAGACTAGACTACAGTAACAGACTAGACTACAGTAGCAGAGACTAGACTACAGTAACAGAGACTAGACTACAGTAACAGACTAGACTACAGTAACAGAGACTAGACTACAGTAACAGAGACTAGACTACAGTAACAGAGACTAGACTACAGTAACAGAGACTAGACTACAGTAACAGACTAGACTACAGTAACAGACTAGACTACAGTAACAGACTAGACTACAGTAACAGAGACTAGACTACAGTAACAGAGACTAGACTACAGTAACAGAGACTAGACTACAGTAGCAGAGACTAGACTACAGTAACAGAGACTAGACTACAGTAACAGAGACTAGACTACAGTAACAGAGACTAGACTACAGTAACAGAGACTAGACTACAGTAACAGACTAGACTACAGTAACAGAGACTAGACTACAGTAACAGACTAGACTACAGTAACAGAGACTAGACTACAGTAACAGAGACTAGACTACAGTAACAGAGACTAGACTACAGTAACAGAGACTAGACTACAGTAACAGAGACTAGACTACAGTAGCAGAGACTAGACTACAGTAACAGAGACTAGACTACAGTAACAGACTAGACTACAGTAACAGACTAGACTACAGTAACAGAGACTAGACTACAGTAACAGAGACTAGACTACAGTAACAGAGACTAGACTACAGTAACAGAGACTAGACTACAGTAACAGAGACTAGACTACAGTAGCAGAGACTAGACTACAGTAACAGAGACTAGACTACAGTAACAGACTAGACTACAGTAACAGAGACTAGACTACAGTAACAGAGACTAGACTACAGTAACAGACTAGACTACAGTAACAGAGACTAGACTACAGTAACAGAGACTAGACTACAGTAGCAGAGCCAGACGTCGCAGTGTGTTGACACGGCTTTCAACAGCTCCACTCGCTCCCTGCCAGGCATATTATGTCTATGTGTTTTTGTTCACCCTCGACCCGTAGAACAGGTTTTCTTCTCAGTAATTCCAGGTGTGTTTGAATGTGTATAGGTAGCGACATGACAGGTGTATAGGTACCTGGTGGCTGTATATAGATGTTTACAGGAATCAGGGACAGGGATATGCTTTGAAGGTTTTTTGTGGTCTTTTTCTTAATTTCTTCTTTATTTTCTTAAGGTGGAATTGCCATAGCAACTCCATACAGTTGGGGAAAATGTTGGCCGGTTTTTTATTTCCCTACAGACATTGGAATGGCTTCATATAACTAGGTAAAAGGAATCGTCGAGGGTAGGGTCAAAAGTCACTGAAGTGACGATACCTTAATGAACGAAGTCGAAATTCACAGCCGATTCCCAGGACAGAATGTTTGCCGAACATCGGAATGGATGTTGGGAGGTTTTCTTGGGAATAGTGGAGGGGAGTGTGTGTGGGGGGGGGGGGGGGGGGGGGGGGAACCCTATATTCCATCCCCCCTAGAGACATCATTATGGGATGTCTGAGCTGCTAGACTTTTCCCACTGCGCAGCCCTTAGGAATGAGAAGACTTCAGTAATTATACCAGACCCACCAGGAAGGACAGCATCCATCTCAATGCTAGTGAGCTAAATAACTTAACTAACGCCTCAGCTGTCGGCATGTGCTGACGGCCGGATCCAACTGGAATAGCATTAGCCAAACCACCATATCATATGCACTCAACTGTCATATTGTGTTGCTGTTTTCTACATAATTGTGTGCACACTACTGAATCACACAATTGTCTAGTCTAGTTTATGGACTAGGAAAACAACCCCTAACTTGTTTTCGTCCTTTCTCCAACACGGTGACTGCCAATGCCGTCGAAGGTTTTACTTAGGATGACTGATATATATATACCTGATTCCCTCACATAGACCAATATGGAAATGAGACACACATTAGTGTTTGCTCTGCTGTGGCGGTGTAATGCACTGTACACAGATGGGCTTATTTGTATGTTACTTTAGGCTACAGTGGAACTGGAACTCTCTTCACTTTGAACTCTCGTTTCACTTTTTCTTTGGCCCCCCCAGACAGTGTGTCCTTGTTGGGGCTGGTGGTGGCTAGTGGGCCCTGGATAGGGAGCCTCATCAGCGGGGTGGTGGGGGGGTGAGTCTGGTACCCCCAGGCACAGTCCTGCTCCCCTGGCCTGCTTGCCTGCTCATTGTCACTATAATTGTACCGTGTGCGTGTGCGTGTGCGTGCGTGCGCGCATGTGCGCATGCGTGTGTCTGGAGTAGAGAAGGGTGCTGGGGTCTGATGCCACAGCTCAGTAAGGGGGAAGTGCTCTAGGTAGTCTGTGTGTATAAAAGCCATGTCTAGCATCATCGACTGACATTACCTTCTATCACTAAACAGACCTGCTGCATGTCAGTCCTAACTGAATTAGTTGAGGGACATTCAGAAAATACACACTTTCATAGTAACCCTATTACGGGGGAGGCTGGCGGAGGTAGAAATCGGAGGGCAGGCTCATTATAAAGCATTGAATGGTATGCACGTATGAGCCCATCCTCTGCTGACATACTACTCTGTCGAAAACAGAAAATAAAGCAACTTGAGTAAAGATGGTATTTTGTATAATTGTTGTAATCCTTATAGTTTGTCCAAGATACACCAAACTGACCCCACGACTTCCTGCTTTATTTTTTCTTCTAACAACCATGGTACTGTCCCTTTGAGCCACTGAAATAAATGAGTTGAAAGCAACGGTGCTAGTCTGGGTTTCACTTCACGTTGGGTAATTACCGTGGCTTGTCAGACTTTTTTTTTTTTTTTTTTTGCGAGACAGTGTCCAGGCCTTCCCTGGGCGGCTTTGATCATCCCTCTCTCTCTCTCTCTCTCTCTCTCTCTCTCTCTCTCTCTCTCTCTCTCTTTGCGAGGCCCCCGCCTCTCCACAAAGGGCTGCCTGTCTCACTGCCTGCTTCACTTTTCCTGTGGAGCTGCTCTGCAAGTCCTCTCATTAGATCTCCCCAGACAGAGAGACAGAGAAAGGAGGGCGAGCCGAGTACACAACACAAGTTACCGCTCGGTTCCATAGGAGAGAGCTCACTGATGGCGCTGGGAGGACAAACAACTCTACCTCCTTTGTTGGAGGAGAGACGGGAGGAAGGAAGGAATGAGGGGATGTGAATATGAATTGGTGTGGTGTGATTACTACTAAGTGTACACTAGTCAGTGGATACTAGACTGCAGCTGCCTGTTCATTATCTCTCTCTCTCTCTCTCTCGCTCTCTCTCTCTCTCTCATCTCTCCATGTTCAATGAAAAGTAACGTTGGCCATTGAAACAGTTGTACAGATCCTCTGTTCATGTAAAAGGCAGGCGAACACACACACACACACACACACACACACACACACACACACACGCACACACGCACACAGACTGTGGCTAATGTGCAGTGTTTATAGTGCCATTCCTGCATCTGGTGCGGTGCCAACAAGATGAAGCCAGCCTTTTTTCCCCCTGGCGTTTACTGAGCAGCAGGGGTGATCGTTTGATGCTCCTCTGGCCTGTCTGCAGCCGCGTTCTGTTGTCTTGCCAGTTTAGCGTCTTAAAGTGAAATATTTATCGTGAGCCTTAACTCATGTTTAATGCACATGTCCACCGACACTACTACTCCCCCCCCCCCCAACAAACACACACACACACACACAACCCTTCTCCTCCCCTAGGCACATCTACACATGTAAGGATATACACACAGCATACACTCACGCAACTCCATAGGGAAATTGTATACACACAGACAGCAAACAAGGGACCTCATTATAAAGTCCTCTGGCCTTGATCAGCGCCGGCTTACTCTCTGTCTGTGTTGTTCCCTCTGTCTTCCTATGGAGCGTAATGGAGCTAATGGAGCCGCTCTCCTTGGGAGGCCCGGCCGTCCTTCAGTCATCCAGCCAGAGGTGGCGCTGTGGGTCCAAAAGACGGCTTTGGTGGGCGAAATTATCTGCGATTTCCTTAGGGGGCCCTGAGTTTGATTCTCTATGACCTTCTATGTTGTTCCTCTATGACCAAACCGTATGACCTGACCAAGCGAACCTCGTCGTTATTCGGCAGTCAAAACTCTTAACTGCCGGTCACACCCCGCCTCTAAAGTACCGTGGTAAAAGCCAGCGGGGGGCCACGCCCTTGGCCCTCTGTCAGTCTGTACCACACACACTTCCACCTCAAAGACAACCAGCTCAGAGAGATCCGCCTCCTCTCCTAGACAATGTCACAATTGCCCTCTCTCCTCCTCCTCCTCCTCCCTCCCTCCCTCTCATCGCCGCAGCTCTACTTGAGAAAGTAGCACATCTTCTATTATTTCTCTCCGGCCTCGTTTCGTTTGCGTCCCTCACCTCATCGTGACCACGCCCTCGGGAGGAGCGGCGTCCCTGGCGGGGGCGGCCAGGGCATGGTCACCCCTGAAGCAGCGTTTGACTGCAGCCACATTTGACAACAGCAGGTTTGACTACAGCAGCAGGGTTTGACTGCTGCAGGTTTGACTGAGTGCCAGGAGACACAGCTCACCCCTGCCCAGAGGGGGCGACCCTGAGGCACATGCCAAGGTTGCCCGCAGTGCCAGGGGCACCTCTGCCTACAGGCTTATTGTCTGGGTGTGTGTATGCGTGTACGTGTGTACCCTCAGGAGTACCACCTACAATGGCCCTATCGGAATAAAATACAATAGAAAAAGCTTAATTTTAGCCCTGTGGAATTGCTCAGGA
>NC_137689.1:65201955-65206955 GCF_963989245.1 Nansenia antarctica | reverse complement strand
TGACATGCAGTATACATGATGAACCAGGGAATATGATATATAAGAATATATAATACCAGAGATATTCCCTACATGTATGTAGCTGGACATTATAGCCGGGTGATCTTTTAAATATATTCATGTATTTAAACATTTATGAACCTTTGGAAAAGGATTTATTAGAACTACATTCCAAAAATGGCTTAAAGCAGTACTGTATATCCATGTCACTAGTCCGTTTTTAATCATGATTAGTTTTTTTAATGCAGATGGTCACGGCTTTCATAGCAGAGCACAGACACACATACATATATATATATATATGTCTGTGTGTGTACAATATTCTCTGAATAGATATGCTGCGGGAGTATTCAGGCTGGTAAATTATAGAGTAGAACATGGGTACTGTAGAATCCTATATTACATGTGAGGTGGTGCGTGGAGGCTGGGAGAGAGAGAGAGTGCTGCTGTCCCAGAGTCCCTGCCTGGAGCTGGGCTGGAGACCAGCGGAGGTCTGGAGAGGAGCTCTGTCAAGATTGAGAGGGATGGAAGGAGGGAGGGAGGCAGGGAGGAGGTGGGCACTAACTAACAGCATACACACAAACGCACGCACACGCACACACACACACACACACTCCCTCTCAGCCGTCTCCATGGCCAGAGGGGTTCTGGCTCTCCTGCTCTGTGTCTGTATCTGCAGTGACAGGCCTGCAGACGGGGGCACAGGGAACGCGGCGCTCTGCTCCGAGTCAGAGTGCAGTCGCACAGAGACCCTGACAGAGCAGAGCAGAACCCACCCCCTCCAACCTCCCACACGCCCGCCTAGCTGCCTCCATTTTACTGCCTCCATCTGTCAGTCCAGCTCTTGTAATGGCTGCCACACCGCCCTAGTTAGTCAGCCATCGCTAAGGCTCCCATTTGAACCTCACGTCGTACAGGCATACCTGGAATGCCACAGTGTTGTTAATAAGCAGCTACGCTGGGCTAATGGGAAAAGCTAGCTTAACAAGGCTAGACCAACCTCCCTCCCGGCTTAGGTAAGCTCTAAGTGCAGTAGAGGTTAGAGGTTCTGTCGTTGTTCATTTAGAATGAATCGTTTTATTGAGATAATGGATTGCGGAATTACCCCCAATGTGTTTATTTGAGCTCCTAAGGACAGTGCAGACAGAGAGACGGACGGACAGAACAGATAGATGGACAAGAACAGAACAGACAGACAGATAGATGGACAGGTCAGACAGACAGACAGACGGAGAGACACAGGCTCCAATATGAGCCTCCAGACCTGTGAGACAGACGTGCTTTAATGTGTGTCAGCCAGACAGAGACATCGCCACTCTGGAGCAGCCCGACCGCCTCTCTCAGCCTTTTAATGAATATTATTCAGACGGCTAGACATAACGTCAATCATGTGTCATCCCCCCCCACACACACACATACACCCCTTCTCTTTCCTCTTCTCTCCCCTCCCCTCTGGCCTGCTTTCTTTCTCCCTCTCTCTCTCTCTCGCTCGCTCTTCCTCCTCCTCTTCTCTCCCCTCCCCTCTGGCCCACTTTCTTTCTCTCTCCTCTCCCACCCCCCTCTCTCCTCTTACTCTCTCACACCTCTCTCCTCCTTCTCTCTCTCCTCTCTAATCCTCTCTCACCCCCCTCTCTCCTCTCTCTCCCCCCTCTCTCCTCTATATTCTCTCACCCCTCTCTCCTCCTTCTCTCTCCCCCCTTTTTCCTCTCTAATCCTCTCTCACCCCCCTCTCTCCTCTCTGCTCCTCTCTCTCCCCCCTCTCTCCTATACGCTCTCTCCCCCCTCTCTCCTCTATACTCTCCCACCCCCCTCTATACTCTCCCACCCCCCTCTATACTCTCTCACCCCCCTCTATACTCTCGCACCCCCTCTCTCCACCTCCCCTCTCACCCCCCCTCTCGTCTCCTCCTCCTCCCTGCGTAGCTGCAGAGTATGGGCCGTCTCCTGGAGGAGCAGCTGCCGGAGATGATGACGGAGCTGCTGGCGGCGGCCAGGGACAAGATGCTGTGCCCAGCCGAGTCTCCGCTGACCCGCTCCCTCCTCATGGAGGTCATCGAGCTGCACGCCCACCAGTGGACCCCCCTGGAGGCCCTCACCACCCAGTACTACAACAGGACCATCCAGAAGCTCACCACCACCAGCGCCTAGGGTGGGGGGGTGGGGGGGGGGGGGGGTGTTACTAGGGTTTTTTGAAGGATTATTGTGGCTGACATTGGGGCACACATAAACACATACGGTCGTGTGGACGGACACACACACATACACATACACACACACACACACACATACACACACACACACACACACACTTACGCACAGAAGAGAACTCTAGCCACTGGCCGACTGCTAGGGCGTGACCGCGGCCATGGAGACGGGAGGAGGACAATGACAGGGGAGGAGGGGACGAGTGGGGGAGAGAGGGGGACCGAGGGGTCGCATGGGGGAGGAGAAGGGTCGCGCGGGGGAGAGAGGTGACGTGTGGTGAGAGAGGTGACGCGAGGCCGAGCATAGCAGCCATGTCTTTGGGGAACAGAGGGCTCCCCCGAGGTGAAAGAACAGCAGTGGGGGGGGGGATAATTCTCCAAGGGGATTTCATTCTCTCTTTTGTGTTCGTGTGCCAACCAACCACCCTCCCTCTCCCTCTCCCTCCCTCTCTCTCTCTCTCTCTCTCTCTCTCTCTCTCTCTCGCTCTCTCTGGGTTTCTTTCTCCTCTTGTCTCCCCTCCTCCTCGTCTGCCTCAGACCCCGGGGCCCGTGTGGCTGGATGAGTAGCCCAGTTCAGACAGCCTCCCGTCTGCTGGAGTTGTCCCAGTCCAGGTCCCGGGGCCAGGTCAAATGGACAGACTGCAGGGCCAGGCTCCAGCACGGCCTGCCTTTGTTCCCCTGCGGGCTGCCCTCTTTGTGTGGCTGAGACACCGGGCCTGCTGGGCTGGGCTGGCTGGCTGGCTGACTGACTGACTCTTGGTGGCAGATGGCTGCTAGAGACTTGGTGGGCCACACACGCCCCGGCCCCAGCCCGGCCCCAGCCCGGCCCCAGCCCGGCCCAGGCTGCCGACAGAGGGGGCAATAGGGCCGCCATGGGGGTGGACTAGGGACAGGGGGGGTCCATGGGGGTGGACTCGGGACAGGGGGGGTCCAGGGGGGGTAGCATCAGAGAAGCATCTACACACTGCTTTGGAAGGCTTCTTTGTTGTCATTGTCCTTTTAAAGGGGGTTTATTTCCTCCATCAAGCAGTGCTTGTCCATGATTTTATTGTCTTTGTTATTAATATTATTATTATTATTATTATTGTTACAATTATTATTGTATTATTCTTTGAAATTCTGTTTTTAAAAAAAAGATATATGTATGAAATATTTTAGGGTAGAAATATTGCACAGGTTTGATTTGTTTTGCACTGTTTTAAGGCGATTTGCTTTAAAGGTCAAAAAAGAAAAAAAGGAATAGTGTGGGAACCACAATAGCATTAAATACCTCCATGTAGTTTGAGGGCATTGATTGATTAGCGAGGAGGATGAGTGGCTAGAAAGGAATTTTGAGGAACTTCACTTGAGACTAGTGGCCTTGTGAACTATGTTACCATTTCTAGAATAACGTCCCTGTGAGGAGGAGGAGGAGGAGGAAGCCGAGAGAGCTAGCTAGAAGACTTGACGAGAGTTTGACCGAATTATTTTCCTGCGACAAATACCCCTGCAGTTTCCAGTGAAGAAGAAACAAAATAAAAACAAGCATGATCTACAAAAAGCTTCTTCAGATGTTCTCCTGTTCAAACCGTTTTTGCAGTGATCATTTTGCAAATCTTTATATTCTGTATATGAATCTTTGCTTGGGGGGCGATAGAAAAAAAAGAAGTTTTATTTGCGGATGCTAAAAAAAAAAAACAGTAAACTCTTTTTATGATATTCTCTAGCTAATATGTGATCATTATTCTGGCTTCTGCAAATGTGTTTACTACAATATTGACGTACCAAGCCAGTCATCTATCATTTAATGGCCTATATGTAATCCAATATACAGTATATACAAGTATTTTAAGACAATGGCGTGAGCTCTAGGAAGAGGGACTCGTGCGAGGCAGACTAGTTAGGTTTGTGGTGGAGGAGATAGCAGGTGGCCTTTCCCATGTGTTTGTATTGGCTTCAGCTCATATTGAATGGCTCTGGGGCTTTTAGTCATGCTGGCTCCTGGGTTCCCATTGAATCTCTCTGGGCAGTTTTATGTGTTTTTTTAAAATATATTTTCTGTCTTGCATCAAGAATTTCCAAATCTTTAAAGGTAGGAACCACACCCAAGATTTAGGATAGGGTTATGATAGGATCTTAACAGTCACGAGTCAACAACCCATACCGTCTAAGTGTGCACCTGCCTATGAGGTGATTATGACTTTATTTTGTTTTTATTTAAATTCATTTTAAATTTACATTTTTCAATGGGTTTCTCAAGTGACTGAGACCATTGTGATACCGATATCGCTTGCCTGGTTAAGTGTGTAAGTGTGGTATTACTATGTTATGTTTAAAAACAAAACAAAAACAAAACAAAAAACAACAACAATGCTATTGGTCAATTCCATATGCAAAGGAGCGACTCGTCGAGACGTGGTTCGGTCCTCATCTGTGACACTGGGCCTCTGAGTGCCCTTTGACCTTTGCGGTCATGTGACTCACCCGACTATTGAATGCAACGCACCTCCATTTGCATCTCATTGACATTAAAATGAGGCTCCAGCCTGTGCACAGATGAGCTGTAGATTTGTGAAAGTGGTCAGCAATGAGTTTTTTTAAGCAATTGAAAAATAAACTAACTGAAAAGAGAGATGGAACACCGGGGCTTTGTTGTCATTTCTTGATCCTGCCTCATTGTCTGTATTTTCAACATGTCATCTTTCTATCCACCTTCACTGTGTTTACAATGAGCTCTCTTTAAGCAGCCAAGGAGTAATGCAATGAACACACTCAGAATCCTCTTACGTGTAGATATTCTATATTGCACACCTAGCA
>NC_137689.1:65191955-65196955 GCF_963989245.1 Nansenia antarctica | reverse complement strand
AGGCAGCAGAAAGACTGGCCTACAGGGCAGCAGAAAGACTGGACTACAGGGCAGCAGAAAGACTGGACTACAGACAGCAGAAAGACTGGCCTACAGGCAGCAGAAAGACTGGCCTACAGACAGCAGAAAGACTGGACTACAGGCAGCAGAAAGACTGGCCTACAGGCAGCAGACAGACTGGCCTACAGACAGCAGAAAGACTGGACTACAGGGCAGCAGAAAGACTGGCCTACAGACAGCAGAAAGACTGGCCTACAGACAGCAGAAAGACTGGCCTACAGACAGCAGAAAGACTGGCCTACAGACAGCAGACAGACTGGCCTACAGACAGCAGAAAGACTGGCCTACAGGTAGCAGAAAGACTGGCCTACAGGCAGCAGAAAGACTGGACTACAGGCAGCAGAAAGACTGGACTACAGACAGCAGAAAGACTGGCCTACAGACAGCAGAAAGACTGGCCTACAGACAGCAGAAAGACTGGCCTACAGGCAGCAGAAAGACTGGCCTACAGGCAGCAGAAAGACTGGCCTACAGACAGCAGAAAGACTGGACTACAGACAGCAGAAAGACTGGACTACAGACAGCAGAAAGACTGGCCTACAGGCAGCAGAAAGACTGGCCAGGCAGCAGAAAGACTGGCCTACAGGGCAGCAGAAAGACTGGCCTACAGACAGCAGACAGACTGGCCTACAGGACAGCAGAAAGACTGGCCTACAGACAGCAGACAGACTGGCCTACAGGACAGCAGAAAGACTGGCCTACAGACAGCAGAAAGACTGGCCTACAGGCAGCAGAAAGACTGGACTACAGGCAGCAGAAAGACTGGCCTACAGACAGCAGAAAGACTGGCCTACAGACAGCAGACAGACTGGCCTACAGGGCAGCAGAAAGACTGGCCTACTGACAGCAGAAAGACTGGCCTACAGGCAGCAGAAAGACTGGACTACAGGCAGCAGAAAGACTGGCCTACAGACAGCAGAAAGACTGGCCTACAGACAGCAGACAGACTGGCCTACAGGGCAGCAGAAAGACTGGCCTACAGACAGCAGAAAGACTGGACTACAGGCAGCAGACAGACTGGCCTACAGGGCAGCAGAAAGACTGGACTACAGACAGCAGAAAGACTGGCCTACAGGCAGCAGAAAGACTGGCCTACAGGGCAGCAGAAAGACTGGACTACAGACAGCAGAAAGACTGGCCTACAGACAGCAGAAAGACTGGCCTACAGACAGCAGAAAGACTGGCCTACAGACAGCAGAAAGACTGGCCTACAGACAGCAGAAAGACTGGCCTACAGGCAGCAGAAAGACTGGCCTACAGGCAGCAGAAAGACTGGACTACAGGGCAGAAGAAAGACTGGCCTACAGACAGCAGACAGACTGGCCTACAGGCAGCAGAAAGACTGGCCTACAGGGCAGCAGAAAGACTGGACTACAGACAGCAGAAAGACTGGCCTACAGGCAGCAGAAAGACTGGCCTACAGGCAGCAGAAAGACTGGCCTACAGGGCAGCAGAAAGACTGGACTACAGGCAGCAGAAAGACTGGCCTACAGGCAGCAGAAAGACTGGCCTACAGACAGCAGAAAGACTGGCCTACAGACAGCAGAAAGACTGGCCTACAGGGCAGCAGAAAGACTGGCCTACAGGCAGCAGAAAGACTGGACTACAGGCAGCAGAAAGACTGGCCTACAGGCAGCAGAAAGACTGGCCTACAGGCAGCAGAAAGACTGGCCTACAGGGCAGCAGAAAGACTGGCCTACAGGGCAGCAGAAAGACTGGACTACAGGCAGCAGAAAGACTGGACTACAGGCAGCAGAAAGACTGGCCTACAGGCAGCAGACAGACTGGCCTACAGGGCAGCAGAAAGACTGGACTACAGGCAGCAGAAAGACTGGCCTACAGGGCAGCAGAAAGACTGGACTACAGACAGCAGAAAGACTGGCCTACAGGCAGCAGAAAGACTGGCCTACAGACAGCAGAAAGACTGGCCTACAGGGCAGCAGAAAGACTGGCCTACAGGCAGCAGAAAGACTGGCCTACAGGCAGCAGAAAGACTGGACTACAGACAGCAGAAAGACTGGCCTACAGACAGCAGAAAGACTGGCCTACAGGGCAGCAGAAAGACTGGCCTACAGGGCAGCAGAAAGACTGGCCTACAGGCAGCAGAAAGACTGGCCTACAGGCAGCAGAAAGACTGGACTACAGACAGCAGAAAGACTGGCCTACAGGCAGCAGAAAGACTGGACTACAGACAGCAGAAAGACTGGACTACAGACAGCAGAAAGACTGGCCTACAGGCAGCAGAAAGACTGGCCTACAGGGCAGCAGAAAGACTGGACTACAGGCAGCAGAAAGACTGGCCTACAGACAGCAGAAAGACTGGCCTACAGGGCAGCAGAAAGACTGGCCTACAGGCAGCAGAAAGACTGGCCTACAGGGCAGCAGAAAGACTAGACTACAGGCAGCAGAAAGACTGGCCTACAGACAGCAGAAAGACTGGCCTACAGACAGCAGAAAGACTGGACTACAGGGCAGCAGAAAGACTGGCCTACAGACAGCAGAAAGACTGGCCTACAGACAGCAGAAAGACTGGACTACAGGGCAGCAGAAAGACTGGCCTACAGACAGCAGAAAGACTGGCCTACAGACAGCAGAAAGACTGGCCTACAGACAGCAGAAAGACTGGCCTACAGGGCAGCAGAAAGACTAGACTACAGGCAGCAGAAAGACTGGACTACAGGGCAGCAGAAAGACTGGCCTACAGGCAGCAGAAAGACTGGCCTACAGACAGCAGAAAGACTGGCCTACAGGGCAGCAGAAAGACTGGACTACAGGCAGCAGAAAGACTGGCCTACAGACAGCAGAAAGACTGGACTACAGGGCAGCAGAAAGACTGGCCTACAGACAGCAGAAAGACTGGCCTACAGGCAGCAGAAAGACTGGACTACAGGGCAGCAGAAAGACTGGCCTACAGGCAGCAGAAAGACTGGCCTACAGGCAGCAGAAAGACTGGCCTACAGACAGCAGAAAGACTGGCCTACAGGGCAGCAGAAAGACTGGACTACAGGGCAGCAGAAAGACTGGACTACAGGCAGCAGAAAGACTGGACTACAGACAGCAGAAAGACTGGCCTACAGACAGCAGAAAGACTGGACTACAGGCAGCAGAAAGACTAGCCTACAGGCAGCAGAAAGACTGGCCTACAGGCAGCAGAAAGACTGGCCTACAGGCAGCAGAAAGACTGGCCTACAGGCAGCAGAAAGACTGGACTACAGGGCAGCAGAAAGACTGGCCTACAGGCAGCAGACAGACTGGCCTACAGGGCAGCAGAAAGACTGGCCTACAGGCAGCAGAAAGACTGGCCTACAGGCAGCAGAAAGACTGGCCTACAGGCAGCAGAAAGACTGGCCTACAGGCAGCAGAAAGACTGGCCTACAGGCAGCAGAAAGACTGGCCTACAGGCAGCAGAAAGACTGGCCTACAGGGCAGCAGACAGACTAGCCTACAGGGCAGCAGACAGAAAATACTTTCTTATTGAAAGCAAACAGAGAGTATCTGCGTAACTATAAGCCCATTCAGGTAATAAGAAGACATGTTTTCTTTCAGAGCCCGACTGCTAGAGTATTACTAGCTCACTCCTGTGTGAGTCAGAGAGGTTGTGGTCACTCTGTGTCTGGCGCTAACCAACCTAGTTCCTGCTCACACTGTGGTCAGACTGCCACACTGCAAAAAGTCAGCTCTCAAAAACAAGAAAAAAGATCTGAAAAAAAAGGGAAATTTTGCTTAAAATAAGCAGAAAATATCTGCCAACAGAACAGGAAAATTGTACTTGCCGAGATTTTTTAAAACAAGTAAAGGATATCTTAAAACTAGTGCAGTCAGACTGAAAAAAAGACACAGACTGGTGGTGTTTTGTTTGGTTTTTGTTTTCATACCAGTTTTTGTTTTTTTGTACCGTGGCATTTCCTCATATGATGATTCATACGATATGGGATATGTGAAAACAAAAGTGTTGGTTTGTGTAATGATGTTCTGTGCATATGTGCATAGATATATAACAAGGCTAAGGTCTGTGCACGGCCATGCAGAAGATGACGGAATATTGAATGAATAATGAACAGAATATATGTAGAAGGTGTAAGCAGCCTATTTGAATGGAAATTGGAGAAATGTGATTGCAACAAATAAGTTCACCGTAAACAGCAGAGGCGAGACATGCAGGGGGACCAGGCGCATGGGATGGAATGTGTGTGTGTGTGTGTGTGAGTGTGTGTGTGAGTGTGTGTGTGTGTGTGTGTGTGTGTGTGTGTGTGTGTGTGTGTGTGTGTGAGTGTGTGTGTGTTCCTACTCGCATACTAGTGGCCTCTGACTCATCTGAGAGTAACTGCTGAAACAGGGTGGCTCCACACCCCTCTCTCACCATCACTCGCTTTCTGTCTCTCTCTCTCTCTGCCCACCCTTCTCACTCGCTCCCTCTCTGTTACCCCCTTCCTTTCTCCCTCGCTCCCTCTTTCGCTCTGCCTCTTCTCTTTTCCCTCTGTCTGTATCTCACACACACACTCAGTCATGTCCAAGATAAGCAGACAGACAAGCCTATCCCAGACAGTTCCTCCATCAGTCCAAGAGTTGACCCAGAGTTCAGGCCCAAGCCTCGCCTCCCCTCCCCAGACACTCTCTAATCGTGCCGCTGCCTATGGAGCCGGGAGGCTGGAGCAGCTACATTTAAACACACAGACCGTTGTAGGGGCTAATGGCCGGTGTTCTTTTTTCTCTAACGAGATTCCCCCGTGTTAACGAGCTGACAGTCGCAGTCACAGTGTTGGACTGATCGACGTGGCTCAGAGGCAGTAATCCCATAACCCTGAGTCCTCCACTCTCCCTGCACCGTAGCCCAGGAAAACCCGCGCGCACACACACACACACACACACACACACACGCACACACACACACATATACATACATACACACAAACCTTTGCATGCATACATCTACACACACA
>NC_137689.1:65184455-65186955 GCF_963989245.1 Nansenia antarctica | reverse complement strand
GAGTGGCGTCTGATCCATGGCCGTGCTCCAGCCACGCGAACCCGGACAAAGCACGGTCTGTATCAGCCCTGCCTGCACATATCACTGAGACAATGGGTCGACACTGGCCCACACATCAGGGTTGACACTGGGGCCCAGACTAGGCGAACGTGGGAGCAGGCTTCCCCAGGCCATGGCTATCCGGAGGGTTATCCTGGGGTTAGCCTGAGAGCAGTTCTGGGTCCTTCTCCCCACACTGGAGCCCATTGTTCTGGGTTGGCTTCTTCAAGTGCAAGGAAGGAGCATGGTTCAGATGTTTGACATGGTTGGTTCACATCAGCATAACGGCACTCTGGATAACAATGGCCCGTCTCAATTGTGTTCTCTCTCTCTGTCTCTTTATCTGATTCTCTCTCTCTCTCTCTGTCTCTCTCTCTCTCTCTCTCTCTCTCTCTCTCTCTCTCTCATTCAGAGGAGGTTGTATGACTGCTGAAGCCTGTGTTGCTTTTAAACAGAGCTGGTTTCTTCTCAACAGTGGTGGTCGCTCGGAGGTCTGTTGTCTTGGAAACAGTTGTCCAGCCAATGCACCTTACCAATCATTGTTCAAGGTGATTTGGTGGGTTTTTGTGCTCTTCAAGTGGTTTAGTCAGTTGAAACAAAACAAGAAGCTGCATGCTGTGTACCTTTTTAATATGACATGTCCAACATTGCCTCATCATTTCTCTCTTTCCTCAGAGAGAGAGAGAGAGTGAAAGACAGGGAGGGAGGAAGAGAGAGAGAGATGGAGGAATAGAGAGAGAGAGAGGGGAAGACAGAATAAAAGAGACAGAATAAAAGAGAGATAGATAGAGGGAGAGAGAGAGAGAGGGAGAAAGAGTAAAAGAGAGAGAGAAAGTGACTCAGTCAGTGACGTATTCCATAAACCATGATATATCAAACCAGATATTTACACAGTAACCGGAGTAGGTCGAAAAACAACACCTGAGAGAGAGAGAGAGAGAGAGAGCACTGTACCGCAACACACACCACACACACGTGTGCTTACCATGTTTACAGTACACAGAGTGTATACAGAGGTACTAATTAAATTGTAGTTTTCCTTAACACCGCCTCAAAGCCAAAGGCAATAGGGAGGTGTTAGGGTTAACAGGCAGGCCTGCAAGCACACAGGTCCACAGTGTTAGTGCAGGGCGGGCGTGCGGCCAGCCCAGCACCACAATGAGACCATGGCAGGTCAGTGAAACCCTGATGAAGAGAGGAGAGCTGGTGTGATGTTGGAAGGTAGAGGTGCTGCTTGGGAAGGTTAGGTTTCAAACCGTGAAGGAGGAAAAGGAGGTGATGGGGAAAGAAGGGGGAGGGAGAGAGAGAGAGAGAGAGAGAGAGAGAGAGAGAGAGAGAGAACGAGAACCTTACAGAGGGAGAGATGAGTATGGGAGAGAGAGAGAGAGAGAGAGAGAGAGAGAGAGTTCTGAAGTGTTCTGAGGAACGCAGCTTCCCTGGGAAAATTACCCCCAAAATAAAGCAAACAGTTCAAGAGTCAATTAGTGGAATTACACCACATGTAGCTTCCTCTGCTTCCCTAGCCCAGCTCAGCCCAGTGTTCTCATTACCCTGCTGGCAGGCTAAGCTCTCTCCAGGTCAGCTCTCTCATTTACATGTTCTGAGTAGTACCGTGAAAACAGAAGCGGGCCTTGGAAATTACCCTACTTCCACCGACACAGACACACACACACACACACGCACACCACACACACACACACACACACACACACACACACACACACACACACACACATACCACCACCACCACCACCGCAGAGCTCAGGAACAAAGGCCCCAGACAGAGGGTGGTGATTCTCTGCGGTCGAGACATGTACCTAATAGTGCCGATTCCTATTAGGAGTTGATCTGGGCTGTGTGTGTGTGTGTGTGTGTGTGTGTGTGTGTGTGTGTGTGTGTGTGTGTGTGTGCGTGCGTGCGTGCGTGTGTGTGTGTGTGTGTGTGTGTGTGTGTCCATGTGCGTGTGCGTGTTTGCGTGTGTGTGTGTGTGGCTGTGTGTGTGTGTGTGTGGACTTATCCTGCTTTACAACAGAGCAGCCATGCAAATGATTCCCCTCCAACAAAGCAGAACGTGTTCCACGGCAGTTCAACCCTACTGAACACCATTTGTACTCTAAACACTCACTAATCGCTAAGATCACAGGAGTCTGCAGACCATTAATTCCGATAACCCAAACAAAACGTGAGCAATTAAAACGAAAAGGAGGAGATAAAGCGTGTGAGGTTGTGAGGTTGGCACTTTGATCAAGACACACAACTAGTAGAGAAGAACACATTTACATATTCATGTTCTTTTCTCTATAATAAACCTTAATGTGGTGCTGTGTAAGAGAGAGGGAGAGGGAGAGAGAGAGAGAGTGTGAGTGCGAGTGTGTGAGTGTGTGGATGTCTGTGGATGTCTGTGGATGTGTTTGTATGTGTGTGTGTCCGTCTGTGCTTGTGTATGTGTGTGTGTGTGTGT
>NC_137689.1:65176955-65179455 GCF_963989245.1 Nansenia antarctica | reverse complement strand
CAAAGCTATTTGAGTAAAATTAACATATAATTAGATTGTAGTATTAAGCTACAGCATCTATGTGGCATACTCTTCAAGAATCAATGCATTTACAGTGCCCTGTGTAAGTCATGGGGCTGTGAAGCATTTGTTCTTCTTTCATCCATACACATCAAAAGATGGATGATGACATGTCCAAATTAAGCACTCATATTTAGTATTTGGTGGACAAGCCTTTGCATTCAATAACTGCCTGAAGTGTGCGACCAATTAACCCCACCAGACACTGGGTGTCTTCTCTGGTGATCCTCTGCCAGGCATGTACTGCAGCCATCTACAGTTGCTGTTTGTTTTGAGTTCTTTTTGACTGTAATCTTATTATCAGAAAATGTAATATTATGTTCAATTGGATTTACCTGTGAAAATTGACTTGGCCAGCCGAGACCTTTCCACTGTTTGGCTCTGGAAAAACTCCCTAGTTGCTATGGCAGTATGTTTTCAGTTATAGTTTTACTGTAGGAGTACCATCCGATGAATATGGAGGCATGTGCACGTGCCCAGCAGTACAAATGAGCGGTTGTACCTTTGTATAGGGTTATTTCTGCTGCAGCGTCAGCTTCTCCAGCCCTTTAGGGCCTGTATATCAGGGCTGCCACTACGTGCATGCGCATTACGCCCTGTGTGTAGGGCACCGAGGGGACACCAAGTGCCCGGAGGGGCCACCAAAACAGACTAATAGTCATTATAATAATCATATCATATCATAATGATGAATTATTTACATTTAAGATGAAGCTACAATAGGCACCGTTAGACCATTATTAGGTCATATCGAATCATATATTATATCGACCATCATTTTCACAAGTTGCAATTATGCTTCGGGCACCCAAAAGGCCAGCAGCGGAGCAGGCCTGCTGTATATATGATATGAATCTCCATTCTTTGAACCCATATAGAGCTGAGCCAGCTGACCTCCCATCTCCTACAGCCTTCTGATGCAGAAACAGCTTTAAAGCAGCAGTAGACACTATCAGGCGTCCAGAACCCAAACGACAGCATTTGATTCCATCCCTTGTTTATTATTCATGGTCTATTCAGAATGGCTACATTTGCAGCCACGTGGCTGAACTGCTGTGTATGCACATGATCGACGTACCGTACAAAGAGATCAAGTCACTTTGACTTTTGCTAAAGGTGCAGCTCCCTGGTTAAGCCCATGGAAGGGTAGTATATCCTGCAGTATAAGCCTTCTAAGTAGAGTAAAACCACACAATAACCACACACCTCAGTCACAGTCACGGTCACGGTCGTCGTCATCCCCTCCCCTCCTGTCCCCCTGGGAAGCTGTGATGCAGTAGTTGACAGCTCGGCTATTTCCTGAGTGCCACCAATGCTCTGCATTGATCTCACCTTATTTCTCACCCAGCAGCTTTCTATCTCTTTCTCTCTCTCTCTCTCTCTCTCTCTCTCTCTCTCTCTCTCTCTCTCTCTCTCTCTCTCTCTCTCTCTCTCTCTATATATATATATATATATATATATATATATATATGTTATTGGGCTCCATTCTTCACTTCCATATACAGTAGTAGGGTCAGGGTTAAAACAGAGTTGTACATTTTAAGCCAAATCTTAACAGGAATGTTTGCCGTGCCGAATTTAGATTTAATGGTGATTTAATGGTGAATGCCCTTCAAGCCTTTTCACTCAATGCCTTTATAGTCAAGTTGAAACTCCCTGATGAACTGATCTCCAGGCCAAGGTAATTGTAATTGGTAGTGTATCAGCTCTCTGTCTCTCTGTCTCTCACTCTCTCTCTCTCTCTCTCTCTCTCTCTCTCTCTCTCTCTCTCTCTCTCTCTCTCTCTCTCTCTCTCTCTCTCTCTCTCTCTCACCATCTCCATGGCCACATTATTCGTACCAGTGCATCTTTCCTTTTACACAGTTTTTCATATTCAAGACTCTCACATGAATGATATACGATATCATGAATAGCATGATATATTTATTTACTTATATTCTCTCCCTTCCCCTCTCTGTCTCTCTCTCTCTTTCACACACACACACACACACAGCATGTAGACCCAGATCGTCGGCAGCCCGCAGTTCTCTTGTCCTTGTGCTGCCAGTCTCCGCTGTGCTGTGTAAGAGTGGCCCAGAAGCGGGTGGCAGCCATTCTCTGTCACACAATGGGAGCGTGCCCCAGAGGAGCCCACACAGAGCCAGGAGAGGAGGCTGGAGGAGGCTGGAGGAGGCTGGAGGAGCCCACACAGAGCCAGGAGAGGAGGCTGGAGGAGCCCACACAGAGCCAGGAGAGGAGGCTGGAGGAGGCTGGAGGAGGCTGGAGGAGGCTGGAGGAGGCTGGAGGAGGCTGGAGGAGGCCACACAGAGCCAGGAGAGGAGGCTGGAGGAGGCCGGCCCCGTCAGAGCTCACATCAAGGTTAGCACTCAGATGGGTCAGGCCCCCGCTCTACATCCCACACAAAGCCCACACACAATACAGGCTGCAAGCAGCATAAAAC
>NC_137689.1:65114455-65169455 GCF_963989245.1 Nansenia antarctica | reverse complement strand
AGGACAAGACAGGACAGGATAGGTCAGGACAGAGGGACAGGACAGAACTGAACAGAGGGACAGACAAAGGGACAGGACAGAGGGACAGACAAAGGGACTGGACAGAGGGACAGACAAAGGGACAGGACAGAGGGACAGACACAGGGACAGGACAGAGGGACAGACAAAGGGACAGGACAGAGGGACAGACACAGGGACAGGACAGGATAGAGGGAGAGGAGGACACCCTGGTTGCAGTAACTGTTGCTACGCCATAGAAATATATTTTATGTAAATTGTTCATTTGAATGGGGATATCCATTCTATGGATTCTATTTCTACAGGTGAGACTCCGAGCCTAGACATTACAATAGATGCAGCCGTCAGGAGGGAAACAGTAGGTACCGTCGGCCTGATGTTTGTTGTTTGTTTATCACAGTTTGTTTTGTTGTTGTTGTTTCTTGTCGAGGGGGTCTCGCTAGGGCCCGCCCTGAGGAAAAACATCCTGTCCGGGAACGCCACGACCATATTTGGAAAACGCCAAAGAAGAGTGATTGGAAGTCTCGCACGCCACGGCTGCCATGGCAACAGCGTAAAGCAAACCAAACAGACCCTAGAGTCATAAAAACCCTTGAGGAATCTGTTTACATTCAACTTAAAGACCGGGGCCTCTGCATCCGTCAAAGCCATAGATAGTTCCGGAAGAAAGCGGTAGCCATGTTGTCTGCCTGTGTGGTGTGTTGCTCTCTATCTCTGCCCCCCTGTTTGTTTGGACTGGCCAACCAGCAGAACAGGGAAGTACGTCAGTGGGGAGATTTCTCATCTTGTTTCTTGGCATCCGTTGAGAGACACTCCAGGAAGAGAGCACTCAGTCAGAGACTGAGAGAGAGAGTGGGGGGGAGAGAGAGAGAGAGAGAGAGAGAGAGAGAGAGAGAGAGAGAGAGAGAGAGAGAGAGAGAGAGAGAGAGAGAGAGAGAGAGAGAGAGAGAGAGAGAGAGAAAGAGAGAGGCTTACAGTAGGGGGATGTTGACTGTGCAGGACTGACTCATAGCCCTTGGGGACACCTGAAGGTAGTGGCACCCTTGGCCCATATTGTCTTAGCTTTGACCCACTCTGCAGAGCACCGACTAGACCGGTTCCCCTGTCTGCTACTGTCCTGGAGCCCAGACTCATTGTTCGGAGCTCGATAAGAACCCCAGCTTTATAAACAACCAGGCCATGGTACAGAGAAACACCCTTGACATACAGTATGTCATGTCCTTACCATAGGAATAGAATGAGAGGACTAGAACACGATGGTCTTTACTGGCTTAACATACAGTAAGTCGGCAACAAACACACAGCATATCAGATTAATGTCAACCAAGAAGCAAAGCCTATGATAATATATGTTTTGGTTTATTGTATAGTATATTTTCTCAACGGAGAAGACAATCCTAACAGCCATAGGGAAATAACAAGCAATCCCCTGACTGGAGATAGTATTATAATAGTAGTATAGTATTATAATAATGTAACGATCCTGTATGAGGCCCGTTAACAGCTCCTTCAAGGGAGTTAACTCTCTTGGTGTTGGGGTTAGCGCGGCCGGCGGTTATGTGGGAGGTCGGGGTTCGACTCCCGCATGGGGCGAGTTACACTACCAAGGACACGTTCGCTACAATAATAATAATATAGGATCTCTCGAATTATATAGCCCAAGTAGTACGCATAGGGTTAGAAAGAAATAGGGTCTTTTTCATCCAACTCACACTTTCACAATTTCTCATATCAGTCTACCCCCATCCTGAGCAGATCTGTTACTTAGAGTGGGAGAAAAAGAGAGAGAGAGAGACCAAGACCAAGAGACAGGGAGAAAAGTTTCTCTGCAGACTTTTTTTTTTTTTTTTGTGCAAAAACTGACAGTTGATGGATTCATTAGCTCAACACAGAACCCTTCCATTCTAAATCCCTTTGATTGGTCTCTGAGATGGAGACGTACCCTAGCCTCCTCTGTTGTGTGACGTTCCCTCCGACTGTGCTGTCTAACAAGGCTCAAGGGTGTTCTATAGGGAAGACTGGAGAACACGGATGATGTACAGATGTCTGAATTTGACTATAGTCTCCTGTCAGTCAACGAAGGAAGCCTTTGAACATTATTCAGTACGAGGTTTTGTGTGGTACGGTAACGACCTCACCATTGAAATGATGTTGTCAACCAAGTCAGGAGATCATTACTGCACTTCGGAACATGTAGTGTACAGGGAAAGAGGGGAGGGAGGGAGGGGGGAAAGGGAGAGAGGGGGGGGGGAGAGAAGAGAGATGAAAAAGAGCACCATATCACAGATTTGACAGGAGGGAGAGAGAGAGAGAGAGAGAGAGAGAGAGAGAGAGAGAGAGAGAGAGAGAGAGAGAGGGAGAGGGAGAGGGAGAGAGGTTCATATGTCATCCCTGTTATTGTCACTGTTATTGTCTTTACATTCATCTTTGTTTCCTTTTCAGAATTCAGTCATACAAGATGGTGAGTATGTGGGTTGGCAGGTGAACAGGGGAACCGAACAGGAAAAACTAAACACTATCTCACATTACTGTGAGCGCACATAGGCCTACTTCTAAAACTAGTACCCAAAGTTTTCAAAGTGAAATCTTACCGCATTGCATCGCTACACACACAGCGTATGTCATCACTGTCGACCAAACTCTTGGTCATCTCGGTAAGGAATACTTATTGGAAAACAGATCATGATCCGTTGGTTAAAACACTCACTCTCACTCTCACTCTGACGTCTTCGTTGACCTCTGTCTGAGCGCCACGCTCGATAAATAAGACAATATTATGAATACAGGGAGATTTATGTCTTCATTAATTTTTCATTTTCTCCCTTCCTGCTCAAGGCGGCGGCTGAATGTCGCTGGCGGCTGGGGAAATTAGATGGATTCATAATATGTAACATACCTAATGCTTACCTCAAAGTCATGCCATTCATTATTCAGCATTATTGTTCAGCTCTGGTACACATGATGCTGCACTGGCCTGAATACCAAGCAGACAGCAACACTGTGCAACATTTCCAAGTAGAAATGCTAAGTTTTTGGTTTGACATTTTCGGTGGGTACAAAAGGGGAAATTGAGAATGGTTTGATCTCCAGAGCCTAAAATCCATGTGTCCACATACAGGCAGCCACTGCAGTAGTCCTGATAGAGGTTAGTATACAGGGTGGGTTGTTCTTGACTGTCCCTCTTGTCTCTCTCTCTCTCTCTCTCTCTCTCTCTCTCTCTCTCTCTCTCTCTCTCTCTCTCTCTCTCTCTCTCTCTCTCTCTCTCTCTCTCTCTCCCCCCCCCCTCTCTCTTTCTCTCTCTTTCTCTCTCTTTCTCCTTTCTTTCTCTCTCTCCTTTTTTGTAATCAATTATTTATTACAAAACAGTACAAATGAAAAACGTACAATTATAACACCAAACAAAATAAGTGTCTGTCCTGACTTTTTTTCTTTATCTTACCCCCCCCCCCCCACTAGAAACACACGAGTAACCCCCCCCCATGGCGATAACATCCCCCCCCCCCTCTTTCTCTCTCTCCAGACTGACTTTCTGCAAACCACCGCACACAGAAACATTCATTTGTGTGAGGGAGAGTGGGTGGATTAATTTATTTGAGTGTATGCATATGTTTTGTCTTGGTCCGTGGCGTATGTCTATGTTGTGTAGTTGTGTTTGTGTGTCTATGTTGTGTATTTGTGTGTGTATGCGTGTGTGTGTGCCTGTGTGTGTGTCTGTGTGTGTGTGTGTGTGTGTGTGTGTGTCTCCACCTCAACGTGTGTGTCTGTATAAATCTGTGCACACAGTGTTTATTGGGTTTCTGGGATCCCCGCTGTTCCCTGTCTGACACTTTAATTAGATAAAAGAGTGGAGGATTAAAGGACGTCCCTTAGAGAAGCCTCGGTCCTTCTCCGTAGAGAATTGATTTATGGTGTATTAGAGGAGAGGAGCGTTTAGTGTCTGAGACAGCATCCTCCTGCAGACAGCCCCCGTCCCCGTCCCCCCTCCCCCAGGTTATAGCGTCTCCCACCTCGCTCCCCCGGCTGCAGCCCTCCGCCCCCCGTCCCCCCGTCCCTGTCCCCGTCCCCCCTCCCCCAGGTTATAGCGTCTCCCACCTCGCTCCCCCGGCTGCAGCCCTCCGCCCCCCGTCCCCCCGTCCCTGTCCCCGTCCCCCCTCCCCCAGGTTATAGCGTCTCCCACCTCGCTCCCCCGGCTGCAGCCCTCCGCCCCCCCCCCCCCCACCCCCACCCCCGTCCCTGTCCCTGTCCCTGTCCCCCCTCCCCCAGGTTATAGCGTCTCCCACCTCGCTCCCCCGGCTGCAGCCCTCCGCCCCCCCCCCCACCCCCACCCCCGTCCCTGTCCCTGTCCCTGTCCCCCCTCCCCCAGGTTATAGCGTCTCCCACCTCGCTCCCCCGGCTGCAGCCCTCCGCCCCCCCCCCCCCCCACCCCCACCCCCGTCCCTGTCCCTGTCCCCCCTCCCCCCACCCCCTGTCCCTGTCCCTGTCCCCCCTCCCCCAGGTTATAGCGTCTCCCACCCCGCTCCCCCGGCTGCAGCCCTCTGCCCCCCCCCCACCCACCCACCCCCGTCCCTGTCCCCGTCCCCGTCCCCCCTCCCCCAGGTTATAGCGTCTCCCACCTCGCTCCCCCGGCTGCAGCCCTCCGCCCCCCCCCCCCCACACCCCCCGTCCCTGTCCCTGTCCCCCCTCCCCCGGCTGCAGCCCTCCGCCCCCCCCCCCACCCCCCGTCCCTGTCCCTGTCCCCCCTCCCCCGGCTGCAGCCCAACGCCCCCCCACCCCCCGTCCCTGTCCCTGTCCCCCCTCCCCCCACCCCCCGTCCCTGTCCCTGTCCCCCCTCCCCCCAGCCACAGCCCGGAGCAGAGCCAGACAGGACCCTGCTGTGATCCAGCCCAGGGGCCCCCCCCCTCACCCACAGGGGTGGCAACCTCACCCACCTACCCTACCCTACCTACTGCACAGCATTGCTTTAGCATTAGCACTGATAAACATTTGCCTTCAAATCTTGAAATATATCAATATTTTATTTTATTTTTTAATCTGGTGTCTGGACTATTTTTAACTGTGAAAACGGTGAATTTCAACCCCATATTGTCACTGACAGTAATATTGTAAATATTTGTGAATGTTAACATAAATATTTAATGTGAATATTTAATTGTTGAAGAAAAAAAAATGTTTAACATGAGCACATAAGCTTATTCTACTGCACAAATGCTCTTTTGGAGTTTGTATCTGTGAGAATATAAGAGTCCCAAGTGTTTCAAAACGAAGCTAAAAGCCCTTAAAACAATTCTCCAAACAGGAAATGATACATGTGAATCCATCAGTGAGGCTAATTCACCAGCTACTCTAAATATTTGCTCTAACTTTAACTTTGGACGACCCTGGAAACTTTACATTAAAAAAGCAGCCTAATTTCTTCTCACAGTACAGTATTCCTGTTTGATATTCAGACACTAGTAGTTTTGATGGGGAATAAAAAAAAAAAGAGTGAACATTGATATTGAACATAGAGGCAATGATCAGGGTACAAAATGGGGAGTTAGTTGCAGTGATAGAGATCCTGGTCTTCTGGAGAGTGTAACGGCCCTAAAGGTTAAAATATAAATGAATGCTACCAGTTTCTCTTCATTGCAATTCTATCTGCATTTAATCTTACTGAATACAGTTGTAGTCATAGCGCTTCACAGCCTGTTCTTAATCCATTAGTAGTATGGAGTCATTTATATTTCTTTATTATATGTAGTCATTTAGAATGTAATTGCAGTTTTCATGTTCATTATTTTCTTTTGAATATGAAAGATGCTCCCATAAAAATGTCTACATAAAAAATGCATAGATATAAAATGAGGTACAATGAGAACAGCTCTCTAGTTGGTAGACCCAGACCCAGACTAGCCTGTCTGTCATTTACATTACATTTACATTTTCATATTTGTGGCATTTAGCAGACGCCTTTATCCAAAGCAACTTACAACAATTACATTTGTCTAAATAAGTGAATCATTTTATTTTAGACTTTTTATTTTATTTTATTTTTTATTATTTATTATTTACAGTAGACAAACTGTACAGGGGGGTAGAGGGGATGAATAGGATTCAGGAGGGACAGTTAAGGTGTGAAGAGACAGCAGGGGAGGCTAGTGGAGGCAGAAATCAGAGGACGGGTTCGATGCATGGAATGGTACCTTTCCTCATTCCATTCCATGCATTACAATGAACCTGTCCTCCATTTTCTACCTCCACCATCCTGTGTGTCGGGGGTGGTGGTGGTGGTGATGGCGGCGGGGGGGGTTTCCAGACGACCCACCACTTGTGTCTCCAGTCAGTGGGTTGCTTGTTATTTCCATATGGCTGTGAAGTCTGTGGGTTTTTGGTTACCCAGGGTTGATTATATCAGCTTCAAATTCCAAACACTCATTTACAGCAATCCACAAAGGAATTCAGAAACATCAGCATTTCTAACCCCTTAGCGAACTAACAACGGAGCAGCAGTCAACTTCCAACCGACTCTTAACTCAAAACATTCATGTCAAACTACCTCTACCTCTCTACCACACACTACTACCTCTATCTCACTTTCATATTCTTCAGACTGATCAACCTTTCGCCTGTTGTTCTGTTTCTGAATGAATATGCACAACTGGCTGAAAGCTATTGTTGACGTTGCACTGTGAAGCTTTTTTGTCAACTATTGTGGTGGTAGCTTGGTTGTAAAATGTCAGAAATGCTGTAATCGGCATGTAGGTGTCTGGCTCTTTACACCAAACTGTCAAGAGAGACATGAAAATACTGGTTTGCCCTTTGACCTGTTCAGGAATTCAGCAGTAGAAAGGCTACCATTAACAAGCCTTTAAACATAGTAAGATGTGTTCAACTCGTGTTTTGCACTATGGCAAAAACTAATAGACAGTCATTTGAATATTATAACAGTACAGTTCGCTTGTTCTTCTGATCAACTAAATCTTGTGCAATCTATGTCTGTCAGGACTCATTCACCACAAACTAGTAGCTCCACCCTTTGAGTTCTGAGTGATGGGGGGGGGGTCCCTCCTGTTTGTTTCATTATTCATTTTATTTGGAACCTCACTTTCACAGAATGTTCTCTTTCCGGAATTATTAACATAGCCCATTCTTTATAAAATGTCAAGTCTCTGGCAGGCAGACTGACACAGGCGTGTTATGGTGTAGGGGTGTATTGCCTCTGGGAATATGACAGAACTGCTCAGATTTATAGCAGGGAGGAAGAACCAAAGCCTTGCCTAATGTAATTGAAGAGACATAATAAAACAGCGCGATGATATTCCAATTCAAGCTTGTCTCAATCTATATGAACTCTCTCATCTATATTCCCCCCTCCATCGCGTCGTGTGATGTGTAGATTCAGAGACATGCCTTTGATTCATGGGAGAGATGAGCCTGTGTTCATGTGGTATGATAGGCCCGTGGAGGAGGGGAGCTGGGGAGGTGGGGCCAGGGGTGTCTTGCCTGACTCTGGAGGGAGATCAGAGGGGAGGCAGAGGGTTAGAACCAGGCTTCAAACAACCAGCCCTGTAGGCAGGCACCGTGTGATGAAATGCCCTCCTCGTCCTCCAGTAGGCGTACGGTACATCAACCTTCCACTGTACACTCAGACAAGACAAACTATTCGTGCCCACAAAACATTATAATTCATTACCCAAATCTGACATTATTAAGTGGAATGGTAGCGTGAATTGCATTGAATTCGAAAGGGGGAACAAAAAAAAAAAGAGGCTGGGCTGCGTTGTGCAAACGAGACTAAGTAAGCCCGGCCTCCACCCTACTTCAAAGCCAGCCAGCGCCAGACAGTCATGGTGTACACACATTGTTCATGCCACCAATGCAAACAGACTCTGTGAGTCCATTCGCTGCCTTCCCCAGGGTGAGTCAATGGGTTTCGTCAGTCAATCAGTCAGTCAGTCAGTCAGGCAGGCAGGCAGGCAGGCAGACACAGTCAGTCAATCAGTCAGCCAGCCTGTCAGCCTGTCTGTGAGTTAGTCTGTCTGTCTACATAAGTGTTCCCACAAAGTTCCACAGCTCCCTACCACAACATTGAGTTTCAAAGGCTCTCTTGCTGGCTGTGCATGCATGTGTGTGTGCGTGCGTGTGAGAGGGGGGCAGTTATTTTGGCCCCAGGCTGACACCCCTCTCTCTCTTGACCGTACACTGACATGAGCTTGCCAGCAGCTAGTAGAACATCAGTTTACTGTAGCCCCGCCGAGCCTGGTCACACCAAACAGCCAGTCAGCCTAGCCTGGTCACACCAAACAGCCAATCAGTCAGTCATGGTCACACCAAACAGCCAATCAGTCAGTCATGGTCACACCAAACAGCCAGTCAGTCAGTCATGGTCACACCAAACAGCCAGTCAACCGAGCCTGGTCACACCAAACGGCCAGTCAGTCTGTCATGGTCACACCAAACAGCCAGTCAGCCTAGCCTGGTCACACCAAACAGCCAGTCAGCCTAGCCTGGTCACACCAAACAGCCAGTTAGTCTGTCATGGTCACACCAAACAGCCAGTCAGTCTGTCATGGTCACACCAAACAGCCAGTCAGCCTAGCCTGGTCACACCAAACAGCCAGTCAGTCTGTCATGGTCACACCAAACAGCCAGTCAGCCTAGCCTGGTCACACCAAACAGCCAGTCAGTCTGTCATGGTCACACCAAACAGCCAGTCAGCCTAGCCTGGTCACACCAAACAGCCAGTCAGTCTGTCATGGTCACACCAAACAGCCAGTCAGTCTGTCATGGTCACACCAAACAGCCAGTCAGTCTGTCATGGTCACACCAAACAGCCAGTCAGCCTAGCCTGGTCACACCAAACAGCCAGTCAGTCAGTCATGGTCACACCAAACAGCCAGTCAGTCTGTCATGGTCACACCAAACAGCCAGTCAGTCTGTCATGGTCACACCAAACAGCCAGTCAACCGAGCCTGGTCACACCAAACGGCCAGTCAGTCTGTCATGGTCACACCAAACAGCCAGTCAGCCTAGCCTGGTCACACCAAACAGCCAGTCAGTCTGTCATGGTCACACCAAACAGCCAGTCAGCCGAGCCTGGTCACACCAAACAGCCAGTCAGTCTGTCATGGTCACACCAAACAGCCAGTCAGCCTAGCCTGGTCACACCAAACAGCCAGTCAGGCCGTCATGGTCACACCAAACAGCCAGTCAGCCTAGCCTGGTCACACCAAACAGCCAATCAGGCTAGCCTGGTTACACCAAACAGCCAGTCAGCCTAGCCTGGTCACACCAAACAGCCAGTCAACCTAGACTGATCACACCAAACAGCCAGTTAGTCTGTCCCTGGTCACACCAAACAGCCAGTTAGTCATTCCCAAACCTTTGTGTATGATGATGTCATCATTCAATCATATAACTTTCAGGGGGATAGGAGAACATTTCACATCATGATCAAATGCAGCAAGGCTTTTTTTTCTTCAAGAGAAGACAGACTCTGAACCCCCAATATGGCTGAAGGGCAGTCTGGAAGAATAAGCATAAGAATGCCTGAAGTAGCCGTCTCCACCCTCCTCCGATTCTCCCCGCTCCTCCCCCTCCTCCCCCCAGACACATGCCCACCCTGTAAACAGCCCCCCCCCCACCACCAACCCCGCTGGGAGCCAGCAGACAGACAGACAGTAAAGTGTCTTATCTCTCCTCCAGGGGAAGTGGAAGAGGGGGATGGGGCCAGCTTTGTGTCTCAGGGAGACACAGACAGACAGACACACACACACGCACACACACACACACACACACACACAAAGCCTGTCCCCTGTGTATTCCCCCTACCTCAGCCAGCCAGCCAGCCAGCCAGCCATCAACCCCCCTAATCCCTGCCTTCCCCCTCCCTCCCCTCTCCTCCCCCCTCCCTCCCTCCAGGCCGGCCCAGCAGGCTGACCTGGAGCTGATTGGAGAGGTCTGTTTGTGGGGAGGGGAGGCTGAGGACGGCCCACCCAGCGGCACCTATCTACAGACTGACCTATAGACTGAGACAGTATGCTGGATGGGATTCTTGCAGTGCTGTGTGGGAAATGTAGTCCCCACCATGGAGCCACCAGGGAGAGAGGACTACTATTCTGACGACTAGCTTCTGATGATTTTTTGGCGTGCAGATGTTAGTCAGTCCCCTGCTCTGGCCTGGTTGGCTATTTGTTTGGAGTGCAGATGTTAGTCAGTCCCCTGGTCTGGCCTGGTTGGCTGTTTGCTTGGAGTGCTGAACTTAGTCAGTCCCCTGGCTTGGTTGGCTGTTTGTTTGGAGTGCTGATGTTAGTCAGTCCCCTGGCCTGGCCGTTTGTTTGGATAGTCTGCTCTGGCAGGCGTGAGGGCCTCAGTCAGCCAGCCGGGTCCCTGTACACTCCCCAGGCCCAGCAGCCCAGCGCCGACCCACACAGCTCAGGGGAGCTCCAGCTCATTCATCATGACCCGGCTCGTCTGGCGTGCCTGAACACCCTCCCTTCTGTCAGTGGTCACGCAGGGGGGACACATGGGGGCCCGCCGGCCTCGGCTGAGATCAGCGCCCCAACAAGACCCCCTTGTGTCATCTGTGGAGCCACTAGGCCTACAACTGCTCTCTGAACGAGGCAGAGTGACCAGTGTGTGTGTGTGTGTGTGTGTGTGTGTGTGTGTGTGTGCAAGCGTGTGTGTGTGTGTGTGTGTGTGTATAGAGTAGTCTGTTGACCCACTGTAGTGTGTGTGCACATCAAACAGTACAAGGAGTCCATTTAAACCAAACAGGCAAGGAATTATATCAAATAATTTCAAGACCTGTTATATAAAAGTATGAACTATAATAAGAGTGCAGTAGCGGTTTACATAGTGCCAGTTCCCCAGACACAGATTATGCCTAGTGTTGAACTACATAACATTTTCAATATAAATCCTCCATAGAAGATGCATTTTAATCATTGGGATGACCTCGCCCTCACCCCACCCCCCCACCCAAGTCTCACCCCATCCCCAGTCTCTAGCCGCTTTAGCAGCATTAGCCGAGGCCAAGGATTACTGTAGCCAGGGCACCGCCAGGAGTCTGCTGCCAAGGACCGCCCCACCCCACTCCCCACCCTGACCCTGTGTCGGTACAGACTAGAGGTCACAACATCAGGGTCTGTCCTCCCTCTTTCTACTACAGGATTACACCAGACCCTGGCCTGTAGTGTTTGTTGGTAACACAAACCAGTCTATTTCCTAATAAAAGTTCTAAAAGTGTATCGGAGGGGGGAGGCTGGACATGACGGGAAACTGGGTCTTGTTAATGTAGGTCCCTGAGACAGTGCGGGTAAAGTAGGCTTACAGCTCTAATCCCCAGAGCAGACAGACGTCCATATGACAGGCAAACAGGAGGAAGCACAGCGGTAGTCTTGACATGGTCAGTGTTGGAGGGGAGAGAGCTGCAGCCTGGCAAGCCCCGGCCTCCGGCCCCCCGTCCCTGGCCACCCTCGACTGGACAACATTCTCTCCATCAACACAGTCAATGGGGTCAGCCCAAAAAAAGGCTATTTGGTTTAACTTCTTTCCACGCTAAAAATATATCCTCTTTTTTTGGTTATTTAAGCTTTCTCTTCCTGTTGCTATTCCTTTTTGGATTTTGGACACTTGAATAGTTCCACTTCCATGGGGACAAATTGCATTTTGTAATTTTGGCCATTTGAATCTCGGATGTGCCGATTCATAAATCCACAATTGTGTTTCTCACCTTGTGCCTCTTTGAGTCAATTAATTGGAGTGCTGCTCCAGCTGGGGAGGGAAAACCCCATGCCATCTGTTAGCAGCCCTTTGTTAGCACTGGGCAGCCCTTTGTTAGAACTGGGCAGCCCTTTTTTTGCACTGACCAGCCCTGGGTTAACACTGACCAGCCCTGGATTATAACTGACCAGCCCTGGCCATGGGTTCCTAGACAGCCAGCCAGCCAGACACAACTTTTCAGCAGGCCTGTTGGTTTGATGTGCTCCTGAATGTCCCGATTATGGCTTCTTGTGATGTCATGACTTGTCAATGAGAGAGGAAGGAGAACATTCTCCCGAGAATAGTTTAGAACAAAAAGGACAAGAAGCAAAGGCCCAAATAAACCTTCCAGACGAAGCCGACAAAGAGATAATTAACGCTTGTGTGGTATGATTAATTGTTAAGGAGTGTTGAAACAGGCTTAACATGTAGAATACACACCCTGAGCTCTCCGACTACGGCTGTAAAGCAGCATGTAGAACATACAGTCATCATTGGCATGTTGACAGACATATGTACACATACTAGATGTACGTCTCTGTATGTATGTATTACATGTATGTGTGTGTTAGTGACATTGGAAGGGGAAGAATGTCAATATCTTGTCTACTAAACAACATTGTAATAGAAAATGATGTTGGCTTGATAAAGGGCAAGTGTTGCAAATGATATAAAATACCTTTTAGCCATGACATTGTTTATAAAGTGTGTTTAAGTGCATTCTACCCATTTCAACCTCCTCATTGTTCTCCTACAGAGGAAGACAATGTGATCCTACATGACAACCGTTCCCATTCACCTTGGCACTATTACACAACAAAACGCAAGGAGAAAAAATCATTTGTATTTTTTTTTTAATTTTGGCATTTCTTTGTTTGCATTTATATTAAGCAAAGTGCATCTTATTTTCTTTTTCTCATCAACACATTGCACAATACATAAATAATGATGCATATAAAACGTCTTCATATTTACAAGTAATAATATATTTATATATAACATAAAATACATTTTCGCTTTTATTCACTTACCGGTAATTAAATCTTAGTCATTTATTAAACAAGTCATTGGGTTTTTGTCTTTTCTTTAAACATTTTTCTTTTTGAACCTCTGGAAAAAAGAAATTTAACGTAAGGGCTTAGTCCGTGTCCATGGAGGAGGAGGAGGATGATGAAGAGGGGGGAGGAGGAGGAGGAGGAGGAAGGTTGCTTGCTGCTATCGGTTGTTGAAGATCACCTCTAGCCAACAGGGGCAGCTGCTGATGAACTGCCGTGTGTAGCACTGTCCCCAGCCCTTCACAAAGCTGATCTGTACAGTGAAGCCCATGCGGGGCTGCTGTGTGAACTCGTGGTCGTTGGGTCTCTGCAGACTGTCCGCCTTCTCAAAGTCAAAGGCCTTTATGGAGAAGCCGGGGAACACTTTGTGCACCAGCAGCGTCCGCGAGTCGGGATTGTCCAGTGTTGCCGACTTGATAAAGATGGGGTAGCAGCTGCGGTTGTACACCCACACCCCGTCCGACTCCCGCGTCAGCTGGATACCGTAGCCAATCTTGGTACGGACCATCTGAACCAGCTGGGACTTGTTGTCGGAGCTGAGCTGGCCCAAGCAGAAGCCGTTCCCCTGAGGTAGATCATAGAAGATGTCCAGGGAGGGCTCCTGGACTGAGTAGAGGCGCCCGACCCGGGTCTTCTCCTCCCAGTACGCCACCACGCACCAATGGGCTCGATCGCCTAACTCCTGAAGAGCTTGGGAATCTGAGGAGAGAGAGAGAAAAAAAGAAAGAGGTTAGACAGTGGATATAACACTGGACAGTGGATATAACATAACAGTGGTTTTAAAAGGAGAGATGAGGAGGAAGAGGAAGAAGAAAGATAGGTAATTTAAGATAGAAACAAGTCGGAAATGTGGTGAATGCAGTGACTGAGAACCGTGAGATCAATAGTCTTCCACTACCCCGATTCACATGAACAAAACCCACCATCCGTCACCCTACGAAGCTACGAAAGACAAAACACTTTCACAACTCCCCAGTCTAACCAAACACAGCATGTTCCCCTTCCACAATCTCTTCCCTATCAGAGCGTACGAGAACACAGGTTACGTCTGCCGCCAAACAGCGCTCACATCCTTAATTTCACCCTCCAGGAAAACAGTAGAGGAATTCCTGGAATTCAAACAAGAAAAGCAACGCATGATACTAGGAGGCAAACAGCCATGCAAGTCCTGTTGATATAAGCATTAATGCTTATCTTCTGTCTGGCCCTTGTATTTTTGTTGCAGGAGGCTTAACAATGTTCTGACGTCAAGCGAAACCATAAATCTGTCCCAATCATTGTTTTATGGCAGGTCGCTTCACTCCGCCACAGGAAATTATAAGTAATAGTTTTAATATTCAAGAGAGAGGGGAAACAAGGAAGCTTGGGCTCGTGGAAGGCATATAAAACCACTCTAGGAGATCTCACCTCTCCACTCTTTTCCTACAAATTGGTTTGATGCAGGGAGAGTTGGAGCAGGGGGGCCATTTAAAAACACAACAAGAGAAACAAGAAACAATGACCCGCAACAACACTGTAACACACGCAGGTCTAACAAAACACAGCCCTAACAAAGCCCTTGGACTCGACCATTCAACTCTTCATTCCAAAGTACAGTGCAACATGAAGAGGTAAACGAGTTCCTTCGGTGTAAAAACAAGTATTCTGCAGTAAATGCAGCAGAGAGCAGTAAACGGACGACGACAGCATGTGAATGGCTGAAAAGCTACGCCTCTGGGTTCTTGAGTTTCCCCCAGCGTAAAGAGAGTGTAGCGCCGGCTCTGGTTTCCTTCCCCCCTTAGAGCGCCTCCCGTCCCCCCTCTCCCTCCATATCTCTATCCCACAGCAATCTGGCTCCCAGTGACTCCATACAGGGGAGGGGGGAGCCAGCCAGGCGCGGAGTGCAGAGACGGAGAGAGAGAGAGAGAGAGAGAGAGAGAGAGAGAGAGAGAGAGAGAGAGAGAGAGAGAGAGAGAGAGAGAGAGAGAGCAAAGGCAAAGAAAGGGAGGGAGGGCTTTTAATTTTTTCTTTTCACTGTTACTTTTGCATCTTAACTTCCTCTCCCAGTCCAAAGCCTCTCTAGCTGTTATAGTGCTATGGCCTAATTACCAATACAACTATAAACTGACGGAGAGATGGAGAGAGAGAGAGAGCACTTTACAGTACTGTATGTACACATTCAGCAGCACAGTTATACAAATCCCCTATGGACTCTCTGAGAGAGACGTTCAATGGTTAAAAGTTAACTTTGGAAAAAGGGAAAAAAGAGAAGCGAACAGAGCCCCTTACAGTCATTTTTGGGTCTCTCTCTCTCTCTCTCGCTCTCTCTCTCTCTCTCTCTCTCACCCCCTCATCCCTCCTTTTTCCACCTCTTTCATCTTTTCGGGACAGCAAGCATACCCAGTAATTTGGAAGGTACCGTCAGGGGCAGCTGTACAGTTATGTTAATTGTGCAGTATCTTAATTGTGCAGTATCTCAGCCAGTCTCTGAGGGGTTGCTATGGCCTGTTATTAGCTAAGAAGCTAGCCTTCATTAGAAGGTGAAAAAAAAAGAAAAAGACAACACCAGAGAAAGAAATGTCTTCCATAAAACAAGGGCAGTTTGTTTCCCTTTGAAGTCGGCCAACATGAGGCTGAGGGAATTATCCTAAATCCACCGCCCCGGGTATTGGGACAAAGTTTGTGTTTACGTTTGACGAAGAAGAAGAAGAAGGAAAAAAAAAAAACTCCCAACTGAAGAGAAAAGAGAGAGAAAAGAGAGAGAGAGAGAGAGAGAGAGACTGCACAAAAGGCGAAGAGGCCGCTCCTCTGTGTGTGTGTCAGTCTCGTCTCCTGGGCTTTAATGTCCTCCATTGTTCCTGGGGACTGAGCGAAGGCTGAGAGAGATAGGCTAGGCCTCCTCGCGGAGCTCACCTGAGGGCCCTAGCAGCACGGTTGGGGCTGTGTGTTTGTTATTCCTAAGGAGAGACGGGCCCTGGCGTCGGCGGTCATTACACGCCTGCTTGTCTGAGCCTGTCATCACAGTCTGAAACCACTGAGGTATTCATCAGCCGGCTTAGTGCCCTCTCACACAGGGAGAGAGAGAGGGAGGGAGGGAGGGAGGATGGGGCGGAGAGGTGGAGGCAGAGGAGAATGAGAGACAGAGAAAGAGAGAGATGAAAGAAGGGGGTGAGATAAAGGGAGAGAGAGAGAGAGAGAGAGCTTCTGCTTTTTTTTTGTTCTCTCGCTCTGCAGTCTCCCAGTCACACGCTCCTTCGTCCTAACCGCTGACTAACCCAGGGGGGAAAACCCAGGGAAGGTGTCTGGTTGGCCAGCCGCTGCTACGCTGTTGTGCGGTCCGACCGCCGGCACCGAGGCTATCTATCAGTCTGGGTCTTCTTGCCGCCTCGCCGGGTCAGACGCTTTTCCCCCGTCCCTGCAGCCTTCTGTTGCCGTGACGATGGCAGCTGACGGGGGCCTATTTTAACTCGGCTCGCCGGCGGGGGCGTCTCTGACGACAGTGCGGGCGAGAATGCATTCCATTCCAAAGTAACAGTGTTAGATAAGAGAATTACTGAGGGACTGGGGCGAGGGACAGGCCCGGGGAGGGCAGGCCGGAGAACACAGCCGTGACAGAGCTAACAGCTCATGCCAACAAACAACAAATACTGGGAGACTAGCACCGCTCGCTAGCAAGCTAGCTACTACTGGTCCAGTCCTACAGCCCTAGAAGCAGAAGGCCCTATATCTCCATTTTGGGTGATGTGAAATATCTCAAGTACAGTCAATAGGAAAGTGAAAATGGAAAAGGACCTGTGTGTTCTTCCGGTTGTAGGATTCAGTTAGTTAGCTAACAAGTCCGTGAGTACAAACACTGACTCAGTCAAGCAGGCTACACTACCGCTAGCTAGCACAGCCATAGGCTGCTGTAATGATTAACCGCTAACACTTTGAAACGCTCCAGCGGGCTGTTGCTACCGCAAGGAGAAACATATCGCTAGCTAGCTGACGCAGTGACACTGAGGCTAACAGACGACCAGCCTGCCAGAGGAAGCAGAGGGGGCTTTGGAGAGCACACTCCATCTGTGGGGCACAGCCCTGTGAAGAGTGTGTTCACAGCTTGCTCTGACAACCAGCGTGCCCACACAAAATGAAGAGGAATAGCACTGCACTACACACACACACACACACACACACACACACACACACACACGCATATACATAGATACACAGTTGGCTGACAGTAGCCTCTCAGGCAACACACATGCACACACAGTCAGACCTCCAGTTCTAAACACACTCAGATGTGTCTACCACACGCCATAAAAGCCCTTGGAACACATCCGGTTACACACTAGAGTGTGTGTGTGTGTGTGTGTGAGGTGCCTGTGCTCTCTCTCTCCCCTGAGGGCCACTGTCCTGTCCTCGTGTTGCAGTCTGACTCTATTTCCAGTTCCCCTGGCTGTCTCCCTATCTGTCTGTCAGCGTGGGAGACAGACGCCGGGACACCGTGGCCCGTCGCGCCGCCTATGTGTCGCCAGGGGTCCGTCTACGCGGGCCAGCCAGCCAGGAGGGAGGGAGGGAGGGAGGGAGGGAGCAGGGGTCCGTCTACACAGTACAGCCAGCCAGGAGGGAGGGAGGGAGGGAGGGAGCAGGGTTTCCACCTCTCTAGAGGCCTCCAGGCAGGCAGGCCCCCGCCATGACGCGGCCAGAGACAGGCAGATGAATTACTGCCCTGAGCTCTGAGCTCCAAGCCCCTCTCCCAGCCCCAGCCCCTCCAGCCCAGGCTGCAGCCCTCCTTCCAGGCTGCCTTGCCTCTGCCTCTGGGCCTGGGTGGGACATTCCAGACCCCGCCAACACCAGGGCCCTGTTTCCACTTACTCTCCCCCTCTCTGTCTCTCTGTGTTACTCCCTCCCTCCCTCCCTCCCTCCCACTACAGAGCAAAGCAAAAACCTCTCCCTCTCTCCTTTTTTTTCTCTCTCTCCCAGCATGTTGTTTGTGTTGTCGCTGGCGTCATTTCAAACAGGGTCTGAGGGGGTACAGAGCACTCTGCAGGGTCCCTCCCTCCTTCCTTCCCCCACCCCAACCACACCACTCCACACTCCCCTTAAACAAAAAGAAACTCTATCCTCTAAAAGACAGCAGTAATGTCAGCCCTGTTTCAAGTCCCCCTCTCTAAATGGAGATTATGGAGACAGGCTCCTGGGTTCTACCATCTGTTGTCGTGTTCTTTGTTTACCCTGTCGAGGTCTGTGGTGTCGTATATGGGGGGGCCATATATGACACCACATATGGGAGCCCAGCCCAGCCCAGCTCCTGGCTCCTATAGCCTCAGGTAGATGGGTGATGGATGGACCCCTGACTCATGTCAATACAAACTAGGTCTTCTTTGTTTTAGCCTGGTTTTTAAAGGTGTCATTGGTCAAAAATCGCCACGAGCATGAAAACATGAAGAGTCATCCCTTCAAAAAAAAAGTATATCAGGCATTGAAATGTCTGTGTGTGAAACGGAAAGGAGCAATAGTTGTTTTTAATCTTAAAATGTGTATCTTTAATTAAAACAGATTAAGGATATAAATGGAGTTGTGACAGGACTACATGTGTAAAAGTCGGTCTGTATTACAAACAAGGAGAACAGAGAAAAGAGGGAGAGTCTTGCTTTGAAAACGTTGAATGCTTTTTGTGGCTTTCAAAAGAATCCCTCCAACAATGTGAAACATTTAGCTCAGTTCCAGAAGGAGAGCGGGCTGGCCGCCCCCCTTCACCCCCTGTGGAGGGCCTAGCCTCCTAATGGCTCCTGCCCTCAGACCAAGACACGCTGAGACTATTGGGCCGAGGCGGGGGAGGGAAGGGGGTACCAGGGGGAGGGAGGGAGGGGGGGCGGCAGGAGTCAGCTCTACGGCGCAAGACTGGAGACAGCGAGCAGTCTGGAAAAGTTAATGATTACTTCTGTCTGACTCCACACTCCGGATCGTTACTATTCCTGGACGTTCCACAGACACGTGCACACGGACACGCGCGCACACACACACACTCTCTGTCTCATGCGCAGGCACCCAGACACACACACACACACACACACACATAGAAGAATGTTGTTCCTGTTCAACTCTGTCTAACCTTCAAATCTAAGTACACACTATCAACATTGGTCAACACAGAGGAGGCCCCTGAGAATGTGTTCTTATTGATCCTGTGAACGATGGGAACGAGGAGGTGGGAGTGCTAGGGACGTTGGTGTCTGTCTGTCTGTCTGTCTCTCAGCAGACGGTCACGTAATGACCCCTGTCTTCATCAGACGCCAGGGGGAGGGAGGAGGAGGGGGGTGGGGGGTGGCTCCGTCTTTATTTTCCACCCAGTCTCAACACCCATCTCAGGCTGGGGCAAGTCCATTCCCCAGGTCAGGGGGTCACGCTAAAGACATTCCTTTTGTTCTCTCTCTCTCTCTCTCTCTCTCTCTCTCTCTCTCTGCTCCGCTGAGCTCCTCAGTCGGGACTCACACCAACAGATGCTGCCTTTCAAATGAAAACCTGCATACTTAAAAACCTGCATACGTAACTAACCCTAACCCTGCAAGCAAAGCGCTAAAGCTAACTGCTCTGACTGCATCGCTGGCTAGCTAGCTTCATCGAGCCGTTAAACCACCCCTGCCGCCCTCCCTCCCTCCCTTCCCTCTAGTAAACAAATGCCATGAGAAATTCAATAACAAGACGCTGTTAAAAAGAAGGTCAGCCGTTTAACGCTGAACTCACGTCAGTACAGTCAAGTCGCTGGAATGGCCCGACTGACATAATTATAGCACCATAACTTAATAATAATAATTCGGAGGACGGCTGGATCGTAGAAGAATAAGGTTCTCACACTCGGGGCCCGGGCTCGGCCGAGCGTCTCCAGTCTGCCTGTTTATGCCTGGGGTGGGCGGGGCCCGCAGTTATTACCCCTTCTATAAATATTATCTTTTTCCTGAGGCGACGGCGACTTTGACAGCACAATCTCAAGAGGCATTCCCCAGCAATTAGCCAAGGTAAACTCAACACAGTCTAAACACTGGAATGGAGAGATCTGGACTGTCTGTTCTCCCTCCTACTTCTGCCCCAGCCAAGTAAGAACAGAGGGGAGAGAGAGAGACATGAGGCGGGGGGGGGGGCATCAGAGTGACATAAGAGAGAGTAGGATGTTAAAAAAGAGAAAGAGAGCAAAAGAGAGAGAGAGAGGGCGAGTGCGTGACAGTGTTGCATTGTTTGCAGAATACAGTCCCCATAGGATACATGTGTGTGTGTGTGTGTGTGTGTGTGTGTGTGTGTGTGTGTGTGTGTGTGTGGGGGGGTCCTAATAAAGGAAATTGCCAATTAGGGAAGCGGCATTAGATAAGGGGAAGATGTCAGCTCTTCCCCCTTAGCCAGGAAGTCCCTACAGGCCTCCACAGCAGGAAGGCTGGTCCACAGACAGGGGAACAGGGTTGGAGTGAAACTCCATCAATCTGAACAACAACATCCACACCAAAGACAAACTAACTAGTGACCCCACAGCCTGTCCCAACCACAGGGATGTTCTGTGATAGGCCCAACCCTCCTTCTACAAAGGCACACGCCCAGGGCGTCACGTCCTGTCAGTCAACTGGTGTTCTCAGAGCTGAAGGACCCCGCTCCGTGTCAGAGCGTGTGCCCTGTGACACCAGGACCCTCTCCCTGTAACAGACATTTCTACTTCCACAACGCAGGCCTGTTGCCAGGCCACACCCACCCCCCCTCCCCCACCCACCCCTGGCCCCTTCCTACCCCTGGCAGAGTTATTATTCCAACACTACATCATTCTGAGCCCCCCCCCCCCCCCCCCCCCCAGACTTCCCCCAGCGACAGAGTAAACAAACACTAGCGGAGAGGAGAAGACGGTGCCGGGAGCAGCCAATGATCTCATCACATGGTCCTTCACCCCACAGTGCCCAAGCTGTTTGCCCTATAGCTGCCTGTCTGTCTGCCCTATAGCTGCCTGTCTGTCTGCCCTATAGCTGCCTGTTTGTCTCCCCTATAGCTGCCTGTTTGTCTCCCCTATAGCTGCCTGTCTGCCTGTCTGCCTGCCTGCCTGCTGCTGTCGCCACCTAGCATAGCACAGCCCAGCCACAGATGGAACAACCGCCCGCATTGTTCTACATCCATGATGTCAAGGATCTCCGTGGGAACCCAGGGGCCGACGCTACTTGGGCAGACAGACAGGCAGGCAGGCAGGCAGTCAGGCCAGTTGAGTGCCAATGGCTTTGTTGCCTTTTTCTTTATTTATTTTTTTTAAATAAGGGAGGGTTATGAATTACTATCTGCATGTGGTTGTGGTTGGAGCTGCTCATCATTTGGTCCTGAGCTAGAGAGCTGCATGGAACAGACAGAGGAGTTATCCAACATGGCTGCTGCTGTGACAGAGCCATTAGGTAGGCAGGTTCCAGCCAGACAGGCAGAGACGTAGGCAGACAGGCAGAGAGGCAGGCAAAGAGGGAGGCAGGCAGGCAGGCAGAGAGGCAGGCAGCCAGGCAAAGGGTGCCGGACCTCCGCTCCCCCAGCTTTGCCGTCTGATTGCACATGAATGGTCTGGCCGCGGTTGGAAATAGCTGAGCACGTTGCAAAAACCGAAAAAATCTCTGTGGCGGTGAAAAAACACACAAGGGATCAGGAATGTTCCCCCCCTCTCCCTTTTGATCATCTTCATACAATGGGGTTATGTGAAAAGCCGGTGCCTTAGAGGGCCCGAGACCAAACAATGGCCATCTTGTTCTGGGCCTCCCACCAACTCTCACAGACCCAGGGCCCACCCTTCACTCTCTTGCCCCTGAGCTAGGTACGACTCTGTACACTTTGGCTTCCCTCGAGCGCAGGAATCCACCCGGACGGAGGAAACCTGGAGGGTTTATTAATATTGTTGAGATTTTGGGGAGAAACTCAGTCACAGCCTCACATAACTGGGCTTGTTTGGTTTTTCATGAGGGCCCATGTAGCGTTATCTATTTATCAATAGATATTATTATAATTATCTCTGCTTTAGCATTTTCACTAACATAAAGCTAGTTAAAAGCCCAATAGCTAGCTAGCTAGCTAGTTAAAAGACAAATAGCTAGCTAGTTCATTAAAAGCCCAATAGCTAGTTAGCTAAATGCCCAATAGCTAGTTGATTCAAAGCCCAGTAGCTAGCTAGTTAAAAAGCGCAATTGCTAACTATTTAAAAGCCCAAAAGTGTAGTCACTAAGCTGTTTTTCTATCATCATCATCCTCCTCCTCCTCCGCCCTATCCTTCTTCTCCCTCTCTCCTTGTGCTGTTTTTCAGATTCATGCTGCATAATGACACTGGGTGGGGAACCGCGGACGGCCAAAACCAAAATTAACTCCCCGCCAAGAACCTCCTTGGCTGCAATCTTTGGAAAGGAAGTGGAGAGTAATGAAAGATCCTCGCTCAGTCAACTGAGAAACACGGGCTGCTCTGAAATTACAGAGCTGCTTCTCTCTCAACCCTGCCTGTTCCCTTTTGCGAGGAAGAAAAACAAAAGAGGAAAATAAGATGGGCCTGAAAAAAAACGAGAAAAGGCTGACGAAGTTCGGAACGTTTGATTGGATTCAGGTTGCCCCTTTCTCCATGAACTGGTGGCTGGGTGTTTCTGACTTCTCTTTTCTTTTCTATGTCTTAAATGTTTGCTTTCCGTTTGGCGGAGGCCACCGCTGCCTCCCTGTTCATTGCCTTTTCCTCAAAGACATGATGTAATTTCCTGTGCTGCCCTTTCCTTTTTTGTTAACCCAAACAAGTGAGGAATGTATGGGGGGGGGGGGGGGGGGGGGACTGTGCCTGCACTGTTGAAGCTGTTTCACCTCTCCTTGTGGGGGGACATTGTACATTTGGAGAGTTGAGGGGACTCAAATATAGGTATAAAACCCAACATGGACGACTAGTCTTTACACTGCAACACTGCCAGACTGCTTCAACCTCAGTCGTCAACCCCCACCGCTCCTCACAGCAGAGCAAACCCTGGGAGAGAAGTCACCAGAGCAACCTAGCATTAACACCAGCTTAATTAGCCCAGTAGCCCAGCTAGTGCTGTAGGGCTTATGGCCCTGTGCTGGGGGTGGCTAGTCTAACAGTTTAATAATACACCCCGACCTAAATTTAACCTGCGGGAGGAAGCGCCTCTGTGACAGTGGGCCGTGGGCCAGGGCCCAGTGTGGGTCATTCTATCCCCGTCTGAGACGCCGGCCCGGGGCCTGTCAGCGCCGCCTCGCCGGGTCATGTTACACCCGGCACTCCGGGGTCACTCCCAGGCGGCACCAGTAGGCATGCCACCTCCGTCTTTGAACCTGACCCCCCCCGCCCCCCTTCACACGCACAGAGGCTCAGTGCACAGGAGATACAACACCTCGGCCTGGCCCCGACCCGGACTGGCGCCCACCCCTAGTGTGTGTACACACAAACACAAACACACACACACACACACACACACATACACATACACATACACATACACATACACATACACACATATACATGCGACACACACACACACATACATACACGCGACACACACACACAAACACACACCTCACAGAGATACTTATAGTCACCATACCACTTGCGTTGTATCAGGTCTCACTTTCTCCACGTCACTCAACATCCATTCAATCAATCAATCAATCAATCAATCAATAGGCTTGAAGTTAAAGTGGGAAAACTATTAAGAATGCCAACCGGAGGCAAGACTATGCTATGCTAACAACCATACAAATAATCCATTCACATTTCTCCATGGAAGTGACTTTCACATTGAAACACACTCTTAAGGACAAAATCCATCTGGCTCCAAAACAAACACACACACAACAGAGACTTAAAGACCTCAGGAAAGTGAGTCCCTCCTTCCCTGCCTCCCCACAGCTCAGCCCACCCCACCCCACCCCACCCTGACCCCCGCCCAAGGAGAGAGAGAGGGGCAGGAGAAGCCAGTAGAAGAGCCTCAGGGACAAGAGGAGGAGGAGCAGGAGAAGAGAGGGAGCAGAGAGACAAGAGGCCAAGAGCTACACAGAACCACAGCCAAATTCTGGTCTCTGTCCGCCCCAGCCCCTGGCCCCAGCTCTCCAGTCTCTGGCCCAGTCAGATGACGTGAGAGAGAGAAACAGAGAGACACAGAGAGAGAGAGAGAGAAAGAGAGGCAGAGAGAGAGAGAAAGAGAGAGAGAGAGAGAGAGAGAGTGAGAGAGAGAAAGAGAGAAGCAGAGGCTTTAATGCTGCTAGTCTGGCAGGCAGCCTAGTTTGCATTTGTACTTGTCACCGTCCCATTGAGGTTAACTCTTTATAACCCAGCTTTCCAGGACAACATTAAGAGGTTGGCGGAGAGGGGGATGAATGGGAGGGGGGTCTCCCGTAATCTAATCCTCAACCAAGCTAGCACTCCGTGTTCATCTGTCCATCCAGAGCATGAGGATGAAAGCTGAGGATGAAAGCTGCGCTCTAGATCCTTCACTGTTGTTGTTGTTGTTGTTGATTTCGATTTCTGTTTACATTGTCCATTGTCGTTCCATTATGCATTCCATTTACCGGATGTGTCAAAGGATCAGGCTATTATAGAAGAACCGGAAACTCCCCGATTATGGCAACATTTTCAGTGAATGTGGCTATACACTGAAGGGTTGTTTAGCTTAATGGTTGCTATGTATATGAAGCAGCAATTCTCTCTCTCTCTCTTTCTCTCTTCCCTCTCTTCCCCCTCCTCCCTCTCCTCCTTCTTCTTCTTCTTCTGTAAATACGTCTGGAGAACAACATGAGGAGGGCAGAGTGAGTGAATTAAAAGGTCAGCTCCGAGTCTCCAGGAGGAGCATGTTTCTTTTGTGAGGGCCCCGGAGGGATCGGACCCGTTCTCTTCCCCTGCCAGAGAAATCAAGGCCTTGGCTGGAGGCAGCAGCCAGGGAGGGAGGGAGGGAGCGGGCCCTGGGCCTTTCCTCCCCTACCTCCCTCCCTCCCTCCCTCCCTCCCTCCCCTCACTGAGCCCCATTCACTGGGAGCTGGGGCTGGCCACGGACGCCACATTGGCTCAGCCAGGAAGGAAAACAGGGGTGGGGGTGGGGGTGGGGTGCCTGTGGGAGGGGAGAGGAGCTAAGGGGAGAGGGTGAGTGCGGGAAGGAGGAGGGAGAAAGAGAGGGGGGTTAGTTAAACTCCGGTCTAGGATTTCACAGTTTGCGCTTGGTCTAAAATGTGTGTTTAGTTAGTTAATACAGGACTTCAGACACTGGTGGAGGAGGTGGAGGAGGAGGCGGAGGTGAGGGATGGGCGGGGGCGGGGATAATGCGGGAAGATTTTATGTATGTGAAGCACTGCTGGCTCCTGAGTGACTCTCTTTTCAAACCCCCCACTCACACATACATACACACACACACACACACACACATACACACAAGAGCCATGGAACCGGACAGAGAAGGCAAAGAGGAAAAAGAGAGGAGGATGAAGAGGAGGCCAGCAGGCCTGAAAAACATCCCACCCGAGCAGCACTTTCCTGAGGGTGTGTGTTTGCCCAGTGCTGATCCACTCCTGCTGCTCAGCCAAGCTATCTCGCAATCTCACTCCCCAATCTAGAAAGCCCCCTATCTACAGACGGCTGACCCTCCCCCCCCTCCTAGCCGCCACCCCCTCCTCCTCTCCTAAACAAAAGAGAGAGAAAAAAAGGGCAGCGCACCACCAACCGACATAAAAAAAGCCTTTAAAGTCCCTTGTAATGAGAAACATCTGAACTGAACGAGAGAGAGAGAGAGAGAGAGCAGCAGCATAGGGTGGAGTGAACTCTCTCTCCCTCTCTCCCTCCCTCTCTCTCTCTATATCCCCTCCTTCACCCCCCCCCCACCCCCATCCAAGCCCACCTCATAAACACCATCTTATCCTCATGCCCCTGGATGGAGAGACTGTACAGCCAGAGAGGATTAGAGAGGAAAAGCTGCACTTAGAGGCCATCCACACACACACCTCCCTCCCTACCTGAGAGAACACTATGTATTATTCCCAGAGAGAGAGAGAGACAGACAGGGAGAGAGAAAGAGAGAGAGAGAGAGGAGCCAGACCAGACCTCCCCTGCTAGTGTACAGTGTAATATGGCATCATAATCTACCATAGAGACTCTACTGTCACCCGGTTGTCATCCACTATGGTGTCACCTCACCATACACATTAACACAGACACACAGACACACAGACACACAGACGCACAGACGCACACCAAAATGTACTTCTCCGCTTTGATCCTCATCCAAGGAGAACATGAACGCACACTAACAGGCACGGACACACACACACACACACACACACACACACCCACACACACACAAATCAACTGCAGCTTCCTCTCACTGCACTACCCACATCTTTTTGTTTTTTCCTCTCTCTGGGGTCCTCGCCGCCCCCCCCCCGCCCACACACACACACACACATACATACACACACACACACATACACACACACACACACACACACACAGAGTATTCTCTAAAGCAAACAGAGGGTTTTTTTATGTTTGGATTACATTAAACAAAACAGCATGAAGGAAAATGAAAGGAGGAGAAGAGGAGAGGGCTTGTTCAAAGACCCTGGAGGAGGAATGTCTCCAGAACACACCCCTCTGCTTTTATTACTGGAGGGAGGGAGGGGCCCCTGAAACACTGCATCACCACAGAGAGAAGGGAGGGGGTGAGAGAGAGAGAGAGAGAGAGAGAGAGAGAGAGAGAGAGAGAAGAGACCATGGGAGAGGTCCTTACCTGAGAGCCCCACAGGGGCTGAGTAGGTAGTTCCACCAGTCTCTGTTGAAGAAGGCCCAGAGTCTGGAGAATCTGGAGGGAAAGACAGAGAACGTGTGAGTGAGTGTGTGTGTGTGTGTGTGTGTGTGTGTGAGCGCGCGCGTGTGTGTGTGTGTGTGTGTGTGTGTGTGTGACAGCCCACAGCGTGAGCAGCTGTGAGCCTGTCAATCACAGAGTGAAATCAATGCCTAATGAAGACACTGAGTCACCCAGCACTTGACCCTCACAGCACCACACACTCCCTCACTGCTAACACACCACCCCCCCCTCACAGCACCACACACTCCCTCACTGCTAACACACCACCCCCCTACTGTCTCTCAGAGAACACACATATGGCGCTTCTCCATTGACCAGACCGGGACAGTACAAGACGGCACGCGTTTGTATCTTACCCGTACCGTCTTTTCAGAAACGCTTCTCCGTTATACACAACAGACCTGGAGCGAGTCGGGACAGTGGGAGGCGTAGAGCGTCATAAGAGCACTTCACTTCACTTCAGTCACAGACACGTCACAGTGCCGCTATACAGCTCAACGGGGGGGAAACGCAACATGGATTATGTCAAAATGCATAATGCATAACGCAACCGTACGCTCCGACTCAGGAGCAGTAGCTAAAATCGGTACGGGTACTACGGCCCGGTATGGGCCAGTTGGCAGTGGAGAAAGCAAAACAAAGCGGGCGCACGGGTTCCGGTACGGTACGGGACGGTAGTGGAGAAGCGCCGATAAACACGAGTCACCTCCTTCTATAGTGTTTTCACATGGTACAATCGCTTAACTGTTTTAGTGCCGAGGATGAATAAAGTCACCCCAAATTGTTAACATCCTAGAGTGCCAAGGGTGACTTTATTCACCAATGATGCATCAATCAGCATGCTTCATTTTGTAGCCAATCAAAGTATTGCTAGCTAATTACCACATAAACCATTTGGCACTGTAGGTGGCGAGTGCTCTGGTATTCACTGGCGGTTAGTGGGTGAAAGACTAACCAGGATCCAAAAATATGGATAATGATATCCACATTTTTGACATTTCAGTAGACAGTAACCCACACACAATATGAATCTCTATCTAAACTATCTCTGTCTTGTTTCAATTGGCCCCAGGGAATCTTGGGACTGGAGAGAGAGAGACGGGAGGGGACGCCTCTCTCTGTCTCTCTCTCTCCAGGCTCTCCTGGGAGTGGCCCGGGCCATGGCGGCCATGTTGGGGCCACAGGGCGGCCATGTTGGGGCAGGGAGAGGCTGGCGGTGGCTCTAATGGCAGCCCTCCTCTGGCAGTCCCCCCCTGGCTGGCCCCCGACACACTGAAACTGCCCTGCTCCACTCTCCACTCCAGAAACCCAGTATAAAAAAAAAAAAAAAAAACGCAATCATATTTTCCCTTTTCCCTCCGCTTTCTCAGAGCGCGGCCCAGAATAAATAAACAGCTCAGAGGAAAAGAGGCTTTGCCCGAAAAGAAGGAAAAAACCCCAAACATGTCTGCCAGTGACTGCAGCTAGCTTAGCCTATAGCTAGCTAGCGCGCTACTTATCAGGCCTTGCATGTCAGCTCATATACAGTTTAGCAGGATACACTCCATCAAACCCAAAACAATGAGAGACAGGAAATAGTCGCAGCCTTGAGAACTGTGTACAGTAAATTTTCTTAATGACATGCTAGCAGACAGAGGAAACTCGCGCCGTCTCTCTCCCCCTCCCCCCCCCCCCCCCCCCCCGCCGGGTTTAACCCTGTGATCTCAGGGTGCCAGGGAGAAGAGAACATGGCGGGAGACAGCAGAGAGTGGTGCAACGGTGCTGTAATAACACCAGGGTTGGGATTCCATGTAATTTGCAGGGTACTATGTGTGAAATGGGCTTATGTGATTCATACACCAGGCTGGTGCAGTACTGTGCTGCTCTGTGAACGTCTCACACTGGCTGGGATCAAGAGAGGGACTCTGCTTTAACTAAACACCAGGGAGCCAGCCAGGCAGCCAGGCAGCCAGGCAGGCAGTGGGACTCGGTGGCTGCTATTCACTAATGATACATTCCATTCAACACATGTCAATTGCTGCTGCTGCTGCTGCGGCCTGTGTTAGGCCACCTTCCATCACATCACCAAAGCCCATTATGTTCTACTAGCCATCCACCTCGGATTACTGGCAAGTTAGAGATTATATTCGGCTTTCTCGCCCGGGTTCTGGCGGCCATTTTGAACGAATGCCACGTGAGGTGATGTGACATCCGGACCAGACCGGACTAGACCGGTTCAGTTTGTCAGTCGTTAAGCGAGCTAACTGGACCTCTGGTCTCTGTGTTCGTCGGGCCGGGCCTGCACTGTTCTGCGGTCAAGCTAACAACATGCACGGTCCAGTCTGCCCTGCCTTTCATGGACGTCCAGGATGTAGCCTGGCTTCCTGGGCACGGTCCACTGACCACAGGCCCGGAGCTCAACACAACCCTAGCCAAGGACCAGAGAGAGAGAAGGAGAAGGAGGAAGAGAGAGAGGGGGGTGAGAGAGGTGGAGGAGAGGACAGAGAGAGAGAATATGCAAAAATGGGGAGGCAAGACATTAGGGAGTGTGAGGGAAAGAGGAGGATAGAGAGGTGAGAGAGAGAGAGAGAGAGAGAGAGAGAGAGAGAGAGAGAGCTAGAGCTTCAGCTTCAAACACTGCATGATTCATTTTCCAGGGAGCTAAAACAAACTAGCATTTTACGACGGCTGCTTTGATACTGGCCGTTTTTTGGCTGTGTGGAGAAACAAACTGACACGTACCCCCGATTCCCCCTCTCTAAAAGAACCCCTCTCCTCCCTCCTACCTCCTCCTCCTCGCTCTCACGCTCTCCTGCTCTCCTCCTGCTGAGAATTTACACAGCCTTGACTGAAATATACACTTCCCTTTGAAGTTATGAAGTTATAGCGTTTGTTTTTTCCATGTCTTGAATTATTATATCATAAACTTCAGACATTGGAATCATTGATGGGGCTGAGCCCTGTCGTGTCATTGGCTCACTATTGGTCATCCGTCTGCTGTTGGAAGCACATCCCACATCCTGAAAGGGATCTTCACAGTGACAAATAATCGTATCTTTAAGCCCCTAAGCGACTCTGTGCATCCGTCCTTAAACGCGACAATATCGAGTGAACTTGGCCGCCGTCTTGCTCCTTAAGGTCCAGAAGGATTGAGTTTATAAATACACTTCCCAGCCCAGCTCAGCCTAACCCTCTCTCTCTCTGTATGTATGTCTCTCTCTCTCTCTCTCTCTCTCTCTCTCTTTCTCTCTCTCTCTCTGTCCCTGGAGAGAGTCCTTGTCCTCGTTCTTCATGGCTTCTGCTGGGTCACGGTGGTCAAGGACACGCCAGCCCTCTGTGTTCCCAGCCACCAGCCTCTGCTGGCAGCCACTCACAGCCTCAACGCCCTGGGGCAACCAACCACGGCAGGTCTCCTGGGCACCACCTTTTCTGTTCAATGCTGTCTATTAAAGGGCATTGCACCCCCCTACAATATACCTTCCATCTCGTCATGTACAGCAGGGGGTCAAGTCATTCAAGTTTGGGTTAGGGCTCTCATCATAGTGGAACCATGGGGTTTCCTTAGTTTTGTTCATGATGGTGTACAATAATTGATATGCAAACCACAATGTTAGCATGTTCATGTGGGCAGTGGAAAGCCTGGTGAGGAGTCAGTTCGTCAGTCAGAGTGGAAGCAGGCAGGGAGGAGAGGATGACTGACAGCTTCCCTGGCTCAGAGGGAATACCCCTGCATCTCAGGCATCTCATTTGTCCTGTGTGTGTGTGTGTGTGTGTGTGTGTGTGTACATATTTGTGCGTGTGTGTGCATGCTCCAGTGAGTGAGTGTGTGTGTGTGTGTGTGTGTGCGTATGTGTTACAGCCCTGCTTCAATGAACCTCCCTCTGCAGCCACACTTCATTGTCCTATTAATATCTGTCCTCTCTCGCACTTCTCCCTCTCAGTCACTAATACAGAGAAGCCCTCGAAGAATCACAGCTGCAGCTGCAAATTACTTCCTTTTACGCTCCATTGACTGAACACCACTTTCTCCATCTCCGGGCGTTTACTGTTGGGGAATTTCTGCTCGGTTTCTGTTTTTGTTTTTGTTTTTTTCATGGCAATTCTTTTTGTCTTTTTTCTACTTCTTCTTCTTCTGTCTTTGTCCTGTTGTCCCCCTACCAGAGCCAGAGGAGAGAGAGTGTGTGGTGTGTGTGTGTGCGTGTGTGGACGTAGCCTAGTCATCCACATCACTCACTAGGGTCGTCACTCCGTAAAGGCCAACGGAAGTGTAGTAAAGGGTTAATGGAGCCCTACAAGCATCCTCACAGGAAGCGGCCTCCCAAACGATGTCTTCCTACTCGGCCGCGGTGGCGTGATGTCCCCCACCCCCCCCCCCGCGCGCGCCCGTGTCGCCTGGGCGGGCGGTCGGAGCCAGGAAACCCAAAAGTGGGTTTCACTGAACATTGACTCACAGACATGTCGTGGCTGTCACATCATCGGCCTCACATGACTCACCAAAACTGTCTCCAACAACTGGATCTTTTCAATCTCGGTGATTCAAACATGAACGCCAACAAACCGAATCGGGATAATCTTAAGAATTCTGGAGCGTCACCAGAGCCTTCCATGAGAGCAGCAATCATTCCCTACATTTGGCAGACAATACTGGAGCACATATCTGGGGGAATAGTCGTCTGAAAACGGCTCACACAAGAACAGGGCCAACCAACCACAGCCCTTCATGCACGCACGCACGCACGCACACACACACACACACACAGTACACACACACACACACACACACAGAAACCCACCCTGGGTGACACTCCCAAACCTCAGCCTTAATCTATCTAGAGATTAATTCAGCAGATAAAAAAACAACATGGCTCCAGAAATCTTTCTGCCTTTCCCCTTGTGTGATCCACATTTCCCATTCCCTATAACCCCCCCCCCCTCGCTGCAGACGGACCCCCCCCCCCCCTCTCTCTCTCTCTCTCTCTCTCGCCCTCCCCAACCCCAGCCCTCATCCCTGCTCCCTGTCCCCTGGTGCCAGTGCTGTTTATCTGTCCTGCCAGGTCACCCCTCCAGCCAAATGTTTGTGCAGACAACCACTACAGAGCTGGTGCCAGGCTGGAATGGGCCGTGGCCTTGGCCGCCATCCATCCTATTACAGGGCCCTGGCAGGCTGCTCACACGGAGGACTGACTACCATAAATCACAATGTCTCAGAGAGGATTTCCATCCCAATACACTAAACTGCACCTAATATGTGAATGAGCTGCGTTAGTCCTCTCTTCCTGGTTTGAGGGAAATGGCATTGTACATATCTAGGAATTAGGACACATTGTTCTGGTTTCGGTATACACATCTTAAGCCCATATTGTGCTGCCGTTGTTGTTGTTGTTGTTGTTTTTTTTACACATGCATATCGTAAATAGAACTGTAAAAATTATTCCAGAATTATACAGCTTGTGCATGTGGAAAATAGGCTCATTGAAGAATGCAAATATAATCACCAGAAACCTGAACGAATTTACAAGAGAACACTTTATGAAAAATAGCCGCAACAAAAAAGTAAGTGATAATAAAACTCACCGGGTGGTTTAAGAAAGTCCATGGGATACCGGGAGTAAGGGGGAGGGGGGGACTCTGAAAAAAGAAGGGCAGAGAAAAGACAGACCATGAGGAAAAAAAGGAAGATAGAAACGTATGATAACAGTTGGCATTCTTTTGGGAAAAACTGTTTGTCTTAGCCGGAGCAGGGCAGCGAGGCGGCAGTTGCCTTGATATTTAGCAGTCAGATAAACAGGGGGCGCCTGGCGCCAGTCTCCCGGCTATCTACCAGCCAGGCTGGGGGAGATACGGGCCTCTTTTGGCTCAGAACAGAACAGGACACTCCAATCGCTGCGAACTAACTTGGGCCAGACTGTCAGATACATGCAGGTCCATCCAACTCACTTCATGAGCACATTTTAAAATCCGTATAGCTTAAATAGGTAGCCTAAATAAAAGCATTCTAAAAACATCTTCGGAGCCCCCCCCAAAAAAACGTGTTTATGGTGACAATCAACGTGTATATTCCATTAACACAACAGAAGAGCTGGAAAAACACATTTAATATGTGTAGGTCTAGTACTCGGTTGATAATAAACACTATATATCTATTGTTGTTCTTTCTAAGCTTTTGTTTTACACTAAAATAAACCGTTAACAGCCTGAAAACTAACGAAGCTCGAACACACAAAATGATCAACGTTTTACATCGAAAATAATTCAGCCTAACTTTGAAAATGTCTAACTGCAAATGTGGGGTTATTTGGTAAGCTTCTACTCCAGATCAAGGGGAAATATTCAATGTAAAAAATAAAAATAAAAATGGCACTGCAAAATATGATGATGCTTGATAGTTAGTCTTAAACTGGAACTTCACTGAAACCACCTCAGCCAAGTTCGACCTTTTTGAGACACCGGTAATTGTGTCAACAGCCTGGCAAAGTAGCATTAATGAAATTGGTCTACATAAATTGGCCAAACAATTATTTTCATTCTATTATACTTTTGCTTCCCCCACCAGCAGACCCACGCGTCACAGACTACCCCACACTTACCGAGTTCACAAAGCCTGCTCATGTGGTGCGGATTGCAGCAAACGAGTTCTGGGTTAATTTTCCCATAGGATTCACAGCAAGATAGCCTCTTTAACTCCGAGGAATGCCTGAGGTCCGGCCACCTGAACACTTTGTAGAGCAGCAAAGGGAGGGAATAAGACTGTTGACCCAGTTTGGTGTCCACTTTGCTGGGCAGGAGCAGGCAGGGGCTCCTAGCACCCCCCTTTGACTCCACCGCTTGCAAAAGCACCTCTAATTGTTTCTCTTTGATTTTTTTCAGTATCGAGTGGGTCAAAGCCTTCAGTTCAGCCTCCGTCCCGGGGCTAGATTTGGCAACCTTTGTCGATTGACCCATACAGCAACCCCCGGGTCCATGCGTTCGTGTATCCGTCTCCCCGTCGCCCTCGACGGGCGCACGGCTCCTCCAGAGTCGCCGGACGAGCCCCGATCGTTTGGTCCTGAACATGCGGGACGAAAAGAGGGTTTCCCGGCTAAAAAACGAGCATGATGTCCGCAAATCATGAAGATTCCGGGATCCGAGTCCAGGCAATGACAAGCAGCCTGAGATAATATTATGGAAAAACTGGGATTTGGAAAAGCAAAGACAATCTGCATACGCCAGTCTTTAAATTTTCAAGAACTAAACCCCACCAAAAAAAAAATCAAGGTTCCTATGATAGCCACCCTCTGTGTAGTGAGTTATAAAACATCACCCTACGGGTATTTTAAGACTATAGTGAGTTGCTAATAGGCATATAATCAACGTTTGTCAGAGTAGGAACGCTGAGCATCTGAAATACAGAATAGCAGCATAGAGAATTGTTCCAAATCTTGACTTCGTGATGAATAGGGTTGCTACTCAGCTACATCTGTGCCGTTCCTTCAATAAGGTTGAAGATAATAGACATATTATTTACGCATGGAATTCTGACACAGTGGTAAATGCTAGAATTATACATCCATGAAAAACGAAGCTCGCCACTGTTTCTTATAAAAACATAATCCACGCAATCCTTGATCCGATGATAAAGGCTCTTGTCTATGTTTTATCCTTTTTTAAATATCATATCCGTCTGCACATGGTGTGATGATCTTCATTATAGATTTCAATTCATGAGAGGACGAAAGGTTCTTCCAAACAGATCCAAAACGAGCAAAGCAAATCCAAAACTGAGCCACTGAAGTGTCAGACACAGCTCTGCCCGAGAGTAGAAAACAGAGTAGAGAGTAGTTTTGCGTTTCCGAATGAATACTGTACAGAACCTCTGGTTACGTCCGTTTTCCGAGCATTAATATTTTGCAAAATCCTTGATAGATTAATCCAACTACTTATTGAATCAAGTTTCCGATAAGTGTCTGAGAAATAAGCGAGTTGAGGAGCGACAAAAGAAGTGATGCGATCTTCAGAAAAGGTCTGCGAACCTACGAATAGCTCCAGTGCCCTTGCCTCTCTCTGTCTGTCTCTCTGTGCTCTGAGCTGAGTCTCCACTGCGCATTGGCGCGCCCCGTCACGTGGTTGTCTAGACACCCTGTCGCTTTAAAAAAAAAAAAAAAAAAAAAAACTGATTGTGTTGCGCAAACAAGAGATGAAGTAGCTTACATCCAGAGAAACCGTCTTCAGAAGAAACTTGCATTTTCCAAAAGTTAGAAAACGTTATTAAGAAAATAAGGACATAGTTTGTGTTCAAATAAGACAGGCCTATGGATGTGTGCTTTGCGACTTCAAAAATTAAGCAGGCTGAACACAAAGCACCCAATAACCTCATAAACATTGTCATAATAAGAAAAACATATGCTAATAAGAATAACATCAATAATAAATGACAATAGATTATTCACTCTTAATAATAAAAACACGAAATAACACAATTGATTAATTACATTGATAATGTTTTATCATTATAAAGTAGTCACTATTATTATTAAGAATATTGTTTTCATTATGTAGTATTGTTGCATTATAACAATGCATATTTGTTAATTAGTTTGTCTTCATAATAGTAGTAGTAGTAATGAGGAGAATGATAGGCAACTTTTATTTTTTATTTTTTAAGAATAAAAATAAAAAGATAAAAAATAATTCAGATTCTGATTCTTATATTAGGGCTAATAGTTATTATGATAATAATAGTCTAATGATCATGACACCAATAATAATTATAGTAATTAGTGTTACTAAAATACAATAAATATGACTATATCATACTAACACATGAACATTATTATTGGTTTCATTATTCTCATCAGGATCATGTTGTTGTTGTGTTCTCCAGCCGAGAAGCAGCATGAATGAACTACTGCCCCCTTCTGGTCACTCAGAATTATGAAAGTAGGTTCACTGATGTTTGGGGGGAAAAAAGGCTTCTTTCATGTCTCTTTTTTCCAACTCATGTTCTGTTTCTCACGCATGGGAGAGCCGGCGGAGATACGCTGACGTCAGGGGGCTGTGTTTTGGTGACTGGTGCTGATCAGAGGTGGATTAGTGTTAGCCGGACCATTTACATGTCTCCATTAGTCTAATCGTCTCCAACACTGGTTGAGAGATGGTTTCCTTGACCATTAAGTTGTGGGCCTTAATCTATCTATCTCGTCGTAGCAGGGCCTTTTTCATTGTTCTTGCTCTTGACTCAATGGTGGCATTTCAACTCAATCAGACTACTAGGGTAGGCTATAGCTCAGTGACAATACGTAAGAAAAAAGTAATAGATAGAGATAGAGAGCATCTTTTGAAGAATGCAGAAGCTAGAGAATGGTAAAGTCCAAACCTCAAGCAACAGGAAAGATAACATCTGTCGCTTTAAAGCTGCATCGGTGGCCGGGCAGACTGGGGCCTAGTGTGTGTGTGTGTGTGTGTGCGGACGTGAGCGGACGTAGCTCCTCTGCCGGAGCGCACCATTCTAAACATCTAAGCGCACACCCGTCGTAACTGCCGCCGTAAATGCAGTAAAGTGCAGAATGATATTGTGGCGATTAGTTTGGAATGTGTCTGGTTTCAACAATCAAAGTTGCCTTCAAACAAGCACTCCAAAGTGGTCCCTACGACCCAACCCCAGAACACCTGTTGGGCAGGGAGACTCGAGAGGACTTCTCTGACTGGGTGCAGCCCCTGAACGAGCAACAGTGGTCGGACTTCCAAGTCCAGGAGAGAGCTTACCGGAGCGGTTTGGCGGACCGGAGCCGCCATGCTGACATGCTCCCATTTCATCGGGAGATCCGAGGGGCTGGCTCCGTCTCGTTTCCCTCTTGGGTGGAGTGTTCTTCGGGAGCGGCGTGTTTGCACCTGAGGGCCACTGTGGACACCCGCTCGGCTTGTTGGTCGGCCCACTGGTCTGGATCTGGACTGGACTGGACTGGACTGGACTGGTCTGGGTCTGGGTCTGGGTCTGGATCTGGACTGGACTGGACTGGACCGGACTGGTCTGGTCTGGTCTGGATCTGGTGCGAGTGGCATCCTGTGTGTGGCAGAACTGGTTGTTGGCTCAGCACTACTGTAACTGACTGTTTCCAGGATATCAAAATGCACTGATATTATTTATGTCCTTTAGAATTATACTTTGTATGTGGACATAAATAAAGTATTTAAAATGTGTGTGTGTGCGCGCGCGCGTGTGTGTGTCTGTGTGCGTGCGCGCTCGTGCATGTGTGTGTGTGTGTGTCTCTCTCTGTGTGTGTGTGTGTGTGTGTGTGTGTGTGTGTGCGCGCGCGTGTGTGTGTGTGTGTGTGTGTGTGAAGAATGCCGCTATAGCCTGATCGTGTCCCAGACAGGAGGGGAGGCGCAGTATGTTAATGTGGGAGCCAGCCAGTGTCGCTGCAGGGCTGCAGTGGGACGGAGGAGGATAATGATGATGGGATATGCATGTTTGGGAGGCGCCGCCAGTCAATGGCTCCTCGGCCTCATTGTTCCCGGATTCCCCACTGGCGCCGCACAAGAGCCCGGCTCTCTCTACCAGCGGCCCGCTACAGTTTTTAAGGTAGTCTGGAAGTAATCACCAACCGCCGTTAACAGTCTGAACCAGTTTGGAGAAGCTCGCTCTCTCGCTCGCGCTCGCGCTCGCGCTCTCTCTCTCTCTCTCTCTCTCTCTCTCTCTCTCTCTCTCTCTCTCTCTCTCTCTCTCTCTCTCTCTCTCTCTCTCTCTCTCTCTCTCTCTCTCTCTCTCTCTCTCTCTCTCTCTCTCTCTCTCTCTCTCTCTCTCTCTCTCTCTCTCTCTCTCTCTCTCTCTCTCTCTCTCTCTCTCTCTCTCTCTCTCTCTCGCTCTCGCTCTCTCGCTCTCTCTCTCGGCTATCCGACAGACTCTAGGAAGTATTTTATTAGCTAAATCGCTTTTCATTTTGAATTGACAAAACAGGAAACCATTCTCCTTTAGATTAGGCAGACAGCACTCTATAGGCATACAAAACACATGTCTTTATTTATCTCAAATAGCTACAGGTCCGTTTAACAGTAGTAAAAGAACAACCTAACAATTCTTGTGAAAAGATTTTTCAAAGCTTCTTATGCACGTTTTGAAAGAAAGTCCGATAATAAAGATACAGAGAACAGACACAATTACACATTCTACATAAACAATTGTGACCTTTAGTGTAATTTACCGACACCATTGGTTTCAGACAAGAGCCTGTGAATATGCAATTAAACAGGATTACTCAGTGGAACAACCGTCGCACATAGGCCTATAGAATATGATAAATATGGTAGGCTGCATGGGGACCATTTTCATGCTACGCAACCGCATAGATGAGAATGATAAATTAGCGAACTTTAATTAAAAAGAAAGTCCTTTTTTTTTTCTTCATCTGATCTCAAAGAAGATTGTACCAAAATGCAAGCGTTGGAAATTGAAACTACATAATAATTAACATTCCCCCCTGAAAACCGAGGACACAGTGTTACATGTTCTTGCATACTCCCCTGCCAGACAGGACTCTGGATCGAGTCTCTCTCTCTCTCTCTCTCTCTATATATATATATATATATATATATATATATATATATATATATGTGTGTGTGTATATACACACACACACAGTATTAGAATGTATGATCAAAATACATGTTAATACAACTTTAACCAGTTACCTGCCCACTAGAGTGAGAGCCAGGTCACCAGAGAGAGAGGTCACACATTAACCTGACCTACATCTGCAAAGACAGTCCCATAAGACAACATTGGAACTGTGATCTACAGAAACAGTCCACTGGAGAGGTTAAAAGGAAGTGAGCGCATCCTGACCACCTCACAGATGAGGTCACAGGTCAACCTTGGTTAGGACAAACATACAAGACCTTGCAGCAGGAACTGGTAAGGACCTGTCCTTCTCTGGGGGAGAGAAAAAAAAGGACATAAAACTTTAGTCTGGCAGAGGTCTTCAAGATGAAGTGAGTTCGATGTATGTTGTTGAGGAATATGCAGTGAATCATGAAAACACAAATAAAGGAATGGGGGGACATTTATGGTTTATGGTTATACAACCTACTGCAATTGTGGCCAACAAACTTTACAATAAACATAGTTTTCTGTGACAGGCTCCTGGAATCCCTTTGTAATACTGCACAGGCCTAGGTCGGCACGGCAGCATGAATACACTCTTTCTAGCCCACCACACCATGCTAGACAACAAAGGAAAGGGCATCAGATGGAGCAGCCATAAAGCCTCCCCCAGAGGCAGAGACTTGGACTCTTCAAAGAGGACCGGAGCAGGAATCAAGTCTGCTGCATGTGGCCTGTGTTGTTGGCCAATAGAAAACTCTTTGAAAAGCGGGTGGGAAAAGCTAGCACACAATACCCCACACTCTCTCCCAGGTCTCTACTGTTCTTAAGATGGGACTCCACCATATGTCCTCCTCCGGAGGGAGGGGAGAGGGGGGATTAGGTGAGATGAGTTGTAAACAGGTGAAAGATGTAACATTCAAGAATTCTAATTCAGTTAATTTACCAATGCTGTTTTGGTCCTGAAAAGAGCTTTCTAAAATGGGGTGTCGGGTGCAACACTCAGTTACAAACATGCTGTTATTGGCCAGGGGTGGTCTAGGGGAGTGGACTCACAGAATTTTGTCTTTCTGTCTCTGGTGGCTTCCTCTTTGAAATGTGCACACATGCAGAAATGTCAACACTGCAAGTCCATTTCGGCAGGGGGAGGGGGGGGGGCGGGTGTTGTATTATTAATAGGGAGGATGTTGTTATTTGGAACTTCAAACTGAATTTCGCCAAGGTGGCAGATTTCCAACAGACTTACTAAATCTTAAGTAGGAGTCCCTGCTCCTTTAAGGCTCAGTTGGATTTATGACAATGAGCTGAACTCTGAACCTCCGGTTTATGGCATTATATATGACATTAAAGCATGTTGTAAAAAGCCCCATCATTTCTCTACCCAACTCTCAAGAGAACCTAACCTACACGGAACCGCATATATAATTAAAGAACACCTTATTTGACCAAATGCTATTCACTTTGATTTGAAGTTGAAATTGAAGTTGAAGTTGAAATTCCTGACTACACCACACTGTCAAATTATGACAAGCCAAACTGTGGCCCTGACCTGAACGAGAGGAGGGGCCGGCTTGTTAGCTCTGCTGTCTTGTTCACACCAACTTGAGGGCATATATTTTATGAAGGCAGGGCCAGCTTTAAGGTGCCCTGCCTTTTAACAGCATAGTGCTAACAGAACAGCGTTCGTGATGTGTAAAGGAGAGGGATCTTTACTATGTTGAGACAGGTCATGAGAAATACTCATATCTGTTAGAAGACCTTTCAATAATAGCTAGCTAAAATGATGCAAATGTGTTTCGTTTTCTTATCAACCAGCTAAAAACATTTCCAATACAACTTTCCCAAATAACTTCTCTGAATACAGGCAATAAAAATACAACCCCCACCAAATACTAATTTCTAAAAAGCAGAAGCAAGTTCAGCACTTAAAGCGTAACTTTTTGGGGGTAATATGCACATTATTTGCATAATCTCTTTCTATGCTCTGCCATTTATCATAACCATTATCCCAGTATGCACCGCAATTTTTTAAAAGGTTATCGGGAGGCTCCACATTGTGAGGGACCCCATCCTTAGACCACAGAAATGACCTGAGTCTAACGACCTTCCTCCTTACCATTCCAATTCATCATGTTAATGAGGGTGGGTGTCACCACGGGCACCAAGAGCCTGGCGGTACCATAGTGAGGCCTGGGGGTCCCTGCTCCAACTACACCTCCCAGAAGCCCTGGGTCCATCCATCTCTTCCTGTCACCTGAAATCACCTGGAAGCCCTTGTAAAGCCCTGTAGTAAGGTGACCCTGCTGCCACAAGAACCAGGAGCATGTCACTTTCCAAAGATCGGCACCATCTGGTGTCTCTAAAATAGGTCTGTGATGCTGCCAGTTAGGTCAGCTGAAGAACGAGAGCAACCGCCAACCTAGAAAGAGAAATCCACCACATCCACACGTTACATCATCATACACATGACTCCCTCCTCAGCTGAAAATGGCCCATTCCTTACATCAAATTGGACCAAGTCTTTGAGAAGGAAAATATCAGCCATGAAAATCAATACAATGGAGACGAAAGAGCATGAAATTGCCTTCAGTGTCTCAAATATGAAAACACACAGAATCCCATGTTGTTGTTGACTCTATATCGCCAAGAGCTTTCAAGCTTCAACAATCTCCTCCCTACCAGACATCAGTAAAATAGAATACAGTACAATAAGGATACATACATACATATACACTCATGGTCTGCATCATCAACAAACCACCACTACTTACTTGTGACATAAAATGACAATGGGTCGGATTGTACAACAGGTTTTTATTTGTGTTCGTTTACATAGAGGTAAAGAGAACCATTACGCCTACATGTGAAGTAGAGAAAGGGGTATGGGGGAGGTGGGGGCGTTGTAAAAGGTAAAATAATCTCAAATGTACGTTTGGTGCATGTTCACTGTCGACGTTACCTGAGAGAAGTAACATTCCAGAATCATTAACTTGCATGCAAACAGCAAGCGTTCAGTTGACCTTCTTCAGCTTGCCAAACAGCTCTCAAGAAAACAAAATAAATAAAACATATAGCTTTCAGGAAAAGTGCTCAAAAACACTTAAGTCACTCACTACAATCGACTCTTGTCACTGAATGCAAGAGACGGAATGTTTGCCTCGATTGTGTAACAGTGATGTTTAGAGAGAGAGAGGGAGGGAGGACAAACAGGGGTCAGTTTCCTGAAAGCTTTGTAGCTTAAGTTATATTTCTAGACAACAGAGCTGCAAAGCTCCAGGATAGTAGCAATGTGTAATCAATGTTTGCAAGCCAATCTTCTATGCATGACCTAACAAAATTCGTAAAATGTAATTAAGAACTTCAAAAGAGATGTCTGAAGTACTATTTCAGTTAGGAAAACTTTGGAGAAACCGACCCCTGGTGTGTCTATGGAGAACCTCACACACCGTCCTGTTGTCAGTCATGTTCTATGCCTGTTGATGCATACATAACACATACATAGATTCTAATATATTATTTCTTAACAGATATATTGAAAGTGACTTAAGGAGCATCTTCCCTCAAGATTCCTATGGTAGAATATTTGGAAAAATGCAACAAACATGCGGCTTGTATCTGTCTATAAAATAATATACATGCGTTCCCTGATCTGTACAATGTTTACTGTACAAGCCTAGTTGAACGTGTGACACTTATAATAATTTGTTCTTGTATAGATATTTTGCTTTCTTCCGTGTTATATTTGCGAAAGCATATCAACTGTTGTCCTACAGTGACATTTGGATAACTACATAACTAAAGAAGATACAGTGTAGAAAAACCCCATTAGTTTCTTGTTTTTGTTTACAATGATATTAATCAATTTTGCTGAGGTTGTCATTTATGTTTTGTTGGGGCAAATATCAGACTCCAAACATGGAAATAAATAAATGAATAAAAAAAGTATCCAATGAAACATGCAAACAAACAAACAAACAAACATGATTGTACAGAAAAAAACAACGGAAGATTGACAGAATGTGATCCGCTCAGTCTAACAGACATTAGGATTGGATAGCTGAACCACCAATGACAGTCATCATTCTCAGTAACCGGGCAGAAAAGGCCTGAAGAGAACACAAAGTCAACTGACAAACACAGGAGGAGCAGGATGAGTTTAATTCAAACTGCCGATACACAAAGACCACTAATTCTAACCACTGACAATAATAACTGATTGTGGTGGACTTGAAACATGAGCGAACCATCCTCATCTATCCCTCCCTCAGCCCAGGATCCTCTGACCTGTTCCAGATTCTCTCTGACCTATTATTTTGAACCAATAACTATGTAAAAAAAAAGAAAGACAATCATTTTAACCAAACCCAAAAAGCACCTGCGGGAAATTCAACCAAGCAAATGCAAATCATACAACATAGAAAGTATGTGAGATAATCATACCAAACACCCACTAAATGGAGAAAAAATACTCCCACAAATGAAGTCTCTGTCAAAGAGTACCGTTCCCCAGTATTCAGTGCAGTTCGTTGGGGTTGATCACCAGTCTACCAGCGGAGAAGGAGAGAAGGTTCTTCTCCTCCCCTGTGATGGGTTCTGCTGGGTTAGACTGGTCTAACAGGCGAAAGAGGAGGCCCTCTATGATGCGGAAGCACAGGAGTCAGTTGGATGTGAGCAGGGGGGGAGGAGGGAGAAAGGCCCAGTACGTCGGTCGTCCCGAATCCCACAAAAACCCAGGGACTCTTGAGAGGGTAGAGGCACTTTCAAAGCGGCGCGCACACACACACACGTGTGCGCGCAAACACACACACACACGCACACACACACACACATACACACGCATACGCACGCAAACAGACTCAAACTCACACACTCTCTTAGATGGACAGGTAAACTACTAGAGAGACACATGGTGAAAGGCCTCAGCCAGAGTCCATGCTGAAGAGTTCTATGCCTTGAGGGTTCCAGTGGAGACCCACTCCAGAGTTGAAGACCAGAGACCAGACGTAGGGGATGAAGAAGTCCTCAGGCTGATCCTCTTCTACGTACTTGAACTTCAGCTCGGGGAACTTCTGCAGAGAAACACACAAAGTCAAAGTCAAGAGGGGAAAAAACGTCAATATGGGGGGGGGGGTTCTAAGGAAAAGGACATGCTCCCGCGTATGAGTATGAGTCACTCTGTCAACAACTACGTCACAGCCCCCCCGCCGTTTTACAAACAGATGAACCAGAAGCGCAAAAGGGAGCATCCAAGTGTAGCGTGTGTTTGGATCCTGGAAAACATGACAAACCTAATATCCCCGCTGGTCTCATTCCATCTCCTGCTGAGGTAACGGTACTTAGAACTTGCGGGCGTGTGACCCTTGGATCCTTGATCCTTTAAAATGGCCGCTTAACGTGCGACGGAAACCCTCTGTCTTGACCTGACACCACTTTAGAGTCTCTGTCAATCAGTGGGAAGTGGCGAGAGGTGACGGTAGTAAGCCAGTAGTCGCTAGCGACTGCTACTTACGGCCCCCACTCCCTGAAAGCTACACCCAGTCTTTGGTTTCAGGTGACACCCAGCCTCAGGTGAGAGAGCTCGTTACAGGGGACAGATAGCTTGTTAAGGGGGTTTCTAAGGTTCCACGCGAGCATTAGCGCTAATGAAGAGATGGGGCTGAGTGGGTGGCCTTTCTAAAGCTCTGAGACCAGGACGCTAGCTGTGGCTAGTACTACAGGTGGTCAGGTGAAATACAATAACAAGTCTAGACAACGTATGTTCCATGGTTTGAGGGATCATTGCCAGTTGACACTAGTAAGGCATACACATTTGCTGGGGGGGGGGGGGGGGGGGGGTGGTCTGTGTGCGTGTGTACGAGAGGGAAAAGAGTATGTGTGGAAAGTGTATGTGTGCCCTCAGTTACTCCAGGGGGAATGTCCCTGTAATTCATAATTGTAAATCGCTTTGTATTAAAAGCGTAAAAAAAATAAAAATAATAATGTGGACAAACACAGGCTGCCCACCACATGCTCACCACCCCCCCCCCCCCTCCCTGTCCTGAGGGGAGTCATCTTTCTGGGAGGGGGGGTGGAGAGCCCAGAGAGTATAGTATCCTCTCCCTGCCCTACTAGGCCTAGCCATGTCTAGTCTGGTCTGGTCTAACCCAGCAGCAGGCAGGCAGGCAGACACATACAGACACACAGCATCAATAATAAAACAACATCTCATCACCCCCCCACACCCCAGGTCACAGAGCAATGCAATGGGCCAACACACTAATGACTCTCTGGTGAGAGACAGACGTTAGCCTGGCCTTTCTCCTCTATTGTGCTCTGGTCACGGCTAGGCTGACATTCACTGAGGCTGGGCTATTACACCCTGCATTGTGTCCAGTGACTCAACACCAGTATCAGGGGTTGGGGGTTGTGGTGGTAGCTAGCTAGATATCGGTCTGTGGCTCACAGCCCTGCAGACTGGCATATGGACTATAGAGACATGCATGTCCATATGACACCAGTAGCAGTGCCACATTACCTAGCATGGTCGTAGCTAGCTACCTTATGGACTACAGACCCCCTGTGTAGGGTTGCCAGCTTTCTCACTACCAAATACAGGACAAAAGATGGCATGCCATTGCACGGGGTGGGGGGTTTGCCGGAATTGGCGCATTTAGGCTATATATACGGGAATGTATGAGACAATGGAGGCATATATTAATCCAACCCAAAATACGGGACATTCCGGATAATAGGCAACCAGTGTGTGTTCAGGTACGTGGTCGGGTACATGGAGACACATGGAGACACATGGAGACGTACACAGGTAGAAACGGGAGGACGGACTCATTGTGGAATGCACAGAATGGAAATGAGGAGTGGTAACAAATACAAGTGTTTGATACCATTCCCTTCCATGCATTACATACAACAAGCCTGTCCTCCCATTTCTACCTCCGCCAGCCTCCCCTGGCACCAGTGTGTTGGTGTGTGGCCTAGCATGCTGAGGTACAGTGGTAGCTGCCCCGTGCAGAGCAGCCAGGCTGTACCCTGCAGGGCCTCAGTGTTTATTGGCAAGCAGACACACTGCCCAGCATTGGCTCATGGTTGGACAGGCTCCAAGGCCTCCCCCCCACCATGTTCTATTACTCTCTCTCTCTCTCTCTCTCTCTCTCTCTCCCTCTCTTTCTGTGCCTCTCTCTATCTCTCTCTCTCTCTCTCTCTCTTTCTGTGCCTCTCTCTATCTCTCTCTCTATGTCTCTGCCTCTCTCTCTCCAGTCCTAGTCCCATCCCTGCCTACAGACATACTTGGCCCAGGGCTCCTGCCAGTCTGCCAGTCAGGCTGCCCAACAGTGGGCCCATATCTAGACTTAAGAACTGTGTGTTCCCACTCCGGCTTAAAAGGAAAAGCCTTCTCAGACCCCAGGCAGAAAGGCAGACAGGCTGGAATGCAGCTAGGAGGACACACACACACCCACACACACACACACACACACACACACACAACAACTTCCCACCACAAAGCCAAATCCATTAGGTTTCAAGTTCATATTTATTTCCATTCTATTTTCTACTATTCAATGTGAGGGTTTTGATTCAATTTTGATTCAAACTGATTTGAGGGTATGTTTTTAAAAGGGTGTTTTATAACAAGATACAAATGAATATAACCAAGTTCTGCTGACTGGAGGCTCTTGAAACACCCCACATGACCTCTTCAGGGTTCCCACTGTTTTTGAGAAATAATTTTCCAGGACTTTTCCAGGATATTTCCAGGAGTTTTTCTTGACAATCTAGGACAGCACTTGCTCACGAACGGTCATATAATTTACCGGTAGGCCTAGTAGTGACACACTTAACCCCACGTGCCACAGCCGACAAGTGGTGTAAATTCATCACTCTCTCAGCTCAGAGAGAATACCGTAATTCCTCGTAAATGACGTACGTAATTTAATAGGGAAGTAGCACTGTGCTGTACATTGCCGTAAAACTCAGATTATGTACTTTTTAGCTGCACAAAATGTACGTTTTGTAGTCATTATGTTTAGGGTTTTACAGTACTTTAATAAGAGGAGAATAAGCATGAGCTTGTCAAATGCCTTGGCGGGCAAAAACAAAGGGAGCGTGGGCCCCAAATTTGGCCGCGCTGCTATAATCCTGCCAACAGTTTCAAACAAAATACACACCTAGGTTTATATAGGCGATTGGAGTAAGGGGCTGAAAAAAAAAAAAATCAGGTTTTCCAATACTGGAAATCTAGTCTGAATTTCCAGGTTTTTCCAGGTTTTCCATGACAAGTGGGAACCCTGCTCTTTGACACACTCCCGCCACACTGACCGTTTGCATGAATGCGTGCAAGAGTGTGTCTGTATGTGTGTGTGCGTGTCTATGCATGCGTGTGTGTCTGTCTTTGTGTGTGTGTGTGTGTGTGTGTGTGTCTGTGTATGTGTGTGTGTATGAGGGGTCTTGTGTGCCTCTCTGCGGCCGGTGGACAGGGTTGCCAGATGGGATTGACAATTTTCAGCCCAACCACAGTCTAAAAACCCCAGAATACACCAAAAACCAGCCCAAAACTTTTATTGTCAGAAAATCGATTAACCATAGACTTGCAAGCAGACCATGCCAAGTGCTGTTCGTCCTTCCACTGGATAACAAACTGGCATAGGCTTTGAAAGCCTTCTTTATTGCCAAGACGCAGTGGCATTTAACAACCATAGTATGCTGCTTGAATCTGATCAGCACTCATGGAATGACTCATCCAATCAAATTACTTGGTACCTTTATGACATTGAACCCAGTGTGCGCTCCGGCGCTCTCAAGGAGAATTTACAAATGCAATGTCATGTATACTACTGCGCATGTGTAACCTGCAATGTATACTGGGACATTTTGTCATTTACATTGTTGGCTTTTAGCAGATGCCTTTATCCTAAGCGATTTTTTATAAGCTTTCAGGAACTCACATTTTGATACTGCCCAAATGCTGTTTATCCAGCCCAACCGCCCGAATGTTTTTTTCCCCGCCCAGTGGGATCAAAAGTAGCCCAATTGGGCGGGAACCCAGCCAATCTGGCAACCTTGCCGGTGGAGGCCCAGGTACAGAGAGAGCGCCCCCTCCTCTCCCAAGGAGCCAGACTGTCTATAGCTTATCACTACACAACGACACAGCGCTGGCCAAACAATACATTCCACAGGCGCTGTCGTTGAAAGTCGTTGAGCCTGATAGCCTGAGCAATAACATAGGGACTGGCTCTGTTGATATTTAAATGGGGAGGAAGGGGTATGTGTGTGTGTGTGTTTGTGTGTTTGTGGGGGGGGTGGGGGGTGGCAGCAGAAAGGCAGGGAGAGGGAGGAAGGGAAAGAGAGAGGGAGGCAGTAGAGAGAGAGAGAGAAAGAACCAGAGAGGCAAGCAGGCTGGGAAGGAGGGAAGGACAGAGAGGGGCAGAGAAAGAGAGAACCAGGGAGGGAGGTACGCTAGGAAGGAGGGACAGAGAGAGAGAGAGAACCAGGGAGGGAGGTAGGCTGGGAAGGAGGGACAGAGATAGAGAGAACCAGGGAGGGAGGTAGGCTGGGAAGGAGGGAGGTAGGGAAGGACAGAGACAGGCAGAGAGAGAGAGAGAATCAGAGAGGCAGGTTGGATGGGTCTTTTGTCTTTGCCTGGGGCAGAGAGCAGAGCAGAGAGACATAATAGGGCCAGTCTGCTGGGGGACCTGGGGGGTGGGTGTGTGTGTGGGGGGGGGGGGGACACTTGGGAGCAGACACAGGCTTCTCCCTGGGGCATTCCTACCTTCTGTTAACCCTTTCTGTCTGCCCTGGCCTGGCCTGTACACACAGACCCGTCTGCTTCATTGTGTGTGTGTGTCTATGTCTGGTCTGGGAACGTCCCTCCAGGCCTCTGTCTACAGAGCCTCAGTGTGTCCTGGGACGGGTGTCACTCTTTGTCATGCTAAACGGCTAAAAGGGTCACTATTTAGTCTAAAAGACTCATATTCAGATGATTCCACCACGACATCCCGCTAAACCTAGCGCTTTGTCTTTGACCGACAGTCAGTTGGGATAGCCGGTCGGGAAACGCAAAGGAAAAAAGACAGACTCTCCGACTCTCGTCCGATCTCTCAGTACTCAGGCGTGTGACCTCAACGAACCGTCGTCACACCTCCATATTACTGCTTTGAAAGAGTCATTAGGGGTATTGATAATTTCCTACGACATTCATCTCAGCTTATGGATTTTCATTTTTGAGGCGAAAGAAAAAATCGGAAACCGGACACGCGGCTCGAGCCGGGTAGCGTGGCGGTTGATCTGAGCGATGGAATAATCGACCTGGTTCCTCGTACCGTGCCGATACTGTGACACATCCGTTATAACCAGCCAGGGCTCACTGACGACAAAGACACGAGCTGGCTGCTTATCAGAGCTCTCCACTGACGCACGCATGCACACACACACACACACACACACACACACACACACACACACACACACACACACACGTAGAGACACACACACACACACTTCTGGACTTCTAACTACATTGAATACTGTACGTAGCATGCTAGCTAGTGACATGTCTAGATGAACAGCCTAGATGACAGCCTTTAAGAACGTTTGTATAATTCCATCCACTAGTTCTAAAATGAGCGCTCACGAGCCCAAAAAGGGTCCCTTATTGTTAGAAACAACCTTTTTGGACAGACAACACCTCCCATGAGCAAAAGCTTATTTTGCTAAACTTTGTTCCTCTCAAAGCACCGTGTGGTCTCATGAGACAATAAATCAATAACATCATATCACAAACCGTACAGTGAATACCTATAGAAAAAAATCGGACGGAAAGAATTAGCAGGAAAAAAAAAATTTGCTGTAATGCACCTTTAACATGGGGAGCTCATTACTATGCTCCGTACGTGCTGAGTCGTATGAAAGGCTCCCATTAAAAGAGATAGGAGAGCTGCTGAGATATGGGAGGGATGGCCGGACGCCAGACACCCTCCCTTTAACTGGTCGGCTGCAGGGGAGACAAATGGCTTCCGATGACACGCGGAACACTAAACATGAAACACATGATGAAACGTGCAATTAAAGAGTCTGGGGCTTAGAGACGGAGGACAGGCGAGGGGGGGGGGCGCAGGATGAATATTCTGTCCTTGATGAATGGGGGACTGGGGGATAGTCGGGTGGAGGCGTCCCGCGAGGAGTGTGAGGTAACGAGGGGCGCCTGGCAGATTTATCTCCCTCCCGGAGCCCCGCGCCCATGACAGAGTGTTCCCCTGTCCCGTCTCCTTGAAGTGTCATTACCTGAGCGTGGTCGGCAGGCAGGAGGGATGGCTGTGCAGCAGCCATTAATGCTAATGAAGATTGGGCCTGGCCTTTGTCTCCCCCCCCCCCGCATTCCTCCCCTTGTTCCCACTTCCCGGTTCCCAGCTCCCTCCCCTCCTGCAGGTGCCCGTTCCCCCGTCCCCTTCTCCTCTACCCTTTCTCCGCTCCAGAGTGCTGCCCTCCATACCTCCTCCCTACCTTCCTCCATAGCTCCCATCCCCATCCTATCCCTATCCCTCCTCCCCACCCTCCTTCCCTGAGTGCTGCCCTCCGCAGCTCCCTTCCCATCCCTCCCTCCCTTCTTCTTCTCCTCCATCCATCCCATCCCATCCTCCCTCCCATGTTTCACCCACACACACCATTACCACACGTGTGAATAATACATGCTCTGCCTGTGTCCAGATCACTGGTGTTAATCACCTCTGTTCTGCTGCCATATCTATGACAGCCTTAGCTAATTAACAGCCAAGCCCTATGGTGAGATAGAGAGCCAGGACACTGTTTCGTGCTACACCCACGGCCATGCATTTCCTCCATCTGAGATATGGCCATAATACATATTAATGAGCAAAAAAACATGTTTTAAATTAGTTAAGTTAAAGGCAGTAGATTCAAAATGAGCACCACCCATAACCATCCTCTGCACTAACAAGGTTTTCCAGCACACGGCTCTGATACCTGCTGTAGTACTGCATGTGGGTCGACTGTACTTCAAACAGCATGTACTCACCACTGGGCAGGTTGCTTAGGATTCAAAGCTTTGCTTTCTAACTGCATCATCAGGGTTCTCCCTAAATAACGTACGCTGTTGTAGGCTGTGAACTTAGCGGCGCCACTATGTAAACATTTAAAGACAAATTCAACTATATATTTAGTAATGATAGAGTAACTATGATTTTTTTTTTTTTTTATGTTATCGCCAATGACATTGTTGTCAAAAGTGAAAGTGAACCTGGAAGACAGGCAGTACCTGGAGGCGGTCTTTGGGCAGGGAGTGACAGACAGACAATCAGACTGACTGACTGACTGACAGACAGTACCTTGAGGCGGTCTTTGGGGCAGGGAGTGACAGACAGACAATCAGACCGACTGACAGACAGACAGAGTGGTTCCGGTACCTTGAGGCGGTCTTTGGGCAGGGCCTGGGCTCCCTTCATGATGACCTCCTGAACCCGTTCCACTGACAGGTCTGTCCCCGCAGCCTCCAGACGCTGACTGAAGAAGCCAATCACCTGAGAGGAAAGACACACAGACGGACCACTTCACAAACAGCCTCGAGGACTCAGGGACCTTTCAGTTGGCTTCAAGAGCTTCAAGGAGCAGCGTCATTTTCTTGAATGTTATGACTTTTCTCAAGTGAAGACGTCAATCATTTTCCAGACTCGTTTTTTGTGATGTTCGAAAGAGATGGGGAGGGGGGGGGGGCGCTTTGGTTGCATATATATATATATATATATATATATATATATATATATATATATATATATATATATATATATATATATATATATATATATATATATAAGCATGTCTCCACAAAATGTTCATGTTAATCTCATCTCCGTCTTGCAACACAAGTCTCCAACTCTGACGACAATGGGAGCCACTTGCAGAAGTGGAACTACATGCAGTAGAAGGGAGTACAGTTCAGTAGCTGTGTCTGCTGGTGCAGGGTCTCTTCAGTGTACCAGAGAGGATGTGGTTAGAACCGCCGCCGTGATCGGCGACCCAATCTTCGCAGATCCCTTTCTCAACATACACGCCCCGGCGCCCAGTATTTCAAAACATTTATAACAACCTCTCCGATTATGGACATGATGTTGTCACACGTGTCCTTAATTCTTAGGATCAGATGTGAGTACATCTGATCCTGGATAGAAAAGAAGAAGAATCTGGATGAGCTAAAAGACCTAAGAAGCTCGAGGGATTATGGACACGTGACAACATCCCTGGTCTTCATAAGAGAGCAGTACGTGTTGGAGATTTGGTTCTTCCCCCCCACACAAACCCCCCCCCCATCTTGAATTCTTTTACTTTCCAAACACTGGCGCTATTTGGAAATGTGATGTTTCCTCTTGTCTGACAAGCTTTAGTGGAGAGGAGAGGTGTGAGGGTGGGGAGTGCGGGGTGAGGAGAGGAGGCTTTGGGGTGAGGAGGGAGCCTCCCCTTTCTCTGTAGTCTCTAGCATGAGCCGTGCGCTACCCTACTGATCTCTTCATTTGGTCTGAAGGCTTTCCATATGGGGCTCATTTAGGGAGCAGAAAAGCCGGCCATCATCCAAAATCACAGACAGACAGCAGCGAAGAGCTTCAGAGCTCTGTCATAGGAAGAGGGGGAGAGGGAGAGAATGAGAGAGAGAGCGCGCAAGTAGGGACAGAATAAGAGAGAGCGTGAGAGACGGCGGGAGAGAGAGAGAGACAGAGGGGGAGGGGGAGAGAGAGAGAGAGCACACTCTCTTTCTTCACTGTCTCTTCACCGCGCTCCGAATAAATATTTCAGATACAGCCTTGACACTGAGGGATTTATGGATTCGTCAAAACTAGTCACAGGAGCTCAATACGCATAGACAGCCTTAATTGACTGACCTTAATAACATTCATTTGTTTCTTAATACCAAGGAAATCTTTAGCGATGCTCAAAATCTGTTGATGTACTATCAAGTACTAGTACTAGAGTACTAGGTCTGAGTAGTGAGTACTAGGTCTGAGTAGTGAGTACTAGGTCTGAGTAGTGAGTACTAGGTCTGAGTAGTAGGTCTGAGTAGTGAGTACTATGTCTGAGTAGTAGGTCTGAGTAGTGAGTACTAGGTCTGAGTAGTGAGTACTATGTCTGAGTACTAGGTCTGAGTAGTGAGTACTATGTCTGAGTACTAGGTCTGAGTAGTGAGTAGTAGGTCTGAGTACTCGGTCTGAGTACTAGGTCTGAGTAGTGAGTACTAGATCTGTAACAATTCCAAATTTGTCTGGACAATTAATTGTCTCAGAAATAATTGTCATTGACAACTATAATTGTCACTGACCCCCAAATAGCTTCCAATGAGCGGGCCGGCGCTTGCATGGTAGCTTGCTGCCATTGGTGTGTGAATGTGTGTGTGAATGGGTGAATGAGAGGCCACTGTAAAGCTCTTTGGAATAAGGCGCTATATAAGTGTACCAGTAATCCATTTACAGTTTCACTGTTATGTGACCCAGATAATGTAATAACACAGCAACCTATGAAGTAAACCATGCCTCTTTATTATCATAAAACATATTTTGTCACCCTTCACTTTCTCGTACAAATTTGGAATGGCAGTTTTGGAGATGCAAGTCTTACTAGGCTACTCGTATTGGCCATCAACAGAGTACAGCATGCCTTTAAATGCTGGCTTCTCAACAGTATTGAAAAATAATTCAATAATAACATACTATGCACTTTGAGCTGCGAAGTTTGCAGGAAAAGTGCTATACAAATAAAAGTTCTTCTTCTTCTTCTTATTATTATTATTATTATTGAATGGCCGCATCTCTTTCTCGATGTCACGCGTTTGGAACTGTCCCTCTTATACTTTGTGCGTCTGCATAATGACTCACCAAGACCCAGTTGTCGGGAGGGACGAGCCACTGCAGCGGCACTGAGCATTTGTTGATGACTGCAAATTGGGTGGGATGGTGACGTGCTTCGGTGCTTCAGTCGTGTTCCTTTTTTCAACAAGCTCCATCTCTCTACTGTGTTTGCCGAATCCGGTGTGGTCGAAAGCCGACTTGATGTCAATGCGTGCGGGGTGTCCTCTGATAGAATAGCTACTGTTCTATCTCGCTACATACACATTTTAAACGTGTTTGATGGATGCAAACAAAAGTAGTGGTCTGAGTAGTGAGTACTAGGTCTGAGTAGTGAGTACTAGGTCTGAGTAGTAGCTGGGTTGGGCTATGTAATGTGAGTTAGGGTCTGAGTAGCGCTCCTCACCGTGTCCAGGTTCTGCATGATGTCTTGGAAGGAGGGGTGTGTGCGGAACTGTTCAAACAGCTCCCTCTTGTAGAGCAGGGCGTACACCAGGTTGGGGTTGTGGTGGAGGGAGTTGGACAGGCACGAGTTAATGATCTCCAGCATCATGCGGATCACCTCCTCAATCACATTCAAATCCTGGGCCTGCAGAGAGAGAGAGAGAGAGAGAGAGAGAGAGAGAGAGAGAGAGAGAGAGAGAGACAAAAACCCATTAGAAACCACGTATCATCCTAAAAACCTGCGGAAATCACATGGGATCAATCCTCAATCTTTATGTGCGGCCGACAGCATACACAGTCCCTATGAGGTTAAAGAGAATGACAAAAAAAGGAGGGGGGGGGGGGCCGAGAATCAGAAGGGAGGAAAAGAGGCTTAAGCGAGTAGAATCAATGGCTTCCATCGCCGGCGCCACAAATAGAAAGCGCCGGAGGGGTTGAGAGCATTGCTGCATGGGCAGCCTGCGTGGCCGGAGCCAGGGAGGAAGTCGGGGGCACCGGGGTGTAGGGGCTGGGGGGGTGGGGGGGTGTCATGTTGAGGGATAGCCATTGTGAAGGTAGCGGTGGAGATGTTATCCGCTCCAGTGTAGACTCTGTGGAGTCGCTGGCTCAGGACCAGGCAGCACGCAGAGGCACTCCGCTGCACGCAAAACAGGAACACATTATACCTGGCAGAGAGGAGAGGAGGAGAAGGGAGGGGGAGTCCCTCTCTTTCTCTCTTCTCTCTTCTCTCTCTCTCCTTCCATACCTCATTCTCTCCCTCTGTCTTATATCCACCATTGATTTCATTTCCATTTTACATTGAAGTCATTTGGCTGACACTTTTATCCAAAGTGACTTACAATAAGTACATTTGTCTGAAGTAAGCGAATCGACTGTGCATCCGTCAACGTCAGTAAGAAACCTGCCGAGAGAACAAGTGCCATCGGCAGTCACAGTGCATTCCCTTCACATGGCGACCGGACAGTTCTCTCCTTCTCTACCTCTTACAGGTCTCTCCTTCTCTACCTCTTACAGGTCTCTCCTTCTCTACCTCTTACAGTTCTCTCCTTCTCTACCTCTTACAGGTCTCTCCTTCTCTACCTCTTACAGTTCTCTCCTTCTCTACCTCTTACAGGTCTCTCCTTCTCTACCTCTTACAGTTCTCTCCTTCTCTACCTCTTACAGTTCTCTCCTTCTCTCCCTCTTACAGGTCTCTCCTTCTCTACCTCTTACAGTTCTCTCCTTCTCTCCCTCTTACAGGTCTCTCCTTCTCTACCTCTTACAGTTCTCTCCTTCTCTACCTCTTACAGGTCTCTCCTTCTCTACCTCTTACAGGTCTCTCCTTCTCTACCTCTTACAGTACTCTCCTTCTCTACCTCTTACAGTTCTCTCCTTCTCTACCTCTTACAGTTCTCTCCTTCTCTCCCTCTTACAGGTCTCTCCTTCTCTACCTCTTACAGTTCTCTCCTTCTCTACCTCTTACAGGTCTCTCCTTCTCTCCCTCTTACAGTTCTCTCCTTCTCTCCCTCTTACAGTTCTCTCCTTCTCTACCTCTTACAGTTCTCTCCT
>NC_137689.1:65101955-65111955 GCF_963989245.1 Nansenia antarctica | reverse complement strand
TTAGCATGGGAGTGACGTGTGGGCAAGGCAATGGAACACTCATGTTTTCCTTTAGGCCCCAGGGTCCCTCTGCTCTTCCACAGCATGGGGACAGCATTCTAAAGTTCCACGAGGATCACTGTGGCTGGGACTGAGATTGGGGTTGGGGTTGGGTGGGGGCGGATCCTACTGAGACAAAGCAGGAGTCAAGAAGTCCAAAGTAGCTTTAGGGGCTGCTAATGAAATAAGTTGATCTGACTGGCCAGAAAGCACCCCATCCCATCCCATCCCACCCTCACCTATCTCCTCCCTGCCAATAGCTCCCAGAATGCCTCATGCCTGTTTCCATGGCCACCTCCTCAAAGTGTCCACCCGTGAAGCGGTCGCCGGGAAAACACCAGCAAGCCGGGGACGGGAGCCTGTCGCCATGGTTATTGTTGGCACGATTCCAGGATGGTTTTTTAGTTTTTTTTACGGAGGCAGTAAATGCGTGGCTCCGGGTCACCTCGGTGGTGGTGGGGCGGCCGCCTCCCCCTGTAAACACCTCCGCTCTGGAGGGCGCCTGCCGTGGAGAGAGCTTTACTCCACCAGTAAAAGCCCCTGATGGTGCTTGTATTTATTCTACCATTGGAGAGGGCCAAGGTTTTTTTAACCCCCCTGCGTTAGGGAGAGGCTCAGTGTTAGAGCTCCACCTGGGATGGATTAGGGCCGTCTCTCCTCGGAGAACACCCTCCTCTCACACCGCCTGAATAGCCTTTCTAGAGATCCTTCTGATGCAACGGGCTCTCCAGGTAGGATTAGAGATGGATGGATAGAGAGATACAGGATATATATAGCAGACAGATAGATAGATAGATAGATAGATAGATAGACAGACAGACAGAGAGACAAACAGAGAGACAGACAGAGAGACAGAAAGTCAGATAGATACAGGAAAGATAAATAGATAGATAGATAGACACAGGACAGATAGATACAGGATAGATAGATAGATAGATAGATAGACAGACAGAGAGACAGAAAGATATACAGGATAGACAGATAGATACAGGAAAGATAGATAGATAGATATAGATAGATAGATAAAGAGACACAGGACAGATAGATACAGGATAGATAGATAGATAGATTGTTTGAGGGCAATGGAACCACTGGGAGCCACCAGGGTGGCCAGTAAGTCAACACCACAGCAGGCTGTGTTACCACCACAGAGCCTCAGACAGGTCGTAAACAGACAGGGAGGGGCTCTCTGCTCTGCTAGTGAATTATTCTCTACCACCACAAATATGCTCTGAAGTACTAGGGGAGGGGGGAGGGGAGGGATCCATCGGCCTCAAGGCTCTAACCATCATTAGAGGAGGCGGGATGGACAGAAGAGGGAAAAAAGAAGGTGAGGTGAAGGTAAGACGGGGGGGGGGAGAAGGGAGAAGATGAGAGGAGGAAGAGAGAGGAGAAGATGAGATGTGAGGAGAGGAGCACATGGGGCTATAGAGGAGAAGAGGAGAGGGAGAAGTGAGGAGAGGAGCGCATGGGGCTGTCGAGGAGAGGAGAAGAGGAGGGAGACGAGAAGAGAGAAGGAGAACATACAAGCGTAGAGAGAGAGAGAGAGAGAGAGAGAGAGAGAGAGAGGGTGCAGATGAAGGTGCGACCTTGAGACGCGCAGAGGCGGCCAGACATTACCAGCCGAGCGGCGGTCTGACTAATAAGGATTGATGGTGTGTCTGAGAGCGGAGGTGGCCAGGGCCCCAAGCATGAGGTGATAATTAGCCGAGCTGAAGAGGGAGTGGTGGAAGACGAAGAGAACAGAGGAGAGGAGAGGAGAGCAGTGGTGTGGGAGAAAATGGGGGATAGAGAGAGGGGGGGGGGGGGGTAGGGGAGAGGAGGTGGAGAGAATTAGAGAGGAAGAGAGAGAGAGGAAATGGAAGAAGATAGGGCAGCAGAGGAGGAAAGGAGAGAGAGAGAGAGAGAGAGAGAGAGAGAGGAGGCGGAAGCGCCGGCGGTGTGTGTGTGTGTTAGCGTTAGCTAGCCTCTCCAGCTCTGCCGCTCTCTGCCGTAATGAGATTAGCCCTTCGTAAACCCCCCCCAAAAAAGGAAATCTGCACACCAGGGAATTCAGGTCAGATGCAAATGTGCAAGCTAGACGTCTGTGTGAGGGAGACAAGCTAGGGAGATTAAACTAGCAGAGTGGCACAGCGCTCCGTCGGGCTCACCCCATGCCAAACACACAGGGGTTTATAATACACGTCCCCCGTCCCCTCCCTCTGCCTCCCTCCCCAGTCCCATGTCTAGCCACATCTCCCCCCCGCCCCTCTCCTCACCTCAGGCCTCATGTGTGATTTTTTTTTCCCCCACTCGACGGGTAATTCAGACAGAGCCACTTGTGCCTCTCTCTCCTAGCAACGCTGGGTGTCTGTCTGTCTGTCTGCCTGCCTGTCTGCCCCGCAACTGTCACAGACACGCGTGCACACACACACACACACACACGCACACACACACACACAAACACACGCACACACAGAGACACACACACAGAGACACACACACAGAGACACACACACAGAGACACACACACAGAGACACACGCACACACACACACAGACACAAACACGCACATGCACACGCACACACAAACACACGCACACACTCAGACACACACTCAGACACACACTCAGACACACACAGAGCACCCAGGGACTATTCTCCGGATGTGTTTGCTTTGAGACTATTAACACAAACACATTACTCATTTCCATCAGTCAGTTGAAGACATGCAAATGCTCCCGACGCGTTATCACATTATCAAACCCAGGGTTCTGCTGGAGGAGGCGCACAAGACCAGACAGCCTCGGGGCTGTGAGTCGCAGACAGAGGTGGCCATTAGTCACAATGATGCTGCCTCGCCTGACTTGTTTGTTAACCACAGACGGAGTTTGTCGATCGCGCGTGTGTGTGTGTGTGTGTGTGTGTGTGTGTGTGTGCGTGTGTGTGTGTGTGTGTGTCAGTCACAAGGGAAGAGACAGTGTGTACACTCGGGAGATATAACTTGTTAATCTGTCTGCTCCTGATCCCTAAACCTGCAGGGCAGGGATCTGTGTGTGCATTTGTGCGTGGGTGTCTGTGTGTGTGTCTGTCTGAGGAAGGAAGGATGATAGATAGAAGAGGGGGGAGGGAGGGGAGGGGAGAGCATGAGAGAGAGAGAGAGAGAGAGAGAGAGAGAGAGAGAGAGAGAGAGAGGAAGAAAGAGGGAGGGATGGTGGGGGAGGAGACAGACACTAGACACACAGGGCATTAGGTGACAGAGAGGGTGTGAGACAGAGTGAGCCTGTTAGAGGACAGGGCAGCGCTACTGTTTAACACAGGGTCAGGGTTAGGCCTTAGGGACTGTCTGCTCTGTGTGTCTGGGTCCTGTTGTGTGTGTGTGTGTGTGTGTGTGTGTGCTCTGTTCAGTGTGTCTGGGTCCTGGTGTGTGTGCTCTGTGTGTGTGTGTGTGTGTGTGTGTGTGTGTGTGTGTGTGTGTGTGTGCACGCTCTGTTCAGTGTGTCTGGGTCCTGGCGTGTGTACACTGTGTTCAGTGTGTCTGGGTCCTGGTGTGTGAGTGAGAGTGTGTGTGTGTGTGTGTGTGTGTGTGTGTGTGTGTGTGTGTGCACTCGCTCTGTTCAGTGTTTCTGGTGTGTATGCGTGTTCTCTGTCTGCCACTACCTACTCATTTACAGAGCCTGGGCTGATGATCAGCTCATAACAACACCATCCATATGGTCTGGGGCTGGGAGGACGTGTGTGTGTGTGTGTGTGTGTGTGTGTGTGTGTGTGTGTGCGTGTGTGTCTGTGTGCGTGTGTGTGTGTGTGGTGTCACCATGGGAACAGGTGGGGGGCTGTTGTATAGGTGGTGTGGTCGGGGTCAGGGGGTAAAGTATGATGGCCAGACAGGAGACAGATCTGTTGCAGAGGGGGAGGGGGGTGTGTGTGTGTGTGTGTGTGTGTGTGTGTGTGTGTGTGTGTGTGTGGGGGGGGGGGGGGGGGCGGGTAATGAGCAACACAGCGTTGCCAAGGAAACAGGTAGACGAGGGCTTATAGATCCGTCTGGAGGAGAAGATGGAGATGACAACCCAGTCTGGCTTTGCAGACTAGAGCTGACAGAGATGCTAGGTCGCTATGCTAGGTCGTGACAGAGATAGGCCTGCTAGGTAGCTATGCTAGATAACTTTGCTAGGACCGTGTAACAGTGCTTTTCTCTGATCTGATAAGTGACTATTGTGCACAAGTGCGTATTTCACTGCGGTTATGACTATTCCAGTATTGCACTATTCACACATTAGTGTGTCTTATTCCTGCCATTGCAGGAGAGAGACTGTGTGTGTGTGTGTGTGTGTGTGTGTGTGTGTGTGTGTGTGTGTGTCTGGGTGTGTGTGTTTGGGTATTGCCCTATTCCACGTCAGTGTGTCTTGTTCCTGAAAGGGTGAGCTCTGAGACACTGGCTAAGCAGAGAGAGACATGAAAATCCCTCTAAAGCAGGAGCTGGCACGAACAAACAGGCAGCTTATGGGCCCGGCGAGCATGTACTGGGGGAGAGAGGAGAGATGCTAAACCAGGAAATCCCATCCAAATTGGTCCTACCCCCGGAGAACACTGGGGAGAAACTCCACCAGCAGCCAACCACACCACAACCCCTCTGGCTGACAGAGAGAGAGAGGAAGAGAGAGAGAGAGAGAGAGAGAGAGAGAGAGAGAGAGAGAGAGAGACAGGAAGGGAGAGAGAGAACTAGAGTGAGAGAGAGCTGGCTGGATCAGACACAACTGTCCTTTGGGAGGCTCTAAATAGGTCATTCTCTGACCTGCATTATGGCATAGGCATTTCATAATCACACCACTTTGTAGAGCGCAACCACCCACTCTCCTCCCCTGTTATGACCATATGAACTGGACCAGATTAAAAGGCTGGGGCTCTGGGAGGAGGAGGAGGAGGAGGGGGGCGGGGGGGGTGGGCAGCATGATGTTTTCCCCCTCACTGAAACAGAGACCATGTTATTCCTAAGGTAAACAAACAGTCTTCCTGTCCATGCAGGAAGTAATCAGTTACAGTGGCGAAGGAGAACCAGAACCGACGAGGTCAGCAGTTTGAGAGCGAGAGGGAGGACGATAGGGAGAAAGAGAGAGGGGGAGGGAGAGAGAGGGAGAGGGGGAAGAAGAGTCTAGCTTTCCAGGCCCTATTTCAACCGCTGATTTGGACTTCTTCAACATGGACACATACAGCACAGATGATCAGAGAGAAGTCTAGCATCAAACGTCTGCACTCTGACAATGTGCAGCTTTAGGACTTTGTTCCACATCACATAAGTAGCTGTGTGTGTGTGTGTGTGTGTGTGTGTGTGTGTGTGTGTGTGTGTGTGTGCGAGACCCTCAGTGTGTAGTAAGCCCACTGAGAGGTGCACAAGGTGTAGACTGAGCAGACCTGCTCCGGAGGCTCAATTCGAGCTCAGCCCACGTAATTACAGGAGCTTTCATATGTCCGCTGACATTTAGGCTTTGACTTCATTAGAGGCTCACTCTCTAGCTAGCTACATCGATGGATGGCGACCCATGGGAAAGGCTGGCAGGCAGCTTGGTGCTACATGCTAATCCAGCCCCCATGACTGGCTGTAGTGTAGATTAGCTGGCTGCTTCCACCTGCTCACTGTACTGTTTAGCCTGTAGTCTGAGCCTCTCTCCCCCCCCCCCCCCCCCCCCCCACATTTCTCTCTCCCCCAACCCCCGCCCCCACCATTTTTCTCTCTCTGTCTCTCACACACACACACACACACACACACCACTGACTGTACTGTTAGCCGGGAGTCTGAGTCTCTCTATCACACCACTGACCTGGTGTGATCGACCTAGCCCTGGGGAGGGAGGGTGTGTGTGTGTGTGTGTGTGTGTGTGTGTGTGTCTGACATTGGCTGGGTGTGTGTCACAACGTGTGAGACTTTCGGTGACAGTGCGTGACAGGAGGTGTGTGTGACTCAACTGAAGGTGCTGGCCTGAAGGGGATATTTGATATCAGACAAGAGCAAAGTGCAGCCACACAAAACACACAAACACAAACACACACACACACACACACACACACACACACACACACACACACACACACACTTTGTCAAGAGAACATATAAATATCCCAATAACACTGCTTACTAATCTAATCTAGTCTCATCCCTTCCTTTAGGAAAGCCCCGTATATCAGCTCAATACTGTCTGTCTGTCTGTCTGTCAGCTCAATATGTCTGTCTGTCTGTCTCTCAGCTCACTATGTCTGTCTGTCAGCTCACTATGTCTGTCTGTCTGTCAGCTCAATATGTCTGTCTGTCTGTCTCTCAGCTCACTATGTCTGTCTGTCTGTCTGTCTGTCTATTAGCTCACTATGTCTGTCTGTCTGTCTGTCTATCTATCAGCTCAATATGTCTGTCTGCTCACTATTTCTGTCTTTCGTGTCTGCCTTTCTGGTAGAGCAGGAGGTAGGGAGTGTCAGACAGACAGACAGAGAGAGGGCATTAATGTTAGCGTGGAGCGGAGAGGGTGGTGTTGGAGCCAGCAGCGAAAGGTCAGGACACAGCAGGGCTGTCTTAATTACTGCCTGCCTGCTACCGGCTTCCTGTCAGGACCCCACTGGGCCGGCTGGAGCTGGGGCGGCCCTCCTACTGCCTGAGGAGAAAACCCTCACTGCAGGCAGGCAGGGAGGGAGGGGAGGGCAGGGAGGAGAGAGAGGGAGGAAGGGATAAGAGGAGAGAGAGAGGGGGAGGCAGACTGACAGGCAGGCATGGTGAGCAGTAAGGAGGGAGGGAGGGAGGGAAACTGACAGGTAGCAAGGGAAGGAGGGAGGGAGGGAGGGAGACAGATAGACCGACAGACAGACAGCCCTCCACAGAGTGACAGCTTCATGACAGAGTGTGGCCTGGCAGGGTGGGACTTTTAACCTTCCGGTCTACTAAGAACACGGTCTAACAACACAGTCCAACAACAACACAGTCTAACAACAACAACAACACAGTCTAACAACAACAACAACAACACAGTCTAACAACAACAACAACAACAACAACACAGTCTAACAACAACAACAACAACAACACAGTCTAACAACAACAACAACAACACAGTCTAACAACAACACAGTCCAACAACAACACAGTCTAACAACAACACAGTCCAACAACAACACAGTCTAACAACAACACAGTCTAACAACTAATCTGCCCCCTGTTCATAGTGCTAGGTTGTGGTATTGGGGTGAGGTGGGAGTTAAAACTGTTGTATGAGTCATTTAGAAGGCGTTCTATGGAATGGAGTATTCTAACAGAGTTTGTCCTGTTGTGAAAGGAAGGACAATGAGGTGTTCATGAAGGAGATGAAGTAGAGAGCAGATAGAGCAGTGATCGAACCCACTCACAGAGAGACAAGAGGGTCGGTGGTGTGTGTGTCTATGTGTATGCGTGCGAGAGAGTGAGTGTGTGTGTGTGTGTGTGTGTGTGTGTGTCTACGATGTGTGTGCGTGTGTGAGACAGTGATCGTGTGTGTGTGTGTGTGTGTGTGTGTCTATGATGTGTGTGTGTGTGCGCGAGAGAGTGAGCAAGTGTGTGTGTGTGTGTGTCTATGATGTGTGTGTGTGTGTGTGTGTGTGTGTGTGTGTGCTCCCTTGTGTGTGTGTGCACCTCAGTGGGAGGTGGCCACAGTAGATGGGCTGGATGGGGTAGAGAACAACCACCACCACCAGCTCGGGGGAGAGGGAGGGACAGAGGGAGGGTTAGGATGTGTCACATCGCATGTCACTTGCTACAGGGACCACCACACCGGAGGGGGTCTCCAGAGTGGCCGCGGTGCCCAGGGAGAGCTACCCCAGGCTGGGTCGGGGCCTTAGCCCCCTCCCCTGGGACCTCCAAACCCTTCTAAATCCCTGACACTAACCAGAGCCAGCTCCACAAACAACATCGCCCCAGAGAGATGGATGGATATGCCGTGTGTGTGCGCGTGTGTGTGTGCGAGGTAGAGAAAAAAAGAAGGGATTTGGTGGAGAGGTGGAGAAGGGGGGAGAGGGCACGGAGGCATTAGAGGAGCTCCTCGGTCGGGCCAATAGCGTTTAAGGCCTCTCCTTCTTTCATATCCCCCCTTCTTTACTAAAAGGCCAATTACAGGTTGCGGACAATCCCACATTAAACAAACACTCGCTCTCCCTCCCTCCCTCTCTCCCCCGCCCCCCCCTCTCTCTCTCTCCCCCCCTGAAACTGGGTTGAGCCAAATTGCATTGTTTCCAGATGCCAGTCAGCACACACACAGAGACATATACACACACGGACACGCACAGACATAAACGTACATACATACAGACAAACATACACACACACACACACACACACACACACACAGACACAGACACAGACACAGACACAGACACAGACACAGACACAGACACAGACACAGACACAGACACACACACACACACACACACACACACACACAGAGACATACACACACACACACACACGCACACATACACAGATGGATATACACACACACACACACACACACACACACAGAGACATACACACACACACACACACACACACACAGAGACATATACACACATACACAGATGGATACACACACACACACACACGCGGACACAGACACACGGACACACACCCTGGACACACACACACCCTGCCCCCCTTCCTCTCCCCAGGCGGTTGAGAACAGAGCACTGTCGGGCCAGCTGCTTTTTATTACACCTTTACATCCACTCTGCTGCTGAAGAGGGGGGAGGGGGGGAGAGAGAGAGGATGGAAAGAGAGAGCACAAGAGAAACAGGCATAGAGAGAGAAAGAAAGAAAGCGAGAGCAAGAGATGGAATTAGACACAGGCAGAGAGAGAGAGAGTGAGGGCGGACGGACAGACAGACAGACAGACAGAGAGACAGACAAAGGGACTGAGAGGGGGGGGGGGGTGTTGTGGGGGGGAGGGGAACCGAGAGAGGAGCCCATTGGCTGAACCCATCGCCGGTGACAACAGACCCCAAGACGACTGAGAAGATTCACCATCTCAGAGACACTATCAAAACACCATCTGAGAAAAAGAGAGATGGAGGGAGAGAGATGGAAGGAGAGAGAGAGAGAGAGGAGAGATGGAGGGAGAGTTGGAGAGACAGACGGGGGGAGAGAGAGAGGTGGGAAGAGAGAGAGAGAGAGAGAGAGAGAGATGGAGGGAGGGAGCGAATTATAGTGACAGGAGTTGGGGAGTAGAGTAGGAAGAGAAAAAGAGAGAGAGAGATGGATGAGGTGAAAGAGGGGAGGAGGATGAAGGGAAAAGGGGGAGGAGGATGGAGGGAGAGAGGGGGAAGATGTCGGGGACTTGGGGCCTGGGATAGGGGGAGGAGAGAAGAGGAGGAGGAGAGGGGACCCAGGGTACCAAGAGGGGCTTGTGACAGTAAAGTGGAGGGACAGATCCCCTGGTGGCCCTGTCCCCCCCCCCTGTCACCTCCTCCCCTCCTCCGCCTCCCCTCCACCGTCCCTCCCCCCTGAAGAGTCAGCTTTAATTACGGCCACGTGGTGCCCCACAGGAGCCAGGCCCCCCCAGCCTCACCCTTCTCAACACCACCCCCCTCCCCTCCTCCTCTCTCTCCCGTGCTTCTCTGCGGTGTGTCCTACTCCACCTCCTCCTCCCCTCTCTCCCCCTCCTCCCGTGCTGGCCTCTGTGGTGTGTCCTCCTGTCCTCTCCTCCTCCTCCCTCTCTTTGTCTGTCTCGTGGCTCTGTGGTGTGTGCTCCTCTCCTCCTCCCTCTCTCTCTCTCTCGTGTCTGGGTGTGCGGCAGCGTCACGGCAGATCAGTCACTGGCCCTGACGGCAAAATGGAGCCTGTCCCTCTGCCTTTGTCCTGCCTCGTCAACACCCTCCCACCCCCTCCAAACACACACACACACCACAACACTCATATCACACAGTCTGGCTTGACTGACAACAACATCGTTGGGCTGCATGTAGGGAAATTTAATATGAA
>NC_137689.1:65076955-65096955 GCF_963989245.1 Nansenia antarctica | reverse complement strand
ATTTTGATTAATTAATTACAGAAAAAAGAATAACTTTCTAAACGCTTTTTTTTTTTTCAGCCCTGCCACTTCTGTCCCTTGTGAGAGACTTTTCTCCCTTGCAGACAACATAGTGCAAAAAAAGAGGGCCTTGAGCTCTGAAAATGTCAACATTTGTCAACGTTTGTCTGAATCAGAAGAAGCAGTAGGCTTAGAGGTATCCTGAGACCAATGGGTTTGTTGTGACTGTGAAGGGTACTGTTGTTGTTTTTTGTTTTTTACCATTTTAGATGGCACTTGTGACTATGTTAAATTGTTGGTCTGTTTATTATTTTGACCAAGGATATTTGGGTGGGTAGGGGAGGGTTAGTGTAACATTAGGTTAGGTACATTGTGTGATCTGTTGGTCTGTGTAGCTAAAATAAACAGGATTTTGCTGCTTTAAACTTATGTATATGTCTATTCATTGATTCACTCATATGCCAAATCCATTTGACTTGAAAACTGTTGCTTCTCATGTCAAATATTGATATGCGCTTAAAATGCGCATAACAATTTAGATTAATCAACTACAAAGCCTCTAATTAATTCGCTACATTTTTTTTTAAACGCGTCCCACCTCTATAATTTACTTTTCTTTTTTTTGTTACTACACGCATGATTTCCTCTAAACCAACATATAGAACTGGTAAACATAAACCTGTTATGTCAAATAAAAAATAATCTATATTGCACAAGGGGTTCACATACTTTCAAGCAGCACTGTACATTATGTCTCGCTGTCTCAAGGTCTGGGCCAAGGACCTTCTACGGTATACAAGACAACACACACATGAACACGCAACAATATACACACACACACACACACACACACACAATAAAATTCCTCATTCCATGGCATGTATTACAATGAGCCCATCCTCCCAATTTCTACCTCCACACACCGCAAAATCTCAACATACCATATTATCAACATGAACAAATAAAGGAGTGCATAGATTCCAGATAAGAAGGATACAGCCGCCTTCATTAAGCCATGTCAAACAACCGTCTTTACTAACTAACACACTTCCATAATCTTGCTTTTCTGCGTGTGCGCGTGCGTGCGCGCACACACACACACACACACACACATACACACACACACACACACACACAAGAGAGATCATTAAATCAATTGATTGCAGCCTCCTCATCCAGTGGTGAGGTGTTAGTGTGTGCACTGCCAGAGACAGCTCTCCATCCACTCTCCTCACAGCAGATGGCTGCTGATGACACTCAGTCATAACTAACAGCACAGAGTAAACAGTCTGGTGGGGGAGAGGACACACACTGGGGAGAGCATGGCTTAATCGCACGCACACACGCACGCAAGCACGCACACATACATACACACACCTGCTCTGTTGGCCCTCCTGCTCCTGATTAATGAATCATTCAAAGAGGGTCAAATGAAATGCAACTGTACGGTGTGTAACAGGTCAAACAGCGACTGTTGTCTGGAGCTGAGTTAAGCCTGGTGTGAAGCGCCTGGCCCACAGCACCCGTCTAGAGGCTCCGCATTCCTACCGGGGTTAAGCTGCGGAGCGACTGACGCCGCACAAATATTAATCCTCTTATTACCACACACACACACACACACACACACACAAAAACAAATGTCATATTTCATGGAAGCCGTTCACATGACAAATTTCTGTCGCCTCCAAAATGTTGGAGCGGCTTAAGAGAGAGAGAGAGAGAGAGAGAGCTAGACGCCCTGCTGGGGGAGGGCTCACGGGGAGGTGCAGCGCCCTGCCCAAGTCACGGGACAGCGACTTCTTTCGGGCTCTCCACTCCAAAAAGCTTGGATTTCAAAGTCTGACAACGACTAACAAGGTTAAAGTAGAGATTCACAGCTTTTATCTGACAGTATGTGTACATACTGGTTTCATCATTCAGAAATGACACCGCGTTTTAATGCATTATCCCCCACCCCCGCCCCCACGCAGGGCATTGTGTATCAGGTCTGGGCATGCGCTGTCCGTTTGGAACAATGAAAAAACCCAACAACATCCTTTTGTTTTGTGAGACAGGGTCTGTTGTCGGGTGGCGGGGGGACGGTGTGTGGCAGTCATGGCCGGGGGGAGCGGCGGTAGACGGTTGTTTTGGCCACCGGTGGCAGGGCCAGCCTGTTCCACTGTGGCTGTTTGGTCTAGACAGAGCGCCTGGAAGCTGTGTCAGGTTGACCTACTGAGGGGGGGGACCAGCAAACTGCCCCGGAACCACTGACAGTGTCACACACACACACACACACACACACACACACACACACACACACACACACACACACACACACACACACACACACACACAGGTACACAGGTACACACACAGGTACACACACAGGTACACACACAGGTACACACACACACACACACACACACACACACACACACACACACACACACCCAGGAGCACACAGACACACTCCATTGAAGTCTCAGTGTCCTGCCGTCCATTACTGTCCATTACCTGCTGTCCATTACATTGCCGGCCTGTTCCACTGTGGCTGTTTGGTCTAGACTCCAGTCATTTGGGACATTTAGACAGAGAGCCTGGAAGCTGTGTCAGGTTGACCTACTGAGTGACAGCAAACTGCCCCGGAACTACTGGCGCAGTCATGCACGCACACACACAGGTACACACACACACACGCACACACACACACACGTACACACAGGTACACACACAGGTACACACACACACACACACACACACACACAGGTACACACACAAACACACACACACACACACACACACACACACACACACACACAGGAGCACACAGACACACTCCATTGAAGTCTCAGTGACCTGCCGTCCATTACTGTCCATTACCTGCTGTCCATTACATTGCCGGCCTGTTCCACTGTGGCTGTTTGGTCTAGACTCCAGTCATTTGGGACATTTAGACAGAGAGCCTGGAAGCTGTGTCAGGTTGACCTACTGAGTGACAGCAAACTGCCCCGGAACTACTGGCGCAGTCATGCACGCACACACACAGGTACACACACACACACGCACACACACACACGTACACACAGGTACACACACAGGTACACACACACACACACACACACACAGGTACACACACACACACACACACACACACACACACACACACACAGGAGCACACAGACACACTCCATTGAAGTCTCAGTGACCTGCCGTCCATTACTGTCCATTACCTGCTGTCCATTACATTGCCGGCCTGTTCCACTGTGGCTGTTTGGTCTAGACTCCAGTCATTTGGGACATTTAGACAGAGAGCCTGGGAGCTGTGTCAGGTTGACCTACTGAGTGCCAGCAAACTGGCCCGGAACTACTGGCGCAGTCACACACACTAGGGCTGCACGATTAATCGATTTTAAATCGAAATCGCGATTTGAAATGATGCGATTAGCTAATCGCAAAGCCTGCGATTTGCCTGCGATTTTTTTATTTTTTTTTTAAACCTTTATTTGACCAGGAAGTCACATTGAGATTAAAACCTCTTTTGGAAATTTGATCAGCACTCATGGAATGCCTCTTGTCCAATCAAATTACTTGGTCTCTTTATGACTTTGAACCCGGCGCTCTCAGAGCGAATTTACGAACGCAGGCATAGGTTGTGTCACGACAGTCAGTCCAATTATTATGAGACTTTGGGCTAACGTAACGGAGACAATTAGACACCACTTGGCTTACTGGACGTATGATAAACGTTAGTATGTTATAATTGCGACAGGTAAGTGTACAATTTCACTATACTAACTGTACCAGCCAAGTGCATGTCGGTGCTGTTAGTCCAGCCTTAAACTTAGCTTAGCTAACTTGTAGTCTTCGAGACGGTAGCTTAGCTTAGCTACTCATGCTAACCCGGCGTTAAAGTACAGACACAGAGTTGACAGTCTCAGCAACCTGCGGGTTGGTGTTTATATTGTATAGCAGGCTTATGGATACATGGAAGTTAACTGTTCTGTTGTCAAACATGAATGTGTCCTGTATGCATAACCTCATACCATTCGTTCATACCAGCCGGCTTTAAAGACGCAGAGGTTAGCCTAGCCTAGCCTTGGGCTGAAGTATGTCACAGATTCCTAAGTCAAGGTGACGTGTGTCTGTGCTCCATAGTCAGAGACCACCATTCTATCATTCATCAGTTCGACTGTTGACCGAGTCATCTAGATGTGGTCCTTTCAGTTATAGTCACAGTGTATCCCCAAATGATCATTTTAATAGCTGGATCATCGTAGAAAGTAGCCACCTGTCTAGATGAGATATACAATTCATATCTTTTAAGTTCTCATCCTTGCATTAGAATTAGAGCAGTTAATAGTTTGATGGTATCATGTGGTAATGCTCTCTGAAAATAGGTGATAGACAGATTCATCCAATCACCTGCCAAGTATTTTTTGAAAGTACCTGCCCTTTTCCAAACAGCTTCCAATTAAGCTTTCCTAGATGGTTGTGTGAAACAAACCACCTGAGTCAGGTTAGTAATGCTCCATCACATGTTTTAATCTGAAGCTTGATTTTAAAGCAACCCAACTTTAAAGCAACCCAATGTAAGTTTAGTTCTTTCACTCGTAGCTTGGGGGTGCTAGAGGAGGGAGCCTCTAAGTCCCCTGAAGACGTACAAACAAACTGCACGTTGATACGACCTTCCTAGCCGGAGATATGGCCACACTTTACAAAAACTCCCTTTTTTTTTTTTTTGCTATTTAAAAAATAAATAATCGCAAATTAATCGCAATCGCGATATCTGTCCAAATAATCGCAATTCGATTTTTTCCCCAAATCGTGCAGCCCTAACACACACACACACACACACACACACACACACACACACACGCACATGCACATACACAGGCGCACATGCACATACACACACACACACACACACACACACACACACAGACACACACACACACACACACACACACACACACAGCTCGTCTCCCCAACACAACAAAGTACGCACACGCACACGCACACACACACGCACACACACACACACACACACACACACACACACACACACACACACAAACACAACAATGACAGACAGACAAAATACTCGTCACACTGTGGGGCACAAAACAGCCGGTGGCCTAATGTCCTGTTGAAAAAGGGCTCAGCAGAGCGCTCCACCTGTACACATGTCAACACCATCCACCCAAGAGAGGAGAGGTCACCGAGGAGGCTTATCACTGCTTCTGTCCAGGCCGGGTGAACTAATGAAAGGGGAATAGAGCCATGACTGTAGCTGCTACAGTGACATGGTGGAGGGTGTGTCTGTCTGGCTCCATGGGGCCTCTTGTAAGCGCTGTTGGCTGACTGAGAGGCCATTGAGAACACACCTGCAGCTCCACCTAGAATACAACAACAAAGCACACTGTCCACCCGCTGGTACGCTAACGCTAGCCCTATTCTATTCTCAGTGACAGACATGGCTTTACGTGGTCGGGACGTCCGTCAGTCTCATGACATGAGTACTGGGTGGAGAATGTTCCATGTCAACTGTTTCAAATGAGGGTCCTAGGCGGAGGGAGTGGATGGGAGGGACTCCATGCTGAATGTGATGGCACTAGCAGAGGGAGGTACATATATCAGTGTTTAATATCACCAACTCATTTAGTGCCCAAATGGAGTGACTTTATTCACCAAAAATGCCGAAATTGTATTCATTTTGTAGCCAATCAAAGTACTGTTGCTAAACATTTGCCACTCTAGGTGGTGAGTATTCTGGAACTGTTTGGGACCCAAGGGATTCTCGTACTGTAATAAGTCCAAGTCATTTCCCAGGGATAACCAATCATTAGTCGATTGGACTACACAGCGTTATGAACCAATCGAAGGGGATACAAATGTGTTAGGGAAGAGCTGTGCTCAATGCCAAGAAAAAACGATAAAGATGGAGATTCAAAAAGACAGCAAGTCGATTATCCACACACCATCCCAGCATGCAAAGCAAACCAGGCTGTGTGCATGCAAGCTGTATGTAAATTAGACTAGGAAAAAGAGGCAGGCCAATGGTCCCAATTATCCACCCTCTTCCCTGAAGTGTGCATTTGTGCGCTACCCCCTACGGATTTAAAAGCATAGCTCGGTGTTTAAGCATGGTCTCCTCCACCAGTCCACCAATCCGATGCATTTAAATCCGTGTCGGGGTAGAACACACTTCAGTGGTAAGTGAGGATTGAGAATTGGGACACCGGGAGGCAGAGAGAGAGAAAGAAAAAGTCAGAGAGAGAGAGAGAGAGAGAGAGAGAGAGAGAGAGAGAGAGAGAGAGAGAGAGAGAGAACAGAAGAGGGTGTTAGTCAAGCTGGTTAATTAACCTGGCAGCATAGGACTTGAGAAAGAGAGAGCAGGTCAAGTGAGCAAGCTCCTCCCCCGCGTCGCCCACGGTGACCAGCCAGAGCGAGGGAAATACATATTGTCCAGCAAACACAAGTAGCTCTGCATGTGGCGGCTGGTGGAACTGTAAGACAAGGAGTGGGGGTGGGGGTTAATGTTGAAAAGACGGGGAAGAAAAACTATGGAAAAGGGAGCCGAGGTGATGAGTCTGTGGTTGTCCGTTGCAGAAGAACAGCCAGAGTTGTCTGAGAATGTTGATTGAAAGCATTACAGCCATGCTAATGGTAATAGACAGTCATAAGTGACAGTCAGAAACAAGACAATCCACTCCCTCACTCTCTCTCTCCCCGGAGAAGTTAAACACTGGCCTTGGGCAGTAACTTAATTGGATTTGGTGCTCTCTCCCCGAGTGACACTCATTAACTCGTCACCCAGACTGTTCTCCCTAGGCTACCGGCAGTTATGCACTTGATGACTTGATGAGTTTCTCACAAAAAGGTCAGATTTCAACTGTCAAGCCCTTCTGCTTTTTTCACCGCCTGCATATACTGTTGTTTCAAGTAGAGGCTGGTAGAGGTAGAATTTTGGAGGACGGGCTCATTGGGACACATGGAATGGAATAAGGAATGGTAACTAACACAGGTTTGACACCATTCGTCATTCTATTCCATGATTTACAATGAGCCCGTCCTTCGATTTCTACCTCCACCAGCTAGCGACTGTTTTTTTTTCCAACTGTGTACCAGTTTTGTCTTGAAAAAAAGAATAAATTAAAAAAGAATATAATATATTTGTGCATTTCAACTGGGATATTTTGACTGGGAAAGCACAGAGAAGAAAGTGGTGAGGTTGAGTTTTTTTTTTAAATACATGTTTTATTTGCCATGCAATCGACTTGTCAGTCAATTGTTGGAACTTGGTATTTTTTGCTCTAGGAACAGGGTGAGTCATAGTCAGCGCCCCTGGAGCAATTAGGGGTTAAGTGCCTTGTTCAAGGGCACATGCAGCTCCCTCTTGAGGCGGGGATTGAACCAGCGACCTTCCGATTGCTAGCCGGCCTCTCTAACGACTAGGCTACCACCGCCCCTGCTCCAGTCACACTGCTCCCTGTACAGTTGGCATGGAGTCTGTGGAAGGAGACGGAGATGCGTCGATGAAGAGTCAAAGCGGCGTGTGAGTTACTGACACATCCATGTCACTGCCCCGCAGGGCCGGCTTGGCCATAGATGGGAGCAGCGCAGCGGACACTAACGCGGCGTAAAGCATTTTCATCCTCTGCTGCCTCACTTCCAATATATATAGGAACCTAGCGATGACCCCTCTCCTTTAGAGTCGATTAATAACACAGAAAATCACCGAGATGCTGCAAATCTGGCATTTGGAAAATTACTTCAGGAAATTCCCCCAGCAATCATGTACGTGTTCAATTACCCCTTCACCACATCCACGACCCAGCCGGAGAAGAAACACACGTACTGTGTTCCTCTCTTAGTCATAAAACACCACATAGTGTGTGTGTGTGTGTGTGTGTGTGTGTGTCAGTGTCAATCAGCCTACGGAAACACTCCTATTCCTGTTCCATTTTCCCTGCGGTCAGAATCAGCATCGGAAGAAATTCCTGAAGGCATTGATGAGAGGAAGAGGAGTGGTGTGCTCTCATGTGGTCGTTGCGGTTCATTGTCCCGTGACGGACAGTGAGCGTGGCCAAAGTGTGTGTGTGTGTGAGCTGGTGTGCGTGGATGCAAGTGTGTATGTGCATGTGTGTGCATTTGCGAGTGAGTGAGTGAGTGTGTGTGTGTGTGTGTGTGTGTGTGTGTGTGTGTGTGTGTGTGTGTGTGTGTGTGCGTGTGTGTGGTCCTGACCGGGGCCTACTCTGAAAACAATGGTCTCTGTGCAGTATGAGTCACTGGTCTGGCCCGTCAGATGCTCAGTCTGAACCCATAGACAGGAGCATCCTCTCCTGCCACAGCCTGAAGTCATTACCCTGCCTGATGGCCTGCCTCACCACTAGACCACACCACCACCACAGTCATGATGTCTTTGTCCAATGTTAAACACATGCGCGCGCACGCGCAAGTCTCAATTGCATACATAACACACATGTACACGCACGTACGCACAGACATACACACGCGCACGCACACACGCACACTCACACGTGTTCAGATCTGTGCATACCAGGCTAGTGGTCTACAGTATGCAGTAACTACCGGCTACAGGTACAGCCTTCCAACGGCTAGCGCTGGAGAGCAGTTTGGCGTGAAACGTTTCCTACTCTTCTTACTTACTCATTATAACCATCAACTTTTCCATCTTAAGGGTGGAGACAAGGTGACTGTGAGAGAGTGTGTGTGTGTGTGTGTGTGTGTGTGTGTGTGTGTGTGTGTGTGTGTCTATTTATTAGAAGCTACCAGGGCAATCTGGAATGTGTTGTGTTTTAAGCCGTCAGGGCATTACGAGAGGCCAAATCTCCAATTCAATCATCATAAAACATACTGTAGGACTCCACCCTTCAGGAGAATTTTAAAAACAGAATAATTACCAAAAACGATTCCCCTTAAAATCTGACCTTTATTTTATGCCTTGGTGCTTAATTCCATCATGCGCATTACCAAAATGGCCATTGGCACAAAGTAAAATGCGTATGACTTCACCAGCGTTTTGTAGCCAATCAGCCAATCAGAAACCAGAAACCACAAAACAGTGTTTGTTTAAACCAATAATCGCCCTGCTCTTTTGATCAACGCTCCCAGTTATGAACAGTTGTTATGGAAATGTGGGAATGTTGTGTTTGGGGGAATCTATGGTTCATGTTGGTCACCTTGCTGGGGAGGGAGTGGATGGCTTGGTCACTTGTAAAGGCCAAAAGTGACACACAAGTGACACACAAAAGTGGAGTCATTCTAGAGGTTGTATGCAGTAGGCAGTAATTCTTTCAACTGTTACTTCTCCTGCTACGACTGGTGGATGATGATGATTCACTTACTTAGTCAAATGTACTGATTGTAAGTCGCTTTGGAATAAGGCGTCTGCTAAATGCCAAAAATGTCAATGTAACTGAAGCGGGGAATCTGCAGAACCAAAAGTATGTGGCATGGTGGGGGGTGGCGAGGGGCCCCGCTAAGACAGCATGCTAACATCTACTTTGGTTGGCTGAATTTGTTCCAAATGAAGTAATGGATGAAGAGAGAGAAGAGAGATTACCGACAACCTTGTTAAGAACAGAACAGAACAAAAACCAAAAGATAAAACTAAGAGTCTATTCTCTTAGTCTAAACCTGATGAGGATGTTGGTTCCATATACCTTTTGTTTGATTCTTCTCTGGTCTGGTCAGTGTACCTGTCCTCCCTCCTTCCCTCTCTTACCCTGTCTCTCTCTTACACCGCACCCCCCACCTCCACCTCTCTGTACATCTCTCCCTCTCCCTCCCCCCTCCCCCTCCCCCTCCCCCTCCTCCCTCTCTCTCCACCCCCTCCCTCTCCCTCCACCCCTTCCCCGACACATCCAGACCAGCCTGCAAGCTGAGCCCAGACCTTACTAAGGCGGGGCAGCAGTCTGCCGGTGGGTCACAGAGGCCGTGTGGCTCCATGCTAGCAGGCTACGGCCCGGCCTGTCAGGGTGCAGAGAGAGCAAAAAAGGGTGAGGCCTCACCTGATGATGCGCTGGGCGGCATACTGGTGCAGACAGCGGAACTGGGCGGACATGTTGGCCAGGGCAGCCAGGCAGTTGGTGTGCAGGTATTTATCCTGGAAAAATACATAGGATAGCCTTCTTGAAATTATATGATGTGTGTGTGCGCACATTTGTGTGTGAGACTGTGCGTGCGTGTGTGTGTGTGCTTGTTCAGGTCTCTTACCCTGGTTCTGGTCATGTTGAACTGGATGGTGCGTATTACCACCAGGATGAGCAGGCTGCCCAGGGAGATCTCTGTCAACGTGCGCTCTGAGTACCACGTGATATTCTTCAATACCTGAGAGAGAGAGAGAGAGAGAGAGAGAGAGAGAGAGAGAGAGAGAGAGAGAGAGAGAAAAAGAGAGAGAGAAAAAATAAATACATGAAAAAATTCAAAATGGACACCCAGCTGGGAGGTGAATAGTTCAAACTTCACAGCAGTGAAGTTACCACTGTCCCACTGAATGACCAGAATCAGAATGTCCTCAGATAACCGTTTCTGAGGAGATACAATCACTGTCACAGAAACAGGAAGTATCGTATGAGCCATAAATGTATCCAGTGTTATTCTCTCTCTTTCTCCATCTCAAATGACAGCTCTGTTGCAATGTTTATGGCCATTTACTGTACCAATGACGTCATGTCTGGGGCCCATACTACTTCCTGAAGATGATACCCTCATCTGGCACTGGAGAATGATGGAAGGGCGGAAAGGGACACGAAGAAGATAAGATAAGATATACTTTAGTGTCCCCAGAGTGGGGAAATTAGTCTTGGGCTGCTGCTTCACACATGAAAACAACCACTGAAGAAGTGTCTACAGACTGAAGAAGAGTGAACAGACTGAAGAAGAGTCTACAGACTGAAGAAGAGTCTACAGACGGAAGTGTCAACAGACTGAAGGGTCAACAGACTGAAGAAGAGTCAACAGACTGAAGAAGAGTCTACAGAATGAAGAGTCAACAGACTGAAGAAGAGTCTACAGAATGAAGAGTCAACAGACTGAAATCTACAGACTGAAGAAGAGTCAACAGACTGAAAAAGAGTCAACAGACTGAATAGTCAACCCAATTGAAGGGTCAACAGACTGAAGAAGAGTCAACTGACTGAAGAAAAATCAACAGACTGAAGGGTCAACAGACTGAAGAAGAGTAACAGACTGAAGAGTCAACAGACTGAAGAGTCAACAGACTGAAGAAGTCAACAGACAGAAGAGTCAACAAACTGAAGAAGAGTCAACAGACTGTAGAGTCAACAGACTGAAGTAGAGTCAACAAACTGAAGAAGAGTCAACAGACTGAAGGGTCAACAGACTGAAGAAGAGTCAACAGACTGAAGAAGAGTCAACAGACTGAAGGGTCAACAGACTGAAGGGTCAACAGACTGAAGGGTCAACAGACTGAAGAAGTCAACAGACAGAAGAGTCAACAAACTGAAGAAGAGTCAACAGACTGAAGAAGAGTCTACAGACGGAAGAAGAGTCAACAGACTGAAGGGTCAACAGACTGAAGAAGAGTCTACAGACTGAAGAAGAGTCAACAGACTGAAGGGTCAACAAACTGAAGAGAGTCAACAGACTGAAGAGTCAACAGACTGAAGGGTCAACAGACTGAAGAAGGGTCAACAGACTGAAGAAGGGTCAACAGACTGAAGAAGGGTCAACAGACTGAAGAAGAGTCAACAGACTGAAGAGTCAACAGACTGAAGGAGAGCAACAGACTGAAGAAGAATCAACAGACTGAAGAGTCAACAGACTGAAGAGCAGAATAGTCTCCCCCAATCAGAGGACATCAGAGTCATGGCGCGCTGAGGTCAGAGGTCAGAGTCAGTCCACAAGCATGACTGACCATACATTGTGTAGGCACCTCTAAGAAGTCACCACTGAGATCAGTCACAGTGAGTCACTTATGGGCCTGATCCCAAACAGTCCCCTGGCCCCTACTGCTTGTGCACTTGCGGAAATCAGAGAGGATTTGATAGATGTAAGCAATAGGGCATCTCCACGCATTCCAGCTCTGACAGTCTGCCCTATTGATATCACCTACTGTGTCCTAATCTCTCATATCTGGACAAGAGCATCGAGGGTTAGGCCATCTGGGATTGGGCTGTGTGTCCTCTGACCCAGACATGTGGTGTGGTCAGACTGTCGTCAAGCTGCGGTAACTGGTCACCCTGACCTGGTCACGATGGCGGGGAGGGGGGCTCTGATGATGGGTTAGGGTTAGGCTTTGAAGGCGAAACACACACAAACACAGGCTCTGTTTTGTGTGTTTTTCCTTGCCGCCGTGTCCACTGTTTTCGCCCCACTGGAGAGTTATTTGGGATAGGGGTCTACCATTCCATGCATTACAATGAGCCCCGTCCTCCGATTTCTACCTCCCCCAGCCTCCCCTGGTACAGACACATGTGATGTTGTGTGTTCTGTGTGGAGCCTGTAGGTGAGCGGTAGCGGCAGGCTGAGCTGTAATGTCAAACAGCTGCATGGATGACTCTCCCGTCTCGACGACGCCAATGTTGTCCACACTGTGTTTCCAGGGCGCCTAGCGACCGCGTTAATAACGCTACTTGTCAAGAGTGAGGCTCGGCTGGCAGAGGAGGAGGTCGTAAGGATCTGTATGATTTAATCCTGGCCTGGCACTGTGGCAGATGGATACTGAGTCCAGCCATCTATCCAGGAGAAACCACTTCTCCCTTGAATATGGAAATGTAATGACATAGCTGTGCATGTTTTACTAATACACAATCTGAGGTAATCCACTATATATACAAAAACAAAAGGCATCATCTAGTGATATACTGACCAGTGTGCAGCATCGCACACACAGACACACCCCTCCGTCTATCCATCTGGTGTTATGCTACACTCCACAATGTCACCGTGACAAGCCCCTCTAAGCGCTCGATGACAACCAACGGCGACTGATAGACACAACATCACCGTGGCGTGAAGAACAAACCACCAGAGCATGCTGCTGTTGTCCAGGTCACCCACAGCCCCAAACCCCCCAGACAACACTTCCACAGTCCATATAGATTTCTCTCTGTTCCCTCTGTCTGCACAGACATAACCAACTGACCCCAGTTCACATTAAACTTGCTGGAAATGACATGTCAACAGAAAAAAGGAACCGATGTGAAATGGATTTCTGTTCAAAAAACCTATGGAGAGGTCTGGCTGCCAAGTCCCGGGGAGGGCTCGAGGATTTCCGCAGTCTGCTATAGAGAGATGCATTCATATGCAGCGCTGCCCGGCGCAACTCGATATGCTCAGCACGTACAGAGAGAGAGAGGGAGAGAGAGAGGGAGAGAGAGAGAGGGAGAAGGAGAGGGAGAGGGAGAGAAAAAGAGAGAGAGAGAGAGGGAGAGGGAGAGAGGGAAATGGTTTAAAAATGTCAGGAATGATTCACACGTCTGGAGGTAATGGGAGTGCGGACTGGAGTCTATGCTCTATTACTGTGGTTGGGGGGGTATTACTGTGGTTGGGGGGGTATTACTGTGGTTGGGGGGGTATTACCATGGTTGAGGGAGTATTACTGTGGTTGGGGGGGTATTACTGTGGTTGGGGGGGTATTACCATGGTCGGGGGGTATTACCATGGTCGGGGGGGTATTACCGTGGTTGGGGGGTATTACCGTGGTTGGGGGGTATTACTGTGGTTGCGGGGTATTACTGTAAGTTACCTGTGACTGTCTATAGGTCTATTTCATAAAGGCTGAGCAGGTTAGCCTGGCCTACCCTAGCCTAGCGGTGTGCTTCTACAGTCCATAACATAAGTTACCTGTGACTAATAGGGCTATTTCATCAAGGCAGAGCAGGTTAGCTCCTAGCCTAGCATAAGGGCTACGGTACTCACCACCTCGTGGATGGAGCGGTTGAAGGTGTCGTCCTCGGTGAGGATGAGGAGGATGATGAGGGCCATGTAGACGTGGTGGGAGTTCCTGTCCTCCACGTGGTACAATATCTCTAGGATGGGCATCACCTGAGGGTAGACACAGACACAGACACACAGTCTTAAGACCATATATATATTGCTATAAGGTATGTCATACACAGAAGATGGGGCCAAGCGCTACATTTGGGGTGTGTGTGTGTGTGTGTGTCTCCATGGTGTGTTAGGCTGATGTAACTAGAGCTGAACCTTCCGCAGACAGGCCGAGGTGTGAGAGACGAGGTGCGAGAGACAGTGTGCAGCACTGCAGCCAGTGTGTGGTGCTCGGCCCTGGAGGTGGGGGGACCACACCGACAAAGCACTGAGCCAGCCCCGACAAGTACACTGCACTTGAAAGTGTGTGTGTGTGTGTGTGTGTCTGTCTTCAAGCCTTTAGCATCGGCCCAGGGTTTTTTCTGAGGGGGAGTGGGTGCCGACAGTGTGGAAATGATCCTCTGTCACAGGTGGGTGGTGCTCCTTCCTTCCCTCCCTCTCTCTCTCTAACTCTCTAACTCTCTCTCTCTCTCTCTCTCTCTCTCTTTCCCCTCCTCCCCTCCCCTCTCTCACACAGTTCAGCCGTGCTGTGCTCGGGAGGTCATCTGCCAAGCCCCAGCCAGCCAACCCTGCAGGACCAGCTGTCCACTGAGCCCCATTATGTCAGCCGGGGGAAACAATGACAGGCAGAGACAAAGCGGATGACTAAGATTACCCCGAGTGCATTTGCCCCCCCATCCTCTGGTTTCCTGAGCCAATAGACAACCGCGTTAGCATATAGGCACCAGCCCAAGTCATCTATAGGTAATGCTAACCGCTAACCTAGGGGGTTGGGGGGGGGGGGGGGGGGGGGCAGACTGGAGAATACATGAAACGATTTGTACAAGATGAACTGACGTCGTTGCATTATTGATCACGAATGGCACGGGTTTGAATCGGCCGAAGGTTTGCAGCGTCTGCATCATCCCCGTGTAATGATGTTACAGCTGATAACATCTTGTAGTTTGGACATTTTAGACGTAGAAACCTTGACGCAGAGTCTAGCTTGGGTCGGGGCTACGGAGATATAATGAGAGCCCTAAGGAATAGAGAGCCTCCGCTACAGGAGCATTCGGATTGAAAGCCAACATCAAAAAGACGTATTATCTGTTTATTTTATCGGTTAACGACGCGACGCCTCTGAAGAGGCCTGCCGCTGAGCGATACGTCAAGGAGGAAGGCTATCTCCGCCTCGTTATCGAGAGTTACGTCGTCGATATCTCTAATCTGTTCTGCTATCACTCACAGCCAGGGGTAGGGGTGATACCGCGGCGTGGGAGAGGAGGGAGAAGGATTTTTTTGAGCAGTGGGAGATAAAACGGAGAGAACACAACCTCACAACGACGCCTCGCTTGATTGTACGTTTGAGATTGTGACGTCTTTTGTGATGACTGAAAATAGTGTTGTTTTTGGTCTCTGTAGAGTCATAGAAATATAATTTATATACATATATATATATATAGTGGTGGGAGTGACTGGTTGATAAAATATTTTTAAAACAATAAATCTCCCTTGTACCCCACAAATGGACAATAAAGTTTGGAGGGTTTTGAAGGGAAGTGGGGTCTGACCAGGTTCTCCATGTCTGTGCGTGAGAGCATGTAGGTCCTCATGTTGGTGTTCTGGTGCAGCAGGGTGTAGAGGAGGAGGGTGGCCTGGTCCGAACGCTGCTGCTCACACAGAGCTGTGTACAGGCTGTTGAAGTTGATCTGGAAGGTGTGGGGCAGCTCCGTGGGCAGAGGAGACGTATCTGTAGACAGGCAGGCACACACACACACACACACACAGACACACACACACACACACACACACACACACAGACACACAGACACACACACACACACACACGTAAACCAACAAGACTCGGGCTCGATCTTTCATGTTTTTTTTGTTTTGTTTTGTTTTTGCTGCTTGCAGCTTCAACCCGCAACGAGATCTCGTGGCCAGATCTCGCGCTACAAGAATGTATCATATCTCACGCAACGACCAGGCTTAAAGGCAGATGTCTGGGTGCATTTTGGATGTAAAAATGATGACGATAGAGATGAGCAGGACAAAAGCAAAGCCATATGCAAGCTGTGTAAATTTAGTGGAAACACCACCAATCTACGGAACCACTTATTGAGGCATCACCTTGACGTGAAACATGGAAAAGCGGATCCGAAACAAGCCTCGCTGATAAAGACGTTTGGTTGCAAATTACAATCAAATTCTCCGCGTGCCCAACAAATTACTACAGCGTCGTCAGTGTACTAGAACCACGCTACGTGTTACCGGCACGCAAACAGTTGAGTGAAGTGATAGTCCCAGACATGTCCGCGCAGGTGAAACGTGACATTGCAACTTCACTCCAGCCAGCAGAGAGAGTTGCCATAACGTGTGACAGCTGGACATCCAGAGCAATGGACTCGTACCTGACAATCACTTGCCACTTTATCAGCGAGGCTTGTTTCGGATCCTCTTTTCCATGTTTCACGTCAGGGTGATGCCTCAATAAGTGGTTCCGTAGATTTGTGGTGTTTCCACTAACTTATTGTTACTGTATACTACAGTATTTTAATAATCATTGATTTTCCAATTATGTTTATTACTGAATAAAATCTTCCAATCTCCAAAAAGTGAGAAAGCAGTAATAAAGGGCTTTAGTTTCATGGACATTATGGTTGACAATGTGTTTTTTTGTTCCCCAAAATACCCTCATCTATTGCACTATTTTCGTTAGAGTTTTGCACATTTTTATTTTGTATATATATATACAGTATATATATTATGCAAATAAGCTATTTGAGACAGTCCTGAGGGATATGTGATGTCTTGTTTACCGATAGGCTATGTTTGTAGCCCCTTTATTTACACTGGCTGCAGTAAAGCACGTTAAAAAGCACTTTTTGTAGTGTCTGATTTAGCAAAATGTTGGTCAATGATGTTCATTTATGTTCCAATAAGAAGTACATTCATGTTACTGCTTTGGAGTCAATTCTTAATGTAAACATTGATATGTTTAACAATGCTACATGTTATCGGGTTCCTTGAACCATTTATAGCATTAGTTCTGAGAATCTCTTCATATTCAAGGAAAATTGATATTGTAACTAAATCGAATCGGAATCGAATCGAATCGTGAGCTGTGAATCGGAATCGAATCGTTTTGGGAAATCAGTGGCGATACCCAGCCCTAAACAAGACTGACAGTTGAGAGCAGGACTTGTGCTAGCTGCTTGCTCTATGTAGTGAATAGCCGTAGGCAATCCCGGATATCTGAAGCCACGCCCCTCTACTGGGGTTCCCTGTTGACCCTCACTACAAACAGCTTACCATTGGCCACTTTCGACAGCTGTTGCTCTAACTGTTTCAATAAACCTTTTCATGGGTTTGGGGCATCATTATCCAAATAGTTAGCAGTCATCACCATCAATCACCATCATAGTTAAAAGACGATTGGAAACCCCATTGGAGACACACACTTCTGTACCGCAGTAGAGAGCTGTGAGACGTCACGCCATGAGTATCTATACTGCTATCTATACTGCGCCTGAGCGGGCAGGCAGGCAGGCCCCCTCACCTTGTGTGTTCTTGAAGCAGGTGACCGCCTGTCTGTAGGGGTTGGGCCAGTCCGGACCGTCCGTCAGATTCGCTAGAACCAAGAGCAGCAGCAGACTCTGATTGGACAGGGGCAGCGGGTTCTGGTCCTGCTCCACACCTGGCTTACTGCCGGCACCGCCCAGCGTGAACACACTCCACAGCCCGCCTGGAACACACAGGGAAACATATTTTTTTTTTTTTACATTTGAATCATTTAGCAGACACTCTTATGCAGAAGAGACAGACAGACAGACAGACAGACACACATACACACATGCACACATACACACATACACACACACACACACACACACACACACACACACACACTCACACACTCACACACTCACACAAGTGAAACAACTATACATCACAATCATCGCAATTTCCCAAGTAAAGTATTTTACGCACACAGACACAGACACACAATCAGTACGCTTTAACAGCTCACGATTGATGTCGTACAACATCCCCGTCATGACTGAGGTACTCTAAACAGGCCGACAGAGAAACACTCCAGAGAGATGTGAGAAGCCTTGTTAATCAGCGGTGTTAACACCGTCAACGTATTGACCACAGCAATTTACCCACATTGATTGGTATTACTTGGCCTAATGTGAAACAACCGTACATCACAATCACTACTAAGTACCACTTTCAAGAAGTCTTTTACACACACGCACAAGCACACAGACACAAGCACACAGACACAAGCACACAGACACAAGCACACAGACACAAGCACACACGCACAAGCACACACACACACACACACACACACACAAGCACACAGACACAAGCACACAGACACAAGCACACAGACACAAGCACACAGACACAAGCACACAGACACAAGCACACAGACACAAGCAGAAAGAATGTGGGAATGTCACAAAAAAGAAACGGAATGTGGAAAAATGTAGAAGAGGAAACCGTCATTTCGTTCCATGCATGAATGAGCCCGTCCTTCGATTTCTATATGCTCTGAATACCTTCTACAGTACTACACTGCACTGAGGAAAGAAACGAATAGAGTCTTTCAAAGTGGCAATGGATCTGTCTCCATCTAGAGGTCCAAGACGGAACTGAACAGAAGAAAAGGACATTTTCCCCAGCGAAGCCGAGCAGTCCCAATCAATGTGGGTAAATTGCTGTGGTCAATATGTTGACGGTGTTAACTCCTCTGATTATCAAGGCTTCTCTCATGTGTTCCTCTGTCAGCCTGTATTGAGTACCTCAGTCGTGATTGGGGGATTTTGTACGACGTCAATGTGAGCTGTTAACTCACTAACTGCCAGAGAATTCCGGAACACTCACCACCTAGTGTGCCAAGTTTATGTGGTATTTACCTAGCAACAACATTTTGAAGCAACATAATTCCGATGCATTTTTGGTGTATTAAGTCACCCTTTGCACTCTAGAATGTTGACTATATGGGCGACCCTCTGCACTAAACGAGTTAAAGCAGACTGACTGACTAACAGGATGTGTGTGTGTGTGTGTGTGTGTGTGTGTGTATACGTGTATGCGTAGGATGTGTGTGTGTGTGTGTATGTGTGTATGTAAGATGTCCATGATGGGTATATAATATGGTGTGTGTGTGTGTGTGTGTGTGTGTGTGTGTGTGTGTGTGTGTGTGACAGGGCTTGACTCCAAGTTTAATGCCCTGTGGCTGGCCTGTATGGATCTGGTGGGCAGAGAGCTGCCACAATGTCTCAGCCAACGGACATAAACGAACAGCCTCTGCAGGAGAGAACAACATTAAGAACAACCCAGCCCCAGCCTCTATCCCCAGCCCCAGCCTCTATCCCCAGCACCAGCCTGTCCCCAACCCCAGCCTCCATCTCCAGCCTCCATCTCCAGCCTCCATCTCCAGCCTCTATCCCCAGCCTCCAACACCTTTTTCTCTACCAGCCGATGATTCAGAGCCTCTACTGCCCAGCACCATTCCTAATACCCTGCATGGTGTGGTATCATGGTGTGGTATCATGGTGTGGTGTCTGATGGGGGTGGGACAGGAACAGTGGAAGAGGGAGAGAAAGAGAAAGGCAGAGAAAGGGAGGGAGGGAGAGAGAGAGAGAGGGAGGGAGGGAGAGGGAGAGAGAGAGAGAGGGAGGGAGAGGGGGGGGGAGAGAGAGAGAGAGTGAGGGGGAGAAAGAGATAAGCAGCCCTTGTGACTGACCTCTGTTCATCACTGGCACCAGAGAGACTAGACCGATGGTGTCAGAGTCCGGCCCTGGCAGCCGTGCTTCCTGACTGACTCTCCTCCCTCCCTCCCTCCCTCAATCCCTCCCCCCCACCATCCCTCCCTCCATCCCTCCCTCCGTCCCTCCCCTTCGCTGGCCTGCCTGCCCTGCCTGTCTTGCCCACCACACAAACACAATAATGCAATATGGCATGTACTTCTCTGGCCTGGAGAAGAA
>NC_137689.1:64816955-65074455 GCF_963989245.1 Nansenia antarctica | reverse complement strand
TGCAGTTGTCCTTCACGCTCATCCGAAACCAGACACACAGACACACACAGAAACGCAGACAGAGAGACATACAGACACACAGACACACACAGAAACACAGACAGAGAGACATACAGACACACAGACACACACAGAAACACAGACAGAGAGACATACAGACACACAGACACGCACAGAAACACAGACAGAGAGACATACAGACACACAGACACACACAGAAACACAGACAGAGAGACATACAGACACACAGAAACACAGACAGAGAGACATACAGACACACAGACACACACAGACACACAGACAGAGAGACATACAGACACACCACACACACAAACGTAGGGTCAGGAGGGGGATTCTTTTTTTCCTCCAGATTACAGGAACACACACACACTTTTAATTGGAAATGTGGAAGCAAGTGGGAACAGAGACAGAGTGTGCTTATTTATCTCCCTGCTTGTTTGCAGAGGAGTAAATGAATTAACTAAGACATGGTGGCCACGGTCCAGGAGCTCACAGACGCCGGCACGCTCGTTTACCAACCACAAACATGCACACTGCATAGCACATTAGTACAGGCGGGAAATAAACATGCTTCTGACACGCACGCACGCACGCACACAGACACATACCTTGATTGTTGGACTCAGGTTCTTCTGTTTTAGCGCACGCACACAGACACCCACACACCCACCCACACACCCACACACCCACACACCTCCAGAGACGTCATGTACCACATATATGTATACTCTGTGGAGCCATGTCCAGTTGATTATTAATAGCCTTGGTCGGGCTGCTATCTGACAACCAGGGCTCGGAACGCTATGCCAACTATTCCCAACGAGAGTCCGGGACAATGCTTTTCTATATGTGTCCAACAGAGATGGACAACTCAACTGAAAGAGCGTGACAACTATATTCCAGTGTGACAATCGTACATGTCCATGCACGCCGATCTACAGGACGTGCCGTCTGGCCATAATTCACAGTGTCGTCAGACATATTTCTGTGTCGTCCTCTCGGACTAAGAGGTCATGTTAATCCTCTGATGCGAAGCCACGCGCTGCAGACAGAGGAGATATGGAGTACAGTACACAGGGATTTGGGGGGAGAGATTGACAGTAGATGTAGAGAGGGCCTTTGTGTCTGTGCTCTCTGAAGTATTCATAGTGTTTATTGGGCAATATACAGTAGTCTGCTGGAGGGGGGAGGAAGAGAGGGACAAGAAGGGGATTGGGTGTGTGTGTGTGTGTGTGTGTGTGGCTGGGGGGGGATCTAAGCATGAATGCCACTAAATCTCTAGGAAGACATACAGTGCTGCTTGAAAGAATGCGAACCCCTTGTGCAATTATAGAATTATTTTTATTTTTTGCATAAAATCTTTATTTGTTTATTTGTTTATTAGTCTTTTTTATCTGACATAACAGGTTTATATTTAACAATTCCATATGTTGGTTTAGAGGGAATAATGCATGTAGTAGAAAAACTAAATTATAAAGAAATTAGTGCAGCAAAATACACCATGCCGAGAGGAGATCTCAGAAGACATCAGGAAGAGGTTAGTAAGAGCACATCAGTCTGCAGAAGGCTATATAAGAACTCGGCATAGAAGTGGACACCATTCCCAAATATCCCCAAGAGTACAAGAAAAATAAGAAATAAGGTAAAAACCAAGGCAAACATAATATTTAGAGATTTGCAGACCTCCCTTGCTGCATCTTAGGTAACTGTGCATGCTTCAACAATAAGAAGAACACTGAATCAAAATGGCATTTGTGGGAGGGTTGCTAGGAAGAAGCCTCTGCTGTCAAAAAATAACCAAACTGCCCTTCTTAACTTTGCCGGAGACCATCTGGAAATGCGTGAAGGTTTCTTTAAGTCCATTCTCTGGACAGATGAGTGCAAAATTTAGGCCTTTTTGGTCACAATGAAATCCACTATGTTTGGCGAAAACCCAACACTGCCTACCACTAAAAGGACCCCCCTCAAACCTCACTCAATTGGCTCACTTCTATAAGGAGGAGCAGGCAAAAATATCTCAAAACAGATGTCAGAGACTAGTGGCTATACGAGACGTTTACAGTACTACAAGTTATCGCTGCTAATGGGGGTGCCAAAAGCTATTGACTGAAGAGGTTCACTTATTTTTGCACCTGCACTAATTTCTTTATAATTTAGTTTTCCTACTACACACATGATTCCCTCTAAACCAACATATGGAATTGGTAAATATAAACCTGTTATGTCAGATAAAAAAGACTGGTTCTGATTAAATAAAGATTTCATGGTAAAAACTAAAGAAATCTGTAATTGCACAAGGGGTTCACACACTTTCAAGCAGCACTGTATCAGTGGCTTTGGCCTGTGTGACACACACACACACACACACACACACACACACACACACACACACACACACACACACACATCCACTTCCTGTGCAGCCACGTTTGTCAGCTGTTTTGCTCTTTTTATTCTTCTCTCTCCTGGACAGGAAGTCAAACAGGTGGCACCGCAGACTGGCATCCGAACGAACGAACACACTCTCTCTCTAAAGACTGATGTTCACGAATAACGGAGCATCGCCTTAAATATTTTCTCTGGTCATACAATTAGCCTGAATTAAGTTAATTTACGAACGGTAAGTTTAAAGTCTTTACAAACTATCTGTAAACATGGCGGACACCAACGATAACATTACCATCATTTAGCTGGCGGCCAACAATTGTACGTTATCGTGTTAACATTAGCATTGATGTTAGGTAGCTTTCTGGTGCTAACTTTAGTGATGTTGACAGTAGATACTCGTTAACTAACGTTGCCATTTTCATCTTTTAAAATTCGTTAAAATGAACGTTAATTCATCCCATCCCAATCATCTATAAACATGATTATTACCTGTTTTGTTACACGTGGCTGTGTGTTGAATAATATTCTTTAGAGTACCAATCAAGCCGCAATTATAACGTTTTGCAACGACTTGCTCCGCTATTTTTAGATTGGAATGTTCAGACACTCGTACAACTGTCAGCGCATGCGCAAAACATGCCGGCATCGATAAGAGGAATCGATAACCTCTGAGACAATTTGTTACCAGTTCTCAACGGAAACCGGTTCTCGATTCCCATCCCTACCCCCACCACCCCCTTTCCAATCCCCACTACTTCCACTCCCTGCAATAAACTTGATTAATCCACCCCCCCCCCCCCCCGCCACCCAGCCCCAGAGGACAGAGAACAGGTAGCTGAGCGAACGGCAGGTCGACGGACAGACAAACAGAAGGACAGGACAGCAGCAGGGCCAGGGACAGAGAGACAGGCCGACAGAGAGACAGGATAACAGTCAGATAGACAGCAGCAGAGCCATGGCCCAGGCAGGCAGGGTGCTAATCCCCACAGCAGACGCAACGTCAGCCAGAGACACTTTATCTTGAGACATTAAAATTGCAGCGGAATCAGGACCGCTCTATCTGAGCCAGGTTTCTCTGTTGGGGAAAACCCAGACGGGGTTGTGTGTGTGTGTGTGTGTGTGTGTGTGTCTGTGTGTGGCTACAGATTCACATTCGCTGCAGCCGTGTTCAGCAGATTAGCCTACATGACGGTACTAGCCTTCCACCAATCACAAGTCGACAGATACAGTAGAGCTGGAGAGGTCTCCAGATCTGACGTCACAACCAATTGGAACCACTCTCATTGGAAAGCCTGTTTTATAAGATAATGAACCTTCTAGATTGTAATTTGGCATTGAGCAACGGAGTGTACCATAATGACAGGGGACGTAACTACACCCTGTACACAATTACAACTCAGTGTAGTTTGGCGACAGATTTCAAAGCCTCTCTGTGTTTCTATGGAGACAAATAAGAGGACTATGATAATCATAAACTATGAATCCATGAATGCCCTGACTATAGTCCACTGGAGATGAAAACATGGCCTGCACAGTCCCAGCTCTGGTGGCTGGTTGACTGGCTGGCTGACTAAGAGGGACTTAGTGGGAATGCCCCACTTGAGATCACATAGGGAAATGAGTAAGACTTGTCTGCACATACTCTACTACTCCCTATGATTTATAGGATGAAACTCTGTGTGTGTGCATGTGTGTGTGTGTGTGTGTGTGTGAGATAGAGAGATAGTATGTGTGTGTGTGTGTGTGTGTGTGTGTGCGGGGGGGGTGGGTGGGGGGGCGTGTCAGTATGTGTGTGGGTGTTTCTGAGACGCTGCCAAATAACAGGTGGGCAAAAGCAAAACCAACTCCAAATAGATCGGAGGCAGTAACTAGTATTCCATGGGTTGAGTCATCACAACTACCACCCACAGCACCAGCCACACAAACACACAGAGGTCCCATGTGTATTAGCCTAGCCTAGCGTGCCTGTCCATGAGTACCAGATGTATTAGGCTAGCCTAGCGTGCCTGTCTGTGAGTCCCAGATGTATTAGCCTAGCCTAGCATGCCTGTCCGTGAGCCCCATATGTATTAGCCTAGCGTGCCAGCCTGGGAGTCCCCTTGTCCGTTGGGGAGGGAGGGAGCCTCGGCCCAGGTCTCCAGGGCTTGTTTCTGCCACATTACACACTTTGTCTACAGTATATCCTGGACGGACGGACGGACGGACACACACACACACACACACACACACACACACACACACAGTCTCCAGGCTGTGTGTTTCCGTCACCCAACACAGGGAGAGAGACAGTGGTCTGTGCCGGCAGACGCCCCGGCGTTGTGGATGTGACTCAGCCAACATCGGATACGCCGTCTATCTATCAGAATGTGTGTGTGTGTGTGTGTGTGTGTGTGTGTCAGACAAATGTCTGTTTACGCACGTCATAGCTCCTGTGTGTGTGTTTGCAGATATGAATGTGTATGTTTGTGTGTGCATATATGAATGTGCATAAGAGAGTGTGTGTGTGTGTGTGTGTATATGTGTGTGTGTGTGTGTGTGTGTGTGTGTGTGTGTGTGTGTGTGTGTGTGTGTGTGTGTGTGGGAGGGAGGAGGCAGACACTGAGGCTCTGGGGGATTACAGTGGACAGAGCATAACTCAGAGCTGTGATCAGGACAGGCAAGGCCACAGACAGACAGTCCGGCTGCTGATGGCCTGCTGATAGGCGTCTGCTACCAACAAAGAGCACTTATCTGTGGGAAACCCATGAGAGCCTTTCCATTCAGACACAGCCTCTCTCTCTCTGACTTTCTGACTTTCTCTCTCTCTCTCTCTCTCTCTCTCTCTCTCTCTCTCTCTCTCTCTCTCTCTCTCTCTCTCTCTCTCTCTCTCTCTCTCTCTCTCTCTCTCTCTCTCTCTCTCTCTCTCTCTCTCTCTCTCTCTCTCTCTCTCTCTCTCTCTCTCTCTCTCTCTCTCTCTCTCTCTCTCTCTCTCTCTCTCTCTCTCTCTCTCTCTCTCTCTCTCTCTCTCTCTCTCTCTCTCTCTCTCTCTCTCGTCCAACATCTACGGAACATGATTTCATTTTCCATTGCTTTACTGTATTTTGCCATATTTTTCTACCTCCACCAGCCTCCCCTGCGTTCTATCATTCTGAAAACAAACTGGAAACCAACTCAAAGAGAGGAAATGGACGTTCAATGTGAAAACATGAATGTGTATGTGTGTATGTGTGTGTGTGTGTGTGTGTGTGTCAATGTGTCTGTACGGCCAATCCAGCTGAATGAACAAAGCCCAAACAGACCAACACCAACACAAACACACTGTGTTCATCCCTGATCCTCTCAGCCAGACAGTTCCCTTTAACAACCCCTCCCGGCCCCCCGCCCCCCACGACTGTGTCCATGCAGTGTGAGGCTTCACACTGTACAAACACCAGTCATTCTTCGGGCTGCCAGAGAAGCCCCCGTCCTAAATAGAGACATCAGTGTTAAGGGTACTAGAGGGCTGATTTAGTAGCAGGGCTTCATTGTGTGTGTATGTGGTGGTTGCTGCTGCCGTGCATACAGAAGACTGATTTATCACTGGAATGGAGGAAGCATGAACAAAGCAGATAGAGGGGGAAGTAGCTAGGACCCTACCGAAGGAGAGAGGAACTCACAAACACACACAGACGTTACACACACATGCACATAAACACCTGCCTGGTCAAGGCTACAGTCACACATGCAGGTATTGTATTGTAGAGGAGTAGGAGAGACAGGGCAGTTCCTCTTTCTGACTGGGCCCCTCAGTGGAGCTGTGAATGAGAGACATTATGGGCTAATATCAAGAGACCCACACACACACACACACACACACACACACACACACACACACACTGAGGAGCTTTCACTGCTGCAAATGAGCAAGGCGCGCTGGTCTGACCTCCAGCTGAACCTGCAGCCTCCAGTGGGCTGTGTGTAAGGCCCTGTGTGCCGATAGAGAGGTGGAGACTGGGGAAGAGACTGACGAGAAACACACACACGCACACAGACATGTACACACACACGTACACACACATATACACACACACACACACACACTGTATAGAGAGGGAAATATAGGAGAAGGAACTATAGCAGAGAAGAGGGGGTAGAGAGAAAAAAAGAGTGTACAGTAGAATATCTCCCACAAGCCCCGTCTCCAACACCCAGAGAAAGCTACGCTGGGCTCATATTTCGTCAAATACATTTGTGAAAGTAGCTTACAGACGACGAAGTGCAAGTAAGTGGGAAGCTATTTTAAATTGTGTGCGTATCGGCAATTATTCACGAGGGCAGAGGATCTTGTTAGACTGTGCCGAAAATATCGTAAGACCCTGAACATGTTGAGCTCAAATCAATAAAGACAATGTGCGTGTGTGTGTGTGTGTGAATGCATGCATGTGCATAAGCATGTTTGTTTGTGTTTGTGTTTGTGTGTGTGTGTGTGTGTGTGTGTGTGTGTGTGTGTGTGTGTGTGTGTGTGTGTGGTTGAGAGGGCTTAACCAGCCACATCCCTGGGCACTGACAGTTTCCCACACTCCAGGCGATCCTGAGGGAAGCGACCATGAATCAGTGTTGACTCGGAGCAGCGCTCAACCCCTTCCTTCTGACACACTGAGATCCCACACACAACACTTTGCTCACTTCAACACCAACTGTTAACTGCTGTAATAATAACCCAATCCTAAACATAACGATGGTCTCACACACACACACACACACACACACACACACACACACACACACACACGCAACCTATGATATTTCCACAAATGAATCACCAGAGATGCCTTTAAACAGAGATATTGCTATTGCAAACACAGTGGGGAGAAACTAAGGCTTTTAAGAACACAATTAAAAAAACAACACTTCTCGGCAGAGAGAGGTTTGTCAAGAGAGCCTTGGTTGCCCTGGCAACAAACTCTTTGCTGTGTGGGCAGTGTTTCCAATAGTAGACTTTGTGAAAATCATGGTGGTAGGGAGTGGACAAGAGATGGTTATGTGTGTGTGTGTGTGTGTGTGTGTGTGTGTGTGTGTGTGTGTGTGTGTGTGTGTGTGTGTGTGTGTGTGTGTTGTGGTTACACTCTGGTTCAATAGATGAGCCCAGTTACGGAAAAGCCCTGCCCAACTAAGAACATTGTGAAAGGAAAAAACGTGTTTGAACCCGAACTTATCAACCCCAGTCCAATTAGGATTTGGGAATGGCTACTGGCTATAATTGGACATTGCTACAAGACCTCGTCATCTTGAGCCATCAATGATTTCAACAAGGTGCCAATCGGGGCAGACAGAACAGATGGACTGTGAGACATTGTAAGCGTCAGTCTGACATTGCACTGTTTAGTCTGGTGGATGGAGTAATAGGCTTTGGAGCCTCACAGATGCTCATTAAAATGAAATGCATCCTTATCCTCTCACAATAACACATATCCAGTATCGTCAGGCATCGTGTGTGTGTGTGTGTGTGTGTGTGTGTGTGTGTGTGTGTGTGTGTGTGCGAGAGAGAGAGATAAAGAGAGAGAGAGAGAGACAAAGACAGTGTATATGTCCAGTATTAGCAGTCTTGTCTATAATGGTCCCATATGAAAGACACAGACAGCTAGCCTGACATCAGTACAACGACTATTGGCAAGTCTGAGACGTTTAACTAATCCTATAAATTCATTAAAGGTTCAGACAAGACAGAATATGATGACTCACCGGCCATTACATGGTGATGTCATTTCCTATCGCTTTCAGATTCACCCTCACTTACAACTGCAGACCCAGGTGTCCTCTACTCAACTACTACTGCATCACGTGTGTGTGTGTTTGGTGCATGTCAGTGTGTGTGTGTGTGTGTGTGTGTATTAGTGTATGTTCGTGTATTAGTGTATGTTCGTGTATTAGTGTATGTTCGGTGCATGTCAGTGTGTGTGTGTGTGTGCGTGGTTGTTGTGTGTCAGTGTGTGTGTATTTGTTACATATCAGTGTGTGTCTGTGTGTGTTCGGTACATGTCAGTATGTGTATGGTACATGTCAGTATGTGTCAGTGTGTCAGTGTGTCAGTGTGTGTGTGTGTGTGTGTGTGTGTGTGTGTGTGAGTGGTAGATGTCAGTATGTGTCAGTGTGTGTGTGTGTGTGTGTGTGTGTGTGTGTGTGTGTGTGTGTGTGTTCGGTACATGTCAGTGTGTGTGTGTGTGTTCTGTACATGTCAGTATGTGTCAGTGTGTGTGTTCGGTAAAATGTCAGTAGTGTCAGTGTGTGTGTGTGTGTGTGTGTGTGTGTGTGTGTGTGTGTGTGTTCGGTACATGTCAGTGTGTGTGTGTTCTGTACATGTCAGTATGTGTCAGTGTGTGTGTTCGATAAAATGTCAGTAGTGTCAGTGTGTGTGTGTGTGTGTGTGTGTGTGTGTGTGTGTGTGTGTGTGTGTGTGTATGTGTGTGTGTTTAGTCTAGCACTTACTTGCTACGCCTGAGGCGAGGCCGTAGAGCAGCCCTCCTCCGTCTGCCTGGGACTGGAAGATGTGCGTGGCGGGGGGCGGGCACTTCTCCTGTCTGATGAAGTTGTACAGCAACGTCTTCACCAGGCGGCTGGTCAGGTCCAGACTGACAGGTGGAGAGAGAGAGAAAGTCACAAACACAATAACAATAACAATAATAACAATAATAGATTTAATTTAAAAGCGCCTTTTTCAAACTCAAGGACACTGTACAGAAAACAAAGAGAACAAAACAAACAAACATAGCATAGCACACACACAGACACAAAAACACACACACACACACACACACACACACACACACACACACTAAGGCCTAATGACATTCGTTGTGGCTTTGCTTCATCTCTATGTACATAGTACATGATTAACATGACAGGGAGAAAACCCTAACCCTTTAATGAGTCATTTTAATTAGTTCATTCATCAGTTACCGTAAATCAATGCATTTACTGAGGGTAGACCCAGGGGAGTGTTCTCTTTATGTTGAAATATGTCTCGAAAAAGAGAGAGAGAGACTGGAGTTGACTGTGGTTAATAACTGTTTTTGGACGTCTTTCTGGGAAAGTTGTTAAAAAAAAACATGTGAAAATAGCTTGCACAGATACAGGAACAATGCCCAAGAAAAGTGGTGGGCTTCCGCTTGTTTTTGTTTGACTTTGAGAGAAACACATCAACTCTATTGTGAGAGGCTGGAGCGGACTGGAGGCTTAGAGAATCAGCATGTGTGTATATGTGTGAGAGTCTGTGTGCGTGTGTGTAAGTGCTTGCGTACATGTGTACGTGTGTGTGTGCATATGTGTGTACGTGTGTGTTATTGCGGGGCTTGTTTTCTGGCTGATGCAGAGCAGAGCAGAGCTTTTCCTGTGTGCCCTGGCCAGCATCCCACTGGACCCCAGACCCACCCACTCTGCTTCTGCTCTCGCAACAAATGCTCCTCCGCCGGCCAGGCAGCAGGAACGCTTACATAACCGGAGCACTCCCTCCCTCCCGGTCCCTGGGCCGTATCCTTACGCCACAGTGAGTCAGTGTGTGTGTGGCGTAAGGATATGGTTAATGAGACAGGTTAGAGCCCAGACCCACTAGGGATAAGGTTGGCTCCTCGGTGCCAGACATCTTGTCTGGGGCGGCTTATTCGGGGAACGTGAGAACATGGCGGTACTCAGAATGCTGTCTGGAACACTCAGAGTCTCGTCATATCAGAATGTAATATAGTGGTCATTCCAAGAAGACAGGGAGACAGGGAGACGAGCCTTTGGCAAGGAGGCTGCTTGGTCAGGGGTGTGGGATTGTGTCATTGTGGTCAAAGTAATAGTGGAGACAAGACCAGCCATTCTAAATCAACCTCTATCCCCTATATCTCACTGGAAGGGACCCTACCCGGTGCAAAAACCACCCCTAGCCCTACAGACAATACAACATGTTTATTTCTTCGAATGGGGGGAGCAAATTTCAGACAAATGGGGGGGCTCCAAGTGAAACATCTTGGGCACCCCTGCCTTAGACTATGGAAAGATAGAAACCGGAGGAATGGAATTAAATCAAACACACATCTAAATGTTCCAGGCATTACAATGAGGCCCATCCTCCGGTTTCTACCTCCCCCAGCCTCTACTGCATATAACGTTGATTTGAACGGGCATGTCTGTTCTACTCATTCTAATTCTACGGCCCCTACTCCCCCCTGGACACTGGAACGACTAGATAAGCCTAGGTCTGAGCAATATGGTCAAAGCATGGGATGGTGTCGTCACAGAGCCAGATCACAGCAGGGAGACGGAGAGGGGGTGGAGAGCAGCCAGCCCCACCCTGGTGTGTGTTGACGTCAGAGGAGGAGGATGACTCCACTCACCATCTGCCCTTCATCATGTACTGGTAGATGAGGCCTTGCCTGAGGATGTCCTTGTGGAAGAGCTGGTAGGAGAGCAGCACCAGCAGGGTGGTCACCGCCTCAAAGAGGATGCTGTAGGTGATGTCCCTGTGGCCAAAAACACACACAAATACACACACAGCATGTTATGGTTTTGATATGTTATAGTTGTTGTTTGGAAGGGAAATGTTCTGTTCATTTTGTTTTGCATACCTCGGTATTGCTCCACTTGAAATAAGTAATGACTTGTAAAAGTGTTTATGAATAATACATTATAGATATACAATAATAACAATAAATTTATTTTGTACAGCGCTTTTCTCAGTACACTTTACATCCGTTGAGAAAGCAATCGATAATAATGAAGAAACACAATAAAAACCAAAAGCACAGACAGCGTAGAAGTCGGGTAGTGATAGACCAAGATAGAGGAAAAGGAAAGGACATGAGAGGATCCCTCATCCGAGGAAGGTGTGTTTCAATGGATCCCTCATCCGAGGAAGGTGTGTTTCGATGGATTATATTGTGTAAATTGTCGTCGTAATTAATTTATAATTAATGATTGCTTGGTCCATGTTTGTAAGCAGGCCTCCTCTAAGAAAGGGACCATGGTATCAGTAGGACCCCCTGCCTAAATAAAGTTGTAATATTAATAATAACGTGCTGTGGGTTCTGGTAAGCAAACAGGCGGCTGAGTTCTGTATATTGGATTTGTTTTGCCCAGCCATCACCCTTTGCTTACTAATTAAGCGACATGGAGGTCAAGGAGGATGCTGAGGGATCCGGCATCAGAGGAGACGAGCAGTAGTTCATTAGACCTTCATGAAGCCTTTATAAGGGCCTGCTTAGATGCTTCACAAGTCATTCCCGTGCTAATTCTTCTATAGCCTATGAAAGGTGGGTATTAAAAAAGCCCTTAAATCGGGTACTTTGTATCCTACACCATAGAAATGTATGATCTGCTCTGCTCTCAACCTCCCCAATACAACACACATGAACTCACAAACAGAATGGAATAAACACAGTAGTGAAACTGTTATGCAGAGGACCATAGCTAGGTAACTATAGCCAGCTCTTTCCATAGATGTTCAATAGGATTCAGATCAGGGCTCATAGAAGGCCACTTCAGAATAGTCCAATGTTTTGTTCTTATCCATTCCTGGGTGCTTTTAGCTGTGTGTTTTTGGGTCATGATCCTGTGGGAGGACCCATGACCTGCGACTGAGACAGAGCTTTCTGACACTGGGCAGTACGTTCCGCTCCGCTATTTTTCTACCCTTCACACTATCCTTCTGTTCAATCTGCGTCCAGGGAGGTTGGCTACAGTCCCACGGACCTTAAACGTCTTAATCATATTTGCAACTGTAGTCACAGGAACATCAAGCTGCTTGGAGATGGTCTTATAGCTTTTAACTTTAACATGCTTGTCTATCATTTTCTTTCTAATCTCCTCAGACAACTCTTTCCTTTGCCTTCTCTGGTCCATGTTCAGTGTGGTGCACACGATGATACCAAACAGCAGAGTGACTACTGTTCTCCATTTAAATAGGCTGGATGACTGATTATAAGATTGAAGACGTGTGATACCAATTAAAGAAAACAGTTAGTTCAGGCCATTTTAGAATATAATGTATCTCTTTTCACAGTTTCTGGTGGATAGATGATTCACTTACTTTGACTTAGACAAATGTATTTGTTTTTGACGTTCTGGAATAAGGCGTCTGCTAAATGCCAAAAATGTAAATGTAAATGTCTTTCTGACACCGTATGGCCCACAGCATGAAGTGACTATATTGTGCATCTCCATGCCAATTAACTGTATTTCTGTGGTACAAGTGAGAGTCCCTTCAGCGTCACCAGTGTCTCCCCCCCCACTGTGCCCCCCATTGTTCCCCTCTTCCTGTCCCCTCAAACAGTTCCGCCTCCCTTCCGCCACCCGTGATTTCATATGGCATGGATGCCTTTCACTTTCATGCGGACGTGGGGGCTATTTTTACTCACGCTTCTCACTTAGTGAGGAGGTGTGATTGAACTGTCAGAGCCCACACCATCGTGCCACACAGACAAGCACACGTGCACACACACAAACACACTCGTGCACAGACACAGACACACACACACACACACACACACACATGCACAGGCGCACAGACACACACACACACACACACACACACACACACGTCTTCCTCTTGGCATGGGACACATTTTGGAAGACAGATTAGCCTGTATACATATGAAACACATCCATGTCCCTAGGCAGTCTTCTTTGCTTCTCCAGCCTCAGTCGAACACATACTGTACCTCTCAACGCGACTGATGACTAAGACCTACATTGCTAATTGGATTCATGGGGAGAGCGAGTGATGGGTTCTTGTTGGGCCTGGTTTACCATGAAATAATGAGATTAAGCCAGCTTGACCTAATTGCTACGAAATCCAATTAGGTATCATTAGAGGGTTCTCTTGTTCACCTATTTGAGTGACTTACTGCATGTGCGGTCTGCTATCTATCGAAACACAGACTGCATACCAAGCCAACTGTTGTTTTTTTTCCTTCTTTTTTTAAACCACTAAGGACACAATTATTTTCTTTTTAATTTGATGACACATCCCTAACTAGAGGGAGAACCCACAGGAGGCTGGTGTTTTCGACCACTATGTGAACTAAGATTTGTGTTAGAGAATCCAGCCAAACGTCTGAGTGGCTCCTTGCTCACCACTTGAAACCCAGAGCACGTAGATAGGAAATGGGCTGGCGACAACAAAGCGATACAAAACACACACAAAAAACAAGGACGTTGTGACGCTCCAAACAATGAAGAATGTTGGAATGCTGAACCAAGTTATACAACTGGACTTGATGTTACCAAGACCAAGAGAACAAAACAGAGAGAGGAGGACGGAGACTGTGTGTGTGTGTGTGTGTGTGTGTGTGTGTGTGTGTGTGTGTGTGTGTGTGTGTGTGTGTGTGTGTGTGTGTGTGTGTGTGTGTGTGTGTGTATGTCTGTGTGTGTGTGTGTGTGTGTGTCTCTCACTTTCAACCCTCAAATGAAATTGACGGAGTACCTGAACACAAGAACACAAACACTTATAACACAAGTGTCCTTTTAGTCACATATCTTTGGGTAGCATAGAGTACAAACTGTTCTGATGGGGTACATGTTGACATGTTTCTCCATCAACATTCTCTTCTTCTTTTTCCTCCTCCCCCTCATCATGTTCATCATCATCATCATGTTCATCATCATCATCATCATCATCATCATCATCATCATCATCATCCCTGGCTAAATGTGCTCCAGGCATGACAGAAGGGGCTGGAACACAAGGACACCCGGAGCACAGAAGCATATTCCATGAAGAACATGAACATTCCATGGGATCCATTTATATTCATGAGGGGGAGAGAGGCAATCTGGCCCTAGAGCGTGTCCATACTCACAAGAGAGACAGCTCCGAAAGACACACAAACACACACACACACACACACACGCACAAACACACACACCCGCCGCACACACACTTTCACTAACCTTGATAACAACACGGCGTGCTGAAATAATGGTGTTATACAATTACAGAAATGTGTGGCAGGTTAAGCAAACGCACACAATTTTCTCAATGTGTTCTCTGATGAGAATCTGCACCTTGCAAATGACTGTGGAAGCCCTTGAAAGCAGACTGATACTCAGCTCCGGTACTAGTTTCTCTTCCACAGACAATCATCCAGAAGATAGGACTTAATTCCATCCACCCAACCACCAGAGGAATAGGAAGGGAGATGAGCTTATAGACCTATTGAAAACCCATCACAGGGACCTGAAACCTAGTGCAACCACTCAGCGGGTCGATCGCCAACATGGGACAATGATGTTGACCAAATTGCTTTTCACATGACCGTTGTAGGGTGAAAACGGCTCGGGAACAAAAAGGAAAAGTGAAACGTGACCTGGCTTTCGAATCTGTCTATGACTCGGTCCATGTTAGCTGTCTGACCTTATCACCAGATTAATGTCAGAGACATCTGAGAGGTCAAAAACGACGGCGCTCCTCTTACCTCCAAAGAGTTGTAGAGGGCCCACAATGCTGAGATTATTTCAACAAAGTAATATCATTTCAATATGAAATATGTTCTGTATACTGCTACCTGTCAAATGGCAAAAAGTAACACTTGTGTGCGTGCGCTCTCTCTCTCTTTCTCTCACTCACACACACACACAGACAGACACATGCACGGCACTGAGCTGTAGGAGCACAAAGGCGAGAGAGGACAGTGGTAGCAGAGCTGAGAGAATGCCTTTGAAATGTACACCAGCGCCGGGCCAGATCTGGGCTGACAAACCAAGCCCGGCGCCACAGAACCCAACAAAGCCTCCCAAGCCAGAGCGAGACATGCCCAATCAGCACCGCAGAGACACACACACACTGACCATCAGCACCACTCCCCTGGGCATTGGCTCTGTCCATTCCCCCCCGTAACACGGTAATCCAGCGAAGCTCCTCTCCCCTTACCACACTGAGCCCCACCACCCTGTCTCTCCACAGGCCGCCGCCCCCCCCCAACCCGACCTGGCCCCCACCAGATGGCCCATGAGCCCCCTGCTGCAATCGGAACCCAGAGATCCAGTGACCCCTGCCTCTGAACTTCTGCCAGAGACATCCATCTGATAGGCAACGAGACGAGAGAAAGAGAGGAAGAGAAAGAAAGAAAGAAAGACTGGCTGGCTGGCTGGCTGGCACACAGAGAAACAGGGATGCAGGGTGGATGAATGAATTGAAAGACAAAAACAAAAGAGGTTGTCCTTGGTTTGACACCAGAGGAGCTTGTGGACCCATTCATAATGGAGCCCTATGATCTAAGCTCTCTCCCTCTTTAACAACCTTTCGGGGGGGTTGTTTTTGCAGAAGACTGGATCGTCTTACCCCTGTCTACACCTGTCTAGGCTCCAATGCTACTGTGCATATTCCGACAGATGGCACCTTTAAGACTGAGGGATTTATTATACAAGGGTTTTATGTGAAAGGGTGAGGTATAACATTTTAGGCGATGCCATCTAATGACTGATAATAGGCATGGAGATGGTCGATGTAGCGACTTGTGAGCACCCAGAAACACCCTCAAAATGGTGTTTTGTTGGGGCCTCCATCCATATCCCTCAACACCTTTATGCTGAAAGCTTAACTCATTCATCCCCGGTGTTCCCATTAAAACCTCTGGAGGTTTCTAAACCCCCTATGGAGGTCCAGACTGCGCCCACCCCTACGTTGGAGATACTCACAGCAGGGGCACCTCCACGATCAGGTGCACCAGGTTGCACATCAGCTCCTCCAGCAGGTCCTCGCTCCCCACATCTGAAAACAACAGAGGAGAGAGAGGGCAGCCCAATTACCCAACCTGTCTCTGCTTTCACCCACCTTTCAATTAGAGAGCCGCGGCAGCAGCAGGCCCACACTACAATGACCCGGGCAGTTACAAAGGAGCACTTTGTGTCTGTTCTGGTTCAGTGGAGGCCCAGTAGAGACTGGAGACCCAACCTCACAGGCACGACAGATGCACATGAGAAGAGAACAAGGCACACTAGAAAGGCTCAGCCGGAGACATTGAACTCGCCGGCAATTAAATATATATGTGCTATGCATGTTCAATGGCAAGGCCGATTTGAGAGGAAACATAGTCTTTCGTATAGTTAATGGTACTAACAATTTGCATTTAGCGTTTGTAACCTAATAAGATCGGGCCATAAGGCTCCTGTGTATATCAATGGAAATCTTTAACATTAACTTTTCAATGGACACAAGTTTCAAACACTATGGCATAATGCGTAATGCATACACTTGCTGGCAATTAAATATATATGTGCTATGCTATGGATGTTCAATGGCGAAGCCGGTTTGAGAGGAAACATACTCTTTCATACAGTTAATGGAAATAACAATTTGCATTTATCGTTTACCTAATAATATCGGACCATACGGCTCCTGTGTATATCAATGGAAATCTTGAAAATGAAATTTTCTGTGGACATAGGTTTCAAACACTATGGCATAATGCATATACACGAACAGTATTACTCTTTAAATGCATGTCAAATTTCCCGTAACAAACCATCTATCAACCTTTGTTTTCTTTCTAGGCTAGAGAACATGAACACTGGGACATAAAATAACAACTTAAGACTAAAAACAGAGACAACTGGCTTTCCACATTGGCTTTGCATAACCCCTGGCACATCCTCAGTGAACTCCCACCCTCCCTCCCTCCTTCCTTCCTTCAGGGAAAGAGCGAGTATGGAGAGACACAGTGGAGGGTGAAGACAGCCTGTTGGCACCAACCCCTCCTCCATCTCCGACAAGTTCCAATTAAGTGTGTTTCCAGCCTCTCTCTTCCCACTAGCAGCTAAGCCTGGGAGCTGGGGAACTGAGTAGGAACCCACTCTAGAGAAGATACGCCGATGATGTGATGCCGGTTTTCCACATTTCTCTGTGTCACTGGGAGGCTCTGGTCCATTGAAGACAATACCAGATGAGGAAATGGAGTGACTAAACTGGCACAGGTATGAATATGAATGAAGAAAAAGCATCCCATAACCCCCGGTTCACATTGGAATGTTCGTGTCACTTTCCAAAATGTGTGTTTAAAACATCAGTCCCTAAATTAACTCCGGTGGCATGTGTTCTATGCAATTGTGTTTCCCGTCATATATAATTTAATCTTAATTTACTCAATATCAGGGTGTTTACCCAAGCTGGTCTTAATGTTCAGAGAAGCATTCGCACAATACAATGCCTTGGTCTCTCTCACCACTAACTGCTTTACCAAACAGTCTGAGGAGATGAGCTTTTTTCCCCTATTATTTGTGGCTTCAGCCTCCCTGTTCTTTCTGCAATGACACACTGTCCTGGCTCTGTGGTGCAGGACGGAGGGGGAGGGTTGGGGCACTCACCGCAGGAGCCTGGCGCCCTCTCCTGGTAAGAAAACTGTAAGTGCAGCTCCTCTTCGCTCATCTCCCTGATGAAAACTTTGAGCAGGCAGCGGACCATGAATAGGGCGTTGTGGGCCTGCCAGATGAACAGCTGACTGTAGGGGAAAAAAAGTGAAAATGTAATCAAAATCATTCCCACAAAATCTTACATATCAAAAATGGCATTGCCATGATTTCAATGTCAAATAGGATCACTACTTGAAACTCTCCGAAACTGATTTGGTTCAATATCCTATTTGGTAAGAGTGTCCGATATCTATAGAAAGGGGATGGGGGGGTTGATGGAGAATGGTGGACATGTGATGGTGACATATAGCCACAACACTGTCGTAACTGTGTTGCCCCCAGCAGAGGTATCCTGAGGCACCTCAGCTTGTCCTGACAGCGAGTGGGTCACCGCGGTGACAGCAGTGGTGACACATCGGCTCCCCAGACACACAGTCTTGACTGACACTGGGGGACAAGTGCTGCTGCTTTCACAGTCAGATGTGCAGGAAAGAAGGATAAGCTGCTGTGATCTCTGGTCTGGCCACACACACACAACAAACACACACGCACGCGCACGCACACACACGCACACGCCATATGTTCCATGGTCCTTTACATTTAGAGCAAACTTTGAGCCACCCTTACTCCACTAATTACTAAGAGAGGCGCTCGGCTTGGTGGCTGTCTTGCCTGCCAGGCTCTTCTCCTATAAGACACAAGGAAGGAAGGAAGGTCTCTCTCTCTCTCTCTCTCTCTCTCCCTCTCTCTCTCTCATCTCTCTCTCTCTCTCTCTCCTCTCTCTCTCTCTCTCTCTCTCTCTCTCTCTCTCTCTCTCTCTCTCTCTCTCTCTCTCTCTCTCTCTCTCTCTCTCTCTCTCTCTCTCTCTCTCTCTCTCTCTCTCTCTCTCTCTCTCTCTCTCTCTCTCTCTCTCTCTCTCTCTCTCTCTCTCTCTCTCTCTCTCTCTCTCTCTCTCTCTCTCTCTCTCTCTCTCTCTCTCGATTGCTATTAGACGCCCACTTTGATCCCCACGATGACATCCAATAACTCCAGTTTGAGTCCTGTGACCAGAAGTTCCCACGTCCCATGAAGTTCATGACCAGAACCGACCGCATCACGTTCTTCCATCCCTCAGTGCAGTGTGGTCAAATTAACCATGCACAATGCAAATACACACCAATTATGTGGGGAAAATGGGAAAAAACAGATTGAAGGGATTATGGATAACTCCACCCAACTCAGTTCCATGGCGGGAAAGCTTCTCAGATCGTTAGGATCTCAAGCTTGGATCTCCAAGCCAGTGGCACCTCTTCACACAGACACAACCCAAACTATACCTCTGGTTTCCCATGGGAAATGTACATGGATTAAGCACCGACCACTTTAACACAGGGGCTTCAACACAGGGTGTATTATGAAACTGTTCATTTTAGGGGGACTCCCATCGCTTGTTGTTGGACCAGTGATGGTTCTCACATACTCACTCTTGGCATTCTGTGGATATCTTCAATTCTTTGGTTCTTCCCAGGAAAATTCTCACCAGGGCCCCAAAATTCCCCGTCCTAGGATTGTTCTCAACTGCGGAAGCACAGGAGATTAGAGACGAGAGACAGCAGTTAACAATCACTTCTCACACTACATCAAAATAACACTATCCAAACCTGACAGGATGGCGTGACTTTTTATTTCATTATTCATAGAGAGGACTTCAAGCACTTCAAGGAGGTTTGTAGTTTGCAATTAGCATTTGTAAAATCTGGCTTTATATAACTTCAAGTTGGTAACTTCTTTTCCTGGGCCAAACTCAAGGAAGCTGGCCTGCTGAACAAACCCAAGTGACTGGAACAGGCTAATAGGCAGTAAAAAAACAGAGGCTAAATCAACAAACAAACATGAGACGTACTCAGGATCTTGGCAAGGGGAATGACGGCCTCTTCCAGCAGCTTAGAGTCGCCACTGCAGGAGAGAGAGAGAGAGGAAAAAGGAAAGACTTTGGTCAATTTAGTCACCATAGTGGCCACAACAGCCCTTGATCTGGTATTTCTGAGATTTAAGTAGGGCTCGGACCCACTAGTTCACATGGTAGAGCCCCAAGAATATCAGCATCCTCTCCCATAGACGGTGCTTCTTTGGATGGTCTCTGTTACGCCGGGACCACACCACGGACGTCAAACTCAATAGCGCGTGTGCGTGACGAAACTGCTCTCACCCTTGCGGCTTCCATACTGCCAGCGTTTCTGCTGCGGTTCTAACTGCGGAGCTGCTACTGCCAGCCTTATCTTTGTACATTGAATTTGCCCTTGATAATAGCCATCAATAATATAATGTTTCATTTCACTTCATTAGCAATTGTTCTAGGTTCAGTCTCTGCTGTCATTCATCCTTAATGAGTGGTTGGAAAAGTGTTTTTGTTTACCCTCTTTCAGAGCAAGAGTACTTAATTACCTCAGCAACACCTACCATAGTATAATAGTACCTATACGGCTTTTAATTTGAAACAGATAGCGAAAGTGTTGAGCAGAGAGAGAGAGACTTGTTTAGAAATGTCTCAACTTGTCATAGAACTTGTTTACACAGTAACACACAATGTATTTGTATTTATTTTTTCAAACTGCAATGTCCACACTCTTTTCACTTATTTACAACAGATAGCTTTTTGCCATTTGCAGTAGTAGCAGTGTGTGTGTGTGTGTGTGTGTGTGTGTGTGTGTGTGTGTGTGTGTGTGTGTGTGTGTGTGTGTGTGTGTGTGTGTGTGTGCGACAATAAAACAACCCTGAACTTTCAGATTGTCTTGCAAACTCCACACTCAAATAGCCTGGTAGCTGCTTCTAACTCCCAGCTGTGTGTCTTTGGCTTCCAATGCCTATAAGCCTAAAAAGCGACAACTCAACTACAACTCACTTCACAAAAAAACAGAATCACACCATCATAAGGTCTATTATGCCCTCTGTTGACAGATGTACATATAGTCACAGATTGTTATGTTTTTATGATGATTTCTTGTATATGTTCTGTGTGGACCCCAGGAAGAGTAATAAAGAGTAATAAATCAAATCAAAACAAAACAACATAAGTCTACTCTCATTGGCCAACTTATCACCAGTTCTACCAGAAAACACCCATTGCCCCCTTACTGTAAGTATGCTTGCACTGTACTTTAAGGTCAACTACACTCACTGTCACAGTGGATCATAAAGTATGTTAGATCATTACTGCAAGTCAGCTGAGGTCTTGTAAACACTGCTGTTTGATTTGGAGTTAAGGTCTGTGGTTGCTGCACCTTAGCTAATGTTGACATGCCAACTTCCAGTCTCCCTTCACTCACCCCCACATTAAAGGGAGTGGGGAGGTAAGAATGCGTCTAATAACAGGATGTGACTTCATAGTCAAGTTAACGGCCAACGAGGAAAGGACCAGTTCAAAACAGAGTGCTGGTTATTGACAGGAAACCACGTAATTAGGGGAGGAGGTGTATTAGCCTAAACTAAGCCTCAGAAAAACACACACAAAAAAACTTGTTTGATCCAAAAATAAATCTGTTCCTGTTTAGTGGGAAATACATGTAAATCATACATGAAAACAACTCTGTTTTAATTATATAAAACAAATTGCCTAGAGTACCGGGAATCCAGAAGACCCACAAGTACATTATTTATTCTGTGGCTCAGCCTCTTACCTGCTGGTAGGGCTGATGAAGGTGAAAGAGATGAGCTGGTTCCAGAAGGGGTCATTCTCTGAAATGGACTCGGTTCCGATCAGGCTTCTGAGGCTCTGGTTCTCCGACAGGTCACTGACCTGGCTGGTGTTGGCTCCCATCTCCCGCTTCCTCACTGCCACATCTCCCACCACACCAGGCTCTGGGAAATATAGCAGGAGACATTAGGCCTAGTTAGACTCAATCACAGGGACAGCAAATACTACTACTCCAGTTAATGCTAGCATGCTATTCTGGCATACACTGTACAGTGTACACGTTCAACAGATAGCCAGATGCACAGAAAATGACTGAGAGCTCAGTGGCCGAAGATGGGATGAAACTATGGTTAGGTTAGCTCATATGAATCTTTGGTTCCAATTGTAGGTGAACAGGAGCCTTATGGAGGGATCCTCCCCTCTACCTAAGAGTCTAAGACCTACTTCTGATCTATAAGTATCTCACCAGTGTGATCATATTTCACAGTGGCTGTGGAGTTAATTAGCAGTGTTCTACTTGCTGCACCGCGGGGGCTTTGCAGAGGGGTAGAGTGGGTCAGGCATGGTGGAGGGGTAAATATGGCTTAATTGGCTTCTGACAGAGCTATAGACAATCTTGTACTTCAACAGAATGTATTTTACAACTGCAAAAACGACTCATTTATGCATGGCATGCATTTGCACCAAGCGAAAAGCAGAGTAATGTAGTTTAGACTTCTCACCCTGCAAATGAACAACAATGTTTATGTCACCCGAAAAGCGTTTTCTAAATGTGGCTTATTTCATTAAGTGCTTGATCTAATTATACACTGGCCCAAATCTGGTGTTGTGCTGTCATACAGCACACATAATGACTACTATGACACTGCTCTCACCCCTCCTTTGGAGGTCTGTAGAATTTTAGATTAGCCGATGTGAGCCAGAGAATGTGCTCGCAATTTCATTAGATGTCACATTCTAAGAATCCTAGTCCTACCCACTGCCCCCCCCCCCCCCCCCACCCCTCCCATGTGCCTGTAGAATGCTTGCTTGTTGACAATTTTGCACAGAGTTGTTTCCTATGCTAGCTTGCAACATTGAAGAAAATGGAAGAAAACTGAAGGAAAAAGAAAGCAAGGTATCTTTTGGACTAATTAAAAAAAAAAGTCCCCCCCATTTGTAACTACTTTAGGCAAAGGATTTCCCCCAAGTCAATTAGGTCTGCCTATGAAAAGTTGCAGAACCAGTCTACCTTAGCTGCTGTTGAATTACCTCAAAAAACATATATTGACTATCGAGAGCAAGCTCTTATTTTGTTATTACAGGCAAACAAACGTAATTGAGAGAAGACGCCTGTCTGGTGTGCAGTAGTGGATTACCTATGTGGCAGGTTCATCCAACTTGGGGATAATATGGTACGAGTTTGCTGACACACCTTTGACACACTTGGTACACATCTTTGACACACAGCTCAAGTGAACATGTGTACCAGGGGAGGCTGGAATCGGAGGACAGACTAGCCTAATTGTAATGCATGACATCATGGAATGAGGAATGGTATCAAATGTGTTTTTGATACCGCTCATCATTCCTTTACGTGCATTACAATCAGCTTGTTCTCTGATTTCAGCCTCCCCTGGTACACATGTTCACTTGAACCCACCTGAGACAATCATCAGCCCTAACCCTATGTGAAGTGTCAAATCTGTCTGGAGCTAAACCTCAAACGTTTCTAACTTCTCAAACCTTACGAACATAAATGGAATATGCACATTTTATCCATGATAAATTAGGCACTTACAGATCCAGCTAATATTCAAATGGTGCTCTGACAAGTAACAATATTGCCTATGTATGTGGCCCAAATACATAGGCTACAGTGTCCATTTCCACAACACTGGACGCACGGCTGCATCACTATAACTATGGTTATAAGAGAAATGACAGTGTAAGTGGCATGTCAAGGAGGGTAAGGAGTTGGTTAATAGTGCAAACAAGAGGCAACCAGGATATCACACACACACCCTCCTGTAACTCCAGCTGCGATGGCTGTCATCATGCAACCATTTAGCTACGCTAGTTAACAAGGTCTACTATTAGGATTAGGAAGATATAGCTAACTAGAATGTGAAACCAGAGTCAGGCTAAATACATGTACAGTATGATATGAGAGAAAAACATAAAACGGTTATTAATTGAGTTGGGCTAGCTGACTGGCTAGCTAACAGGGGGTATTTGCACCGGCCAGCTAGCTAACTAGGCTAGATAGCTACATCAGCTGACAGTTATAGCTAGCTAACCTGTCAAAAAGGTTCCTGTTCTCGTGTTTCACGGTCCTTGTTCTCCAGACTCCGCGGTCTTCTCCCAGACTATTGATCCTCTTATGCTTTAGGCTGGACAGTACAGCGATAATTGATGACGGTAAACAATAACCAAAACGAAGAAATTGATAGCACACAGACTAGTCTCTCTCTGCCACCATATTTCCACGTCGCCACAGAAGCGTTGCGTGATCGTGACGTGTGAGAGATGGGCGGGGCGTTAAACGTTACGTTGCCATTAGAAATGCTTCACATAGAAGGGACACAGTGCTAAAAAGGCTTTGCAAAAACTCGCCTTATACTGGGGTAGTCTTTGCTCCAGAATGTATTGCTAAGCCTATATGCAATGTTTACGTTCCACCTTACGACTGTCCGGACGATATTTCAACAATCTCTTTGCTGAAATCAAAGCTGCCAAAAAAGTGTCCATGGCAGAATCACTACTATCATACTCAGATCATTGTTAACATTGATTATTGTCAATCTCAATATGAATAGGAATATTCGCTACTACACTGATCAAGCACGTGCAAGGGACATTTCTCCTTCCCTAAACGGAACTAGAAAAGGTGGCCAGATAATGAGTTACCTGAGCCCTTATCTTATCATGTATACGTGAGAATTGTACCCCACTTTTAGATTACTGATTCCAGATAACAGTTGGAGAAAGTGCTCTGTGCTGTCACCTCTTAGCTGCACTGCTGTCTTCCATTTTTAGTTAACCGTTATGACCGTTATAACCGTTATAGTCACGCGAGTGATCATAAGTTAAAAATCTAAGAACTTCAAGTGAGTGTGACTAGATTAATGATGGGAATGCTTTTGAGTCGTTACCAACAGATCGGTGATCCTGGTGAGTCGACAATATACTTGCACTAAGTATTATTTTGTTTTACATACAAAAAGTGAAAGACGCCTAAAAATGGCTGTATTTTTGTTGTGATTCGGTGTTGTTTACAATGGGATGGGTGCTATTCCAGAGTTTGAACTTTATTTGTAGCTGTTTGTCCGTTATACATTATGGTATAATGTAGATCTATATAGGCTACTGTTAATCTATTTTCTGTATATCCGCTGATAGAAATATTTTGATTTTTGATCTTTTTTATCCGTACGCCTATGGAGAGAGTGAATAACTGTACACCTCACCTACCCGCCTGAACTTTGAATTTGCCATGAGCATTTAGCTAATGGTGGATATTTTTACTTTTTTACTCTTCTTTCGTATTGAGGACTCCACTTGACTAACAACCAGGTGTGGCAGGACGTTGATTTTATTACTATTACGTCCCACAAGGAGGATTTAATCAGACTGACATTCAATTGTTGATGTTATTCTGAATTTGATAGCATCCTACATTTCTCAGGCTGGCAACATTGCTATAGGCTTGACAAAGATGGTTATTGTCTACCTCCCCTTTTTATTTACATAATTCTTTAATTTCTATATGTATCTTTTGATAAAGTTGACCAGGTTTAATTTGCATGTATAACCTATGGCCACAAAAGTCGCAGGTTAAAGACTAGCTTTAGGTTGCACTGTATTCTATGTGCCTAATACACATAACTCTGCTGAGCTCTTTTTTGTTGTTTTTGTTACCTATGGTAAAAGTCGTAAGTACCATTGAAGGGAATGGCTCCTGTTGGAGTCAGCACGGTTGTTTCCATCATTTGGGGATGGGAACACTTGATGTGCGGGGGGAGGGGGGTTGGATGGTTTGTGTTTGTTTTATGGTAGGCTACTCTTTTACTTTTGTATACTTTTTCTTTTTGCTCTGACCTATATTTTAAAATGCACTTCTCTAGGTCCACTACACAGTTGCTCAGGCTGACACCCTCCTCTAATGGGAATACTATTATATACTCTGCAACCACTATCATACACTCTGCCTATCTCACTAACAACATACAATGACTAGTACTAAGGTCTCGATAAGATCAGGGAACACGGTCAGATTCTTCTCATGGAATGTTGGGGGAATAAATGGGCCAGTTAAAAGGGCTAGGGTCTTCTCCCATATTAAGAAATTGAAAGGTGACGTTATATTTCTCCAAGAAACGCTTTTACGTACCACTGACCAAATGAGACTCTCTCTAGAGTCTAGACCATGGATTGGTCAGATTTTTCATTCTAAATTTGAAATTAAAACATGGGGGGGCAGCCATACTGATTGGCAAGAAAGTACAGTTCACTCCCACTAAGACTATTTCAGATCCCAATGGTCGCTACAGTAACTGGATCACTATATCAGACCCCAGTGGTCCTTGTGAGTGTGTATGCACCAAACTGGGATGATGTTAAGTTTATAAAAAATCTTCTGTCTTCGCTCCCTAACTTGAACACGCACCACTTGATACTGGGAGGAGATATTAACTGTGTAATAGACCCCCCCCCTGGATAGATCTAGCACAAGGACTGCTGTGCCCTCAAAGATGTCTCAAACCTTATCCACTTTTATAAGTAATAATGGCTACATAGACCCGTGGAGATTCCTGTATCCTAAAGATAAGCAGTTTTCTTTTTTCTCACATGTCCATCACTCCTATACACGCATTGATTATTTTTTCTTTGATAAGGCCCTATTACCAGGGGTGCACATAACTTTTTGGGGCCAGTGCTCAGAGGAGCACCTAGGGATGCTGCTTGTCTGTTCTTTAAACACACTGAAATAAACGGACATCTCTTTAAGCACTGCTCTGTTCTGTAAACACTGAAATCAACTTTTCAACAAAAAGTTACAGCCTAAGCATGTATTTATGCTACAAGCTTAATCGTCATCATCACTGCTCTCTTGACTGCTGTAAATTATCACTGTCCTCAATTTCAACCATGGTAGAGGATGTTTTTTTTGTGATCAACTTTTTTATTTTTTTATTTTTTTGGGTGCGCAAAAGCGCCATCATGCGGCTGATCTGCCGCGCAGCATGCATTTTGGCGACGCATGCGCACTGGCGCACCAGTTATGTGCACCCCTGCCTATTACCGTCTCTGTCCTCAGCCAGCTATTCTGTATAACCATCTCAGATCATGCCCCTGTCATTTTTGAACTTATTTTTAAATCTAAACCCAAAGAAGCACGTGTCTGGAGACTGGATTCTACTTTACTAGCAACGGCTGAATTTTGCAATATTATATCTAAAACTATTGATGTATTTAGCTGGATACTACTAGCCTATTTACTTCTTTCCACACAAAGTTTGGCGAAACAACATCAAGGACCAATAAATTGCCGTTTAATATCTTTATTTGCCACGGATAACTTAAACCAAAACGATATTGTGTGTGTGTGTGTGTGTGTGTGTGTGTGTGTGTGTGTGTGTGTGCGTGCGTGCGTGTGTGCGTGTGTGCGTGTGTGTGTGTGCGTGTGTGTGTGTGTGTGTGTGTGTGTGTGTGTGCGTGCGTGCGTGTGCGTGCGTGCGCGTGCGTGCGTGCGTGTGTGTGTGTGTGTGTGTGTGTGTGTGTGTGTGTGTGTGTGTGTGTGTGTGTGTGTGTGTGCGTGTGTGTGTGTGTGTGTGTGTGTGTGTGTGAGAGAGAGAAACAAAGAGAGAGCGCTTTTGGCATCAGAAGGTTTTTGTAGGTAGCCTACTTCTCTAAAGAGCATTATTACTGTAACTTAGTTGGCACTGTATCTCGGATGTGATGCTGCTGTTGCTGCAGTGTGAACTATTGATGGGGATAGGCCCTAGACCTAATGGATTTAAAGATGTAAAAAAAAAAATGGAGCTCCTGAGACCAGGCTGGGCTGCAGACAAAACTCAGACGGATGACGTCATAATCACAACAGTCGAGAACTCGAGATGACATAATAACGTCACAATCAAATGTGGGTTTATAAAAGACGATCGAGCCAGTTTGATGTCAGTATCACGAGGATCAACACGCTATCACACGGTAAGCGCCTGTGGACGTTAGCGAGCGCTGACTCCGCTAGCTCGTTTATTGAAAGTGATCAAAAGTGTATGCCAACAGAGATTCTTATATAAAGAAGCTTTTGCTTTACAACCCGACGTCCTAGCCATATTTTTTGAAGGTAGAAATACGAAAAGGATAATGGCTTTTTGGCCATACCTGTCAACCCTCCCGTTTTTCCCGGGATTCTCCCGTATTTTACCTTTATTTCCCGCTGTGCTCTCGTTTAAATATTTTCCCGTAAATCTCCCGTATTTTTCACCTATAATATAATATAATTTAACACTTAATTGTTTGACGTTGGCGCATGCGCACAATCGTTATATCCATGTGGGAGTTGACTTGTTTCCTCTTGTTACTTGGGCTGCGTTCGTAATTTTGCTCTGAGAGCGCCGGAACGCACACTAGGTGCGACGTCATAAAGGGACCAAGTAATTTGATTGGACAAGAGGCATTCCATGAGTGGTGATCAGATTTTCAGAGCGTATTTACGAACGCAGCCTCGGTTATCTCCGTTTTGAAATGATCGCTGGTAGCTTTGCGCCGCTCTTTTCCCATTGACATCATGGTGTCAAGTAATGTATAAATAAATGTGCTGAATTGATATGCCCTTTTGTGTTTTCATGTATATATGCAGGGATGTTCAAAGTATTTTACTTTCAACCAGGTATCTGATTCTGATCACCTGTAGTCACTTACTTAATCATAGGAACTAGTTAACCCAATTCTTGTTGCACGCCCGGGGGCGTGCGGGGGATATCCCTTATTTTCGGGAAAATATCCCTTATTTTCAAATCCCAATGTTGACAGGTATGTTTTTGGCACGTTGCCCCTGCAACTGATGCTTCAATCACAATGTCACAGCGCAATATCAACGTCAGTCACTTTTGAAGTTCAAACAGCCTCACAGTCATCCATGAACTCATAGGGGACAAGTCATTCTATAATAATAATATATAAATATAAAATAAGTAATTTCACATTCTCTTCCTTGTTCAGTTGTTTGTAGAAAGTTGCAGAAATGCCAAAAAACAAGAAGGAGAGCCAGGGAGAGATGGAGAGCCAGGGAGAGATGGAGAGCCAGGGAGAGATGGAGAGCCAGGGAGAAGATGGCTTCAATGTCCACATGGTCCAGTCTGGGCAGCTGGAGAATGAGTGTGAGGATGAGGACATGGCGTTCTCCAAGTCTCTGACGTCATCCCCCCTCAGGGCCCCCGGGGACGACAACAAGGCCCATAGAGCAGCCAGCCCGGAGGACCAACCCGGAGGTGTGTGTGTGTGTGTGTGTGTGTGTGTGTGTGTGTGTGTGTGCGTGTGTGTGTGTGTGTGTGTGTGTGTGTGTGCGCGCTGAGTAGAGATCAACGTGAGTCTTGTGTGTAAATTACCGGAGAGTCTTGAATTACAGATTTGCGCTTTAAAAATGTGCCTTGACAAGTAAAAGTCTACGGGCTTGACGGCCTGCCTGTATTAATAGAGTGTTTTAACTTTTTAGGTTAAATTATTCACTTTAATTGGTCCCAGAAGGCCTTGCGGCAAGACGTCATAGAAGTTGACAGTTTAGTTTGTTGGTTTTTGAGAAATGCAAATTGTAACGTCCAGAATTAAAGTGAACATCCAATAACTCGTTTATTGTTTGAAAGTGCTCAAAAGTGTATGCCAACAGATTTTTTTATATAAAGAAGCTTTTGCTTTATAACCCGACGTCCTAGCCATCATTTAGGAAGGTAGAAATACAACAAGGATACAGATTTTTGGCACGTTGGCACGTTACTTACTTACTTACTTACTTACTTACAACTGATGCTTCGATCACAATGTCGCGCAATATCTATACGTCAGTCACTTTTGAAGTTCAAACAGCCTCACAGTCATCCATGAACTCATAGGGGACAAGTCATTCTATAATAATAATACATAAATATAAAATACGTAATTTCATATTCTCTTCCTTCCGTTTCTTATATCGTAGTCATGAGCAGGAGCACTCAGAGGAAGCTGGAGGAGAAGAGGGAGAAATGGAGGGCCGTGGTGGAGACCAAGTGGAGGGCCGTGGCCAAGGACTCTGAGCTGGAGGCCGAGGACTCTGAGCTGGAGGCCAAGGACTCTGAGCTGGAGGCGGAGAAGGAGAAATGCAGGGCCGTGGTGGAGGCCAAGGACTCTGAGCTGGAGGCGGAGAAGGCCAGGAGCACTCAGAGGAAGCTGGAGGAGAAGAGGGAGAAATGGAGGGCCGTGGTGGAGGCCAAGTGGAGGGCCGTGGCCAAGGACTCTGAGCTGGAGGCCAAGGACTCTGAGCTGGAGGCCAAGGACTCTGAGCTGGAGTCCAAGGACTCTGAGCTGGAGGCGGAGAAGGCCACGAGCACTCAGAGGAAGCTGGAGGAGAAGAGGGAGAAATGGAGGGCCGTGGTGGAGACCAAGTGGAGGGCCGTGGCCAAGGACTCTGAGCTGGAGGCCAAGGACTCTGAGCTGGAGGCGGAGAAGGCCAGCAGCGCTCTGGCAAAGGCGGAGTTGGAGAGAGCGAGGGAGGAGGTGGAGGAGGGCCGACAGAGAGAGAAAGGCCTCCCCCAAAAGCTCCACGATATGGAGCAAGAAAAGAGGAGCCTCGTCTGTGACAATTCCGACCTGGAGAAGGAGAGGAGCCAGGCCCTCGGTGAGTTCTGCTACTTTCTTCGGAAGCACTTGGTTTTGTTTGAGCTCTGCTATTTCAACAGTTTCAACGTTAGGTGTCATAACAGGGCAGCTGAATTCAAGTTTGGTTTCTTGGATGAAAACACGAAACTTTCCAGGCTTGTCGACTTGGTCGGAAGCAGTGGCCTTTTTTGGGGCGGCATGATAGCTAGCTACTGAATGTTTTCTTCTCAATAATCGGGTTTTCACGTTCGCAAGCGCTCAACGATCATATTCTGCTGTTGCACAATATTCTACTGCGCCCCATAGTGTCTTGGTGGTAAAGTGCAGGCAGTCAAAGGCATACTGTCATTCACAGGAGATTAATGCTGGTGCGCGTAGTTCTTTTGGAAAACGTGTTTATTTTAGAATATTTCTCATATAAATAAATATAAATAATACTCATTACATTGACATTTTTGATCAAATAATGGTTGTGGTAATGTATTATTAGCGACCCCCACAGATGTATGATTTTACTGCTTTCATGGAAGCTCAGACCTTCCTTATGGGAGCTCAGCTCCCATTGGCTCCCACATAACTCGAACCCTGCTGTACATGCTTCAACTCCAAATGAATGGAAAAGATAGGCACCATATAATTCTGTTTGGATCGACAATCGGTAACTCTGTAACTGTTTTTGAGAAATGCAAATTGTAACGTCCAGAATTAAAGTGAACATCCAATAACTCGTTTATTGTTTGAAAGTGCTCAAAAGTGTATGCCAACAGATTTTTTTATATAAAGAAGCTTTTGCTTTATAACCCGACGTCCTAGCCATCATTTAGGAAGGTAGAAATACAACAAGGATACAGATTTTTGGCACGTTGGCACGTTACTTACTTACTTACTTACTTACTTACTTGGCACGTTACTTACTTACTTACTTACTTACTTACTTACTTACTTACAACTGATGCTTCGATCACAATGTCGCGCAATATCTATACGTCAGTCACTTTTGAAGTTCAAACAGCCTCACAGTCATCCATGAACTCATAGGGGACAAGTCATTCTATAATAATAATATATAAATATAAAATACGTAATTTCATATTCTCTTCCTTCCGTTTCTTATATCGTAGTCATGAGCAGGAGCACTCAGAGGAAGCTGGAGGAGAAGAGGGAGAAATGGAGGGCCGTGGTGGAGACCAAGTGGAGGGCCGTGGCCAAGGACTCTGAGCTGGAGGCCAAGGACTCTGAGCTGGGGGCCAAGGACTCTGAGCTGGAGGCAGAGAAGGAGAAATGCAGGGCCGTGGTGGAGGCCAAGGACTCTGAGCTGGAGGCCAAGGACTCTGAGCTGGAGTCCAAGGACTCTGAGCTGGAGGCGGAGAAGGCCAGGAGCACTCAGAGGAAGCTGGAGGAGAAGAGGGAGAAATGGAGGGCCGTGGTGGAGGCCAAGTGGAGGGCCGTGGCCAAGGACTCTGAGCTGGAGGCCAAGGACTCTGAGCTGGAGGCCAAGGACTCTGAGCTGGAGGCGGAGAAGGCCAGCAGCGCTCTGGCAAAGGCGGAGTTGGAGAGAGCGAGGGAGGAGGTGGAGGAGGGCCGACAGAGAGAGAAAGGCCTCCTCCAAAAGCTCCACGATATGGAGCAAGAAAAGAGGAGCCTCCTCAACAAGAGTCTGCAGAGGGAGGCCCTGGAGGACAAGGACTCTGAGCTGGAGGAGGAGAAGGAGAAATGCAAGGACCTTAAGAAGAGCTCCAACACTGATGCAGGTGAGAGGGTTTTCTGTTGACTTCTCCCTGTAGAATGTTGATTATTTGAAGACTTGTTTGATGAGAAGAAAACATTTCTTTCATTCCATTAAACATCCAATCACAGACAATGATAATGACTTGAACATCATTCCAATATCCACATCCTAACATTCATTATGAATGCAAGGCTGGGAAATGACTCCATCATGGTATGCTAGTGTGGATATTGTAACACAACCATTGATTGTCTTAATGTACTACAGACTATATGTCATAGGTGGCAATAAAACCCCAGAATCCTCTCTGTTTGGTTCTTTTAGCTCCTGTGATGTCCTCCGCTTCCGGAACGAAGTGTGAGGACAGAATGAAGCTGCTGGCGGAGGAAGGTGTGGTTGGTGCCCGGAGGAAGGTGTGGTTGGTGGACTCCTTCCCCATCCTGATGACCTTCAGTCAGGTGCCACCTATCATGAACAATGTTGGAAGGGCAAGCTTGTCTTATTATGGCCCTTGGTCTTGGAATGACCTACAGACTACTTTTAAATTAGAGGCCCTTATTTCCATAAGTATCTTCAAGCGTAGATTAAAGGATGTGGTCACCGCTCGCTGTACCTGCTTTGGTTAGACTTCTCAATGTTTTAAATCACCTTGTAAATACCCCTACCATTGTTTGTCTATTGTATTGTTGCCACTGTCTTATGTCCTGTCTTGTTATCTGAACTGTTTTTTAAGCTACTATTTTGACCCTGTCTTGGCCAGGTCTCTCTTGTAAAAGAGGTTTTAATCTCAATGTGACTTCCTGGTAAAATAAAGGTAAAAAAATAAATAAAAATCAGCCGACCAGAGACTCCAGCCACGAGAGCCTGCCGTCCACCAGCTCTTCAGAGATCTACAACACACTGTTCTCCAGGAAATGTAATGTAAAGGTAAAGTCTTACCAGTTTATCGTAAAACAACAGACAAGCTATGCATTGTTGTTGTAGGAATACTGGGGTTTTAAGAGATATGTTCTGTCATTGATTCTTCTTCTGTAACAACTGATATAGTGCAAGAGGACCAACCAGGCTGGTGTCCAGCCTCCAGCTGAAGGACAGCTGGTTGCCCACGACGATGGACACAGCAGAGGTAAGTCAACATGTAGAACATAGACCAAGGACATACTAACCAAACTAATGAAGTATTCTATTCTGTAGCTAAGGCCTGGTGAAGCTCATATGAACTCTCTCTCCTCTCTCTAGCGGCCAGCCCAGTGACAGCTGAGACGACGCCTTGTGAGGAGAGCGGAGCTTCAAAGAAACAGAAGCGTTCCCTTCTCCAGAGGATGCTGTGCTGCTGTCCAGGCAGACGGCCTCCGTCCCCCCAGTAACCGTCTTCACGACGATGGAAACAGCAGAGGTAAGTCAACACATAGAACACATAGACCAAGGACATACTAACTAAACTAATAAAGTATTCTATTCTGTAGCTATAGGCCTGGTGAAGCTCATATGAACTCTCTCTCCTGTCTCTAGCGCCCGTCCTCCAGAGGACGCTCACAACTGCAAACAGCCTTGGCCGGAGCTGCTGTCCACCGTGAATAAAAAATAATTTGGTTGTCATTCCTTTTGCTTGTGCATTTTTCATATCTTATGAACTTGTTATGCTGAAGATTGTGTAACTAGATAAGTGATCTTAAATATCATAGCTAGAAGCAACTGCGATTACAGCAACAAATATAGTAGCTAAGCATGTTTACAGCTATGTCTGAGGCAATATCCCAATAGAAATGTAATCATAACAAGAATCATATACAAGAATCATATACAAGAATCATAACAAGAATCATGTACAAGACATATAATGAATCATTAGAAATATACATATATATGAGCTAGAAATGGTATGCCTACTGAAGAAAGATGGTCATCCATTCTCCCTCCCTCCCTCCCTGATACTAAACAACAAAGTAATTACTATTAACGTGATTATTACTATACATTTATTAACTTTAACTTTATGAAGCAGTTTAATTGGAGTTGTGTTAGCCACATAAAGAAAATACATATCTAGAACTGAATTATGAAGGTTACTATGGGATTAGGTTAGAGAGAGAGAAGGGATGAGGATTGTGTTACAAGCAATATCCCCCTACCTGGTCGTACTTGAGCACTTTATCACTTTATCACTTTATCTTGCACTTATTGAGCCTGCACTGTTTTATCTATTTATCTGTTTTATCTATTAAACATCTTATTGAATGTTTTCTGTCTGCCCTAACTAAGCTGTTTGACAACAAAATTTCCCCATTGGGGACAATAAAGGTTTTCATTCATTCATTCATTCATACCCTTAAATGTCCACTAGATGGCAGGCATGTATCAGCATAAAGCAGGGGTCTCCAACCTTTTTTCATCTGAGAGCTACTTTGAAAAAATGTAAGTGGCCGAGCGCTACTCATATCTTATTACTTACATTCATTCACATAACGAATTATTTTGTCTTTTTGTGTCTTTCAAAAAATATTGTGCATGTGTGTAATAAGTGTGTTGACTCATTCCTACACTTAGTGAGATGACTGTCACTGCATGGAGTCTACTACAGTTGTGTATGCTGGAGTGTATCCATTTAGGTTTGTTTATTTGTTTATTTGTTTATTTAAAAGGATCCCCATTAGCTTATGCCGTAGCAGTTTGCTAATCTTCCTGGGGTCCACATATAATCAACAGACAAACACCTAATACATTAATACAACATATAATACATTAAAGGGACAATGCGTGACCCTCCGCGACATCCACACACTATCCCCCCGATACAGTAGTAAATACAACAAAATAAACTAAAATAAATAAAAATTTACAAAAAGGGCAAATATTATTAATCCATTAAAATATAAAGACCTATAAAGACATGATCCTAACGCAGTCATCTCTTCTATGAAAAAAGGAATCAACCAAAATAAACAAAGTGAAATAAAACAGCTACCTGTCATCAGCCACTTAATAGGTGCCTCTTCAGTCTCTTTTTGAATAACCTTTTACTTTTTTCTTGGCGGATATCAAGAGGTAATCCATTCCAAATTGTACTAGCTCTATAAAGCACTGTTCTTTTCAAAAAAAAATGTTCTTGGGTGGGCTTTCATAATGTCACCATTGCCGGCCTTCCTGGTATTATGGCTATGAACAGTATTACAAAATACGATGTGATCTTGCAGGAACTCAGGTTTGTGTGTTCGCAGTGTATTGCTAAGAAATGTCACTGTGCCTGAGGCTAGCCTTTTCTCCACATTAAGCCACGATAGGCTAGACTGCATTTTATGAATGCTAGTTCTAGAAGAGCAACCCAGAACGAGCCTAGCAGCCCTGTTCTGAGCTACTTGTAATCTAGATAGTTCTGTTTTTGAGGCCGAGGCCCACACCACTGAGCAGTAATCCAGGTGAGTTAAAACTAGTGATCTACAGACTTGTTCCAGGATATGAGATGGTACATATGGTGCACATTGTCTTGTGATGTGAATGCCAACACCCATTTTCTGAATGATTCTGTTTATATGCTCTGACCATGACAGGTTTTTATCAATGACCAAACCAAGTAACTTTACTTTCTTCACTTGTTCGATGGGTTCCTTGGCTATATATAGATTCAATTTAGGCATAGAAGCCAGTTTGTGCCTAGACCCAAAAACAATACTCTGAGTTTTGGATATATTCAAAACAAGCTTGTTCAATGTAATCCATTCATGCACCATTTCTAATTCTTTTGAAAGAACTTGATTGAGTTCGTTATACGTATTTGCTGCATAATAAATTGTAGAGTCATCGGCATACATCACAATACAATAACTTTTTATAGCATAAGGCAAATCATTAGTGAAAATAGAGAAGAGGAGTGGTCCAAGACAACTTCCTTGAGGCACACCACAAGCTAATTTGCTACTATTCGATAAGCTGCCATTATAGTACACTCTCTGTGTTCTTGCAAAGAGATAGCTTTTAATTAGGGTAATGGCAGGAGGTGTGAACCTGTAACACGTGAGCTTTCTAATTAACAGCTCATGATCAATGACGTCAAAAGCAGCACTGAAGTCTAGCAACACTGCAGCCACTACCTTTGAGTTATCAATTTCTCCTAACCAGTCATCGGTCAACTGTGTGAGCGCAGTTGAGGTAGAATGGCCTTGCCTGTACGCATGTTGGTATTTGGTGGTTAGTCCATTTGACGTGAAATAGTCCTGAATCTGAACATAAATAATCCTTTCCATGACTTTGCTGAGTACAGGAAGAATACTTATAGGACGACTGTTAGGTCCACTGAAAGTTGTTCTACTATCCTAGGTTCACTCTTATAGAGTCATTTAAATGGTCATCTGTCAGGCTTGTTCAGAATGTAGATTTCATTACATTCATATCAGAAAAAGCTGATTCGCAAAGGTATGTAGACAAATAAAGCAAATACTTTCAGGGCTGCTTGGTGAATATTCTTATAGTTTTCTGGGTCTACCAGGCTCCAGAAATGTTGTGAAAGTTGTTGCGATTGTAGCTGGACATTATTCTGGAGATTTAACCTCCATCTCCATTTCTACAGGTTTGACACTGAACAGTTCATCTATCTGCTCTCAGTGTTTCCCCTAGGTTTGCTGCCTTGGGGGGGTGGCATGGACTGTGAAAATTACTTTTTATTTGAGCTATTTTGCATTTACCTCATCTCGTTGAGCCTAGTTTTCAAATCGGTTTCCATGGCGTTCATACTGTAATGAAAATGTTTTCAATAACTGATCTTGATTTCACCACGTACATGACTATATGACGATGGCCTACCTTCAGACAATCATTATTTACACAGTATCTAATTTTCACATCATCAAATAAAATCAAAATAATCATTAAATTCTGCATTTATATATGTCTTCACTCTGTAACAGTTTTCATAATCCCTCTCAAATACAGAATTACATTACAGTGTTTTTGTCCATGTATTCTGTGTAATTATTGGAGGTGTGCCATGGTATGTAAGTTGAAAACCCCCACCTGTTCTGTGTTTTCTCACAGTTTGTACATCCCCAGGATGGCAGGAAGTTTGATAAAAATGAACTCTTGCTATATGAAAATAGAGATGTCGATATTAAATATACAATGATTAACGGCTTCTCAGAGCCACGACATTGATCATGCACCGAGCACACAGGTCAGTGATACCCCATCCCCAATCTCTGCTTTCCAGTTACCTGATGTAGTGAGCCAGATGAGTGACATAATTAGAGATGTTGGTCTACAGCTGGCAGATAGCATACTTGCACGCCTTGACTCAACGCTACCCCCTCTTAGCACTGCACATGCACAGACCAAGCCCACTGATACATCCACCCAGAGTCTAGACCTGTCCCAAGTCCAGTTGGTACCTCACAGGAGGGTGAAGGAGCCTCCAACGTTCAGAGGGGATGATAAGGACGCAGTGAATGTGCGTGAGTGGGAAGACATAATGAGGAGTTATGTGAAGAAGGCGAACATCAGAGCAGATCAGCAGGCGGAAGAAATATTCACCCATCTCAGGGGCAGGGCTAAGGATGTAGTGAAGTATGGGACGAGGAGCAGTGGCATTAATGTCGCTGAAAACCCGGAGGCCATCTATGGTCTTCTACGTAAGCATTTTGCTGCTGTTCCCTGTTCACCTATCCCCCTAGCCGACTTCTACACCACGCTGCCGAAGAGTGGTGAGGATGCGTATGACTACTGGCTACGCCTCAATCAAGCTGCAGATGTTGCCACTGATCGCCTCAAAGAACAAGGTAAAACACTTGAGTGCCCTCTCCTGGAGGTGACACGTATGTTCATCAGGAACTGTCCATCCAAAGGGCTTGCCATGACTTTCAGATCAGAGAGGTCCAAGATGTACTTGACGAGTTCCACACTCAGGTGTGCTCGAACGGTGCTGCCGCAGCCGTGAGTAAAAGGCCCAGTGAGGGTGTGCTAGTGAACAGAGTTGAGATGTCAGGCACTGATATGTGTTCACCTGAAAAGCAGGATACTCGCCCAGACAAGGGGGCAGAGGCCTTTGAACGTATCATCTCAATGCTAGAGAAAGTCCTATTGGAGAAGTCTGCTCCTGCTAAGGACATGTCAAACAAGCAGTATAGACCCAGCCCCCCCAGGATTGAGGGTCTGAATAACCTGCCGTGTGCTGTGTGTGGCGACGCTAGACACTCTGCTTGGACTCACTGCCGTGACCAGAGGCTCTGCTTCCAGTGCCATTCGCCTGGACACCCCAGATTCAAGTGTCCGATGCAGGGGCGTGCCCAGTCGGCGCAGCAGGGAAACTTATAGATCTGCATTCAAGGGAGGACAGTGCAGATCCTGTTGATATCTCTCCCAATGATGATATGGCTGATTGTGAGTCAACATACAAGTCATTCATCTCCAGGGCGCCTTCGAACAAGACTGTAGTATTTCAAGGTCTACACAGAGTCCAAAGGTCTGATAGTTTATTCTACACCACTGTCTCCGCTGCAGATGTCTCTCTTGATCTGATGATAGACAGTGGTTCTATGGCATGCACGCTTAGCGAGGCTGCGGAGGCGCGTCTCTTGCAGCGTAACCCTGATCTGAGAGGATGCCCCGCTGATGATGTCATCATCATAGGATGTGGTGGTCACCGAGTTGTACCTAAGGCAATATACAATGTCGATGTGGTGGAGTATGACTGCAAGATGGTCATCCCAATGCTTGTGGTGCCTGGACAGACCGATGACATGATACTAGGCAGTAATGCCATCAAGAAAATCCTAGAGTTGATGAGGAAGACTGACAGCTATTGGCGGCTGATATCTGAACATGGTGGTGGCAGTGATGGGGACTGTCATCACTTCTTGTCTCTCCTTTCCAATACAGAGAGATGGAGGGGTGAGACAGTGCCTGAGAAGGTTGGCACACTGAAGCTACAACAGTGTGTGATGCTACAGCCAAATAGTGAGCATCTTGTATGGGGCAGACTCCCTGTGTCGGCACCTATATCAGAGGGCAGTACGGTGGTTGTGGAACCAACTCAGTCCAGATGCAGACCGAATAAAGTTCTGGTTGGCAGAGTTGTTACGCCGATGTGGGGCGACCGATGGCTGCCTATGAAGGTTGTGAATCCCACCGGTGAGCCGGTAGTGCTGAAGCGAAACACCAAATTGGCGGACGTGTTTCCCTGCATTGCCGCTGAAGATCTGTCCCCACCCGACCACATTCAGTCTTCCCCACAATCCGTGACTGGTGATTCTGTAGCAAGGCCCAAAGAAGACATCAGAAAGGCACTGGAGGAACTTGGTCTACGCGACCTAGACTTGGACGCGTGTGAAGTCTCTGACCTGTGGAGAGAGAAGCTTTGTCAGCTTGTTGTGAAATACGAGTCAATCTTTTCACGCCACAAGTTGGACTGTGGTGGGGCGTCTGACTTCGTGCACAAGATACATCTGGTGGACGAGAGGCCATTTCGCCTGCCCTACCGCAGAGTGCCACCGAACCACTACGAGAAGCTGAGGTCTGCCATCAACGACATGGAGGAGAAGGGTATAATTCGTAAGTCCAACAGCGAATATGCCTCGCCCTTGGTTCTTGTGTGGAAGAAGGATGGAGGGTTGCGCATCTGTACGGACTTCAGATGGCTTAATGCGAGGACAACGAAAGACGCACATCCGCTGCCTCATCAGGCTGACGCGCTGGCTGCACTAGGTGGTAATGCCTACTTCTCCACAATGGACCTTACCTCTGGTTTCTACAACGTGCCTTTACATGAGGACCACAAGAAATACACTGCGTTCTCCTCTCCCTTTGGCCTGCATGAATATAACCGGATGCCTCAAGGGTTGTCCAACAGCCCGGCTACATTCATGCGGATGATGCTCTCGATCTTTGGGGATCAGAATTTCACCAGTCTATTGTGCTACCTAGACGATGTTATGGTCTTCGCTCCTACAGAACAGCTGGCACTCGAGCGTCTAGAGATGGTTTTCTCTCGTTTAAAGTACAACAATCTCAAATTGGCTCCAAAGAAGTGCTACCTTCTGCGGAAATCAGTACGGTTTCTCGGCCATATCATCAATGAGTCAGGAGTGCAGACGGACCCTGGAAAGGTTGAAGCCATTAGCCAAGTACAGGTATCCGATCTGATGGACAGTGATGGGGTGTCTCCTTCACAGAAGAAGATTAGGTCCTTCTTGGGCATGATGCTTTACTATCAGCACTTCATTGAAGATTGTTCCTCTAAGGCCAGACCCCTATTCAAGCTTCTCTCTGGACAGAACGCTGGAGAAAAGGAACGCAGAGGGAGAAAACCAGTGAAGAAATGTCACAATCTTGTAAAGCTCAAACCAGCTGACTGGACGCCCGAGTGTAGGGATGCTTTCGAGACATTGAAGCGTGATCTCCTGCATTCTGTAACCCTGGCCCATCCTGATTTCGCAAAGCCATTTATCCTAGCAGTGGATGCTTCATTCGATGGGATTGGCGCCGTCATCTCCCAGCTCCAGCCTGGTGATAAAGTTGCAAGACCAGTTGCCTTCGCTAGTAGGACGCTGTCACATGCTCAGTTGAACTATCCAGCTCACCGACTTGAGTTCCTGGCATTGAAGTGGGCTGTATGCGAGAAGTTTTCCCACTGGCTGAAGGGAGTGCATTTCACAGCGGTCGGATAACAACCCCTTGACCTACATCCTAACAAAGCCCAAGTTAGATGCGTGCGAACAGAGGTGGGTGGCCAAACTTGCTGCATATGATTTCGATCTGAATTATATCCCAGGGCCTAGGAACATCGTCGCTGATGCGCTGAGCCGTGAGCCATTTGTTAAGTCCTGTGTGAGCCATCGCCTGGTGAGGGAGCCTTACCTGTCCTTGCTGGATCAGGTGAATGGAGTTGTGGCTGGTACGGTGCAGGACGCTTTCCGGCTGACTACCAACTGTCAAGGTGTTCAGCACACTAATGTCGACACAGATGAGGTCCTGAGTCCTGAGTCTTCTGGAGGTGCCATTATTGCTGAGGAGGTGTCTGCTGTCATGGACGTCCATCGCACTGGGGGTGTTTCTCAGCTGCCCTACATTAATCCGGAGTCTCTGCAATTGCCCAAAGAAGACCCTTCCATCGCCATCCCACAGAGTCAATTACACAATCTCCAGCAACAAGATGCTGTAGTGAGCAGGGTTCTCTTTTATATGCAGCGACATAGGAAACCAAATGCACACGAGAGAGCAGCTGAGTCTAGCTGTGTGCTCAGGCTGTTGAAACACTGGAAGAAGCTGAGAGTGCGTAGTGGACTCCTCTACCGTGTGAAGAGAGACCGCATCAGGGACAAGAGGATCTTTCAGTTCGTCACTCCAGAAGCTCTGAAGCGACAAGTCCTGCATGGAGTCCACGATGCTGCTGGCCACCAGGGTCGCTCAAGATCATCCTCTCTGGCCAGTGAACGATTCTTCTGGACAGGCTTGCAGAGGGATGTTGAGAATCACGTGAAGCACTGTCAGAGATGTATTTTGGGGAAGACTCCTGAACCACACGCCCGAGCACCCCTTGAGAGCATCCGCACTTCAGCTCCTATGGACTTAGTGTGCATCGATTTTTGGACCGCAGAGCAGAGCGACAAGAAGACCATTGATGTTCTTGTTGTTACGGACCATTTTTCTAAAGTAGCTCTTGCCTTCCCCTGTCGGAACCAGACTGCGAAACAAGTTGCCCGCTGTCTATGGGACAAGTTTTTTTGCATATATGGGTTCCCCAAAAGAATCCATTCGGATCAGGGAGCTAACTTTGAGAGTCGGCTTCTAAAAGATCTACTAGAGATGGCAGGTGTGCATATGTCCCATACGACTCCATACCACCCCATGGGTAACGGCGTCACAGAGAGGTTCAACAGGACCCTCGGGGGCATGATAAGGGCTCCCCCTCCACTGAGCAAGTCCAGGTGGCCGCAGATGCTCCAGACGCTGACCTTCTGCTACAACTCCACTGTACATGAGACCACGGGCTTCGCGCCATTCTACCTGATGTTCGGACGGGTCCCACGGCTGCCCGTGGATGTCATGTTTCATCATGTGCTAGAGGATGCTGCCGTTGTCAGTCGTCATGAGTTTGTGCAACATCTGAGGAGAGACCTTTCTGAAGCAGCACAGATTGCTCAAAGGAATGCCATCAGGGAACAAGATCGCCACGCCAAACTGTACAACCGGAAGGTCAGAGGACTGCCGTTGGGTGTTGGTGACAAAGTGCTGCTTGCCAATCGAGGTGAGAGAGGGAAGAGGAAGATCGCAGACCGGTGGGAATCAACTCCTTTCGATGTGGTGTCTGTGAGATCGGACATCAACGTGTACAGGATCAGAGATGTTGTCACGAATAGAGAGAAGGTTGTACACAGGAACATGCTGCTTCCGGTTGACTTCTTGACAGTTCCGGAACAAGATGGGAACCCGGCATCCCTAGAGGAGTCACAGTCTATAGTTTCCTGTGCCAGTGTTCAGAGCTCTGTCACCTCTGATGTTGAAGAGGCCTCTCGGTTGCGCACCAGGGACTGGGTCTTGGAGTTGCCTGAGCACGCGGGGGCAGAGAGCATCCATGAGGAAGGAGCTGACGGAGGGACTATGCCCGTGCCGAATGCCTCGAAGGAAGACCGACCAGATGAGTTGCTGGATAGTGTTCCTGATGACTCTGTACCTGACTGCCACACTGATTATCCCCCTGACACAGTATGTGACACAGTACACTCACCTGAAGCTAGATGTGATGCCCATGGTGACCTCCCAGTTCTAGTTGAGGTTGAGCCGGAGCAGGTAGTTTGCACACGTTCACAGAGTGCTCAAGTTCCATCAGTTGTCACGAGATGTGGGAGGAGTGTTAGGAACCCAAATAGGCTTATTTGTGAGATGTCAGGGCAGATGCTTAAAGGGAGTACTGAGCCTTTCATAGGTTCTGCATTTAGTTTAATTGCGGCGTCTATGTAGGGGCGTAGTGCATCCAGTTATTTTTTATTTTTTATTTTGCTTCCGGTCTGAGTCGTGACCTAGAGTCATGAGATTCTCTTGTACGGGCAAAGTTATGTACAACTGTGGGATGTAGATGGCATCTCTTTCTCCTCTGTGATAAGTACGGGTTTTGGTACCAATCTGTCCTTACACACTTCTTATGGAAGAATTTATAATGTTGAGTTTTGGTACATCAGTGCTCGAGATCCACGTTTTTTTTTTTTTTTTGTCATATGTTTGTTTTTTCGCTCCTGTTTTTTTTTTTTTTTACTGTCCTCCGGTTTTCATGCTGTTGCCCCATTTCTGTGCTGCTACCAAATTCTGCAGAGATTCAACATGCTCACAGATGCATACCCCCTGCTTGGACTTGCATACAAGATCTTGCTGACATTGTCAATAACCCAGGTGGCCTGCGAGCGATCATTCTCAACACTTGTACAAGTACATCAAAAGCAGACTGAGGAGCAGCCTGTCTTCCAGCAAACTGGAAGCCTTCATGTTGATGGCCACTGTGGCTTTGGACACAGACACTGTCATCAGGGCCGGACTTATACATGGGCTACCCTGGGCTTGAGCCCAGGGGCCCCGGGCTACAAGGGGCCCCAAAATAAATCAAAATGTATGAATAAATATTTGCTCTTTGATTTTGAATTCATAAATTACGTTCAAATTGGAAAAAATTGTTTTGTCGCAGCGCAGGGCACGGAAATACAGCCCCCCCCCCCCTCCCCCGCGGGCATGGAAATACAGCCCCTATCACTATTCCTACTGGACGCTCTGATGAATGACGTGTTTTAATTTGTTTAATTATACTGTATATTTAGGCCAATGGAGAGGTTTACATCGACGCGTCACGCGCAGGGCAGGGGCATCATCTTTGGTGGAGCGATTGTCAATGTCATGATCATGGCGGACAGGAGGAATTACGAGAGTGGAGCGCAAAAAAGAAAAATGAAAAATGAAAAAGTGGAACGCGAAAGGGAGACACTGAGAAAAACTCCAAAACTTACTGGGTTTTTCAAACCAGTCGTAGATGCTTCATGAGTTCAGACACTCGCGCCCAGACACATACTGTAGCTGTCCAATACACACCTCACTTACATTTCGTCTCAGGCACCCACACACTCCCCCCACGTAGGCCCTGTTAGTGTAGGTTTGTTATTTTGTCTGTCTTTATTAAATAAACATGTTATTATTGTCACCCTTGTCTCTGTGTCCGTCTGTTCTGGGGTTCTGCCACATTTGACCGCTTGGTTCAGGCCTAACACTTGCTTTTTCTTCATGTGCTTTATGCCAATAACATACTCCATTGGGATACGTGTGTTTCTGGTCATAGGTTCTGGTTGGTGTAGTTGTAGCTTATCATTTTTAGTGTAGGTAGGGGCCCGAACAATGACTCAAGCCCAGGGGCCCCCACCCCCCTAAGTCCAGCCCTGACTGTCATTGACAAAGTGGCAGAGAAGAGTGAGCTCATGAGGAAACTGCTGTTGTACTAAGGTTAGAGAATATTAAAATACAATTATTCTAATAATTTAGCAGCTTTTTAGACTGAAGATAATTTGATCATGTGACTCACTCATTGTTATCCCCAGTTCCCCACCTCTCTAAGGATGCCCTGTATGGTTCATTGTCCATTGTTGTTGAGACTAGTATCCAGAGGGCCATGCAGCCTTTTCCACTAAGTGAGTATACAGTACAGTAGCTGTCAGGTTTTTTTTCTCCATTTTCTGGAAGATGCTCTGATCATCTGAATCTGTCACATGATAATGTACAATTTACAATTTTGAATTAATTATCTGTCTCTCTCTCCCTCTCTCTCCATCATGAGATGGCATTATTGTTATAGTTTGTTGAAGTGGCTGTTTTCCAGATATGCTGCTATCTCTACATTGTTCTACAGTAAGTAAAAAGGTACTAATAATGATGCAATTATTACTACTACTACTACTAAATGATCATGTCTTAGTCTCACCCTTGTCTCTGTCTCTGTTTCTCTCTCTCTCTCAAAGGTTGCCGTTGCCGTTTGTCAGAAAAATTTCACTGGACTTCACAGTCTTTCTTTTTTATTTAGCAGTGAGTTCACAGTCTATGATGCATTTATTACTAGTACTTAAATATTTGAATTTATTATATATTATTTAATATAATAAAACATTTGAAATTATTCTTTGACTTCTGGTGCTTTTTCTTTGATAACATTTTACTTCTACTATACTTGAGTCAAGTATGGAGATTGTGTACCCCATGGCCACCACCGCCAGTCAAGAGTGAGTGAGTACACTGGTCAACTTGCACTGGTACCATTGCTTACTGCATGTAGTCGTCTTTGTAGTGGTTTGGGGGAATACTACAGTTTGTCATATGACTGTACAGCACAGTATATAAGACGAGTATATAAGGCAAGTATTTTTGTGCTGGTGGGTGTGGTCCGACCGATTGGGGTGGGCCTGTCTGGGCCAAAAATGCCAGGGCCTAATTTTCGTCCCAGTCCAGCCCTGGTTTCCATTAGGCTACTAACAAATTGTAATAAACGTGGATCCACCCAAATAGGGTGGAAGACCAATGTCAGCGTATAAACCAACGCCACACTTATTTAAAACATGTTTTATTATTATTATTAAGTGCAGTACGTTAAAATTCATAGGGTGACAACAATTGAAGCGATGAAGAACCCACGCAATATCATAACCAACAGTTTTACACTGACTAAATACCTACAGTTTGTTAGAAAACTTGGGTGGGGGGGTCGTTAACATTTAACATTTTTGGCATTTGGCAGACACCTTTATCCAAAGCGACTTACAACAAATACAAATATATTTTACAAAAAATGTGTCTAAGTAAGTGAATCATCTATCCATCAGTCAAGTAATCTCTGCTTAATGGGGCAGGTTTGAGAGCAACTGGATTGTCTAATAATGTGATTAGTCCCATGTGTAATGGTTTTTAGGCCAGGCACCACACACTAATATGCTTTGTTTAACTTTACTAATATCAGAATGAAACTTGACATTTGACACAATACAGATGACCTTTAGAATTATACGTTTATTTTTTGACATTTGCATATCACGAGAATCACACCAATCTTTCTGATAACACACTGTTAGACATACTGAGAACAGGTTCTCAAAATATTGTTATGTCATGGATTTTCTTTTCTTCATAATTTCACACATATTTGATGCATATTTTGCATAGATTTACAGATAAAATGCCACATCAAATAAAAATAACACAAGTTATAAAAAGAAAAAACAAAGAAGCCTCTGGACAAGTCCTAGGAGACAGTTATAATAATGTAAATGTGCCTCCTTTGAAGGCTAAGACAAATTACTTGTTTGAAGGCTAAAACAAAGGACTTGTGCCTCCAATTAAAGCTACAGGCGTGTCGTTGATCCACTGCACTTGAAGTACCTAATTGAAGCTCCACCACGTTCCTCCTCAAATTTCTTCTTCACCTCCTCCAGTTTCTTAAGATATACTTCGCTTCCTATGTCCCTCATGCTCTCAATCAGGAAGTCCAGATGCTCTGCAGTGGACAGTGGAATACCCAAGCCAGTCGTTTCCAGTTCAAGAATAAGCTTGTAGCATTCCATCAGCAGTTTGGCTTTCTTCTCTTTGTCAACCTCCAACTTGTTCTCCTGTTCCTGAATCAGTGCTTCTTTTTCAGCAATTCCATAGTTTTGGGCCAAATCTTCACCTGTCACGGTAACAGTCTTTTTCTTGATTACCCATATATAATCGGCTTTGACATGATTAGAATAGTGACACTTCTTTGAACAAACAGTGCAGTAAAATCCTGTCATCGCACTACACCATGAGAGATCTTTTACCCACCAGCATCCTGGGTAATGACAGTTCTCCGTACAAATATTGCAAATGGTGGCAAGACTGGTTATTTGTTGTTTCTCCTTCACATATATTTCAGACGACATTGTAAATGTTGTCAAGTCATCCTGATGGGCCTTCAAGGCTATTTGAATCTTCTCATGTTCTTTCTGCGTCAGATCCATCAAGTTGACACGTTCCACTAGGTTGTTGACACAAGACGTCAGCAGTTTGTGGTGCCTCATTACACCTTCAGTCATCTTCACGCTCTGGGGTTCTATGTTACTTAGGAATTCTGAGAACTCTTTCATACCATCCATCGACGTATCCCAGTTATTCTTCAAGGCCTTTTCTTTCGTTGTTGTCTCCTGAACATTTGTGCAGGCATCTCTACAGTTGTTGAACTGGAAGAAAACGGCTTTATTGGAATGGTCTTTAGCCAATGGTATTTTAGCATCTTTCATGGCCTGCAGAGCATCAGTTGGTTGCAGGCCAGAAGAATATGTCAAAAGGGCTACAATGTTATTCTCCATGTCTTTACCAAACAAAGATACAACTGCTGCAACTATGTACTTCTGTCTGTCACTGAGTCGATTAGTACTCTCCTTCATCACAAAGGCAACTGCATCAATTTCTCTAACTCCATTCTCAGATTTAAACAGCTGATACAAATTTTCCTCAACTACTTTGTCTTCGTTGATCCCACGGGTGTCTCCGTACCCCGGAGTGTCAATGATGGTGAGAGAGTACGGGACTCTACCGCCCTCAAATCCAAAGATCTCATAAACAGTGACTGCTGATGTTTGGCTTTCAGATGGACTTGTTTTCTCGTCTTCGATGACCTCAAACCAGACATCGTCGTCCCACTCTACTCCCAAGACATAGTTGACCATGGCATTGATCAGAGTCGACTTCCCTGTTCCTGTTTCTCCCACTATCAGTACGGTTTTGTTAATCTTACTGGGATCCTTCTCTCCAATGGTCCTTCTTCTTAGTTTGGACTCTGATTCAGGTTTACCATCTAGACAATCCTTCTTTGGTAAGAGCTGATATCGAGCAGGAGGTCCTTCTTGCACTAGCTTGCTCTTCAAAATAATGTCTCTAAATTTGCCTGATATGCCACTAATCCTGTGTAACAAAATGAAGATAAGTTATCAAAGCAAATACATTGATTGATTATCGATGAAGTCATCAATCATATGTCAACATTTGGAATAACAGTGCAATGTGCTGACTGCCACTCACATGTTTGCCATGTTGATCTCTGGTTGTGACCCACAGGAGATGCTGTTGACTAGAGACTGGGTGCTGTGAAATTAGAACAGATACAGTCAGAGATATAAACTACGGTTACATTTTAGAATGTCTAGGTTATTTACCAATTGTCAATCGTGTGACTTGACAGGGTTAGATAAATCAACACAATGCAGAGTACCAGGCAGTTTCAGTTAGCTCTCAGACATTGGATTTTTAAGAGACCGCCAATCAACATTGACCAAGAGGATCAAGAGAGCAGGTAATCCAAGGGTTTGGCATGTTTGGTATTAAAACACAACAAATAGATCGATTTAAAATCTAAACTTTTGGAGTGTAGAACCAAAAGAAGAAAACATGCTTCACTGTGCCATTTCCTACACAGGGCACTGTATGCAGACACTATAATGGTGATGGCGATAGTGAATATGAGTGTTCCTTTAACAATAAAGGATATGGAAACTGTCGACAAACAAGTCAAATGCTCAATGAGAAAATACAGAGATTATTTCATTCTAAGGAGTCACTAATTAACTACACAGACTTTTCAATTAATATCCAGTTTGATTCTCAACATTCAAACTGACATAAGGGCTAAACCTTCAACAGATTATAGAGCAGCTTGGACTTACCTACCTGTGCTCCAGGTGTGTGATCAGTCAGTCAGTGCTGCAATCAGTCAAAGAGGGAGTGAGAGAGGTGATGATCGGTGATGGTGAGATATAGTGTCCAGAAACTGCCCATCTCAGCAGGAGAAGATCCCACCCACCCTGGAACTACAGTCCCTCCTCCCACCAAGCCAGCTGACTTCAGAGATAAGACAGATGTTTCTTCAGCAGAATGTGGAGGTGATATCATTGTATGCTGTAGCATTACGATTTCATTTCATTACAGGGCCTAGCCCAAACCAAGAAAACACAGACCCAGAGCATAAGTGTCCACATAGTTTTGGCTAATGGTGCATTCAAGTACTCCTCTGAAACTCAGATGTACAATGAATTGTCTTGTCACTCTTAGTGTTCCTAAGAGCAAATGATCGCAGCATGTGATGTCCACTGTACCTTTGGGAACAAACAGGAGTGCTTGTGTGCTTCATTGTGTCCTTTATCCGATTAGCGTTACCTGATTGCTGTGTAAGCATTCTAATCATGTTGTTGAAAATGTAATCATGATACCAGTCAACCGTGACTGTGTTTAGGCCCTAATTAAATCAGTTGTAGACAGTGGGTTGACAAGATAATGCAAACATAAGCATGTTATTGTGTGGCAATAATCTATATAGAGTTAGAGTCGTTTGCACATTGTCATAAATCTATATCTTAGACTTCTCTTAATGTTACTTGTTACAACGCTGTTGTAATATTTAACCCCTATAGGTATTTATTTTTATTGAATCATAAAAAAACTAAAATAGAACAATTATCGGGAGACAATTATCGATTTATTATTACAGTTTTTTTCAATTGCTAAAACACATTTCACAAAACTTTCCTCCATTTTCCCCAAACTCTAAACACAACACACTTTTCTAAAGCTACATAAACAAAACCACACCTTCTCTCTTCAAAACTCAAACTTTCACACCAAAACAGCTGCTCAAAGCCTGCAAAAATGTAAACACTATAAGCATCATTACAGACTACAACAAAACAACTGAAAACACAATGTTCAGTGTGTGAGAATGTTCTTTTTTTTCACAACTGCCAAAGCACATTTTTAGAAACCTTACAGTATCTGTTCTCAGAATATATCACTGTAGAGTATTGGGCATTCATAGATTTGTGTGTTTCATATGAACAGTATGCAAATCTACAGAAAATACAGTATGTATGTTACGGTACATGTGGGAATACGGTACATGTGGGAAAACTAGGGTTAGGTTAGGTGCTAGGGTGTATGCTGGCATGTCTAACCCTAACCTTAACCCTAACCCTAACCCTACCCCTAATCTTAACCCTAGCACCCTAGCACCTAACCCTAACCCTAGTTTTCCCACATGTACCGTATTCCCACATGTACCGTAACATGTACACTACTGTACTGTATCACAACTCAATGCAAACACTACAGAGGATCCATTACACACAACAATACTCACTGAAAACAATGTTCAGGGTGTGATGTTTTTTTATTTTATTTATGGAACTATACCACAAACTATACTTAAATTTTGAGTCGTTATGTTTAATGAATGAAGCTAGGTGTGTTCATTGTGTTCAAATGTTGCTGACTGTGGCAAGCATTTTGCATCACATGAGCTTTAATTTGAGAATTTGAGCAGAGTTTTTTGCAACTTGTGTTTTAGCAAGACAAGATGTGTTTAGATTTATGAGAAAAGGAGGATTGTGTTTTGTGAATTGTGTCTTCATGTGAAATGTGTTTATGGTTTTGGCAAATGGGAGCTAGTTTTATTAAATGTGTTTAGAGAACTGGTCATTTGGTTTAGAGAATTGGCTTTTGTGTTTTAGCAATTGGGAAAAACTGTAGTATTATGATGATGATGACGATGATGATGATGATTATTATTATTATTATTATTATTATTAGTAGTAGTAGTAGTAGTAGTAGTAGTAGTAGTAGTAGTAGTAGTAGTAGTAGTAGTGATAGTAGTAGTAGTAGTAGTAGTAATAATAATAATAATGGTCCAATTCGGTTGTTAAGTCGTGACGTGTTTCCGGGTCCAACGTTGACTGAGGTGCTCTCTTCGAAATGCCGCAGTAATAATAATAATTCATTATATTTGTTTTCCGAGGCTCAAAGACACTGACAATATGGGAAAAATGGGAAAGTGCTGTGTTCCTTGTTGTATGAATAGATCAGAGTCTAAAAAACGATTGAACTGTCATTCTACCGCTTTAGTACACTGGTACTCTGGTGGAGGGAATTTTTGGTTTGGACCCGGAAATTGTTAAACGTCACGCCTTACGTCAGACTTAACAACCGAATAGAGAGTGATTCCTGCATATAACAGGAAGTGACAGGGAACCTGCTGTCTGCCCCTGAGAGAATGGGACTGGTAGTTTGTTTGTTTGTTTGTTTATTAGGATCCCCATTAGCTAATGCCATGACATTAGCTAGTCTTCCTGGGGTCCGACACAAAAATCATATTTGGACAATTGTCAACATTATATGCATACAGACAATTGTAAACATTGTATACATACATACATACATACATCATAATAACAAAAGAATAAAAATAGTGTAGTGTGGTCTGATCAATAATGCGTGGACACGCATTTCTAAGACGATTAATTGCGTTGATGGCCTTCCATAAATTTTTACGTCCCTTTTTGGGGGTTTTGGGCTCAGTGAAGATCACTGCATCACCCGCATACATCTGGGTGTAGATGTTATGACAAATATTGGGAAGACTGTTGATAAACAGGGAGAATAGAATTGGGACACTGACATTACAAAGAAGATTGGGAGATTTTACACTTTCAACAGTGACATGTTGTCTCCTATTGGATAGGTACGATTTAAACCAGAGTAAGGCATCTTTAGAGAAATTAAAACTAGTTAGCCTAGATAGAAGGACTCGATGGTCAACGGTATCAAAAGCTCTTTTTAGGTCTAGGAAGACAGCACCCACGTATGTATTTTTGTCCAACAGGCCTTTGACTTTCTCTACAAATAAATTGATGGCGGTTTCAGAAGAGTGGTGGGCGTGGAACCCAAACTGCATTGGATGCATAGGTGTGTGGCCATTGCTTAGATGTTCCACAAGCAATTTGACAACCCATTTCTCTGCAATTTTAGATAGAATTTAGAAGATTGGGGTTACCGTGTCCACCTTCCAGACTGATGGGACAACTGAGTGCTTGATTGATAGGTTGACCAAATTAGTGATAGGGCAGACCTGGGGCCTATTCCACATACCGTGATTAAATCTGATCCAGGTTTAAATCAGATCTGGGCGCTAATTTCAGCTTGCGTTCGGTTCCATCAATGTGGCTCAAATAATTCGCTGCTTGGTTGCTGAACAAACCTGAACAAACCTGGTAGCAAGCAGGTTTACAGGCTGGTTTAGGTAATACGTGTGTCAGTTTAATTTTCTGAAAAACTTGAATTGACAACAAAATCGGCAAAAAAAAAAAGCAGAATCCGCTTGATCGTGCGAGGGGTGGTGGTGCATAGGCGGCCTATGCTCCTGAAACGACAGAGCAAACACGCTATTAGGGATAATAATTACAATGAGCCATTCATTCAAAATATACAAAATACAATTAGGTTATTAAATACAATAACGACAGGCTTGGTACTCACTTAATGTGAAAAGTGGCATCTCCCATCAGTCAGTATTTGCTTGATATCTGGTGATATGGACGTCACTTTAATCCGGCAACTCTCAAGGTTTTTATGCATCAATCGATTCCTCTCGTGCGTCTTTATCACATTCATTGACGAAAAGGACGACTCGTGTAACGGAGTAGAAAGGGCAAGTTCAATTATAGCTAAAATAGGTATAAACTGCGCCTTCTAGGGGTTTAATGACGTGGTATATCCGGGGTGTGTCCGTGACCCGGACGCTGTGTCCGTGACCCGGATGCTGTGTCCGTGACCCGGATGCTGTGTCCGTGACCCGGATGCTGTGTAAATATAGCTGGACAGTGCAATTGCACGGGACGTAACGTGATCTCCCTCAGTGCATTCTTAACCACTGAGACGGTAAGGTCATGTTTTCTGCAGGGTCTGAGATCGCATATAATTTAAGAGATTATTAATGTACCTATGTTTTATTTGAATGTTTGATAAGTAAGATAGCTGTTTTGAGTTTCCCATTCATAGTATGTTAGTTTGGAACATATCACGAGTTTGTTAATGTGAGTTTTCTGTTGTTAAACAATGATGGCGCTAACGTGAATGTCCGTGTGTAACATCATTTTAGAATGTAGCTCGATGACCCTGCAAGTCCCGTGTCCAGAAATTGATGCACTGTTGTTCTGCAGGTAATATTATTATTGTTGTGTTATTATATGTCTGTTGTTCTGTTAGTAGACCGTATTGTATGAGGTTGGGTCTTCCACCTCGCTAGTTTGCAACACGCTCGCGGCTTACCTAGCAGTCAGGTAGCAGCCATTGTTGCACGTGGTGCGCATGCGTATTCCAAGTGCGTGGTTTTTCCATGCATTTGGATGTTATGATTTCTTGTTGTTGTTGTTGTTAAATTGATACCACTATATGATCACACAAGTGAAGATTTATGTAGTCCACACATTTTGTATTTTTGTTTTATATTATTGTTATAATTTGTGTAGTGTGAGTGACTACTATATGGGTCAGTGCATTCTTAACCACTGAGACGAATGTAGCTCGATGACCCTGCAAGTCCCGTGTCCAGAAATTGATGCACTGTTGTTCTGCAGAATAAATGAACGTGAGCCATCCAGCTGAGAGTGATTCATGAAAAGATACACCCCGTCACATTGGTGCCGTGACCTGTGGACCTGAAGTCAACTCTTCACCTTGACCCGGGACCACTCTACTGGATCACTCTGCTGGACCGCTCCTGCGTGCTGTCTGGTGGGCGGCGTATGGTTTCACTCAGTTCATTCGGTGATGTTATGCACAAATGGATTGTTGAATTAATGAATGTGATCTGTGATTTATTTTAGTTTTATTGCTGTTTTGGTGACATTTTTCTTTACTGGTCTTTTATCTGATTAGTCTGTATAGTACTGTTTTCTTGAATTGTAATTCAACATGAGCCACAGACCAGGATGTTTCAGTACGCCACTAAGCAGTAGCATTGGGAGGGGTAGAGCGATCCTCCTCAGTGGAGGTAGGGGGATTCCAGTGTTGAGTTATGATAGTCCTGTTCAGGGGGGTGATGTTCATGTTGTGGGTAGTCAGGATGCTGCTGGGGCCCTTTCAGTTAGTGGGGACACAGTTCCTTCTCAGAGCCACGACATTGATCATGCACCGAGCACACGGGTCAGTGATGCCCCATCCCCAATCTCTGCTTTCCAGTTACCTAATGTAGTGAGCCAGATGAGTGACATAATTAGAGATGTTGGTCTACAGCTGGCAGATAGCATACTTGCACGTCTTGACTCAAAGCTACCTCCTCTTAGCACTGCGCATGCACAGACCACGCCCACTGATACATCCACCCAGAGTCTAGACCTGTCCCAAGTCCAGTTGGTACCTCACAGGAGGGTGAAGGGGCCTCCAACGTTCAGAGGGGATGATAAGGACGCAGTGAATGTGCGTGAGTGGGAAGACATAATGAGGAGTTATGTGAAAAAGGCGAACATCAGAGCAGATCAGCAGGCGGAAGAAATATTCACCCATCTCAGGGGCAGGGCTAAGGATGTAGTGAAGTATGGGACGAGGAGCAGTGGCATTAATGTCGCTGAAAACCCAGAGGCCATCTATGGTCTTCTACGTAAGCATTTTGCTGCTGTTCCCTGTTCACCTATCCCCCTAGCCGACTTCTACACCACGCTGCCGAAGAGTGGTGAGGAAGCGTATGACTACTGGCTACGCCTCAATCAAGCTGCAGATGTTGCCACTGATCGCCTCAAAGAACAAGGTAAAACACTTGAGTGCCCTCTCCTGGAGGTGACACGTATGTTCATCAGGAACTGTCCATCCAAAGAGCTTGCCATGACTTTCAGATCAAAGACGATCGATAAGTGGACTGCTGTAGAGGTCCAAGATGTACTTGACGAGTTCCACACTCAGGTGTGCTCGAACGGTGTTGCCGCAGCCGTGAGTAAAAGGCCCAGTGAGGGTGTGCTAGTGAACAGAGTTGAGATGTCAGGCACTGATATGTGTTCACCTGAAAAGCAGGATACTCGCCCAGACAAGGGGGCAGAGGCCTTTGAACGTATCATCTCAATGCTAGAGAAAGTCCTAGTGGAGAAGTCTGCTCCTGCTAAGGACATGTCAAACAAGCAGTATAGACCCAGCCCCCCCAGGATTGAGGGTCTGAATAACCTGCCGTGTGCTGTGTGTGGCGACGCTAGACACTCTGCTTGGACTCACTGCCGTGACCAGAGGCTCTGCTTCCAGTGCCATTCGCCTGGACACCCCAGATCCAAGTGTCCGATGCAGGGGCGTGCCCAGTCGGCGCAGCAGGGAAACTTATAGATCTGCATTCAAGGGAGGACTGTGCAGATCCTGTTGATATCTCTCCCAATGATGAAATGGCTGATTGTGAGTCAACATACAAGTCATTCATCTACAGAGCGCCTTCGAACAAAACAGTAGTATTTCAAGGTCTACACCGAGTCCAAAGGTCTGATAGTTTATTCTACACCACTGTCTCCGCTGCAGATGTCTCTCTTAGAGCGATGATAGACAGTGGTTCTATGGCATGCACGCTTAGCGAGGCTGCGGAGGCGCGTCTCTTGCAGCGTAACCCTGATCTGAGAGGATGCCCCGCTGATGATGTCATTATCATAGGATGTGGTGGTCACCGAGTTGTACCTAAGGCAATATACAATGTCGATGTGGTGGTGTATGACTGCAAGATGGTCATCCCAATGCTTGTGGTGCCTGGACAGACCGATGACATGATACTAGGCAGTAATGCCATCAAGAAAATCCTAGAGTTGATGAGGAAGACTGACAGCTATTGGCGGCTGATATCTGAACATGGTGGTGGCAGTGATGGGGACTGTCATCACTTCTTCTCTCTCCTTTCCAATACAGAGAGATGGAGGGGTGAGACAGTGCCTGAGAAGGTTGGCACACTGAAGCTACAACAGTGTGTGGTGCTACAGCCAAATAGTGAGCATCTTGTATGGGGCAGACTCCCTGTGTCGGCACCTATATCAGAGGGCAGTACGGTGGTTGTGGAACCAACTCAGTCCAGATGCAGACCGAATAAAGTTCTGGTTGGCAGAGTTGTTACGCCGATGTGGGGCGACCGATGGCTGCCTATGAAGGTTGTGAATCCCACCGGTGAGCCGGTAGTGCTGAAGCGAAACACCAAATTGGCGGACGTGTTCCCCTGCATTGCCGCTGAAGATCTGTCCCCGCCCGACCACATTCAGTCTTCCCCACAATCCGTGACTGGTGAATCTGTAGCAAGGCCCAAAGAAGACATCAGAAAGGCACTGGAGGAACTTGGTCTACGCGACCTAGACTTGGACGCGTGTGAAGTCTCTGACCTGTGGAGAGAGAAGCTTTGTCAGCTTGTTGTGAAATACGAGTCAATCTTTTCACGCCACAAGTTGGACTGTGGTGAGGCGTCTGACTTCGTGCACAAGATACATCTGGTGGACGAGAGGCCATTTCGCCTGCCCTACCGCAGAGTGCCACCGAACCACTACGAGAAGCTGAGGTCTGCCATCAACGACATGGAGGAGAAGGGCATAATTCGTAAGTCCAACAGCGAATATGCCTCGCCCTTGGTTCTTGTGTGGAAGAAGGATGGAGGATTGCGCATCTGTACGGACTTCAGATGGCTTAATGCGAGGACAACGAAAGACGCACATCCGCTGCCTCATCAGGCTGACGCGCTGGCTGCACTAGGTGGTAATGCCTACTTCTCCACAATGGACCTTACCTCTGGTTTCTACAACGTGCCTTTACATGAGGACCACAAGAAATACACTGCGTTCTCCTCTCCCTTTGGCCTGCATGAATATAACCGGATGCCTCAAGGGTTGTCCAACAGCCCGGCTACGTTCATGCGGATGATGCTCTCGATCTTTGGGGATCAGAATTTCACCAGTCTATTGTGCTACCTAGACGATGTTATGGTCTTCGCTCCTACAGAACAGCTGGCACTCGAGCGTCTAGAGATGGTTTTCTCTCGTTTGAAGTACAACAATCTCAAATTGGCTCCAAAGAAGTGCTATCTTCTGCGGAAATCAGTACGGTTTCTCGGCCATATCATCAATGAGTCAGGAGTGCAGACGGACCCTGGAAAGGTTGAAGCCATTAGCCAAGTACAGGTATCCGATCTGATGGACAGTGATGGGGTGTCTCCTTCACAGAAGAAGATTAGGTCCTTCTTGGGCATGATGCTTTACTATCAGCACTTCATTGAAGATTGTTCCTCTAAGGCCAGACCCCTATTCAAGCTTCTCTCTGGACAGAACGCTGGAGAAAAGGCACGCAGAGGGAGAAAACCAGTGAAGAAATGTCACAATCTTGTAAAGCTCAAACCAGCTGACTGGACGCCCGAGTGTAGGGATGCTTTCGAGACATTGAAGCGTGATCTCCTGCATTCTGTAACCCTGGCCCATCCTGATTTCGCAAAGCCATTTATCCTAGCAGTGGATGCTTCATTCGATGGGATTGGCGCCGTCATCTCCCAGCTCCAGCCTGGTGATAAAGTTGCAAGACCAGTTGCCTTCGCTAGTAGGACGCTGTCACATGCTCAGTTGAACTATCCAGCTCACCGACTTGAGTTCCTGGCATTGAAGTGGGCTGTATGCGAGAAGTTTTCCCACTGGCTGAAGGGAGTGCATTTCACAGCGGTCGGATAACAACCCCTTGACCTACATCCTAACAAAGCCCAAGTTAGATGCGTGCGAACAGAGGTGGGTGGCCAAACTTGCTGCATATGATTTCGATCTGAATTATATCCCAGGGCCTAGGAACATCGTCGCTGATGCGCTGAGCCGTGAGCCATTTGTTAAGTCCTGTGTGAGCCATCGCCTGGTGAGGGAGCCTTACCTGTCCTTGCTGGATCAGGTGAATGGAGTTGTGGCTGGTACGGTGCAGGACGCTTTCCGGCTGACTACCAACTGTCAAGGTGTTCAGCACACTAATGTCGACACAGATGAGGTCCTGAGTCCTGAGTCTTCTGGAGGTGCCATTATTGCTGAGGAGGTGTCTGCTGTCATGGACGTCCATCGCACTGGGGGTGTTTCTCAGCTGCCCTACATTAATCCGGAGTCTCTGCAATTGCCCAAGGAAGACCCTTCCATCGCCATCCCACAGAGTCAATTACACAATCTCCAGCAACAAGATGCTGTAGTGAGCAGGGTTCTCTTTTATATGCAGCGACATAGGAAACCAAATGCACACGAGAGAGCAGCTGAGTCTAGCTGTGTGCTCAGGCTGTTGAAACACTGGAAGAAGCTGAGAGTGCGTAGTGGACTCCTCTACAAGAGGATCTTTCAGTTCGTCACTCCAGAAGCACTGAAGCGACAAGTCCTGCATGGAGTCCACGATGCTGCTGGCCACCAGGGTCGCTCAAGATCATCCTCTCTGGCCAGTGAACGATTCTTCTGGACAGGCATGCAGAGGGATGTTGAGAATCACGTGAAGCACTGTCAGAGATGTATTTTGGGGAAGACTCCTGAACCACACGCCCGAGCACCCCTTGAGAGCATCCGCACTTCAGCTCCTATGGACTTAGTGTGCATCGATTTTTGGACCGCAGAGCAGAGCGACAAGAAGACCATTGATGTTCTTGTTGTTACGGACCATTTTTCTAAAGTAGCTCTTGCCTTCCCCTGTCGGAACCAGACTGCGAAACAAGTTGCCCGCTGTCTATGGGACAAGTTTTTTGCATATATGGGTTCCCCAAAAGAATCCATTCGGATCAGGGAGCTAACTTTGAGAGTCGGCTTCTAAAAGATCTACTAGAGATGGCAGGTGTGCATAAGTCCCATACGACTCCATACCACCCCATGGGTAACGGCGTCACAGAGAGGTACAACAGGACCCTCGGGGGCATGATAAGGGCTCCCCCTCCACTGAGCAAGTCCAGGTGGCCGCAGATGCTCCAGACGCTGACCTTCTGCTACAACTCCACTGTACATGAGACCACGGGCTTCGCGCCATTCTACCTGATGTTCGGACGGGTCCCACGGCTGCCCGTGGATGTCATGTTTCATCATGTGCTAGAGGATGCTGCCGTTGTCAGTCGTCATGAGTTTGTGCAACATCTGAGGAGAGACCTTTCTGAAGCAGCACAGATTGCTCAAAGGAATGCCATCAGGGAACAAGATCGCCACGCCAAACTGTACAACCGGAAGGTCAGAGGACTGCCGTTGGGTGTTGGTGACAAAGTGCTGCTTGCCAATCGAGGTGAGAGAGGGAAGAGGAAGATCGCAGACCGGTGGGAATCAACTCCTTTCGATGTGGTGTCTGTGAGATCGGACATCAACGTGTACAGGATCAGAGATGTTGTCACGAATAGAGAGAAGGTTGTACACAGGAACATGCTGCTTCCGGTTGACTTCTTGACAGTTCCGGAACAAGATGGGAACCCGGCATCCCTAGAGGAGTCGCAGTCTATAGTTTCCTGTGCCAGTGTTCAGGGCTCTGTCACCTCTGATGTTGAAGAGGCCTCTCGGTTGCGCACCAGGGACTGGGTCTTGGAGTTGCCTGAGCACGCGGGGGCAGAGAGCATCCATGAGGAAGGAGCTGACGGAGGGACTATGCCCGTGCCGAATGCCTCGAAGGAAGACCGACCAGATGAGTTGCTGGATAGTGTTCCTGATGACTCTGTACCTGACTGCCACACTGATTATCCCCCTGACACAGTATGTGACACAGTACACTCACCTGAAGCTAGATGTGATGCCCATGCTGACCTCCCAGTTCTAGTTGAGGTTGAGCCGGAGCAGGTAGTTTGCACACGTTCACAGAGTGCTCAAGTTCCATCAGTTGTCACGAGATGTGGGAGGAGTGTTAGGAACCCAAATAGGCTTATTTGTGAGATGTCAGGGCAGATGCTTAAAGGGAGTACTGAGCCTTTCATAGGTTCTGCATTTAGTTTAATTGCGGCGTCTATGTAGGGGCGTAGTGCATCCAGTTATTTTTTATTTTTTATTTTGCTTCCGGTCTGAGTCGTGACCTAGAGTCATGAGATTCTCTTGTAAGGGCAAAGTTATGTACAACTGTGGGATGTAGATGGCATCTCTTTCTCCGCTGTGATAAGTACGGGTTTTGGTACCAATCTGTCCTTACACACTTCTTATGGAAGAATTTATAATGTTGAGTTTTGGTACATCAGTGCTCGAGATCCACGTTTTTATTTTTTTTTGTCATTTGTTTGTTTTTTCGCTCCTGTTTTTTTTTTTTTTTTACTGTCCTCCGGTTTTCATGCTGTTGCCCCATTTCTGTGCTGCTACCAAATTCTGCAGAGATTCAACATGCTCACAGATGCATACCCCCTGCTTGGACTTGCATACAAGATCTTGCTGACATTGTCAATAACCCAGGTGGCCTGCGAGCGATCATTCTCAACACTTGTACAAGTACATCAAAAGCAGACTGAGGAGCAGCCTGTCTTCCAGCAAACTGGAAGCCTTCATGTTGATGGCCACTGTGGCTTTGGACACAGACACTGTCATCAGGGCCGGACTTATACATGGGCTCAAGCCCAGGGGCCCCGGGCTACAAGGGGCCCCAAAATAAATCCAAATGTATGAATAAATATTTGCTCTTTGATTTTGAATTCATAAATTACGTTCAAATTGGAAAAAATTGTTTTGTCGCAGCGCAGGGCACGGAAATACAGCCCCCCCCCCCTCCCCCGCGGGCATGGAAATACAGCCCCTATCACTATTCCTACTGGACGCTCTGATGAATGACGTGTTTTAATTTGTTTAATCATGGGCGTCACCATCATATATTTGGGGGGGGACGTGTCCCCCCCACCTTTGAAACAAGGTCGTTTGGACCCCCCCACATTTGCCATCAAAAATATGTTGCATGACTGGTCAGCGTTATTTTCATTGCTTCACAATCAAATCCGTTCCACTTTATGAGTAGGGGATTGCCCATATCCAGAAATCCACTCCGCGTTTTACTTCTGTTTTTAACACGGCAGCAGCAGCATCAGACACCCACGCAGATTCAAAACATTCAGACTGAGGCAAGACGATATTTAGATCATCCACCAAGATGGATATAAGGATTTTTTTTTTAAGAAGAGAAAAGTAAGTCAAAGTCATCCAAGTTTTCCCGTGAGTGGCCAAACAGCAACATTGCGTTCTCCCAAGGTCAAACACAGCCAGCTTTTCTGATAAGAATGTTAGCACCTTATGAGACATTCTCTGTATTAGCAATAGAATTAGCATAGCCTACTAGCAACCAAATACGCGCTAGATCAGCTATATGGCACTAGCAGTTTTGTTAGGCATTACTAGTGCGGTTAGACATGTTTAAATGCAGAACAGACACAGGCGAAATGTCATCAAAAGCACAGAATGGCGACAAACACCTCACAGTGCTTACCTGTCCTGTCATTATTGCATCTCCTGCCCGTGTTCATTGCCCTGAGCATTTGCACTATTTAATTTGGCCATTGCACCCACCCAAAGAATCAATTTTGCATCTGATTGCTTGAGGTTGTATTGAGTTATAGTTGTATGTTCTGCAATGCACTGAAGAGGGCTAAGTTTGATTGTAATAGGCTCTGAGTAGCCTAGGTACATATTTTATGTTTCCTCATAACTTTTTATTCAATTTGTTGACTCAAAGTTACCTCATTCTTTTCTAATTCACTCTTTGATTCTTTTTGAATCTTCATATTTAATAAAGTACCTAAAAAGTGCCAAGTGTCAGTGTCAGGCCTCTGTGAGTTAAACCAAAACATAATAGTAATCAGTAATTGCAGACCATGCCAGCTCCAAGGAAAAACAAAGAAAGAGGGAGATTATTTTGGGTGTAAAACGCACCAGAATGCAGGAAATTGAATCTACTATTTAAAAAATTTCGGGGGGAGGACCCCCAGACCCCCCGAAAAATAAGTGTCCCCCCCACATTCAAAAAGCTGCTGACGCCCATGTGTTTAATTATACTGTATATTTAGGCCAATGGAGAGGTTTACATCGACGCGTCACGCGCAGGGCAGGGGCATCATCTTTGGTGGAGCGATTGTCAATGTCATGATCATGGCGGACAGGAGGAATTACGAGAGTGGAGCGCAAAAAAGAAAAATGAAAAATGAAAAAGTGGAACGCGAAAGGGAGACACTGAGAAAAACTCCAAAACTTACTGGGTTTTTCAAACCAGTCGTAGATGCTTCATGAGTTCAGACACTCGCGCCCAGACACATACTGTAGCTGTCCAATACACACCTCACTTACATTTCGTCTCAGGCACCCACACACTCCCCCCACGTAGGCCCTGTTAGTGTAGGTTTGTTATTTTGTCTGTCTTTATTAAATAAACATGTTATTATTGTCACCCTTGTCTCTGTGTCCGTCTGTTCTGGGGTTCTGCCACATTTGACCGCTTGGTTCAGGCCTAACACTTGCTTTTTCTTCATGTGCTTTATGCCAATAACATACTCCATTGGGATACGTGTGTTTCTGGTCATAGGTTCTGGTTGGTGTAGTTGTAGCTTATCATTTTTAGTGTAGGTAGGGGCCCGAACAATGACTCAAGCCCAGGGGCCCCCACCCCCCTAAGTCCAGCCCTGACTGTCATTGACAAAGTGGCAGAGAAGAGTGAGCTCATGAGGAAACTGCTGTTGTACTAAGGTTAGAGAATATTAAAATACAATTATTCTAATAATTTAGCAGCTTTTTAGACTGAAGATAATTTGATCATGTGACTCACTCATTGTTATCCCCAGTTCCCCACCTCTCTAAGGATGCCCTGTATGGTTCATTGTCCATTGTTGTTGAGACTAGTATCCAGAGGGCCATGCAGCCTTTTCCACTAAGTGAGTATACAGTACAGTAGCTGTCAGGTTTTTTTTCTCCATTTTCTGGAAGATGCTCTGATCATCTGAATCTGTCACATGATAATGTACAATTTACAATTTTGAATTAATTATCTGTCTCTCTCTCCCTCTCTCTCCATCATGAGATGGCATTATTGTTATAGTTTGTTGAAGTGGCTGTTTTCCAGATATGCTGCTATCTCTACATTGTTCTACAGTAAGTAAAAAGGTACTAATAATGATGCAATTATTACTACTACTACTACTAAATGATCATGTCTTAGTCTCACCCTTGTCTCTGTCTCTGTTTCTCTCTCTCTCTCAAAGGTTGCCGTTGCCGTTTGTCAGAAAAATTTCACTGGACTTCACAGTCTTTCTTTTTTATTTAGCAGTGAGTTCACAGTCTATGATGCATTTATTACTAGTACTTAAATATTTGAATTTATTATATATTATTTAATATAATAAAACATTTGAAATTATTCTTTGACTTCTGGTGCTTTTTCTTTGATAACATTTTACTTCTACTATACTTGAGTCAAGTATGGAGATTGTGTACCCCATGGCCACCACCGCCAGTCAAGAGTGAGTGAGTACACTGGTCAACTTGCACTGGTACCATTGCTTACTGCATGTAGTCGTCTTTGTAGTGGTTTGGGGGAATACTACAGTTTGTCATATGACTGTACAGCACAGTATATAAGACGAGTATATAAGGCAAGTATTTTTGTGCTGGTGGGTGTGGTCCGACCGATTGGGGTGGGCCTGTCTGGGCCAAAAATGCCAGGGCCTAATTTTCGTCCCAGTCCAGCCCTGGTTTCCATTAGGCTACTAACAAATTGTAATAAACGTGGATCCACCCAAATAGGGTGGAAGACCAATGTCAGCGTATAAACCAACGCCACACTTATTTAAAACATGTTTTATTATTATTATTAAGTGCAGTACGTTAAAATTCATAGGGTGACAACAATTGAAGCGATGAAGAACCCACGCAATATCATAACCAACAGTTTTACACTGACTAAATACCTACAGTTTGTTAGAAAACTTGGGTGGGGGGGTCGTTAACATTTAACATTTTTGGCATTTGGCAGACACCTTTATCCAAAGCGACTTACAACAAATACAAATATATTTTACAAAAAATGTGTCTAAGTAAGTGAATCATCTATCCATCAGTCAAGTAATCTCTGCTTAATGGGGCAGGTTTGAGAGCAACTGGATTGTCTAATAATGTGATTAGTCCCATGTGTAATGGTTTTTAGGCCAGGCACCACACACTAATATGCTTTGTTTAACTTTACTAATATCAGAATGAAACTTGACATTTGACACAATACAGATGACCTTTAGAATTATACGTTTATTTTTTGACATTTGCATATCACGAGAATCACACCAATCTTTCTGATAACACACTGTTAGACATACTGAGAACAGGTTCTCAAAATATTGTTATGTCATGGATTTTCTTTTCTTCATAATTTCACACATATTTGATGCATATTTTGCATAGATTTACAGATAAAATGCCACATCAAATAAAAATAACACAAGTTATAAAAAGAAAAAACAAAGAAGCCTCTGGACAAGTCCTAGGAGACAGTTATAATAATGTAAATGTGCCTCCTTTGAAGGCTAAGACAAATTACTTGTTTGAAGGCTAAAACAAAGGACTTGTGCCTCCAATTAAAGCTACAGGCGTGTCGTTGATCCACTGCACTTGAAGTACCTAATTGAAGCTCCACCACGTTCCTCCTCAAATTTCTTCTTCACCTCCTCCAGTTTCTTAAGATATACTTCGCTTCCTATGTCCCTCATGCTCTCAATCAGGAAGTCCAGATGCTCTGCAGTGGACAGTGGAATACCCAAGCCAGTCGTTTCCAGTTCAAGAATAAGCTTGTAGCATTCCATCAGCAGTTTGGCTTTCTTCTCTTTGTCAACCTCCAACTTGTTCTCCTGTTCCTGAATCAGTGCTTCTTTTTCAGCAATTCCATAGTTTTGGGCCAAATCTTCACCTGTCACGGTAACAGTCTTTTTCTTGATTACCCATATATAATCGGCTTTGACATGATTAGAATAGTGACACTTATTTGAACAAACAGTGCAGTAAAATCCTGTCATCGCACTACACCATGAGAGATCTTTTACCCACCAGCATCCTGGGTAATGACAGTTCTCCGTACAAATATTGCAAATGGTGGCAAGACTGGTTATTTGTTGTTTCTCCTTCACATATATTTCAGACGACATTGTAAATGTTGTCAAGTCATCCTGATGGGCCTTCAAGGCTATTTGAATCTTCTCATGTTCTTTCTGCGTCAGATCCATCAAGTTGACACGTTTCACTAGGTTGTTGACACAAAACGTCAGCAGTTTGTGGTGCCTCACCTTTTGTGGTGCCTCACCTTCAGTCATCTTCACGCTCTGGGGTTCTATGTTACTTAGGAATTCTGAGAACTCTTTCATACCATCCATCGACGTATCCCAGTTATTCTTCAAGGCCTTTTCTTTCGTTGTTGTCTCCTGAACATTTGTGCAGGCATCTCTACAGTTGTTGAACTGGAAGAAAACGGCTTTATTGGAATGGTCTTTAGCCAATGGTATTTTAGCATCTTTCATGGCCTGCAGAGCATCAGTTGGTTGCAGGCCAGAAGAATATGTCAAAAGGGCTACAATGTTATTCTCCATGTCTTTACCAAACAAAGATACAACTGCTGCAACTATGTACTTCTGTCTGTCACTGAGTCGATTAGTACTCTCCTTCATCACAAAGGCAACTGCATCAATTTCTCTAACTCCATTCTCAGATTTAAACAGCTGATACAAATTTTCCGGGGTGTCTCCGTACCCCGGAGTGTCAATGATGGTGAGAGAGTACGGGACTCTACCGCCCTCAAATCCAAAGATCTCATAAACAGTGACTGCTGATGTTTGGCTTTCAGATGGACTTGTTTTCTCGTCTTCGATGACCTCAAACCAGACATCGTCGTCCCACTCTACTCCCAAGACATAGTTGACCATGGCATTGATCAGAGTCGACTTCCCTGTTCCTGTTTCTCCCACTATCAGTACGGTTTTGTTAATCTTACTGGGATCCTTCTCTCCAATGGTCCTTCTTCTTAGTTTGGACTCTGATTCAGGTTTACCATCTAGACAATCCTTCTTTGGTAAGAGCTGATATCGAGCAGGAGGTCCTTCTTGCACTAGCTTGCTCTTCAAAATAATGTCTCTAAATTTGCCTGATATGCCACTAATCCTGTGTAACAAAATGAAGATAAGTTATCAAAGCAAATACATTGATTGATTATCGATGAAGTCATCAATCATATGTCAACATTTGGAATAACAGTGCAATGTGCTGACTGCCACTCACATGTTTGCCATGTTGATCTCTGGTTGTGACCCACAGGAGATGCTGTTGACTAGAGACTGGGTGCTGTGAAATTAGAACAGATACAGTCAGAGATATAAACTACGGTTACATTTTAGAATGTCTAGGTTATTTACCAATTGTCAATCGTGTGACTTGACAGGGTTAGATAAATCAACACAATGCAGAGTACCAGGCAGTTTCAGTTAGCTCTCAGACATTGGATTTTTAAGAGACCGCCAATCAACATTGACCAAGAGGATCAAGAGAGCAGGTAATCCAAGGGTTTGGCATGTTTGGTATTAAAACACAACAAATAGATCGATTTAAAATCTAAACTTTTGGAGTGTAGAACCAAAAGAAGAAAACATGCTTCACTGTGCCATTTCCTACACAGGGCACTGTATGCAGACACTATAATGGTGATGGCGATAGTGAATATGAGTGTTCCTTTAACAATAAAGGATATGGAAACTGTCGACAAACAAGTCAAATGCTCAATGAGAAAATACAGAGATTATTTCATTCTAAGGAGTCACTAATTAACTACACAGACTTTTCAATTAATATCCAGTTTGATTCTCAACATTCAAACTGACATAAGGGCTAAACCTTCAACAGATTATAGAGCAGCTTGGACTTACCTACCTGTGCTCCAGGTGTGTGATCAGTCAGTCAGTGCTGCAATCAGTCAAAGAGGGAGTGAGAGAGGTGATGATCGGTGATGGTGAGATATAGTGTCCAGAAACTGCCCATCTCAGCAGGAGAAGATCCCACCCACCCTGGAACTACAGTCCCTCCTCCCACCAAGCCAGCTGACTTCAGAGATAAGACAGATGTTTCTTCAGCAGAATGTGGAGGTGATATCATTGTATGCTGTAGCATTACGATTTCATTTCATTACAGGGCCTAGCCCAAACCAAGAAAACACAGACCCAGAGCATAAGTGTCCACATAGTTTTGGCTAATGGTGCATTCAAGTACTCCTCTGAAACTCAGATGTACAATGAATTGTCTTGTCACTCTTAGTGTTCCTAAGAGCAAATGATCGCAGCATGTGATGTCCACTGTACCTTTGGGAACAAACAGGAGTGCTTGTGTGCTTCATTGTGTCCTTTATCCGATTAGCGTTACCTGATTGCTGTGTAAGCATTCTAATCATGTTGTTGAAAATGTAATCATGATACCAGTCAACCGTGACTGTGTTTAGGCCCGAATTAAATCAGTTGTAGACAGTGGGTTGACAAGATAATGCAAACATAAGCATGTTATTGTGTGGCAATAATCTATATAGAGTTAGAGTCGTTTGCACATTGTCATAAATCTATATCTTAGACTTCTCTTAATGTTACTTGTTACAACGCTGTTGTAATATTTAACCCCTATAGGTATTTATTTTTATTGAATCATAAAAAAACTAAAATAGAACAATTATCGGGAGACAATTATCGATTTATTATTACAGTTTTTTTCAATTGCTAAAACACATTTCACAAAACTTTCCTCCATTTTCCCCAAACTCTAAACACAACACACTTTTCTAAAGCTACATAAACAAAACCACACCTTCTCTCTTCAAAACTCAAACTTTCACACCAAAACAGCTGCTCAAAGCCTGCAAAAATGTAAACACTATAAGCATCATTACAGACTACAACAAAACAACTGAAAACACAATGTTCAGTGTGTGAGAATGTTCTTTTTTTTCACAACTGCCAAAGCACATTTTTAGAAACCTTACAGTATCTGTTCTCAGAATATATCACTGTAGAGTATTGGGCATTCATAGATTTGTGTGTTTCATATGAACAGTATGCAAATCTACAGAAAATACAGTATGTATGTTACGGTACATGTGGGAATACGGTACATGTGGGAAAACTAGGGTTAGGTTAGGTGCTAGGGTGTATGCTGGCATGTCTAACCCTAACCTTAACCCTAACCCTAACCCTACCCCTAATCTTAACCCTAGCACCCTAGCACCTAACCCTAACCCTAGTTTTCCCACATGTACCGTATTCCCACATGTACCGTAACATGTACACTACTGTACTGTATCACAACTCAATGCAAACACTACAGAGGATCCATTACACACAACAATACTCACTGAAAACAATGTTCAGGGTGTGATGTTTTTTTATTTTATTTATGGAACTATACCACAAACTATACTTAAATTTTGAGTCGTTATGTTTAATGAATGAAGCTAGGTGTGTTCATTGTGTTCAAATGTTGCTGACTGTGGCAAGCATTTTGCATCACATGAGCTTTAATTTGAGAATTTGAGCAGAGTTTTTTGCAACTTGTGTTTTAGCAAGACAAGATGTGTTTAGATTTATGAGAAAAGGAGGATTGTGTTTTGTGAATTGTGTCTTCATGTGAAATGTGTTTATGGTTTTGGCAAATGGGAGCTAGTTTTATTAAATGTGTTTAGAGAACTGGTCATTTGGTTTAGAGAATTGGCTTTTGTGTTTTAGCAATTGGGAAAAACTGTAGTATTATGATGATGATGACGATGATGATGATGATTATTATTATTATTATTATTAGTAGTAGTAGTAGTAGTAGTAGTAGTAGTAGTAGTAGTAGTAGTAGTAGTAGTAGTAGTAGTAGTAGTGATAGTAGTAGTAGTAGTAGTAGTAATAATAATAATAATGGTCCAATTCGGTTGTTAAGTCGTGACGTGTTTCCGGGTCCAACGTTGACTGAGGTGCTCTCTTCGAAATGCCGCAGTAATAATAATAATTCATTATATTTGTTTTCCGAGGCTCAAAGACACTGACAATATGGGAAAAATGGGAAAGTGCTGTGTTCCTTGTTGTATGAATAGATCAGAGTCTAAAAAACGATTGAACTGTCATTCTACCGCTTTAGTACACTGGTACTCTGGTGGAGGGAATTTTTGGTTTGGACCCGGAAATTGTTAAACGTCACGCCTTACGTCAGACTTAACAACCGAATAGAGAGTGATTCCTGCATATAACAGGAAGTGACAGGGAACCTGCTGTCTGCCCCTGAGAGAATGGGACTGGTAGTTTGTTTGTTTGTTTGTTTATTAGGATCCCCATTAGCTAATGCCATGACATTAGCTAGTCTTCCTGGGGTCCGACACAAAAATCATATTTGGACAATTGTCAACATTATATGCATACAGACAATTGTAAACATTGTATACATACATACATACATACATCATAATAACAAAAGAATAAAAATAGTGTAGTGTGGTCTGATCAATAATGCGTGGACACGCATTTCTAAGACGATTAATTGCGTTGATGGCCTTCCATAAATTTTTACGTCCCTTTTTGGGGGTTTTGGGCTCAGTGAAGATCACTGCATCACCCGCATACATCTGGGTGTAGATGTTATGACAAATATTGGGAAGACTGTTGATAAACAGGGAGAATAGAATTGGGACACTGACATTACAAAGAAGATTGGGAGATTTTACACTTTCAACAGTGACATGTTGTCTCCTATTGGATAGGTACGATTTAAACCAGAGTAAGGCATCTTTAGAGAAATTAAAACTAGTTAGCCTAGATAGAAGGACTCGATGGTCAACGGTATCAAAAGCTCTTTTTAGGTCTAGGAAGACAGCACCCACGTATGTATTTTTGTCCAACAGGCCTTTGACTTTCTCTACAAATAAATTGATGGCGGTTTCAGAAGAGTGGTGGGCGTGGAACCCAAACTGCATTGGATGCATAGGTGTGTGGCCATTGCTTAGATGTTCCACAAGCAATTTGACAACCCATTTCTCTGCAATTTTAGATAGAATTTAGAAGATTGGGGTTACCGTGTCCACCTTCCAGACTGATGGGACAACTGAGTGCTTGATTGATAGGTTGACCAAATTAGTGATAGGGCAGACCTGGGGCCTATTCCACATACCGTGATTAAATCTGATCCAGGTTTAAATCAGATCTGGGCGCTAATTTCAGCTTGCGTTCGGTTCCATCAATGTGGCTCAAATAATTCGCTGCTTGGTTGCTGAACAAACCTGAACAAACCTGGTAGCAAGCAGGTTTACAGGCTGGTTTAGGTAATACGTGTGTCAGTTTAATTTTCTGAAAAACTTGAATTGACAACAAAATCGGCAAAAAAAAAAAGCAGAATCCGCTTGATCGTGCGAGGGGTGGTGGTGCATAGGCGGCCTATGCTCCTGAAACGACAGAGCAAACACGCTATTAGGGATAATAATTACAATGAGCCATTCATTCAAAATATACAAAATACAATTAGGTTATTAAATACAATAACGACAGGCTTGGTACTCACTTAATGTGAAAAGTGGCATCTCCCATCAGTCAGTATTTGCTTGATATCTGGTGATATGGACGTCACTTTAATCCAGCAACTCTCAAGGTTTTTATGCATCAATCGATTCCTCTCGTGCGTCTTTATCACATTCATTGACGAAAAGGACGACTCGTGTAACGGAGTAGAAAGGGCAAGTTCAATTATAGCTAAAATAGGTATAAACTGCGCCTTCTAGGGGTTTAATGACGTGGTATATCCGGGGTGTGTCCGTGACCCGGACGCTGTGTCCGTGACCCGGATGCTGTGTCCGTGACCCGGATGCTGTGTCCGTGACCCGGATGCTGTGTAAATATAGCTGGACAGTGCAATTGCACGGGACGTAACGTGATCTCCCTCAGTGCATTCTTAACCACTGAGACGGTAAGGTCATGTTTTCTGCAGGGTCTGAGATCGCATATAATTTAAGAGATTATTAATGTACCTATGTTTTATTTGAATGTTTGATAAGTAAGATAGCTGTTTTGAGTTTCCCATTCATAGTATGTTAGTTTGGAACATATCACGAGTTTGTTAATGTGAGTTTTCTGTTGTTAAACAATGATGGCGCTAACGTGAATGTCCGTGTGTAACATCATTTTAGAATGTAGCTCGATGACCCTGCAAGTCCCGTGTCCAGAAATTGATGCACTGTTGTTCTGCAGGTAATATTATTATTGTTGTGTTATTATATGTCTGTTGTTCTGTTAGTAGACCGTATTGTATGAGGTTGGGTCTTCCACCTCGCTAGTTTGCAACACGCTCGCGGCTTACCTAGCAGTCAGGTAGCAGCCATTGTTGCACGTGGTGCGCATGCGTATTCCAAGTGCGTGGTTTTTCCATGCATTTGGATGTTATGATTTCTTGTTGTTGTTGTTGTTAAATTGATACCACTATATGATCACACAAGTGAAGATTTATGTAGTCCACACATTTTGTATTTTTGTTTTATATTATTGTTATAATTTGTGTAGTGTGAGTGACTACTATATGGGTCAGTGCATTCTTAACCACTGAGACGAATGTAGCTCGATGACCCTGCAAGTCCCGTGTCCAGAAATTGATGCACTGTTGTTCTGCAGAATAAATGAACGTGAGCCATCCAGCTGAGAGTGATTCATGAAAAGATACACCCCGTCACATTGGTGCCGTGACCTGTGGACCTGAAGTCAACTCTTCACCTTGACCCGGGACCACTCTACTGGATCACTCTGCTGGACCGCTCCTGCGTGCTGTCTGGTGGGCGGCGTATGGTTTCACTCAGTTCATTCGGTGATGTTATGCACAAATGGATTGTTGAATTAATGAATGTGATCTGTGATTTATTTTAGTTTTATTGCTGTTTTGGTGACATTTTTCTTTACTGGTCTTTTATCTGATTAGTCTGTATAGTACTGTTTTCTTGAATTGTAATTCAACATGAGCCACAGACCAGGATGTTTCAGTACGCCACTAAGCAGTAGCATTGGGAGGGGTAGAGCGATCCTCCTCAGTGGAGGTAGGGGGATTCCAGTGTTGAGTTATGATAGTCCTGTTCAGGGGGGTGATGTTCATGTTGTGGGTAGTCAGGATGCTGCTGGGGCCCTTTCAGTTAGTGGGGACACAGTTCCTTCTCAGAGCCACGACATTGATCATGCACCGAGCACACGGGTCAGTGATGCCCCATCCCCAATCTCTGCTTTCCAGTTACCTAATGTAGTGAGCCAGATGAGTGACATAATTAGAGATGTTGGTCTACAGCTGGCAGATAGCATACTTGCACGTCTTGACTCAAAGCTACCTCCTCTTAGCACTGCGCATGCACAGACCACGCCCACTGATACATCCACCCAGAGTCTAGACCTGTCCCAAGTCCAGTTGGTACCTCACAGGAGGGTGAAGGGGCCTCCAACGTTCAGAGGGGATGATAAGGACGCAGTGAATGTGCGTGAGTGGGAAGACATAATGAGGAGTTATGTGAAAAAGGCGAACATCAGAGCAGATCAGCAGGCGGAAGAAATATTCACCCATCTCAGGGGCAGGGCTAAGGATGTAGTGAAGTATGGGACGAGGAGCAGTGGCATTAATGTCGCTGAAAACCCAGAGGCCATCTATGGTCTTCTACGTAAGCATTTTGCTGCTGTTCCCTGTTCACCTATCCCCCTAGCCGACTTCTACACCACGCTGCCGAAGAGTGGTGAGGAAGCGTATGACTACTGGCTACGCCTCAATCAAGCTGCAGATGTTGCCACTGATCGCCTCAAAGAACAAGGTAAAACACTTGAGTGCCCTCTCCTGGAGGTGACACGTATGTTCATCAGGAACTGTCCATCCAAAGAGCTTGCCATGACTTTCAGATCAAAGACGATCGATAAGTGGACTGCTGTAGAGGTCCAAGATGTACTTGACGAGTTCCACACTCAGGTGTGCTCGAACGGTGTTGCCGCAGCCGTGAGTAAAAGGCCCAGTGAGGGTGTGCTAGTGAACAGAGTTGAGATGTCAGGCACTGATATGTGTTCACCTGAAAAGCAGGATACTCGCCCAGACAAGGGGGCAGAGGCCTTTGAACGTATCATCTCAATGCTAGAGAAAGTCCTAGTGGAGAAGTCTGCTCCTGCTAAGGACATGTCAAACAAGCAGTATAGACCCAGCCCCCCCAGGATTGAGGGTCTGAATAACCTGCCGTGTGCTGTGTGTGGCGACGCTAGACACTCTGCTTGGACTCACTGCCGTGACCAGAGGCTCTGCTTCCAGTGCCATTCGCCTGGACACCCCAGATCCAAGTGTCCGATGCAGGGGCGTGCCCAGTCGGCGCAGCAGGGAAACTTATAGATCTGCATTCAAGGGAGGACTGTGCAGATCCTGTTGATATCTCTCCCAATGATGAAATGGCTGATTGTGAGTCAACATACAAGTCATTCATCTACAGAGCGCCTTCGAACAAAACAGTAGTATTTCAAGGTCTACACCGAGTCCAAAGGTCTGATAGTTTATTCTACACCACTGTCTCCGCTGCAGATGTCTCTCTTAGAGCGATGATAGACAGTGGTTCTATGGCATGCACGCTTAGCGAGGCTGCGGAGGCGCGTCTCTTGCAGCGTAACCCTGATCTGAGAGGATGCCCCGCTGATGATGTCATTATCATAGGATGTGGTGGTCACCGAGTTGTACCTAAGGCAATATACAATGTCGATGTGGTGGTGTATGACTGCAAGATGGTCATCCCAATGCTTGTGGTGCCTGGACAGACCGATGACATGATACTAGGCAGTAATGCCATCAAGAAAATCCTAGAGTTGATGAGGAAGACTGACAGCTATTGGCGGCTGATATCTGAACATGGTGGTGGCAGTGATGGGGACTGTCATCACTTCTTCTCTCTCCTTTCCAATACAGAGAGATGGAGGGGTGAGACAGTGCCTGAGAAGGTTGGCACACTGAAGCTACAACAGTGTGTGGTGCTACAGCCAAATAGTGAGCATCTTGTATGGGGCAGACTCCCTGTGTCGGCACCTATATCAGAGGGCAGTACGGTGGTTGTGGAACCAACTCAGTCCAGATGCAGACCGAATAAAGTTCTGGTTGGCAGAGTTGTTACGCCGATGTGGGGCGACCGATGGCTGCCTATGAAGGTTGTGAATCCCACCGGTGAGCCGGTAGTGCTGAAGCGAAACACCAAATTGGCGGACGTGTTCCCCTGCATTGCCGCTGAAGATCTGTCCCCGCCCGACCACATTCAGTCTTCCCCACAATCCGTGACTGGTGAGTCTGTAGCAAGGCCCAAAGAAGACATCAGAAAGGCACTGGAGGAACTTGGTCTACGCGACCTAGACTTGGACGCGTGTGAAGTCTCTGACCTGTGGAGAGAGAAGCTTTGTCAGCTTGTTGTGAAATACGAGTCAATCTTTTCACGCCACAAGTTGGACTGTGGTGAGGCGTCTGACTTCGTGCACAAGATACATCTGGTGGACGAGAGGCCATTTCGCCTGCCCTACCGCAGAGTGCCACCGAACCACTACGAGAAGCTGAGGTCTGCCATCAACGACATGGAGGAGAAGGGCATAATTCGTAAGTCCAACAGCGAATATGCCTCGCCCTTGGTTCTTGTGTGGAAGAAGGATGGAGGATTGCGCATCTGTACGGACTTCAGATGGCTTAATGCGAGGACAACGAAAGACGCACATCCGCTGCCTCATCAGGCTGACGCGCTGGCTGCACTAGGTGGTAATGCCTACTTCTCCACAATGGACCTTACCTCTGGTTTCTACAACGTGCCTTTACATGAGGACCACAAGAAATACACTGCGTTCTCCTCTCCCTTTGGCCTGCATGAATATAACCGGATGCCTCAAGGGTTGTCCAACAGCCCGGCTACGTTCATGCGGATGATGCTCTCGATCTTTGGGGATCAGAATTTCACCAGTCTATTGTGCTACCTAGACGATGTTATGGTCTTCGCTCCTACAGAACAGCTGGCACTCGAGCGTCTAGAGATGGTTTTCTCTCGTTTGAAGTACAACAATCTCAAATTGGCTCCAAAGAAGTGCTATCTTCTGCGGAAATCAGTACGGTTTCTCGGCCATATCATCAATGAGTCAGGAGTGCAGACGGACCCTGGAAAGGTTGAAGCCATTAGCCAAGTACAGGTATCCGATCTGATGGACAGTGATGGGGTGTCTCCTTCACAGAAGAAGATTAGGTCCTTCTTGGGCATGATGCTTTACTATCAGCACTTCATTGAAGATTGTTCCTCTAAGGCCAGACCCCTATTCAAGCTTCTCTCTGGACAGAACGCTGGAGAAAAGGCACGCAGAGGGAGAAAACCAGTGAAGAAATGTCACAATCTTGTAAAGCTCAAACCAGCTGACTGGACGCCCGAGTGTAGGGATGCTTTCGAGACATTGAAGCGTGATCTCCTGCATTCTGTAACCCTGGCCCATCCTGATTTCGCAAAGCCATTTATCCTAGCAGTGGATGCTTCATTCGATGGGATTGGCGCCGTCATCTCCCAGCTCCAGCCTGGTGATAAAGTTGCAAGACCAGTTGCCTTCGCTAGTAGGACGCTGTCACATGCTCAGTTGAACTATCCAGCTCACCGACTTGAGTTCCTGGCATTGAAGTGGGCTGTATGCGAGAAGTTTTCCCACTGGCTGAAGGGAGTGCATTTCACAGCGGTCGGATAACAACCCCTTGACCTACATCCTAACAAAGCCCAAGTTAGATGCGTGCGAACAGAGGTGGGTGGCCAAACTTGCTGCATATGATTTCGATCTGAATTATATCCCAGGGCCTAGGAACATCGTCGCTGATGCGCTGAGCCGTGAGCCATTTGTTAAGTCCTGTGTGAGCCATCGCCTGGTGAGGGAGCCTTACCTGTCCTTGCTGGATCAGGTGAATGGAGTTGTGGCTGGTACGGTGCAGGACGCTTTCCGGCTGACTACCAACTGTCAAGGTGTTCAGCACACTAATGTCGACACAGATGAGGTCCTGAGTCCTGAGTCTTCTGGAGGTGCCATTATTGCTGAGGAGGTGTCTGCTGTCATGGACGTCCATCGCACTGGGGGTGTTTCTCAGCTGCCCTACATTAATCCGGAGTCTCTGCAATTGCCCAAGGAAGACCCTTCCATCGCCATCCCACAGAGTCAATTACACAATCTCCAGCAACAAGATGCTGTAGTGAGCAGGGTTCTCTTTTATATGCAGCGACATAGGAAACCAAATGCACACGAGAGAGCAGCTGAGTCTAGCTGTGTGCTCAGGCTGTTGAAACACTGGAAGAAGCTGAGAGTGCGTAGTGGACTCCTCTACCGTGTGAAGAGAGACCGCATCAGGGACAAGAGGATCTTTCAGTTCGTCACTCCAGAAGCACTGAAGCGACAAGTCCTGCATGGAGTCCACGATGCTGCTGGCCACCAGGGTCGCTCAAGATCATCCTCTCTGGCCAGTGAACGATTCTTCTGGACAGGCATGCAGAGGGATGTTGAGAATCACGTGAAGCACTGTCAGAGATGTATTTTGGGGAAGACTCCTGAACCACACGCCCGAGCACCCCTTGAGAGCATCCGCACTTCAGCTCCTATGGACTTAGTGTGCATCGATTTTTGGACCGCAGAGCAGAGCGACAAGAAGACCATTGATGTTCTTGTTGTTACGGACCATTTTTCTAAAGTAGCTCTTGCCTTCCCCTGTCGGAACCAGACTGCGAAACAAGTTGCCCGCTGTCTATGGGACAAGTTTTTTGCATATATGGGTTCCCCAAAAGAATCCATTCGGATCAGGGAGCTAACTTTGAGAGTCGGCTTCTAAAAGATCTACTAGAGATGGCAGGTGTGCATAAGTCCCATACGACTCCATACCACCCCATGGGTAACGGCGTCACAGAGAGGTACAACAGGACCCTCGGGGGCATGATAAGGGCTCCCCCTCCACTGAGCAAGTCCAGGTGGCCGCAGATGCTCCAGACGCTGACCTTCTGCTACAACTCCACTGTACATGAGACCACGGGCTTCGCGCCATTCTACCTGATGTTCGGACGGGTCCCACGGCTGCCCGTGGATGTCATGTTTCATCATGTGCTAGAGGATGCTGCCGTTGTCAGTCGTCATGAGTTTGTGCAACATCTGAGGAGAGACCTTTCTGAAGCAGCACAGATTGCTCAAAGGAATGCCATCAGGGAACAAGATCGCCACGCCAAACTGTACAACCGGAAGGTCAGAGGACTGCCGTTGGGTGTTGGTGACAAAGTGCTGCTTGCCAATCGAGGTGAGAGAGGGAAGAGGAAGATCGCAGACCGGTGGGAATCAACTCCTTTCGATGTGGTGTCTGTGAGATCGGACATCAACGTGTACAGGATCAGAGATGTTGTCACGAATAGAGAGAAGGTTGTACACAGGAACATGCTGCTTCCGGTTGACTTCTTGACAGTTCCGGAACAAGATGGGAACCCGGCATCCCTAGAGGAGTCGCAGTCTATAGTTTCCTGTGCCAGTGTTCAGGGCTCTGTCACCTCTGATGTTGAAGAGGCCTCTCGGTTGCGCACCAGGGACTGGGTCTTGGAGTTGCCTGAGCACGCGGGGGCAGAGAGCATCCATGAGGAAGGAGCTGACGGAGGGACTATGCCCGTGCCGAATGCCTCGAAGGAAGACCGACCAGATGAGTTGCTGGATAGTGTTCCTGATGACTCTGTACCTGACTGCCACACTGATTATCCCCCTGACACAGTATGTGACACAGTACACTCACCTGAAGCTAGATGTGATGCCCATGCTGACCTCCCAGTTCTAGTTGAGGTTGAGCCGGAGCAGGTAGTTTGCACACGTTCACAGAGTGCTCAAGTTCCATCAGTTGTCACGAGATGTGGGAGGAGTGTTAGGAACCCAAATAGGCTTATTTGTGAGATGTCAGGGCAGATGCTTAAAGGGAGTACTGAGCCTTTCATAGGTTCTGCATTTAGTTTAATTGCGGCGTCTATGTAGGGGCGTAGTGCATCCAGTTATTTTTTATTTTTTATTTTGCTTCCGGTCTGAGTCGTGACCTAGAGTCATGAGATTCTCTTGTAAGGGCAAAGTTATGTACAACTGTGGGATGTAGATGGCATCTCTTTCTCCTCTGTGATAAGTACGGGTTTTGGTACCAATCTGTCCTTACACACTTCTTATGGAAGAATTTATAATGTTGAGTTTTGGTACATCAGTGCTCGAGATCCACGTTTTTATTTTTTTTTGTCATTTGTTTGTTTTTTCGCTCCTGTTTTTTTTTTTTTTTTACTGTCCTCCGGTTTTCATGCTGTTGCCCCATTTCTGTGCTGCTACCAAATTCTGCAGAGATTCAACATGCTCACAGATGCATACCCCCTGCTTGGACTTGGAAAGATCTTGCTGACATTGTCAATAACCCAGGTGGCCTGCGAGCGATCATTCTCAACACTTGTACAAGTACATCAAAAGCAGACTGAGGAGCAGCCTGTCTTCCAGCAAACTGGAAGCCTTCATGTTGATGGCCACTGTGGCTTTGGACACAGACACTGTCATCAGGGCCGGACTTATACATGGGCTCAAGCCCAGGGGCCCCGGGCTACAAGGGGCCCCAAAATAAATCCAAATGTATGAATAAATATTTGCTCTTTGATTTTGAATTCATAAATTACGTTCAAATTGGAAAAAATTGTTTTGTCGCAGCGCAGGGCACGGAAATACAGCCCCCCCCCCCTCCCCCGCGGGCATGGAAATACAGCCCCTATCACTATTCCTACTGGACGCTCTGATGAATGACGTGTTTTAATTTGTTTAATCATGGGCGTCACCATCATATATTTGGGGGGGGACGTGTCCCCCCCACCTTTGAAACAAGGTCGTTTGGACCCCCCCACATTTGCCATCAAAAATATGTTGCATGACTGGTCAGCGTTATTTTCATTGCTTCACAATCAAATCCGTTCCACTTTATGAGTAGGGGATTGCCCATATCCAGAAATCCACTCCGCGTTTTACTTCTGTTTTTAACACGGCAGCAGCAGCATCAGACACCCACGCAGATTCAAAACATTCAGACTGAGGCAAGACGATATTTAGATCATCCACCAAGATGGATATAAGGATTTTTTTTTTAAGAAGAGAAAAGTAAGTCAAAGTCATCCAAGTTTTCCCGTGAGTGGCCAAACAGCAACATTGCGTTCTCCCAAGGTCAAACACAGCCAGCTTTTCTGATAAGAATGTTAGCACCTTATGAGACATTCTCTGTATTAGCAATAGAATTAGCATAGCCTACTAGCAACCAAATACGCGCTAGATCAGCTATATGGCACTAGCAGTTTTGTTAGGCATTACTAGTGCGGTTAGACATGTTTAAATGCAGAACAGACACAGGCGAAATGTCATCAAAAGCACAGAATGGCGACAAACACCTCACAGTGCTTACCTGTCCTGTCATTATTGCATCTCCTGCCCGTGTTCATTGCCCTGAGCATTTGCACTATTTAATTTGGCCATTGCACCCACCCAAAGAATCAATTTTGCATCTGATTGCTTGAGGTTGTATTGAGTTATAGTTGTATGTTCTGCAATGCACTGAAGAGGGCTAAGTTTGATTGTAATAGGCTCTGAGTAGCCTAGGTACATATTTTATGTTTCCTCATAACTTTTTATTCAATTTGTTGACTCAAAGTTACCTCATTCTTTTCTAATTCACTCTTTGATTCTTTTTGAATCTTCATATTTAATAAAGTACCTAAAAAGTGCCAAGTGTCAGTGTCAGGCCTCTGTGAGTTAAACCAAAACATAATAGTAATCAGTAATTGCAGACCATGCCAGCTCCAAGGAAAAACAAAGAAAGAGGGAGATTATTTTGGGTGTAAAACGCACCAGAATGCAGGAAATTGAATCTACTATTTAAAAAATTTCGGGGGGAGGACCCCCAGACCCCCCGAAAAATAAGTGTCCCCCCCACATTCAAAAAGCTGCTGACGCCCATGTGTTTAATTATACTGTATATTTAGGCCAATGGAGAGGTTTACATCGACGCGTCACGCGCAGGGCAGGGGCATCATCTTTGGTGGAGCGATTGTCAATGTCATGATCATGGCGGACAGGAGGAATTACGAGAGTGGAGCGCAAAAAAGAAAAATGAAAAATGAAAAAGTGGAACGCGAAAGGGAGACACTGAGAAAAACTCCAAAACTTACTGGGTTTTTCAAACCAGTCGTAGATGCTTCATGAGTTCAGACACTCGCGCCCAGACACATACTGTAGCTGTCCAATACACACCTCACTTACATTTCGTCTCAGGCACCCACACACTCCCCCCACGTAGGCCCTGTTAGTGTAGGTTTGTTATTTTGTCTGTCTTTATTAAATAAACATGTTATTATTGTCACCCTTGTCTCTGTGTCCGTCTGTTCTGGGGTTCTGCCACATTTGACCGCTTGGTTCAGGCCTAACACTTGCTTTTTCTTCATGTGCTTTATGCCAATAACATACTCCATTGGGATACGTGTGTTTCTGGTCATAGGTTCTGGTTGGTGTAGTTGTAGCTTATCATTTTTAGTGTAGGTAGGGGCCCGAACAATGACTCAAGCCCAGGGGCCCCCACCCCCCTAAGTCCAGCCCTGACTGTCATTGACAAAGTGGCAGAGAAGAGTGAGCTCATGAGGAAACTGCTGTTGTACTAAGGTTAGAGAATATTAAAATACAATTATTCTAATAATTTAGCAGCTTTTTAGACTGAAGATAATTTGATCATGTGACTCACTCATTGTTATCCCCAGTTCCCCACCTCTCTAAGGATGCCCTGTATGGTTCATTGTCCATTGTTGTTGAGACTAGTATCCAGAGGGCCATGCAGCCTTTTCCACTAAGTGAGTATACAGTACAGTAGCTGTCAGGTTTTTTTTCTCCATTTTCTGGAAGATGCTCTGATCATCTGAATCTGTCACATGATAATGTACAATTTACAATTTTGAATTAATTATCTGTCTCTCTCTCCCTCTCTCTCCATCATGAGATGGCATTATTGTTATAGTTTGTTGAAGTGGCTGTTTTCCAGATATGCTGCTATCTCTACATTGTTCTACAGTAAGTAAAAAGGTACTAATAATGATGCAATTATTACTACTACTACTACTAAATGATCATGTCTTAGTCTCACCCTTGTCTCTGTCTCTGTTTCTCTCTCTCTCTCAAAGGTTGCCGTTGCCGTTTGTCAGAAAAATTTCACTGGACTTCACAGTCTTTCTTTTTTATTTAGCAGTGAGTTCACAGTCTATGATGCATTTATTACTAGTACTTAAATATTTGAATTTATTATATATTATTTAATATAATAAAACATTTGAAATTATTCTTTGACTTCTGGTGCTTTTTCTTTGATAACATTTTACTTCTACTATACTTGAGTCAAGTATGGAGATTGTGTACCCCATGGCCACCACCGCCAGTCAAGAGTGAGTGAGTACACTGGTCAACTTGCACTGGTACCATTGCTTACTGCATGTAGTCGTCTTTGTAGTGGTTTGGGGGAATACTACAGTTTGTCATATGACTGTACAGCACAGTATATAAGACGAGTATATAAGGCAAGTATTTTTGTGCTGGTGGGTGTGGTCCGACCGATTGGGGTGGGCCTGTCTGGGCCAAAAATGCCAGGGCCTAATTTTCGTCCCAGTCCAGCCCTGGTTTCCATTAGGCTACTAACAAATTGTAATAAACGTGGATCCACCCAAATAGGGTGGAAGACCAATGTCAGCGTATAAACCAACGCCACACTTATTTAAAACATGTTTTATTATTATTATTAAGTGCAGTACGTTAAAATTCATAGGGTGACAACAATTGAAGCGATGAAGAACCCACGCAATATCATAACCAACAGTTTTACACTGACTAAATACCTACAGTTTGTTAGAAAACTTGGGTGGGGGGGTCGTTAACATTTAACATTTTTGGCATTTGGCAGACACCTTTATCCAAAGCGACTTACAACAAATACAAATATATTTTACAAAAAATGTGTCTAAGTAAGTGAATCATCTATCCATCAGTCAAGTAATCTCTGCTTAATGGGGCAGGTTTGAGAGCAACTGGATTGTCTAATAATGTGATTAGTCCCATGTGTAATGGTTTTTAGGCCAGGCACCACACACTAATATGCTTTGTTTAACTTTACTAATATCAGAATGAAACTTGACATTTGACACAATACAGATGACCTTTAGAATTATACGTTTATTTTTTGACATTTGCATATCACGAGAATCACACCAATCTTTCTGATAACACACTGTTAGACATACTGAGAACAGGTTCTCAAAATATTGTTATGTCATGGATTTTCTTTTCTTCATAATTTCACACATATTTGATGCATATTTTGCATAGATTTACAGATAAAATGCCACATCAAATAAAAATAACACAAGTTATAAAAAGAAAAAACAAAGAAGCCTCTGGACAAGTCCTAGGAGACAGTTATAATAATGTAAATGTGCCTCCTTTGAAGGCTAAGACAAATTACTTGTTTGAAGGCTAAAACAAAGGACTTGTGCCTCCAATTAAAGCTACAGGCGTGTCGTTGATCCACTGCACTTGAAGTACCTAATTGAAGCTCCACCACGTTCCTCCTCAAATTTCTTCTTCACCTCCTCCAGTTTCTTAAGATATACTTCGCTTCCTATGTCCCTCATGCTCTCAATCAGGAAGTCCAGATGCTCTGCAGTGGACAGTGGAATACCCAAGCCAGTCGTTTCCAGTTCAAGAATAAGCTTGTAGCATTCCATCAGCAGTTTGGCTTTCTTCTCTTTGTCAACCTCCAACTTGTTCTCCTGTTCCTGAATCAGTGCTTCTTTTTCAGCAATTCCATAGTTTTGGGCCAAATCTTCACCTGTCACGGTAACAGTCTTTTTCTTGATTACCCATATATAATCGGCTTTGACATGATTAGAATAGTGACACTTCTTTGAACAAACAGTGCAGTAAAATCCTGTCATCGCACTACACCATGAGAGATCTTTTACCCACCAGCATCCTGGGTAATGACAGTTCTCCGTACAAATATTGCAAATGGTGGCAAGACTGGTTATTTGTTGTTTCTCCTTCACATATATTTCAGACGACATTGTAAATGTTGTCAAGTCATCCTGATGGGCCTTCAAGGCTATTTGAATCTTCTCATGTTCTTTCTGCGTCAGATCCATCAAGTTGACACGTTCCACTAGGTTGTTGACACAAGACGTCAGCAGTTTGTGGTGCCTCATTACACCTTCAGTCATCTTCACGCTCTGGGGTTCTATGTTACTTAGGAATTCTGAGAACTCTTTCATACCATCCATCGACGTATCCCAGTTATTCTTCAAGGCCTTTTCTTTCGTTGTTGTCTCCTGAACATTTGTGCAGGCATCTCTACAGTTGTTGAACTGGAAGAAAACGGCTTTATTGGAATGGTCTTTAGCCAATGGTATTTTAGCATCTTTCATGGCCTGCAGAGCATCAGTTGGTTGCAGGCCAGAAGAATATGTCAAAAGGGCTACAATGTTATTCTCCATGTCTTTACCAAACAAAGATACAACTGCTGCAACTATGTACTTCTGTCTGTCACTGAGTCGATTAGTACTCTCCTTCATCACAAAGGCAACTGCATCAATTTCTCTAACTCCATTCTCAGATTTAAACAGCTGATACAAATTTTCCTCAACTACTTTGTCTTCGTTGATCCCACGGGTGTCTCCGTACCCCGGAGTGTCAATGATGGTGAGAGAGTACGGGACTCTACCGCCCTCAAATCCAAAGATCTCATAAACAGTGACTGCTGATGTTTGGCTTTCAGATGGACTTGTTTTCTCGTCTTCGATGACCTCAAACCAGACATCGTCGTCCCACTCTACTCCCAAGACATAGTTGACCATGGCATTGATCAGAGTCGACTTCCCTGTTCCTGTTTCTCCCACTATCAGTACGGTTTTGTTAATCTTACTGGGATCCTTCTCTCCAATGGTCCTTCTTCTTAGTTTGGACTCTGATTCAGGTTTACCATCTAGACAATCCTTCTTTGGTAAGAGCTGATATCGAGCAGGAGGTCCTTCTTGCACTAGCTTGCTCTTCAAAATAATGTCTCTAAATTTGCCTGATATGCCACTAATCCTGTGTAACAAAATGAAGATAAGTTATCAAAGCAAATACATTGATTGATTATCGATGAAGTCATCAATCATATGTCAACATTTGGAATAACAGTGCAATGTGCTGACTGCCACTCACATGTTTGCCATGTTGATCTCTGGTTGTGACCCACAGGAGATGCTGTTGACTAGAGACTGGGTGCTGTGAAATTAGAACAGATACAGTCAGAGATATAAACTACGGTTACATTTTAGAATGTCTAGGTTATTTACCAATTGTCAATCGTGTGACTTGACAGGGTTAGATAAATCAACACAATGCAGAGTACCAGGCAGTTTCAGTTAGCTCTCAGACATTGGATTTTTAAGAGACCGCCAATCAACATTGACCAAGAGGATCAAGAGAGCAGGTAATCCAAGGGTTTGGCATGTTTGGTATTAAAACACAACAAATAGATCGATTTAAAATCTAAACTTTTGGAGTGTAGAACCAAAAGAAGAAAACATGCTTCACTGTGCCATTTCCTACACAGGGCACTGTATGCAGACACTATAATGGTGATGGCGATAGTGAATATGAGTGTTCCTTTAACAATAAAGGATATGGAAACTGTCGACAAACAAGTCAAATGCTCAATGAGAAAATACAGAGATTATTTCATTCTAAGGAGTCACTAATTAACTACACAGACTTTTCAATTAATATCCAGTTTGATTCTCAACATTCAAACTGACATAAGGGCTAAACCTTCAACAGATTATAGAGCAGCTTGGACTTACCTACCTGTGCTCCAGGTGTGTGATCAGTCAGTCAGTGCTGCAATCAGTCAAAGAGGGAGTGAGAGAGGTGATGATCGGTGATGGTGAGATATAGTGTCCAGAAACTGCCCATCTCAGCAGGAGAAGATCCCACCCACCCTGGAACTACAGTCCCTCCTCCCACCAAGCCAGCTGACTTCAGAGATAAGACAGATGTTTCTTCAGCAGAATGTGGAGGTGATATCATTGTATGCTGTAGCATTACGATTTCATTTCATTACAGGGCCTAGCCCAAACCAAGAAAACACAGACCCAGAGCATAAGTGTCCACATAGTTTTGGCTAATGGTGCATTCAAGTACTCCTCTGAAACTCAGATGTACAATGAATTGTCTTGTCACTCTTAGTGTTCCTAAGAGCAAATGATCGCAGCATGTGATGTCCACTGTACCTTTGGGAACAAACAGGAGTGCTTGTGTGCTTCATTGTGTCCTTTATCCGATTAGCGTTACCTGATTGCTGTGTAAGCATTCTAATCATGTTGTTGAAAATGTAATCATGATACCAGTCAACCGTGACTGTGTTTAGGCCCTAATTAAATCAGTTGTAGACAGTGGGTTGACAAGATAATGCAAACATAAGCATGTTATTGTGTGGCAATAATCTATATAGAGTTAGAGTCGTTTGCACATTGTCATAAATCTATATCTTAGACTTCTCTTAATGTTACTTGTTACAACGCTGTTGTAATATTTAACCCCTATAGGTATTTATTTTTATTGAATCATAAAAAAACTAAAATAGAACAATTATCGGGAGACAATTATCGATTTATTATTACAGTTTTTTTCAATTGCTAAAACACATTTCACAAAACTTTCCTCCATTTTCCCCAAACTCTAAACACAACACACTTTTCTAAAGCTACATAAACAAAACCACACCTTCTCTCTTCAAAACTCAAACTTTCACACCAAAACAGCTGCTCAAAGCCTGCAAAAATGTAAACACTATAAGCATCATTACAGACTACAACAAAACAACTGAAAACACAATGTTCAGTGTGTGAGAATGTTCTTTTTTTTCACAACTGCCAAAGCACATTTTTAGAAACCTTACAGTATCTGTTCTCAGAATATATCACTGTAGAGTATTGGGCATTCATAGATTTGTGTGTTTCATATGAACAGTATGCAAATCTACAGAAAATACAGTATGTATGTTACGGTACATGTGGGAATACGGTACATGTGGGAAAACTAGGGTTAGGTTAGGTGCTAGGGTGTATGCTGGCATGTCTAACCCTAACCTTAACCCTAACCCTAACCCTACCCCTAATCTTAACCCTAGCACCCTAGCACCTAACCCTAACCCTAGTTTTCCCACATGTACCGTATTCCCACATGTACCGTAACATGTACACTACTGTACTGTATCACAACTCAATGCAAACACTACAGAGGATCCATTACACACAACAATACTCACTGAAAACAATGTTCAGGGTGTGATGTTTTTTTATTTTATTTATGGAACTATACCACAAACTATACTTAAATTTTGAGTCGTTATGTTTAATGAATGAAGCTAGGTGTGTTCATTGTGTTCAAATGTTGCTGACTGTGGCAAGCATTTTGCATCACATGAGCTTTAATTTGAGAATTTGAGCAGAGTTTTTTGCAACTTGTGTTTTAGCAAGACAAGATGTGTTTAGATTTATGAGAAAAGGAGGATTGTGTTTTGTGAATTGTGTCTTCATGTGAAATGTGTTTATGGTTTTGGCAAATGGGAGCTAGTTTTATTAAATGTGTTTAGAGAACTGGTCATTTGGTTTAGAGAATTGGCTTTTGTGTTTTAGCAATTGGGAAAAACTGTAGTATTATGATGATGATGACGATGATGATGATGATTATTATTATTATTAGTAGTAGTAGTAGTAGTAGTAGTAGTAGTAGTAGTAGTAGTAGTAGTAGTAGTAGTGATAGTAGTAGTAGTAGTAGTAGTAATAATAATAATAATGGTCCAATTCGGTTGTTAAGTCGTGACGTGTTTCCGGGTCCAACGTTGACTGAGGTGCTCTCTTCGAAATGCCGCAGTAATAATAATAATTCATTATATTTGTTTTCCGAGGCTCAAAGACACTGACAATATGGGAAAAATGGGAAAGTGCTGTGTTCCTTGTTGTATGAATAGATCAGAGTCTAAAAAACGATTGAACTGTCATTCTACCGCTTTAGTACACTGGTACTCTGGTGGAGGGAATTTTTGGTTTGGACCCGGAAATTGTTAAACGTCACGCCTTACGTCAGACTTAACAACCGAATAGAGAGTGATTCCTGCATATAACAGGAAGTGACAGGGAACCTGCTGTCTGCCCCTGAGAGAATGGGACTGGTAGTTTGTTTGTTTGTTTGTTTATTAGGATCCCCATTAGCTAATGCCATGACATTAGCTAGTCTTCCTGGGGTCCGACACAAAAATCATATTTGGACAATTGTCAACATTATATGCATACAGACAATTGTAAACATTGTATACATACATACATACATACATCATAATAACAAAAGAATAAAAATAGTGTAGTGTGGTCTGATCAATAATGCGTGGACACGCATTTCTAAGACGATTAATTGCGTTGATGGCCTTCCATAAATTTTTACGTCCCTTTTTGGGGGTTTTGGGCTCAGTGAAGATCACTGCATCACCCGCATACATCTGGGTGTAGATGTTATGACAAATATTGGGAAGACTGTTGATAAACAGGGAGAATAGAATTGGGACACTGACATTACAAAGAAGATTGGGAGATTTTACACTTTCAACAGTGACATGTTGTCTCCTATTGGATAGGTACGATTTAAACCAGAGTAAGGCATCTTTAGAGAAATTAAAACTAGTTAGCCTAGATAGAAGGACTCGATGGTCAACGGTATCAAAAGCTCTTTTTAGGTCTAGGAAGACAGCACCCACGTATGTATTTTTGTCCAACAGGCCTTTGACTTTCTCTACAAATAAATTGATGGCGGTTTCAGAAGAGTGGTGGGCGTGGAACCCAAACTGCATTGGATGCATAGGTGTGTGGCCATTGCTTAGATGTTCCACAAGCAATTTGACAACCCATTTCTCTGCAATTTTAGATAGAATTTAGAAGATTGGGGTTACCGTGTCCACCTTCCAGACTGATGGGACAACTGAGTGCTTGATTGATAGGTTGACCAAATTAGTGATAGGGCAGACCTGGGGCCTATTCCACATACCGTGATTAAATCTGATCCAGGTTTAAATCAGATCTGGGCGCTAATTTCAGCTTGCGTTCGGTTCCATCAATGTGGCTCAAATAATTCGCTGCTTGGTTGCTGAACAAACCTGAACAAACCTGGTAGCAAGCAGGTTTACAGGCTGGTTTAGGTAATACGTGTGTCAGTTTAATTTTCTGAAAAACTTGAATTGACAACAAAATCGGCAAAAAAAAAAAGCAGAATCCGCTTGATCGTGCGAGGGGTGGTGGTGCATAGGCGGCCTATGCTCCTGAAACGACAGAGCAAACACGCTATTAGGGATAATAATTACAATGAGCCATTCATTCAAAATATACAAAATACAATTAGGTTATTAAATACAATAACGACAGGCTTGGTACTCACTTAATGTGAAAAGTGGCATCTCCCATCAGTCAGTATTTGCTTGATATCTGGTGATATGGACGTCACTTTAATCCGGCAACTCTCAAGGTTTTTATGCATCAATCGATTCCTCTCGTGCGTCTTTATCACATTCATTGACGAAAAGGACGACTCGTGTAACGGAGTAGAAAGGGCAAGTTCAATTATAGCTAAAATAGGTATAAACTGCGCCTTCTAGGGGTTTAATGACGTGGTATATCCGGGGTGTGTCCGTGACCCGGACGCTGTGTCCGTGACCCGGATGCTGTGTCCGTGACCCGGATGCTGTGTCCGTGACCCGGATGCTGTGTAAATATAGCTGGACAGTGCAATTGCACGGGACGTAACGTGATCTCCCTCAGTGCATTCTTAACCACTGAGACGGTAAGGTCATGTTTTCTGCAGGGTCTGAGATCGCATATAATTTAAGAGATTATTAATGTACCTATGTTTTATTTGAATGTTTGATAAGTAAGATAGCTGTTTTGAGTTTCCCATTCATAGTATGTTAGTTTGGAACATATCACGAGTTTGTTAATGTGAGTTTTCTGTTGTTAAACAATGATGGCGCTAACGTGAATGTCCGTGTGTAACATCATTTTAGAATGTAGCTCGATGACCCTGCAAGTCCCGTGTCCAGAAATTGATGCACTGTTGTTCTGCAGGTAATATTATTATTGTTGTGTTATTATATGTCTGTTGTTCTGTTAGTAGACCGTATTGTATGAGGTTGGGTCTTCCACCTCGCTAGTTTGCAACACGCTCGCGGCTTACCTAGCAGTCAGGTAGCAGCCATTGTTGCACGTGGTGCGCATGCGTATTCCAAGTGCGTGGTTTTTCCATGCATTTGGATGTTATGATTTCTTGTTGTTGTTGTTGTTAAATTGATACCACTATATGATCACACAAGTGAAGATTTATGTAGTCCACACATTTTGTATTTTTGTTTTATATTATTGTTATAATTTGTGTAGTGTGAGTGACTACTATATGGGTCAGTGCATTCTTAACCACTGAGACGAATGTAGCTCGATGACCCTGCAAGTCCCGTGTCCAGAAATTGATGCACTGTTGTTCTGCAGAATAAATGAACGTGAGCCATCCAGCTGAGAGTGATTCATGAAAAGATACACCCCGTCACATTGGTGCCGTGACCTGTGGACCTGAAGTCAACTCTTCACCTTGACCCGGGACCACTCTACTGGATCACTCTGCTGGACCGCTCCTGCGTGCTGTCTGGTGGGCGGCGTATGGTTTCACTCAGTTCATTCGGTGATGTTATGCACAAATGGATTGTTGAATTAATGAATGTGATCTGTGATTTATTTTAGTTTTATTGCTGTTTTGGTGACATTTTTCTTTACTGGTCTTTTATCTGATTAGTCTGTATAGTACTGTTTTCTTGAATTGTAATTCAACATGAGCCACAGACCAGGATGTTTCAGTACGCCACTAAGCAGTAGCATTGGGAGGGGTAGAGCGATCCTCCTCAGTGGAGGTAGGGGGATTCCAGTGTTGAGTTATGATAGTCCTGTTCAGGGGGGTGATGTTCATGTTGTGGGTAGTCAGGATGCTGCTGGGGCCCTTTCAGTTAGTGGGGACACAGTTCCTTCTCAGAGCCACGACATTGATCATGCACCGAGCACACGGGTCAGTGATGCCCCATCCCCAATCTCTGCTTTCCAGTTACCTAATGTAGTGAGCCAGATGAGTGACATAATTAGAGATGTTGGTCTACAGCTGGCAGATAGCATACTTGCACGTCTTGACTCAAAGCTACCTCCTCTTAGCACTGCGCATGCACAGACCACGCCCACTGATACATCCACCCAGAGTCTAGACCTGTCCCAAGTCCAGTTGGTACCTCACAGGAGGGTGAAGGGGCCTCCAACGTTCAGAGGGGATGATAAGGACGCAGTGAATGTGCGTGAGTGGGAAGACATAATGAGGAGTTATGTGAAAAAGGCGAACATCAGAGCAGATCAGCAGGCGGAAGAAATATTCACCCATCTCAGGGGCAGGGCTAAGGATGTAGTGAAGTATGGGACGAGGAGCAGTGGCATTAATGTCGCTGAAAACCCAGAGGCCATCTATGGTCTTCTACGTAAGCATTTTGCTGCTGTTCCCTGTTCACCTATCCCCCTAGCCGACTTCTACACCACGCTGCCGAAGAGTGGTGAGGAAGCGTATGACTACTGGCTACGCCTCAATCAAGCTGCAGATGTTGCCACTGATCGCCTCAAAGAACAAGGTAAAACACTTGAGTGCCCTCTCCTGGAGGTGACACGTATGTTCATCAGGAACTGTCCATCCAAAGAGCTTGCCATGACTTTCAGATCAAAGACGATCGATAAGTGGACTGCTGTAGAGGTCCAAGATGTACTTGACGAGTTCCACACTCAGGTGTGCTCGAACGGTGTTGCCGCAGCCGTGAGTAAAAGGCCCAGTGAGGGTGTGCTAGTGAACAGAGTTGAGATGTCAGGCACTGATATGTGTTCACCTGAAAAGCAGGATACTCGCCCAGACAAGGGGGCAGAGGCCTTTGAACGTATCATCTCAATGCTAGAGAAAGTCCTAGTGGAGAAGTCTGCTCCTGCTAAGGACATGTCAAACAAGCAGTATAGACCCAGCCCCCCCAGGATTGAGGGTCTGAATAACCTGCCGTGTGCTGTGTGTGGCGACGCTAGACACTCTGCTTGGACTCACTGCCGTGACCAGAGGCTCTGCTTCCAGTGCCATTCGCCTGGACACCCCAGATCCAAGTGTCCGATGCAGGGGCGTGCCCAGTCGGCGCAGCAGGGAAACTTATAGATCTGCATTCAAGGGAGGACTGTGCAGATCCTGTTGATATCTCTCCCAATGATGAAATGGCTGATTGTGAGTCAACATACAAGTCATTCATCTACAGAGCGCCTTCGAACAAAACAGTAGTATTTCAAGGTCTACACCGAGTCCAAAGGTCTGATAGTTTATTCTACACCACTGTCTCCGCTGCAGATGTCTCTCTTAGAGCGATGATAGACAGTGGTTCTATGGCATGCACGCTTAGCGAGGCTGCGGAGGCGCGTCTCTTGCAGCGTAACCCTGATCTGAGAGGATGCCCCGCTGATGATGTCATTATCATAGGATGTGGTGGTCACCGAGTTGTACCTAAGGCAATATACAATGTCGATGTGGTGGTGTATGACTGCAAGATGGTCATCCCAATGCTTGTGGTGCCTGGACAGACCGATGACATGATACTAGGCAGTAATGCCATCAAGAAAATCCTAGAGTTGATGAGGAAGACTGACAGCTATTGGCGGCTGATATCTGAACATGGTGGTGGCAGTGATGGGGACTGTCATCACTTCTTCTCTCTCCTTTCCAATACAGAGAGATGGAGGGGTGAGACAGTGCCTGAGAAGGTTGGCACACTGAAGCTACAACAGTGTGTGGTGCTACAGCCAAATAGTGAGCATCTTGTATGGGGCAGACTCCCTGTGTCGGCACCTATATCAGAGGGCAGTACGGTGGTTGTGGAACCAACTCAGTCCAGATGCAGACCGAATAAAGTTCTGGTTGGCAGAGTTGTTACGCCGATGTGGGGCGACCGATGGCTGCCTATGAAGGTTGTGAATCCCACCGGTGAGCCGGTAGTGCTGAAGCGAAACACCAAATTGGCGGACGTGTTCCCCTGCATTGCCGCTGAAGATCTGTCCCCGCCCGACCACATTCAGTCTTCCCCACAATCCGTGACTGGTGAGTCTGTAGCAAGGCCCAAAGAAGACATCAGAAAGGCACTGGAGGAACTTGGTCTACGCGACCTAGACTTGGACGCGTGTGAAGTCTCTGACCTGTGGAGAGAGAAGCTTTGTCAGCTTGTTGTGAAATACGAGTCAATCTTTTCACGCCACAAGTTGGACTGTGGTGAGGCGTCTGACTTCGTGCACAAGATACATCTGGTGGACGAGAGGCCATTTCGCCTGCCCTACCGCAGAGTGCCACCGAACCACTACGAGAAGCTGAGGTCTGCCATCAACGACATGGAGGAGAAGGGCATAATTCGTAAGTCCAACAGCGAATATGCCTCGCCCTTGGTTCTTGTGTGGAAGAAGGATGGAGGATTGCGCATCTGTACGGACTTCAGATGGCTTAATGCGAGGACAACGAAAGACGCACATCCGCTGCCTCATCAGGCTGACGCGCTGGCTGCACTAGGTGGTAATGCCTACTTCTCCACAATGGACCTTACCTCTGGTTTCTACAACGTGCCTTTACATGAGGACCACAAGAAATACACTGCGTTCTCCTCTCCCTTTGGCCTGCATGAATATAACCGGATGCCTCAAGGGTTGTCCAACAGCCCGGCTACGTTCATGCGGATGATGCTCTCGATCTTTGGGGATCAGAATTTCACCAGTCTATTGTGCTACCTAGACGATGTTATGGTCTTCGCTCCTACAGAACAGCTGGCACTCGAGCGTCTAGAGATGGTTTTCTCTCGTTTGAAGTACAACAATCTCAAATTGGCTCCAAAGAAGTGCTATCTTCTGCGGAAATCAGTACGGTTTCTCGGCCATATCATCAATGAGTCAGGAGTGCAGACGGACCCTGGAAAGGTTGAAGCCATTAGCCAAGTACAGGTATCCGATCTGATGGACAGTGATGGGGTGTCTCCTTCACAGAAGAAGATTAGGTCCTTCTTGGGCATGATGCTTTACTATCAGCACTTCATTGAAGATTGTTCCTCTAAGGCCAGACCCCTATTCAAGCTTCTCTCTGGACAGAACGCTGGAGAAAAGGCACGCAGAGGGAGAAAACCAGTGAAGAAATGTCACAATCTTGTAAAGCTCAAACCAGCTGACTGGACGCCCGAGTGTAGGGATGCTTTCGAGACATTGAAGCGTGATCTCCTGCATTCTGTAACCCTGGCCCATCCTGATTTCGCAAAGCCATTTATCCTAGCAGTGGATGCTTCATTCGATGGGATTGGCGCCGTCATCTCCCAGCTCCAGCCTGGTGATAAAGTTGCAAGACCAGTTGCCTTCGCTAGTAGGACGCTGTCACATGCTCAGTTGAACTATCCAGCTCACCGACTTGAGTTCCTGGCATTGAAGTGGGCTGTATGCGAGAAGTTTTCCCACTGGCTGAAGGGAGTGCATTTCACAGCGGTCGGATAACAACCCCTTGACCTACATCCTAACAAAGCCCAAGTTAGATGCGTGCGAACAGAGGTGGGTGGCCAAACTTGCTGCATATGATTTCGATCTGAATTATATCCCAGGGCCTAGGAACATCGTCGCTGATGCGCTGAGCCGTGAGCCATTTGTTAAGTCCTGTGTGAGCCATCGCCTGGTGAGGGAGCCTTACCTGTCCTTGCTGGATCAGGTGAATGGAGTTGTGGCTGGTACGGTGCAGGACGCTTTCCGGCTGACTACCAACTGTCAAGGTGTTCAGCACACTAATGTCGACACAGATGAGGTCCTGAGTCCTGAGTCTTCTGGAGGTGCCATTATTGCTGAGGAGGTGTCTGCTGTCATGGACGTCCATCGCACTGGGGGTGTTTCTCAGCTGCCCTACATTAATCCGGAGTCTCTGCAATTGCCCAAGGAAGACCCTTCCATCGCCATCCCACAGAGTCAATTACACAATCTCCAGCAACAAGATGCTGTAGTGAGCAGGGTTCTCTTTTATATGCAGCGACATAGGAAACCAAATGCACACGAGAGAGCAGCTGAGTCTAGCTGTGTGCTCAGGCTGTTGAAACACTGGAAGAAGCTGAGAGTGCGTAGTGGACTCCTCTACCGTGTGAAGAGAGACCGCATCAGGGACAAGAGGATCTTTCAGTTCGTCACTCCAGAAGCACTGAAGCGACAAGTCCTGCATGGAGTCCACGATGCTGCTGGCCACCAGGGTCGCTCAAGATCATCCTCTCTGGCCAGTGAACGATTCTTCTGGACAGGCATGCAGAGGGATGTTGAGAATCACGTGAAGCACTGTCAGAGATGTATTTTGGGGAAGACTCCTGAACCACACGCCCGAGCACCCCTTGAGAGCATCCGCACTTCAGCTCCTATGGACTTAGTGTGCATCGATTTTTGGACCGCAGAGCAGAGCGACAAGAAGACCATTGATGTTCTTGTTGTTACGGACCATTTTTCTAAAGTAGCTCTTGCCTTCCCCTGTCGGAACCAGACTGCGAAACAAGTTGCCCGCTGTCTATGGGACAAGTTTTTTGCATATATGGGTTCCCCAAAAGAATCCATTCGGATCAGGGAGCTAACTTTGAGAGTCGGCTTCTAAAAGATCTACTAGAGATGGCAGGTGTGCATAAGTCCCATACGACTCCATACCACCCCATGGGTAACGGCGTCACAGAGAGGTACAACAGGACCCTCGGGGGCATGATAAGGGCTCCCCCTCCACTGAGCAAGTCCAGGTGGCCGCAGATGCTCCAGACGCTGACCTTCTGCTACAACTCCACTGTACATGAGACCACGGGCTTCGCGCCATTCTACCTGATGTTCGGACGGGTCCCACGGCTGCCCGTGGATGTCATGTTTCATCATGTGCTAGAGGATGCTGCCGTTGTCAGTCGTCATGAGTTTGTGCAACATCTGAGGAGAGACCTTTCTGAAGCAGCACAGATTGCTCAAAGGAATGCCATCAGGGAACAAGATCGCCACGCCAAACTGTACAACCGGAAGGTCAGAGGACTGCCGTTGGGTGTTGGTGACAAAGTGCTGCTTGCCAATCGAGGTGAGAGAGGGAAGAGGAAGATCGCAGACCGGTGGGAATCAACTCCTTTCGATGTGGTGTCTGTGAGATCGGACATCAACGTGTACAGGATCAGAGATGTTGTCACGAATAGAGAGAAGGTTCTACACAGGAACATGCTGCTTCCGGTTGACTTCTTGACAGTTCCGGAACAAGATGGGAACCCGGCATCCCTAGAGGAGTCGCAGTCTATAGTTTCCTGTGCCAGTGTTCAGGGCTCTGTCACCTCTGATGTTGAAGAGGCCTCTCGGTTGCGCACCAGGGACTGGGTCTTGGAGTTGCCTGAGCACGCGGGGGCAGAGAGCATCCATGAGGAAGGAGCTGACGGAGGGACTATGCCCGTGCCGAATGCCTCGAAGGAAGACCGACCAGATGAGTTGCTGGATAGTGTTCCTGATGACTCTGTACCTGACTGCCACACTGATTATCCCCCTGACACAGTATGTGACACAGTACACTCACCTGAAGCTAGATGTGATGCCCATGCTGACCTCCCAGTTCTAGTTGAGGTTGAGCCGGAGCAGGTAGTTTGCACACGTTCACAGAGTGCTCAAGTTCCATCAGTTGTCACGAGATGTGGGAGGAGTGTTAGGAACCCAAATAGGCTTATTTGTGAGATGTCAGGGCAGATGCTTAAAGGGAGTACTGAGCCTTTCATAGGTTCTGCATTTAGTTTAATTGCGGCGTCTATGTAGGGGCGTAGTGCATCCAGTTATTTTTTATTTTTTATTTTGCTTCCGGTCTGAGTCGTGACCTAGAGTCATGAGATTCTCTTGTAAGGGCAAAGTTATGTACAACTGTGGGATGTAGATGGCATCTCTTTCTCCTCTGTGATAAGTACGGGTTTTGGTACCAATCTGTCCTTACACACTTCTTATGGAAGAATTTATAATGTTGAGTTTTGGTACATCAGTGCTCGAGATCCACGTTTTTATTTTTTTTTGTCATTTGTTTGTTTTTTCGCTCCTGTTTTTTTTTTTTTTTTACTGTCCTCCGGTTTTCATGCTGTTGCCCCATTTCTGTGCTGCTACCAAATTCTGCAGAGATTCAACATGCTCACAGATGCATACCCCCTGCTTGGACTTGCATACAAGATCTTGCTGACATTGTCAATAACCCAGGTGGCCTGCGAGCGATCATTCTCAACACTTGTACAAGTACATCAAAAGCAGACTGAGGAGCAGCCTGTCTTCCAGCAAACTGGAAGCCTTCATGTTGATGGCCACTGTGGCTTTGGACACAGACACTGTCATCAGGGCCGGACTTATACATGGGCTCAAGCCCAGGGGCCCCGGGCTACAAGGGGCCCCAAAATAAATCCAAATGTATGAATAAATATTTGCTCTTTGATTTTGAATTCATAAATTACGTTCAAATTGGAAAAAATTGTTTTGTCGCAGCGCAGGGCACGGAAATACAGCCCCCCCCCCCTCCCCCGCGGGCATGGAAATACAGCCCCTATCACTATTCCTACTGGACGCTCTGATGAATGACGTGTTTTAATTTGTTTAATCATGGGCGTCACCATCATATATTTGGGGGGGGACGTGTCCCCCCCACCTTTGAAACAAGGTCGTTTGGACCCCCCCACATTTGCCATCAAAAATATGTTGCATGACTGGTCAGCGTTATTTTCATTGCTTCACAATCAAATCCGTTCCACTTTATGAGTAGGGGATTGCCCATATCCAGAAATCCACTCCGCGTTTTACTTCTGTTTTTAACACGGCAGCAGCAGCATCAGACACCCACGCAGATTCAAAACATTCAGACTGAGGCAAGACGATATTTAGATCATCCACCAAGATGGATATAAGGATTTTTTTTTTAAGAAGAGAAAAGTAAGTCAAAGTCATCCAAGTTTTCCCGTGAGTGGCCAAACAGCAACATTGCGTTCTCCCAAGGTCAAACACAGCCAGCTTTTCTGATAAGAATGTTAGCACCTTATGAGACATTCTCTGTATTAGCAATAGAATTAGCATAGCCTACTAGCAACCAAATACGCGCTAGATCAGCTATATGGCACTAGCAGTTTTGTTAGGCATTACTAGTGCGGTTAGACATGTTTAAATGCAGAACAGACACAGGCGAAATGTCATCAAAAGCACAGAATGGCGACAAACACCTCACAGTGCTTACCTGTCCTGTCATTATTGCATCTCCTGCCCGTGTTCATTGCCCTGAGCATTTGCACTATTTAATTTGGCCATTGCACCCACCCAAAGAATCAATTTTGCATCTGATTGCTTGAGGTTGTATTGAGTTATAGTTGTATGTTCTGCAATGCACTGAAGAGGGCTAAGTTTGATTGTAATAGGCTCTGAGTAGCCTAGGTACATATTTTATGTTTCCTCATAACTTTTTATTCAATTTGTTGACTCAAAGTTACCTCATTCTTTTCTAATTCACTCTTTGATTCTTTTTGAATCTTCATATTTAATAAAGTACCTAAAAAGTGCCAAGTGTCAGTGTCAGGCCTCTGTGAGTTAAACCAAAACATAATAGTAATCAGTAATTGCAGACCATGCCAGCTCCAAGGAAAAACAAAGAAAGAGGGAGATTATTTTGGGTGTAAAACGCACCAGAATGCAGGAAATTGAATCTACTATTTAAAAAATTTCGGGGGGAGGACCCCCAGACCCCCCGAAAAATAAGTGTCCCCCCCACATTCAAAAAGCTGCTGACGCCCATGTGTTTAATTATACTGTATATTTAGGCCAATGGAGAGGTTTACATCGACGCGTCACGCGCAGGGCAGGGGCATCATCTTTGGTGGAGCGATTGTCAATGTCATGATCATGGCGGACAGGAGGAATTACGAGAGTGGAGCGCAAAAAAGAAAAATGAAAAATGAAAAAGTGGAACGCGAAAGGGAGACACTGAGAAAAACTCCAAAACTTACTGGGTTTTTCAAACCAGTCGTAGATGCTTCATGAGTTCAGACACTCGCGCCCAGACACATACTGTAGCTGTCCAATACACACCTCACTTACATTTCGTCTCAGGCACCCACACACTCCCCCCACGTAGGCCCTGTTAGTGTAGGTTTGTTATTTTGTCTGTCTTTATTAAATAAACATGTTATTATTGTCACCCTTGTCTCTGTGTCCGTCTGTTCTGGGGTTCTGCCACATTTGACCGCTTGGTTCAGGCCTAACACTTGCTTTTTCTTCATGTGCTTTATGCCAATAACATACTCCATTGGGATACGTGTGTTTCTGGTCATAGGTTCTGGTTGGTGTAGTTGTAGCTTATCATTTTTAGTGTAGGTAGGGGCCCGAACAATGACTCAAGCCCAGGGGCCCCCACCCCCCTAAGTCCAGCCCTGACTGTCATTGACAAAGTGGCAGAGAAGAGTGAGCTCATGAGGAAACTGCTGTTGTACTAAGGTTAGAGAATATTAAAATACAATTATTCTAATAATTTAGCAGCTTTTTAGACTGAAGATAATTTGATCATGTGACTCACTCATTGTTATCCCCAGTTCCCCACCTCTCTAAGGATGCCCTGTATGGTTCATTGTCCATTGTTGTTGAGACTAGTATCCAGAGGGCCATGCAGCCTTTTCCACTAAGTGAGTATACAGTACAGTAGCTGTCAGGTTTTTTTTCTCCATTTTCTGGAAGATGCTCTGATCATCTGAATCTGTCACATGATAATGTACAATTTACAATTTTGAATTAATTATCTGTCTCTCTCTCCCTCTCTCTCCATCATGAGATGGCATTATTGTTATAGTTTGTTGAAGTGGCTGTTTTCCAGATATGCTGCTATCTCTACATTGTTCTACAGTAAGTAAAAAGGTACTAATAATGATGCAATTATTACTACTACTACTACTAAATGATCATGTCTTAGTCTCACCCTTGTCTCTGTCTCTGTTTCTCTCTCTCTCTCAAAGGTTGCCGTTGCCGTTTGTCAGAAAAATTTCACTGGACTTCACAGTCTTTCTTTTTTATTTAGCAGTGAGTTCACAGTCTATGATGCATTTATTACTAGTACTTAAATATTTGAATTTATTATATATTATTTAATATAATAAAACATTTGAAATTATTCTTTGACTTCTGGTGCTTTTTCTTTGATAACATTTTACTTCTACTATACTTGAGTCAAGTATGGAGATTGTGTACCCCATGGCCACCACCGCCAGTCAAGAGTGAGTGAGTACACTGGTCAACTTGCACTGGTACCATTGCTTACTGCATGTAGTCGTCTTTGTAGTGGTTTGGGGGAATACTACAGTTTGTCATATGACTGTACAGCACAGTATATAAGACGAGTATATAAGGCAAGTATTTTTGTGCTGGTGGGTGTGGTCCGACCGATTGGGGTGGGCCTGTCTGGGCCAAAAATGCCAGGGCCTAATTTTCGTCCCAGTCCAGCCCTGGTTTCCATTAGGCTACTAACAAATTGTAATAAACGTGGATCCACCCAAATAGGGTGGAAGACCAATGTCAGCGTATAAACCAACGCCACACTTATTTAAAACATGTTTTATTATTATTATTAAGTGCAGTACGTTAAAATTCATAGGGTGACAACAATTGAAGCGATGAAGAACCCACGCAATATCATAACCAACAGTTTTACACTGACTAAATACCTACAGTTTGTTAGAAAACTTGGGTGGGGGGGTCGTTAACATTTAACATTTTTGGCATTTGGCAGACACCTTTATCCAAAGCGACTTACAACAAATACAAATATATTTTACAAAAAATGTGTCTAAGTAAGTGAATCATCTATCCATCAGTCAAGTAATCTCTGCTTAATGGGGCAGGTTTGAGAGCAACTGGATTGTCTAATAATGTGATTAGTCCCATGTGTAATGGTTTTTAGGCCAGGCACCACACACTAATATGCTTTGTTTAACTTTACTAATATCAGAATGAAACTTGACATTTGACACAATACAGATGACCTTTAGAATTATACGTTTATTTTTTGACATTTGCATATCACGAGAATCACACCAATCTTTCTGATAACACACTGTTAGACATACTGAGAACAGGTTCTCAAAATATTGTTATGTCATGGATTTTCTTTTCTTCATAATTTCACACATATTTGATGCATATTTTGCATAGATTTACAGATAAAATGCCACATCAAATAAAAATAACACAAGTTATAAAAAGAAAAAACAAAGAAGCCTCTGGACAAGTCCTAGGAGACAGTTATAATAATGTAAATGTGCCTCCTTTGAAGGCTAAGACAAATTACTTGTTTGAAGGCTAAAACAAAGGACTTGTGCCTCCAATTAAAGCTACAGGCGTGTCGTTGATCCACTGCACTTGAAGTACCTAATTGAAGCTCCACCACGTTCCTCCTCAAATTTCTTCTTCACCTCCTCCAGTTTCTTAAGATATACTTCGCTTCCTATGTCCCTCATGCTCTCAATCAGGAAGTCCAGATGCTCTGCAGTGGACAGTGGAATACCCAAGCCAGTCGTTTCCAGTTCAAGAATAAGCTTGTAGCATTCCATCAGCAGTTTGGCTTTCTTCTCTTTGTCAACCTCCAACTTGTTCTCCTGTTCCTGAATCAGTGCTTCTTTTTCAGCAATTCCATAGTTTTGGGCCAAATCTTCACCTGTCACGGTAACAGTCTTTTTCTTGATTACCCATATATAATCGGCTTTGACATGATTAGAATAGTGACACTTCTTTGAACAAACAGTGCAGTAAAATCCTGTCATCGCACTACACCATGAGAGATCTTTTACCCACCAGCATCCTGGGTAATGACAGTTCTCCGTACAAATATTGCAAATGGTGGCAAGACTGGTTATTTGTTGTTTCTCCTTCACATATATTTCAGACGACATTGTAAATGTTGTCAAGTCATCCTGATGGGCCTTCAAGGCTATTTGAATCTTCTCATGTTCTTTCTGCGTCAGATCCATCAAGTTGACACGTTCCACTAGGTTGTTGACACAAGACGTCAGCAGTTTGTGGTGCCTCATTACACCTTCAGTCATCTTCACGCTCTGGGGTTCTATGTTACTTAGGAATTCTGAGAACTCTTTCATACCATCCATCGACGTATCCCAGTTATTCTTCAAGGCCTTTTCTTTCGTTGTTGTCTCCTGAACATTTGTGCAGGCATCTCTACAGTTGTTGAACTGGAAGAAAACGGCTTTATTGGAATGGTCTTTAGCCAATGGTATTTTAGCATCTTTCATGGCCTGCAGAGCATCAGTTGGTTGCAGGCCAGAAGAATATGTCAAAAGGGCTACAATGTTATTCTCCATGTCTTTACCAAACAAAGATACAACTGCTGCAACTATGTACTTCTGTCTGTCACTGAGTCGATTAGTACTCTCCTTCATCACAAAGGCAACTGCATCAATTTCTCTAACTCCATTCTCAGATTTAAACAGCTGATACAAATTTTCCTCAACTACTTTGTCTTCGTTGATCCCACGGGTGTCTCCGTACCCCGGAGTGTCAATGATGGTGAGAGAGTACGGGACTCTACCGCCCTCAAATCCAAAGATCTCATAAACAGTGACTGCTGATGTTTGGCTTTCAGATGGACTTGTTTTCTCGTCTTCGATGACCTCAAACCAGACATCGTCGTCCCACTCTACTCCCAAGACATAGTTGACCATGGCATTGATCAGAGTCGACTTCCCTGTTCCTGTTTCTCCCACTATCAGTACGGTTTTGTTAATCTTACTGGGATCCTTCTCTCCAATGGTCCTTCTTCTTAGTTTGGACTCTGATTCAGGTTTACCATCTAGACAATCCTTCTTTGGTAAGAGCTGATATCGAGCAGGAGGTCCTTCTTGCACTAGCTTGCTCTTCAAAATAATGTCTCTAAATTTGCCTGATATGCCACTAATCCTGTGTAACAAAATGAAGATAAGTTATCAAAGCAAATACATTGATTGATTATCGATGAAGTCATCAATCATATGTCAACATTTGGAATAACAGTGCAATGTGCTGACTGCCACTCACATGTTTGCCATGTTGATCTCTGGTTGTGACCCACAGGAGATGCTGTTGACTAGAGACTGGGTGCTGTGAAATTAGAACAGATACAGTCAGAGATATAAACTACGGTTACATTTTAGAATGTCTAGGTTATTTACCAATTGTCAATCGTGTGACTTGACAGGGTTAGATAAATCAACACAATGCAGAGTACCAGGCAGTTTCAGTTAGCTCTCAGACATTGGATTTTTAAGAGACCGCCAATCAACATTGACCAAGAGGATCAAGAGAGCAGGTAATCCAAGGGTTTGGCATGTTTGGTATTAAAACACAACAAATAGATCGATTTAAAATCTAAACTTTTGGAGTGTAGAACCAAAAGAAGAAAACATGCTTCACTGTGCCATTTCCTACACAGGGCACTGTATGCAGACACTATAATGGTGATGGCGATAGTGAATATGAGTGTTCCTTTAACAATAAAGGATATGGAAACTGTCGACAAACAAGTCAAATGCTCAATGAGAAAATACAGAGATTATTTCATTCTAAGGAGTCACTAATTAACTACACAGACTTTTCAATTAATATCCAGTTTGATTCTCAACATTCAAACTGACATAAGGGCTAAACCTTCAACAGATTATAGAGCAGCTTGGACTTACCTACCTGTGCTCCAGGTGTGTGATCAGTCAGTCAGTGCTGCAATCAGTCAAAGAGGGAGTGAGAGAGGTGATGATCGGTGATGGTGAGATATAGTGTCCAGAAACTGCCCATCTCAGCAGGAGAAGATCCCACCCACCCTGGAACTACAGTCCCTCCTCCCACCAAGCCAGCTGACTTCAGAGATAAGACAGATGTTTCTTCAGCAGAATGTGGAGGTGATATCATTGTATGCTGTAGCATTACGATTTCATTTCATTACAGGGCCTAGCCCAAACCAAGAAAACACAGACCCAGAGCATAAGTGTCCACATAGTTTTGGCTAATGGTGCATTCAAGTACTCCTCTGAAACTCAGATGTACAATGAATTGTCTTGTCACTCTTAGTGTTCCTAAGAGCAAATGATCGCAGCATGTGATGTCCACTGTACCTTTGGGAACAAACAGGAGTGCTTGTGTGCTTCATTGTGTCCTTTATCCGATTAGCGTTACCTGATTGCTGTGTAAGCATTCTAATCATGTTGTTGAAAATGTAATCATGATACCAGTCAACCGTGACTGTGTTTAGGCCCTAATTAAATCAGTTGTAGACAGTGGGTTGACAAGATAATGCAAACATAAGCATGTTATTGTGTGGCAATAATCTATATAGAGTTAGAGTCGTTTGCACATTGTCATAAATCTATATCTTAGACTTCTCTTAATGTTACTTGTTACAACGCTGTTGTAATATTTAACCCCTATAGGTATTTATTTTTATTGAATCATAAAAAAACTAAAATAGAACAATTATCGGGAGACAATTATCGATTTATTATTACAGTTTTTTTCAATTGCTAAAACACATTTCACAAAACTTTCCTCCATTTTCCCCAAACTCTAAACACAACACACTTTTCTAAAGCTACATAAACAAAACCACACCTTCTCTCTTCAAAACTCAAACTTTCACACCAAAACAGCTGCTCAAAGCCTGCAAAAATGTAAACACTATAAGCATCATTACAGACTACAACAAAACAACTGAAAACACAATGTTCAGTGTGTGAGAATGTTCTTTTTTTTCACAACTGCCAAAGCACATTTTTAGAAACCTTACAGTATCTGTTCTCAGAATATATCACTGTAGAGTATTGGGCATTCATAGATTTGTGTGTTTCATATGAACAGTATGCAAATCTACAGAAAATACAGTATGTATGTTACGGTACATGTGGGAATACGGTACATGTGGGAAAACTAGGGTTAGGTTAGGTGCTAGGGTGTATGCTGGCATGTCTAACCCTAACCTTAACCCTAACCCTAACCCTACCCCTAATCTTAACCCTAGCACCCTAGCACCTAACCCTAACCCTAGTTTTCCCACATGTACCGTATTCCCACATGTACCGTAACATGTACACTACTGTACTGTATCACAACTCAATGCAAACACTACAGAGGATCCATTACACACAACAATACTCACTGAAAACAATGTTCAGGGTGTGATGTTTTTTTATTTTATTTATGGAACTATACCACAAACTATACTTAAATTTTGAGTCGTTATGTTTAATGAATGAAGCTAGGTGTGTTCATTGTGTTCAAATGTTGCTGACTGTGGCAAGCATTTTGCATCACATGAGCTTTAATTTGAGAATTTGAGCAGAGTTTTTTGCAACTTGTGTTTTAGCAAGACAAGATGTGTTTAGATTTATGAGAAAAGGAGGATTGTGTTTTGTGAATTGTGTCTTCATGTGAAATGTGTTTATGGTTTTGGCAAATGGGAGCTAGTTTTATTAAATGTGTTTAGAGAACTGGTCATTTGGTTTAGAGAATTGGCTTTTGTGTTTTAGCAATTGGGAAAAACTGTAGTATTATGATGATGATGACGATGATGATGATGATTATTATTATTATTAGTAGTAGTAGTAGTAGTAGTAGTAGTAGTAGTAGTAGTAGTAGTAGTAGTAGTAGTAGTGATAGTAGTAGTAGTAGTAGTAGTAATAATAATAATAATGGTCCAATTCGGTTGTTAAGTCGTGACGTGTTTCCGGGTCCAACGTTGACTGAGGTGCTCTCTTCGAAATGCCGCAGTAATAATAATAATTCATTATATTTGTTTTCCGAGGCTCAAAGACACTGACAATATGGGAAAAATGGGAAAGTGCTGTGTTCCTTGTTGTATGAATAGATCAGAGTCTAAAAAACGATTGAACTGTCATTCTACCGCTTTAGTACACTGGTACTCTGGTGGAGGGAATTTTTGGTTTGGACCCGGAAATTGTTAAACGTCACGCCTTACGTCAGACTTAACAACCGAATAGAGAGTGATTCCTGCATATAACAGGAAGTGACAGGGAACCTGCTGTCTGCCCCTGAGAGAATGGGACTGGTAGTTTGTTTGTTTGTTTGTTTATTAGGATCCCCATTAGCTAATGCCATGACATTAGCTAGTCTTCCTGGGGTCCGACACAAAAATCATATTTGGACAATTGTCAACATTATATGCATACAGACAATTGTAAACATTGTATACATACATACATACATACATCATAATAACAAAAGAATAAAAATAGTGTAGTGTGGTCTGATCAATAATGCGTGGACACGCATTTCTAAGACGATTAATTGCGTTGATGGCCTTCCATAAATTTTTACGTCCCTTTTTGGGGGTTTTGGGCTCAGTGAAGATCACTGCATCACCCGCATACATCTGGGTGTAGATGTTATGACAAATATTGGGAAGACTGTTGATAAACAGGGAGAATAGAATTGGGACACTGACATTACAAAGAAGATTGGGAGATTTTACACTTTCAACAGTGACATGTTGTCTCCTATTGGATAGGTACGATTTAAACCAGAGTAAGGCATCTTTAGAGAAATTAAAACTAGTTAGCCTAGATAGAAGGACTCGATGGTCAACGGTATCAAAAGCTCTTTTTAGGTCTAGGAAGACAGCACCCACGTATGTATTTTTGTCCAACAGGCCTTTGACTTTCTCTACAAATAAATTGATGGCGGTTTCAGAAGAGTGGTGGGCGTGGAACCCAAACTGCATTGGATGCATAGGTGTGTGGCCATTGCTTAGATGTTCCACAAGCAATTTGACAACCCATTTCTCTGCAATTTTAGATAGAATTTAGAAGATTGGGGTTACCGTGTCCACCTTCCAGACTGATGGGACAACTGAGTGCTTGATTGATAGGTTGACCAAATTAGTGATAGGGCAGACCTGGGGCCTATTCCACATACCGTGATTAAATCTGATCCAGGTTTAAATCAGATCTGGGCGCTAATTTCAGCTTGCGTTCGGTTCCATCAATGTGGCTCAAATAATTCGCTGCTTGGTTGCTGAACAAACCTGAACAAACCTGGTAGCAAGCAGGTTTACAGGCTGGTTTAGGTAATACGTGTGTCAGTTTAATTTTCTGAAAAACTTGAATTGACAACAAAATCGGCAAAAAAAAAAAGCAGAATCCGCTTGATCGTGCGAGGGGTGGTGGTGCATAGGCGGCCTATGCTCCTGAAACGACAGAGCAAACACGCTATTAGGGATAATAATTACAATGAGCCATTCATTCAAAATATACAAAATACAATTAGGTTATTAAATACAATAACGACAGGCTTGGTACTCACTTAATGTGAAAAGTGGCATCTCCCATCAGTCAGTATTTGCTTGATATCTGGTGATATGGACGTCACTTTAATCCGGCAACTCTCAAGGTTTTTATGCATCAATCGATTCCTCTCGTGCGTCTTTATCACATTCATTGACGAAAAGGACGACTCGTGTAACGGAGTAGAAAGGGCAAGTTCAATTATAGCTAAAATAGGTATAAACTGCGCCTTCTAGGGGTTTAATGACGTGGTATATCCGGGGTGTGTCCGTGACCCGGACGCTGTGTCCGTGACCCGGATGCTGTGTCCGTGACCCGGATGCTGTGTCCGTGACCCGGATGCTGTGTAAATATAGCTGGACAGTGCAATTGCACGGGACGTAACGTGATCTCCCTCAGTGCATTCTTAACCACTGAGACGGTAAGGTCATGTTTTCTGCAGGGTCTGAGATCGCATATAATTTAAGAGATTATTAATGTACCTATGTTTTATTTGAATGTTTGATAAGTAAGATAGCTGTTTTGAGTTTCCCATTCATAGTATGTTAGTTTGGAACATATCACGAGTTTGTTAATGTGAGTTTTCTGTTGTTAAACAATGATGGCGCTAACGTGAATGTCCGTGTGTAACATCATTTTAGAATGTAGCTCGATGACCCTGCAAGTCCCGTGTCCAGAAATTGATGCACTGTTGTTCTGCAGGTAATATTATTATTGTTGTGTTATTATATGTCTGTTGTTCTGTTAGTAGACCGTATTGTATGAGGTTGGGTCTTCCACCTCGCTAGTTTGCAACACGCTCGCGGCTTACCTAGCAGTCAGGTAGCAGCCATTGTTGCACGTGGTGCGCATGCGTATTCCAAGTGCGTGGTTTTTCCATGCATTTGGATGTTATGATTTCTTGTTGTTGTTGTTGTTAAATTGATACCACTATATGATCACACAAGTGAAGATTTATGTAGTCCACACATTTTGTATTTTTGTTTTATATTATTGTTATAATTTGTGTAGTGTGAGTGACTACTATATGGGTCAGTGCATTCTTAACCACTGAGACGAATGTAGCTCGATGACCCTGCAAGTCCCGTGTCCAGAAATTGATGCACTGTTGTTCTGCAGAATAAATGAACGTGAGCCATCCAGCTGAGAGTGATTCATGAAAAGATACACCCCGTCACATTGGTGCCGTGACCTGTGGACCTGAAGTCAACTCTTCACCTTGACCCGGGACCACTCTACTGGATCACTCTGCTGGACCGCTCCTGCGTGCTGTCTGGTGGGCGGCGTATGGTTTCACTCAGTTCATTCGGTGATGTTATGCACAAATGGATTGTTGAATTAATGAATGTGATCTGTGATTTATTTTAGTTTTATTGCTGTTTTGGTGACATTTTTCTTTACTGGTCTTTTATCTGATTAGTCTGTATAGTACTGTTTTCTTGAATTGTAATTCAACATGAGCCACAGACCAGGATGTTTCAGTACGCCACTAAGCAGTAGCATTGGGAGGGGTAGAGCGATCCTCCTCAGTGGAGGTAGGGGGATTCCAGTGTTGAGTTATGATAGTCCTGTTCAGGGGGGTGATGTTCATGTTGTGGGTAGTCAGGATGCTGCTGGGGCCCTTTCAGTTAGTGGGGACACAGTTCCTTCTCAGAGCCACGACATTGATCATGCACCGAGCACACGGGTCAGTGATGCCCCATCCCCAATCTCTGCTTTCCAGTTACCTAATGTAGTGAGCCAGATGAGTGACATAATTAGAGATGTTGGTCTACAGCTGGCAGATAGCATACTTGCACGTCTTGACTCAAAGCTACCTCCTCTTAGCACTGCGCATGCACAGACCACGCCCACTGATACATCCACCCAGAGTCTAGACCTGTCCCAAGTCCAGTTGGTACCTCACAGGAGGGTGAAGGGGCCTCCAACGTTCAGAGGGGATGATAAGGACGCAGTGAATGTGCGTGAGTGGGAAGACATAATGAGGAGTTATGTGAAAAAGGCGAACATCAGAGCAGATCAGCAGGCGGAAGAAATATTCACCCATCTCAGGGGCAGGGCTAAGGATGTAGTGAAGTATGGGACGAGGAGCAGTGGCATTAATGTCGCTGAAAACCCAGAGGCCATCTATGGTCTTCTACGTAAGCATTTTGCTGCTGTTCCCTGTTCACCTATCCCCCTAGCCGACTTCTACACCACGCTGCCGAAGAGTGGTGAGGAAGCGTATGACTACTGGCTACGCCTCAATCAAGCTGCAGATGTTGCCACTGATCGCCTCAAAGAACAAGGTAAAACACTTGAGTGCCCTCTCCTGGAGGTGACACGTATGTTCATCAGGAACTGTCCATCCAAAGAGCTTGCCATGACTTTCAGATCAAAGACGATCGATAAGTGGACTGCTGTAGAGGTCCAAGATGTACTTGACGAGTTCCACACTCAGGTGTGCTCGAACGGTGTTGCCGCAGCCGTGAGTAAAAGGCCCAGTGAGGGTGTGCTAGTGAACAGAGTTGAGATGTCAGGCACTGATATGTGTTCACCTGAAAAGCAGGATACTCGCCCAGACAAGGGGGCAGAGGCCTTTGAACGTATCATCTCAATGCTAGAGAAAGTCCTAGTGGAGAAGTCTGCTCCTGCTAAGGACATGTCAAACAAGCAGTATAGACCCAGCCCCCCCAGGATTGAGGGTCTGAATAACCTGCCGTGTGCTGTGTGTGGCGACGCTAGACACTCTGCTTGGACTCACTGCCGTGACCAGAGGCTCTGCTTCCAGTGCCATTCGCCTGGACACCCCAGATCCAAGTGTCCGATGCAGGGGCGTGCCCAGTCGGCGCAGCAGGGAAACTTATAGATCTGCATTCAAGGGAGGACTGTGCAGATCCTGTTGATATCTCTCCCAATGATGAAATGGCTGATTGTGAGTCAACATACAAGTCATTCATCTACAGAGCGCCTTCGAACAAAACAGTAGTATTTCAAGGTCTACACCGAGTCCAAAGGTCTGATAGTTTATTCTACACCACTGTCTCCGCTGCAGATGTCTCTCTTAGAGCGATGATAGACAGTGGTTCTATGGCATGCACGCTTAGCGAGGCTGCGGAGGCGCGTCTCTTGCAGCGTAACCCTGATCTGAGAGGATGCCCCGCTGATGATGTCATTATCATAGGATGTGGTGGTCACCGAGTTGTACCTAAGGCAATATACAATGTCGATGTGGTGGTGTATGACTGCAAGATGGTCATCCCAATGCTTGTGGTGCCTGGACAGACCGATGACATGATACTAGGCAGTAATGCCATCAAGAAAATCCTAGAGTTGATGAGGAAGACTGACAGCTATTGGCGGCTGATATCTGAACATGGTGGTGGCAGTGATGGGGACTGTCATCACTTCTTCTCTCTCCTTTCCAATACAGAGAGATGGAGGGGTGAGACAGTGCCTGAGAAGGTTGGCACACTGAAGCTACAACAGTGTGTGGTGCTACAGCCAAATAGTGAGCATCTTGTATGGGGCAGACTCCCTGTGTCGGCACCTATATCAGAGGGCAGTACGGTGGTTGTGGAACCAACTCAGTCCAGATGCAGACCGAATAAAGTTCTGGTTGGCAGAGTTGTTACGCCGATGTGGGGCGACCGATGGCTGCCTATGAAGGTTGTGAATCCCACCGGTGAGCCGGTAGTGCTGAAGCGAAACACCAAATTGGCGGACGTGTTCCCCTGCATTGCCGCTGAAGATCTGTCCCCGCCCGACCACATTCAGTCTTCCCCACAATCCGTGACTGGTGAGTCTGTAGCAAGGCCCAAAGAAGACATCAGAAAGGCACTGGAGGAACTTGGTCTACGCGACCTAGACTTGGACGCGTGTGAAGTCTCTGACCTGTGGAGAGAGAAGCTTTGTCAGCTTGTTGTGAAATACGAGTCAATCTTTTCACGCCACAAGTTGGACTGTGGTGAGGCGTCTGACTTCGTGCACAAGATACATCTGGTGGACGAGAGGCCATTTCGCCTGCCCTACCGCAGAGTGCCACCGAACCACTACGAGAAGCTGAGGTCTGCCATCAACGACATGGAGGAGAAGGGCATAATTCGTAAGTCCAACAGCGAATATGCCTCGCCCTTGGTTCTTGTGTGGAAGAAGGATGGAGGATTGCGCATCTGTACGGACTTCAGATGGCTTAATGCGAGGACAACGAAAGACGCACATCCGCTGCCTCATCAGGCTGACGCGCTGGCTGCACTAGGTGGTAATGCCTACTTCTCCACAATGGACCTTACCTCTGGTTTCTACAACGTGCCTTTACATGAGGACCACAAGAAATACACTGCGTTCTCCTCTCCCTTTGGCCTGCATGAATATAACCGGATGCCTCAAGGGTTGTCCAACAGCCCGGCTACGTTCATGCGGATGATGCTCTCGATCTTTGGGGATCAGAATTTCACCAGTCTATTGTGCTACCTAGACGATGTTATGGTCTTCGCTCCTACAGAACAGCTGGCACTCGAGCGTCTAGAGATGGTTTTCTCTCGTTTGAAGTACAACAATCTCAAATTGGCTCCAAAGAAGTGCTATCTTCTGCGGAAATCAGTACGGTTTCTCGGCCATATCATCAATGAGTCAGGAGTGCAGACGGACCCTGGAAAGGTTGAAGCCATTAGCCAAGTACAGGTATCCGATCTGATGGACAGTGATGGGGTGTCTCCTTCACAGAAGAAGATTAGGTCCTTCTTGGGCATGATGCTTTACTATCAGCACTTCATTGAAGATTGTTCCTCTAAGGCCAGACCCCTATTCAAGCTTCTCTCTGGACAGAACGCTGGAGAAAAGGCACGCAGAGGGAGAAAACCAGTGAAGAAATGTCACAATCTTGTAAAGCTCAAACCAGCTGACTGGACGCCCGAGTGTAGGGATGCTTTCGAGACATTGAAGCGTGATCTCCTGCATTCTGTAACCCTGGCCCATCCTGATTTCGCAAAGCCATTTATCCTAGCAGTGGATGCTTCATTCGATGGGATTGGCGCCGTCATCTCCCAGCTCCAGCCTGGTGATAAAGTTGCAAGACCAGTTGCCTTCGCTAGTAGGACGCTGTCACATGCTCAGTTGAACTATCCAGCTCACCGACTTGAGTTCCTGGCATTGAAGTGGGCTGTATGCGAGAAGTTTTCCCACTGGCTGAAGGGAGTGCATTTCACAGCGGTCGGATAACAACCCCTTGACCTACATCCTAACAAAGCCCAAGTTAGATGCGTGCGAACAGAGGTGGGTGGCCAAACTTGCTGCATATGATTTCGATCTGAATTATATCCCAGGGCCTAGGAACATCGTCGCTGATGCGCTGAGCCGTGAGCCATTTGTTAAGTCCTGTGTGAGCCATCGCCTGGTGAGGGAGCCTTACCTGTCCTTGCTGGATCAGGTGAATGGAGTTGTGGCTGGTACGGTGCAGGACGCTTTCCGGCTGACTACCAACTGTCAAGGTGTTCAGCACACTAATGTCGACACAGATGAGGTCCTGAGTCCTGAGTCTTCTGGAGGTGCCATTATTGCTGAGGAGGTGTCTGCTGTCATGGACGTCCATCGCACTGGGGGTGTTTCTCAGCTGCCCTACATTAATCCGGAGTCTCTGCAATTGCCCAAGGAAGACCCTTCCATCGCCATCCCACAGAGTCAATTACACAATCTCCAGCAACAAGATGCTGTAGTGAGCAGGGTTCTCTTTTATATGCAGCGACATAGGAAACCAAATGCACACGAGAGAGCAGCTGAGTCTAGCTGTGTGCTCAGGCTGTTGAAACACTGGAAGAAGCTGAGAGTGCGTAGTGGACTCCTCTACCGTGTGAAGAGAGACCGCATCAGGGACAAGAGGATCTTTCAGTTCGTCACTCCAGAAGCACTGAAGCGACAAGTCCTGCATGGAGTCCACGATGCTGCTGGCCACCAGGGTCGCTCAAGATCATCCTCTCTGGCCAGTGAACGATTCTTCTGGACAGGCATGCAGAGGGATGTTGAGAATCACGTGAAGCACTGTCAGAGATGTATTTTGGGGAAGACTCCTGAACCACACGCCCGAGCACCCCTTGAGAGCATCCGCACTTCAGCTCCTATGGACTTAGTGTGCATCGATTTTTGGACCGCAGAGCAGAGCGACAAGAAGACCATTGATGTTCTTGTTGTTACGGACCATTTTTCTAAAGTAGCTCTTGCCTTCCCCTGTCGGAACCAGACTGCGAAACAAGTTGCCCGCTGTCTATGGGACAAGTTTTTTGCATATATGGGTTCCCCAAAAGAATCCATTCGGATCAGGGAGCTAACTTTGAGAGTCGGCTTCTAAAAGATCTACTAGAGATGGCAGGTGTGCATAAGTCCCATACGACTCCATACCACCCCATGGGTAACGGCGTCACAGAGAGGTACAACAGGACCCTCGGGGGCATGATAAGGGCTCCCCCTCCACTGAGCAAGTCCAGGTGGCCGCAGATGCTCCAGACGCTGACCTTCTGCTACAACTCCACTGTACATGAGACCACGGGCTTCGCGCCATTCTACCTGATGTTCGGACGGGTCCCACGGCTGCCCGTGGATGTCATGTTTCATCATGTGCTAGAGGATGCTGCCGTTGTCAGTCGTCATGAGTTTGTGCAACATCTGAGGAGAGACCTTTCTGAAGCAGCACAGATTGCTCAAAGGAATGCCATCAGGGAACAAGATCGCCACGCCAAACTGTACAACCGGAAGGTCAGAGGACTGCCGTTGGGTGTTGGTGACAAAGTGCTGCTTGCCAATCGAGGTGAGAGAGGGAAGAGGAAGATCGCAGACCGGTGGGAATCAACTCCTTTCGATGTGGTGTCTGTGAGATCGGACATCAACGTGTACAGGATCAGAGATGTTGTCACGAATAGAGAGAAGGTTGTACACAGGAACATGCTGCTTCCGGTTGACTTCTTGACAGTTCCGGAACAAGATGGGAACCCGGCATCCCTAGAGGAGTCGCAGTCTATAGTTTCCTGTGCCAGTGTTCAGGGCTCTGTCACCTCTGATGTTGAAGAGGCCTCTCGGTTGCGCACCAGGGACTGGGTCTTGGAGTTGCCTGAGCACGCGGGGGCAGAGAGCATCCATGAGGAAGGAGCTGACGGAGGGACTATGCCCGTGCCGAATGCCTCGAAGGAAGACCGACCAGATGAGTTGCTGGATAGTGTTCCTGATGACTCTGTACCTGACTGCCACACTGATTATCCCCCTGACACAGTATGTGACACAGTACACTCACCTGAAGCTAGATGTGATGCCCATGCTGACCTCCCAGTTCTAGTTGAGGTTGAGCCGGAGCAGGTAGTTTGCACACGTTCACAGAGTGCTCAAGTTCCATCAGTTGTCACGAGATGTGGGAGGAGTGTTAGGAACCCAAATAGGCTTATTTGTGAGATGTCAGGGCAGATGCTTAAAGGGAGTACTGAGCCTTTCATAGGTTCTGCATTTAGTTTAATTGCGGCGTCTATGTAGGGGCGTAGTGCATCCAGTTATTTTTTATTTTTTATTTTGCTTCCGGTCTGAGTCGTGACCTAGAGTCATGAGATTCTCTTGTAAGGGCAAAGTTATGTACAACTGTGGGATGTAGATGGCATCTCTTTCTCCTCTGTGATAAGTACGGGTTTTGGTACCAATCTGTCCTTACACACTTCTTATGGAAGAATTTATAATGTTGAGTTTTGGTACATCAGTGCTCGAGATCCACGTTTTTATTTTTTTTTGTCATTTGTTTGTTTTTTCGCTCCTGTTTTTTTTTTTTTTTTACTGTCCTCCGGTTTTCATGCTGTTGCCCCATTTCTGTGCTGCTACCAAATTCTGCAGAGATTCAACATGCTCACAGATGCATACCCCCTGCTTGGACTTGCATACAAGATCTTGCTGACATTGTCAATAACCCAGGTGGCCTGCGAGCGATCATTCTCAACACTTGTACAAGTACATCAAAAGCAGACTGAGGAGCAGCCTGTCTTCCAGCAAACTGGAAGCCTTCATGTTGATGGCCACTGTGGCTTTGGACACAGACACTGTCATCAGGGCCGGACTTATACATGGGCTCAAGCCCAGGGGCCCCGGGCTACAAGGGGCCCCAAAATAAATCCAAATGTATGAATAAATATTTGCTCTTTGATTTTGAATTCATAAATTACGTTCAAATTGGAAAAAATTGTTTTGTCGCAGCGCAGGGCACGGAAATACAGCCCCCCCCCCCTCCCCCGCGGGCATGGAAATACAGCCCCTATCACTATTCCTACTGGACGCTCTGATGAATGACGTGTTTTAATTTGTTTAATCATGGGCGTCACCATCATATATTTGGGGGGGGACGTGTCCCCCCCACCTTTGAAACAAGGTCGTTTGGACCCCCCCACATTTGCCATCAAAAATATGTTGCATGACTGGTCAGCGTTATTTTCATTGCTTCACAATCAAATCCGTTCCACTTTATGAGTAGGGGATTGCCCATATCCAGAAATCCACTCCGCGTTTTACTTCTGTTTTTAACACGGCAGCAGCAGCATCAGACACCCACGCAGATTCAAAACATTCAGACTGAGGCAAGACGATATTTAGATCATCCACCAAGATGGATATAAGGATTTTTTTTTTAAGAAGAGAAAAGTAAGTCAAAGTCATCCAAGTTTTCCCGTGAGTGGCCAAACAGCAACATTGCGTTCTCCCAAGGTCAAACACAGCCAGCTTTTCTGATAAGAATGTTAGCACCTTATGAGACATTCTCTGTATTAGCAATAGAATTAGCATAGCCTACTAGCAACCAAATACGCGCTAGATCAGCTATATGGCACTAGCAGTTTTGTTAGGCATTACTAGTGCGGTTAGACATGTTTAAATGCAGAACAGACACAGGCGAAATGTCATCAAAAGCACAGAATGGCGACAAACACCTCACAGTGCTTACCTGTCCTGTCATTATTGCATCTCCTGCCCGTGTTCATTGCCCTGAGCATTTGCACTATTTAATTTGGCCATTGCACCCACCCAAAGAATCAATTTTGCATCTGATTGCTTGAGGTTGTATTGAGTTATAGTTGTATGTTCTGCAATGCACTGAAGAGGGCTAAGTTTGATTGTAATAGGCTCTGAGTAGCCTAGGTACATATTTTATGTTTCCTCATAACTTTTTATTCAATTTGTTGACTCAAAGTTACCTCATTCTTTTCTAATTCACTCTTTGATTCTTTTTGAATCTTCATATTTAATAAAGTACCTAAAAAGTGCCAAGTGTCAGTGTCAGGCCTCTGTGAGTTAAACCAAAACATAATAGTAATCAGTAATTGCAGACCATGCCAGCTCCAAGGAAAAACAAAGAAAGAGGGAGATTATTTTGGGTGTAAAACGCACCAGAATGCAGGAAATTGAATCTACTATTTAAAAAATTTCGGGGGGAGGACCCCCAGACCCCCCGAAAAATAAGTGTCCCCCCCACATTCAAAAAGCTGCTGACGCCCATGTGTTTAATTATACTGTATATTTAGGCCAATGGAGAGGTTTACATCGACGCGTCACGCGCAGGGCAGGGGCATCATCTTTGGTGGAGCGATTGTCAATGTCATGATCATGGCGGACAGGAGGAATTACGAGAGTGGAGCGCAAAAAAGAAAAATGAAAAATGAAAAAGTGGAACGCGAAAGGGAGACACTGAGAAAAACTCCAAAACTTACTGGGTTTTTCAAACCAGTCGTAGATGCTTCATGAGTTCAGACACTCGCGCCCAGACACATACTGTAGCTGTCCAATACACACCTCACTTACATTTCGTCTCAGGCACCCACACACTCCCCCCACGTAGGCCCTGTTAGTGTAGGTTTGTTATTTTGTCTGTCTTTATTAAATAAACATGTTATTATTGTCACCCTTGTCTCTGTGTCCGTCTGTTCTGGGGTTCTGCCACATTTGACCGCTTGGTTCAGGCCTAACACTTGCTTTTTCTTCATGTGCTTTATGCCAATAACATACTCCATTGGGATACGTGTGTTTCTGGTCATAGGTTCTGGTTGGTGTAGTTGTAGCTTATCATTTTTAGTGTAGGTAGGGGCCCGAACAATGACTCAAGCCCAGGGGCCCCCACCCCCCTAAGTCCAGCCCTGACTGTCATTGACAAAGTGGCAGAGAAGAGTGAGCTCATGAGGAAACTGCTGTTGTACTAAGGTTAGAGAATATTAAAATACAATTATTCTAATAATTTAGCAGCTTTTTAGACTGAAGATAATTTGATCATGTGACTCACTCATTGTTATCCCCAGTTCCCCACCTCTCTAAGGATGCCCTGTATGGTTCATTGTCCATTGTTGTTGAGACTAGTATCCAGAGGGCCATGCAGCCTTTTCCACTAAGTGAGTATACAGTACAGTAGCTGTCAGGTTTTTTTTCTCCATTTTCTGGAAGATGCTCTGATCATCTGAATCTGTCACATGATAATGTACAATTTACAATTTTGAATTAATTATCTGTCTCTCTCTCCCTCTCTCTCCATCATGAGATGGCATTATTGTTATAGTTTGTTGAAGTGGCTGTTTTCCAGATATGCTGCTATCTCTACATTGTTCTACAGTAAGTAAAAAGGTACTAATAATGATGCAATTATTACTACTACTACTACTAAATGATCATGTCTTAGTCTCACCCTTGTCTCTGTCTCTGTTTCTCTCTCTCTCTCAAAGGTTGCCGTTGCCGTTTGTCAGAAAAATTTCACTGGACTTCACAGTCTTTCTTTTTTATTTAGCAGTGAGTTCACAGTCTATGATGCATTTATTACTAGTACTTAAATATTTGAATTTATTATATATTATTTAATATAATAAAACATTTGAAATTATTCTTTGACTTCTGGTGCTTTTTCTTTGATAACATTTTACTTCTACTATACTTGAGTCAAGTATGGAGATTGTGTACCCCATGGCCACCACCGCCAGTCAAGAGTGAGTGAGTACACTGGTCAACTTGCACTGGTACCATTGCTTACTGCATGTAGTCGTCTTTGTAGTGGTTTGGGGGAATACTACAGTTTGTCATATGACTGTACAGCACAGTATATAAGACGAGTATATAAGGCAAGTATTTTTGTGCTGGTGGGTGTGGTCCGACCGATTGGGGTGGGCCTGTCTGGGCCAAAAATGCCAGGGCCTAATTTTCGTCCCAGTCCAGCCCTGGTTTCCATTAGGCTACTAACAAATTGTAATAAACGTGGATCCACCCAAATAGGGTGGAAGACCAATGTCAGCGTATAAACCAACGCCACACTTATTTAAAACATGTTTTATTATTATTATTAAGTGCAGTACGTTAAAATTCATAGGGTGACAACAATTGAAGCGATGAAGAACCCACGCAATATCATAACCAACAGTTTTACACTGACTAAATACCTACAGTTTGTTAGAAAACTTGGGTGGGGGGGTCGTTAACATTTAACATTTTTGGCATTTGGCAGACACCTTTATCCAAAGCGACTTACAACAAATACAAATATATTTTACAAAAAATGTGTCTAAGTAAGTGAATCATCTATCCATCAGTCAAGTAATCTCTGCTTAATGGGGCAGGTTTGAGAGCAACTGGATTGTCTAATAATGTGATTAGTCCCATGTGTAATGGTTTTTAGGCCAGGCACCACACACTAATATGCTTTGTTTAACTTTACTAATATCAGAATGAAACTTGACATTTGACACAATACAGATGACCTTTAGAATTATACGTTTATTTTTTGACATTTGCATATCACGAGAATCACACCAATCTTTCTGATAACACACTGTTAGACATACTGAGAACAGGTTCTCAAAATATTGTTATGTCATGGATTTTCTTTTCTTCATAATTTCACACATATTTGATGCATATTTTGCATAGATTTACAGATAAAATGCCACATCAAATAAAAATAACACAAGTTATAAAAAGAAAAAACAAAGAAGCCTCTGGACAAGTCCTAGGAGACAGTTATAATAATGTAAATGTGCCTCCTTTGAAGGCTAAGACAAATTACTTGTTTGAAGGCTAAAACAAAGGACTTGTGCCTCCAATTAAAGCTACAGGCGTGTCGTTGATCCACTGCACTTGAAGTACCTAATTGAAGCTCCACCACGTTCCTCCTCAAATTTCTTCTTCACCTCCTCCAGTTTCTTAAGATATACTTCGCTTCCTATGTCCCTCATGCTCTCAATCAGGAAGTCCAGATGCTCTGCAGTGGACAGTGGAATACCCAAGCCAGTCGTTTCCAGTTCAAGAATAAGCTTGTAGCATTCCATCAGCAGTTTGGCTTTCTTCTCTTTGTCAACCTCCAACTTGTTCTCCTGTTCCTGAATCAGTGCTTCTTTTTCAGCAATTCCATAGTTTTGGGCCAAATCTTCACCTGTCACGGTAACAGTCTTTTTCTTGATTACCCATATATAATCGGCTTTGACATGATTAGAATAGTGACACTTCTTTGAACAAACAGTGCAGTAAAATCCTGTCATCGCACTACACCATGAGAGATCTTTTACCCACCAGCATCCTGGGTAATGACAGTTCTCCGTACAAATATTGCAAATGGTGGCAAGACTGGTTATTTGTTGTTTCTCCTTCACATATATTTCAGACGACATTGTAAATGTTGTCAAGTCATCCTGATGGGCCTTCAAGGCTATTTGAATCTTCTCATGTTCTTTCTGCGTCAGATCCATCAAGTTGACACGTTCCACTAGGTTGTTGACACAAGACGTCAGCAGTTTGTGGTGCCTCATTACACCTTCAGTCATCTTCACGCTCTGGGGTTCTATGTTACTTAGGAATTCTGAGAACTCTTTCATACCATCCATCGACGTATCCCAGTTATTCTTCAAGGCCTTTTCTTTCGTTGTTGTCTCCTGAACATTTGTGCAGGCATCTCTACAGTTGTTGAACTGGAAGAAAACGGCTTTATTGGAATGGTCTTTAGCCAATGGTATTTTAGCATCTTTCATGGCCTGCAGAGCATCAGTTGGTTGCAGGCCAGAAGAATATGTCAAAAGGGCTACAATGTTATTCTCCATGTCTTTACCAAACAAAGATACAACTGCTGCAACTATGTACTTCTGTCTGTCACTGAGTCGATTAGTACTCTCCTTCATCACAAAGGCAACTGCATCAATTTCTCTAACTCCATTCTCAGATTTAAACAGCTGATACAAATTTTCCTCAACTACTTTGTCTTCGTTGATCCCACGGGTGTCTCCGTACCCCGGAGTGTCAATGATGGTGAGAGAGTACGGGACTCTACCGCCCTCAAATCCAAAGATCTCATAAACAGTGACTGCTGATGTTTGGCTTTCAGATGGACTTGTTTTCTCGTCTTCGATGACCTCAAACCAGACATCGTCGTCCCACTCTACTCCCAAGACATAGTTGACCATGGCATTGATCAGAGTCGACTTCCCTGTTCCTGTTTCTCCCACTATCAGTACGGTTTTGTTAATCTTACTGGGATCCTTCTCTCCAATGGTCCTTCTTCTTAGTTTGGACTCTGATTCAGGTTTACCATCTAGACAATCCTTCTTTGGTAAGAGCTGATATCGAGCAGGAGGTCCTTCTTGCACTAGCTTGCTCTTCAAAATAATGTCTCTAAATTTGCCTGATATGCCACTAATCCTGTGTAACAAAATGAAGATAAGTTATCAAAGCAAATACATTGATTGATTATCGATGAAGTCATCAATCATATGTCAACATTTGGAATAACAGTGCAATGTGCTGACTGCCACTCACATGTTTGCCATGTTGATCTCTGGTTGTGACCCACAGGAGATGCTGTTGACTAGAGACTGGGTGCTGTGAAATTAGAACAGATACAGTCAGAGATATAAACTACGGTTACATTTTAGAATGTCTAGGTTATTTACCAATTGTCAATCGTGTGACTTGACAGGGTTAGATAAATCAACACAATGCAGAGTACCAGGCAGTTTCAGTTAGCTCTCAGACATTGGATTTTTAAGAGACCGCCAATCAACATTGACCAAGAGGATCAAGAGAGCAGGTAATCCAAGGGTTTGGCATGTTTGGTATTAAAACACAACAAATAGATCGATTTAAAATCTAAACTTTTGGAGTGTAGAACCAAAAGAAGAAAACATGCTTCACTGTGCCATTTCCTACACAGGGCACTGTATGCAGACACTATAATGGTGATGGCGATAGTGAATATGAGTGTTCCTTTAACAATAAAGGATATGGAAACTGTCGACAAACAAGTCAAATGCTCAATGAGAAAATACAGAGATTATTTCATTCTAAGGAGTCACTAATTAACTACACAGACTTTTCAATTAATATCCAGTTTGATTCTCAACATTCAAACTGACATAAGGGCTAAACCTTCAACAGATTATAGAGCAGCTTGGACTTACCTACCTGTGCTCCAGGTGTGTGATCAGTCAGTCAGTGCTGCAATCAGTCAAAGAGGGAGTGAGAGAGGTGATGATCGGTGATGGTGAGATATAGTGTCCAGAAACTGCCCATCTCAGCAGGAGAAGATCCCACCCACCCTGGAACTACAGTCCCTCCTCCCACCAAGCCAGCTGACTTCAGAGATAAGACAGATGTTTCTTCAGCAGAATGTGGAGGTGATATCATTGTATGCTGTAGCATTACGATTTCATTTCATTACAGGGCCTAGCCCAAACCAAGAAAACACAGACCCAGAGCATAAGTGTCCACATAGTTTTGGCTAATGGTGCATTCAAGTACTCCTCTGAAACTCAGATGTACAATGAATTGTCTTGTCACTCTTAGTGTTCCTAAGAGCAAATGATCGCAGCATGTGATGTCCACTGTACCTTTGGGAACAAACAGGAGTGCTTGTGTGCTTCATTGTGTCCTTTATCCGATTAGCGTTACCTGATTGCTGTGTAAGCATTCTAATCATGTTGTTGAAAATGTAATCATGATACCAGTCAACCGTGACTGTGTTTAGGCCCGAATTAAATCAGTTGTAGACAGTGGGTTGACAAGATAATGCAAACATAAGCATGTTATTGTGTGGCAATAATCTATATAGAGTTAGAGTCGTTTGCACATTGTCATAAATCTATATCTTAGACTTCTCTTAATGTTACTTGTTACAACGCTGTTGTAATATTTAACCCCTATAGGTATTTATTTTTATTTAATCATAAAAAAAACTAAAATAGAACAATTATCGGGAGACAATTATCGATTTATTATTACAGTTTTTTTCAATTGCTAAAACACATTTCACAAAACTTTCCTCCATTTTCCCCAAACTCTAAACACAACACACTTTTCTAAAGCTACATAAACAAAACCACACCTTCTCTCTTCAAAACTCAAACTTTCACACCAAAACAGCTGCTCAAAGCCTGCAAAAATGTAAACACTATAAGCATCATTACAGACTACAACAAAACAACTGAAAACACAATGTTCAGTGTGTGAGAATGTTCTTTTTTTTCACAACTGCCAAAGCACATTTTTAGAAACCTTACAGTATCTGTTCTCAGAATATATCACTGTAGAGTATTGGGCATTCATAGATTTGTGTGTTTCATATGAACAGTATGCAAATCTACAGAAAATACAGTATGTATGTTACGGTACATGTGGGAATACGGTACATGTGGGAAAACTAGGGTTAGGTTAGGTGCTAGGGTGTATGCTGGCATGTCTAACCCTAACCCTAACCTTAACCCTACCCCTAACCCTACCCCTAATCTTAACCCTAGCACCCTAGCACCTAACCCTAACCCTAGTTTTCCCACACTGTCAACTTACTTGCCTTATATAAGACGAGTATATAAGGCAAGTATTTTTGTGCTGGTGGGTGTGGTCCGACCGATTGGGGTGGGCCTGTCTGGGCCAAAAATGCCAGGGCCTAATTTTCGTCCCAGTCCAGCCCTGGTTTCCATTAGGCTACTAACAAATTGTAATAAACGTGGATCCACCCAAATAGGGTGGAAGACCAATGTCAGCGTATAAACCAACGCCACGCTTATTTAAAACATGTTTTATTATTATTATTAAGTGCAGTACGTTAAAATTCATAGGGTGACAACAATTGAAGCGATGAAGAACCCACGCAATATCATAACCAACAGTTTTACACTGACTAAATACCTACAGTTTGTTAGAAAACTTGGGTGGGGGGGGTCGTTAACATTTAAAATTTTTGGCATTTGGCAGACACCTTTATCCAAAGCGACTTACAACAAATACAAATATATTTGACAAAAAATGTGTCTAAGTAAGTGAATCATCTATCCATCAGTCAAGTAATCTCTGCTTAATGGGGCAGGTTTGAGAGCAACTGGATTGTCTAATAATGTGATTAGTCCCATGTGTAATGGTTTTTAGGCCAGGCACCACACACTAATATGCTTTGTTTAACTTTACTAATATCAGAATGAAACTTGACATTTGACACAATACAGATGACTTTTAGAATTATACGTTTATTTTTTGACATTTGCATATCACGAGAATCACACCAATCTTTCTGATAACACACTGTTAGACATACTGAGAACAGGTTCTCAAAATATTGTTATGTCATGGATTTTCTTTTCTTCATAATTTCACACATATTTGATGCATATTTTGCATAGATTTACAGATAAAATGCCACATCAAATAAAAATAACACAAGTTATAAAAAGAAAAAACAAAGAAGCCTCTGGACAAGTCCTAGGAGACAGTTATAATAATGTAAATGTGCCTCCTTTGAAGGCTAAGACAAATTACTTGTTTGAAGGCTAAAACAAAGGACTTGTGCCTCCAATTAAAGCTACAGGCGTGTCGTTGATCCACTGCACTTGAAGTACCTAATTGAAGCTCCACCACGTTCCTCCTCAAATTTCTTCTTCACCTCCTCCAGTTTCTTAAGATATACTTCGCTTCCTATGTCCCTCATGCTCTCAATCAGGAAGTCCAGATGCTCTGCAGTGGACAGTGGAATACCCAAGCCAGTCGTTTCCAGTTCAAGAATAAGCTTGTAGCATTCCATCAGCAGTTTGGCTTTCTTTTCTTTGTCAACCTCCAACTTGTTCTCCTGTTCCTGAATCAGTGCTTCTTTTTCAGCAATTCCATAGTTTTGGGCCAAATCTTCACCTGTCACGGTAACAGTCTTTTTCTTGATTACCCATATATAATCGGCTTTGACATGATTAGAATAGTGACACTTCTTTGAACAAACAGTGCAGTAAAATCCTGTCATCGCACTACACCATGAGAGATCTTTTACCCACCAGCATCCTGGGTAATGACAGTTCTCCGTACAAATATTGCAAATGGTGGCAAGACTGGTTATTTGTTGTTTCTCCTTCACATATATTTCAGACGACATTGTAAATGTTTTCAAGTCATCCTGATGGGCCTTCAAGGCTATTTGAATCTTCTCATGTTCTTTCTGCGTCAGATCCATCAAGTTGACACGTTCCACTAGGTTGTTGACACAAGACGTCAGCAGTTTGTGGTGCCTCATTACACCTTCAGTCATCTTCACGCTCTGGGGTTCTATGTTACTTAGGAATTCTGAGAACTCTTTCATACCATCCATCGACGTATCCCAGTTATTCTTCAAGGCCTTTTCTTTCGTTGTTGTCTCCTGAACATTTGTGCAGGCATCTCTACAGTTGTTGAACTGGAAGAAAACGGCTTTATTGGAATGGTCTTTAGCCAATGGTATTTTAGCATCTTTCATGGCCTGCAGAGCATCAGTTGGTTGCAGGCCAGAAGAATATGTCAAAAGGGCTACAATGTTATTCTCCATGTCTTTACCAAACAAAGATACAACTGCTGCAACTATGTACTTCTGTCTGTCACTGAGTCGATTAGTACTCTCCTTCATCACAAAGGCAACTGCATCAATTTCTCTAACTCCATTCTCAGATTTAAACAGCTGATACAAATTTTCCTCAACTACTTTGTCTTCGTTGATCCCACGGGTGTCTCCGTACCCCGGAGTGTCAATGATGGTGAGAGAGTACGGGACTCTACCGCCCTCAAATCCAAAGATCTCATAAACAGTGACTGCTGATGTTTGGCTTTCAGATGGACTTGTTTTCTCGTCTTCGATGACCTCAAACCAGACATCGTCGTCCCACTCTACTCCCAAGACATAGTTGACCATGGCATTGATCAGAGTCGACTTCCCTGTTCCTGTTTCTCCCACTATCAGTACGGTTTTGTTAATCTTACTGGGATCCTTCTCTCCAATGGTCCTTCTTCTTAGTTTGGACTCTGATTCAGGTTTACCATCTAGACAATCCTTCTTTGGTAAGAGCTGATATCGAGCAGGAGGTCCTTCTTGCACTAGCTTGCTCTTCAAAATAATGTCTCTAAATTTGCCTGATATGCCACTAATCCTGTGTAACAAAATGAAGATAAGTTATCAAAGCAAATACATTGATTGATTATCGATGAAGTCATCAATCACATGTCAACATTTGGAATAACAGTGCAATGTGCTGACTGCCACTCACATGTTTGCCATGTTGATCTCTGGTTGTGACCCACAGGAGATGCTGTTGACTAGAGACTGGGTGCTGTGAAATTAGAACAGATACAGTCAGAGATATAAACTACGGTTACATTTGAGAATGTCTAGGTTATTTACCAATTGTCAATCGTGTGACTTGACAGGGTTAGATAAATCAACACAATGCAGAGTACCAGGCAGTTTCAGTTAGCTCTCAGACATTGGATTTTTAAGAGACCGCCAATCAACATTGACCAATGAAAAGTATGGGTATGGAAACTGTCGACAAACAAGTCAAATGCTCAATGAGAAAATACAGAGATTATTTCATTCTAAGGAGTCACTAATTAACTACACAGACTTTTCAATTAATATCCAGTTTGATTCTCAACATTCGAACTGACATAAGGGATAAACCTTCAACAGATTATAGAGCAGAGTTATCTGATTGTATAACATCTTGGACTTACCTACCTGTGCTCCAGGTGTGTGATCAGTCAGTCAGTGCTGCAATCAGTCAAAGAGGGAGTGAGAGAGGTGATGATCGGAGATGGTGAGATATATAGTGTCCAGAAACTGCCCATCTCAGCAGGAGAAGATCCCACCCACCCTGGAACTACAGTCCCTCCTCCCACCAAGCCAGCTGACTTCAGAGATAAGACAGATGTTTCTTCAGCAGAATGTGGAGGTGATATCATTGTATGCTGTAGCATTACGATTTCATTTCATTACAGGGCCTAGCCCAAACCAAGAAAACACAGACCCAGAGCATAAGTGTCCACATAGTTTTGGCTAATGGTGCATTCAAGTACTCCTCTGAAACTCAGATGTACAATGAATTGTCTTGTCACTCTTAGTGTTCCTAAGAGCAAATGATCGCAGCATGTGATGTCCACTGTACCTTTGGGAACAAACAGGAGTGCTTGTGTGCTTCATTGTGTCCTTTATCCGATTAGCGTTACCTGATTGCTGTGTAAGCATTCTAATCATGTTGTTGAAAATGTAATCATGATACCAGTCAACCGTGACTGTGTTTAGGCCCTAATTAAATCAGTTGTAGACAGTGGGTTGACAAGATAATGCAAACATAAGCATGTTATTGTGTGGCAATAATCTATATAGAGTTAGAGTCGTTTGCACATTGTCATAAATCTATATCTTAGACTTCTCTTAATGTTACTTGTTACAACGCTGTTGTAATATTTAACCCCTATAGGTATTTATTTTTATTTAATCATAAAAAAAACTAAAATAGAACAATTATCGGGAGACAATTATCGATTTATTATTACAGTTTTTTTCAATTGCTAAAACACATTTCACAAAACTTTCCTCCATTTTCCCCAAACTCTAAACACAACACACTTTTCTAAAGCTACATAAACAAAACCACACCTTCTCTCTTCAAAACTCAAACTTTCACACCAAAACAGCTGCTCAAAGCCTGCAAAAATGTAAACACTATAAGCATCATTACAGACTACAACAAAACAACTGAAAACACAATGTTCAGTGTGTGAGAATGTTCTTTTTTTTCACAACTGCCAAAGCACATTTTTAGAAACCTTACAGTATCTGTTCTCAGAATATATCACTGTAGAGTATTGGGCATTCATAGATTTGTGTGTTTCATATGAACAGTATGCAAATCTACAGAAAATACAGTATGTATGTTACGGTACATGTGGGAATACGGTACATGTGGGAAAACTAGGGTTAGGTTAGGTGCTAGGGTGTATGCTGGCATGTCTAACCCTAACCCTAACCTTAACCCTACCCCTAACCCTACCCCTAATCTTAACCCTAGCACCCTAGCACCTAACCCTAACCCTAGTTTTCCCACATGTACCGTATTCCCACATGTACCGTAACATGTACACTACTGTACTGTATCACAACTCAATGCAAACACTACAGAGGATCCATTACACACAACAATACTCACTGAAAACAATGTTCAGGGTGTGATGTTTTTTTATTTTATTTATGGAACTATACCACACACACACACACACACACACACACACACACCACAATCATTTGCAACAAGTGTCTTAAATTTTGAGTCGTTATGTTTAATGAATGAAGCTAGGTGTGTTCATTGTGTTCAAATGTTGCTGACTGTGGCAAGCATTTTGCATCACATGAGCTTTAATTTGAGAATTTGAGCAGAGTTTTTTGCAACTTGTGTTTTAGCAAGACAAGATGTGTTTAGATTTATGAGAAAAGGAGGATTGTGTTTTGTGAATTGTGTCTTCATGTGAAATGTGTTTATGGTTTTGGCAAATGGGAGCTAGTTTTATTAAATGTGTTTAGAGAACTGGTCATTTGGTTTAGAGAATTGGCTTTTGTGTTTTAGCAATTGGGAAAAACTGTAGTATTATGATGATGATGATGACGATGATGATGATTATTATTATTATTATTATTATTATTATTATTAGTAGTAGTAGTAGTAGTAGTAGTAGTAGTAGTAGTAGTAGTAGTAGTAGTAGTAGTAGTAGTAGTAGTAGTAGTAGTAGTAGTAGTAGTAGTAGTAGTGATAGTAGTAGTAGTAGTAGTAGTAATAATAATAATAATAATGGTCCAATTCGGTTGTTAAGTCGTGACGTGTTTCCGGGTCCAACGTTGACTGAGGCGCTCTCTTCGAAATGCCGCAGTAATAATAATAATTCATTATATTTGTTTTCCGAGGCTCAAAGACACTGACAATATGGGAAAAATGGGAAAGTGCTGTGTTCCTTGTTGTATGAATAGATCAGAGTCTAAAAAACGATTGAACTGTCATTCTACCGCTTTAGTACACTGGTACTCTGGTGGAGGGCATTTTTGGTTTGGACCCGGAAATTGTTAAACGTCACGCCTTACGTCAGACTTAACAACCGAATAGAGAGTGATTCCTGCATATAACAGGAAGTGACAGGGAACCTGCTGTCTGCCCCTGAGAGAATGGGACTGGTAGTTTGTTTGTTTGTTTGTTTATTAGGATCCCCATTAGCTAATGCCATGACATTAGCTAGTCTTCCTGGGGTCCGACACAAAAATCATATTTGGACAATTGTCAACATTATATGCATACAGACAATTGTAAACATTGTATACATACATACATACATACATACATACATACATACATACATCATAATAACAAAATAATAAAAATAGTGTAGTGTGGTCTGATCAATAATGCGTGGACACGCATTTCTAAGACGATTAATTGCGTTGATGGCCTTCCATAATTTTTTACGTCCCTTTTTGGGGGTTTTGGGCTCAGTGAAGATCACTGCATCACCCGCATACATCTGGGTCAGGGTTTCCGTTAGAAAAATTTGCCGTCGGACATCGTGTCCGGGAAGAATTCGATTTACCGGACAAACGTGATATATTCCGGTCATCATATTAAAATATAATAAAAAAAATTTTTTTCAAAATCATATATTTTTTCTCTCCAAATCTAATATAGCTGTTTGTCGCGGTGATTACTGTTGTGTAGCGGCCTATATATGCCATTTAATGTCTATTTCTCATCCGATACGATTAGATGCGAGCTATATAATATATAATAATATAACATGATTTGACGCATGCGCGCTATGCCATGCGTCAAATCCAGCGCTGAACGGGTCCAGCGCTGAACGGGCGCCTCACTGGGAACTGAACAGACAGCATCGATCAATGAACGGACTCCACATTACGTTAACTGAAGTTTGTTAAATTATTTGGGATTAATGTGAGTTTTCTATTTTCTCTTTACAGTTTTACCATTTTTTTTTTTTAAATCAATAAAACAACGTCATTTCTATAAGTCTCGCTGGTTGGGAAGGCATTTCGTTTAGCTCGGGAGTATGACAATGGGAAGAACATAACTGTTTATTGAGAAACAATTGATAGGCAGTCTGGGATACGTATATAAAGAAATACCACAATGTCTAGATGTATAACATTTTATTGAACAGTAACAGTGCAAGCATGTAGGCTACGGGGAACAGGGATTTTGGTCAGTAGGTCCTTTGTACAGAGGGCGTTTCTCTCCGACAACGCGTTCCCAGGTACCATGGAAGTCATAGGTAGTCCAGCACACTGACAGAGAGACAGACAGACAGACAGACAGACAGACAGACAGATAGACAGACAGACAGACAGACAGACAGACAGACAGACAGACACAGTCAGCTTACTTCTACCCTTTTGAGTAGAATTACTCCTTTAATTAGCTGTTAGCCATCTCAAAGCCCCCTGAGCTGCTCGTCAGCACTGAGAATAGACCACATTATAGAAACCAAAACACCGTTTTTTAAATCCACAGGGAATAACCGAGAGTGTAAGGAAAGGCACACCCAGCGCTGTCAGTGGTGGGGAGACTTGAAGTGGCTTTGCTTGATTTCCATCACAGATTCAAGGATTGAAACACTGATGAAAATAGGGAGTAATAGTGATGGGATTATCTTAGATTATTTTAGATTAGATTAGATTAGATTAGGTGAGATTCAACTTTATTGTCATTGCAGAGTACAAGTACCAGACAACAAAATGCAGTTTAGCATCTAACCAGAAGTGCAAATAGTGATATAAAAACAAACACTTAACTTTCGGGGAAACTGCTAAAATAAAATAAATTAAATAAATTTAAAAAGAAAGCGACTATTAGCACCGCCGAATGACAACAAACGTATGAGTAATGAGTAAAACAATGTCACTTTTATAGTATGTTGTTTAACTTGCCGTTCGGTCGCCATGGCTCTGGTGTGTGTGTAGCAGCTTCAGCTAGCTGGCTGGAAACTTCTAGGGGTGCGTTCGTAAACACGCTCTGAGAGCGCCGGAGCGCACGCTGGCTTCGATGTCACAGAGCGACCGAGTCGTTCGATTGGACGAGAGGCGTTCCGCGAGTGCTGATCGGATTTCCAGACCGTGTTTACGAACGCACCCAGCCAGCTTTAGCGAATTGTATTCAAAGGGAATTATTTTCACCGGACAATATGTCCGACGACTTTTCAATTTGTCGGACTTCACCAAATTTTACCGGACAAAGACCGGTAATTGCCGGTTAACGGAAACCCAGATCTGGGTGTAGATGTTATGACAAATATTGGGAAGACTGTTGATAAACAGGGAGAATAGAATTGGGAAACTGACATTACAAAGAAGATTGGGAGATTTTACACTTTCAACAGTGACATGTTGTCTCCTATTGGATAGGTACGATTTAAACCAGAGTAAGGCATCTTTAGAGAAATTAAAACTAGTTAGCCTAGATAGAAGGACTCGATGGTCAACGGTATCAAAAGCTCTTTTTAGGTCTAGGAAGACAGCACCCACGTATGTATTTTTGTCCAACAGGCCTTTGACTTTCTCTACAAATAAATTGATGGCGGTTTCAGAAGAGTGGTGGGCGTGGAACCCAAACTGCATTGGATGCATAGGTGTGTGGCCATTGCTTAGATGTTCCACAAGCAATTTGACAACCCATTTCTCTGCAATTTTAGATAGAATTTAGAAGATTGGGGTTACCGTGTCCACCTTCCAGACTGATGGGACAACTGAGTGCTTGATTGATAGGTTGACCAAATTAGTGATAGGGCAGACCTGGGGCCTATTCCACATACCGTGATTAAATCTGATCCAGGTTTAAATCAGATCTGGGCGCTAATTTCAGCTTGCGTTCGGTTCCATCAATGTGGCTCAAATAATTCGCTGCTTGGTTGCTATGCAACCAATCCTTCTGAACAAACCTGGTAGCAAGCAGGTTTACAGGCTGGTTTAGGTAATACGTGTGTCAGTTTAATTTTCTGAAAAACTTGAATTGACAACAAAATCGGCAAAAAAAAAAAGCAGAATCCGCTTGATCGTGCGAGGGGTGGTGGTGCATAGGCGGCCTATGCTCCTGAAACGACAGAGCAAACACGCTATTAGGGATAATAATTACAATGAGCCATTCATTCAAAATATACAAAATACAATTAGGTTATTAAATACAATAACGACAGGCTTGGTACTCACTTAATGTGAAAAGTGGCATCTCCCATCGGTCAGTATTTGCTTGATATCTGGTGATATGGACGTCACTTTAATCCGGCAACTCTCAAGGTTTTTATGCATCAATCGATTCCTCTCGTGCGTCTTTATCACATTCATTGACGAAAAGGACGACTCGCATGTATAGAAAGGGAACATTGTGAGCACGGAAGATGTGAGTCTCACAACGGCTTTGCATTGATGAAACCAGGTAGGATGAACGTATAGTTCACTGTCCATTCCTCTTTAAATGCCCTGTTTTCACCGTCAACTTTCCTCTTTAGACCTTTGGAGAGTGACATTATGTTTCTCTTGCTAGCTAGCAGGTTAAATGTTTAGCTTTCACCCAACACGCAAACAACCAATCCAATAATAATGGGGAATAATGTGTAAATCTGGAAACAAATTAATTCTGATACATTTTACACACATTGGCAACCATTATTCTCATATGTAGATCAATTAGAATCATTACCTCCTGACTGAAGTTGTGTTGAGAGGGTCATGTGGGAAGGGAATGGGGAAGTTATCGTGGGGTAGGCCCACTTGCTGATTGTAGGAGTTCTTCTCATTTATAGAGGGTCACACAGCCTAGCTGTTTAAAGTGTACCATTGTTTTCATCATTTTCCATACTGAATAGGTTTTCTTTTGAAGAGTACCATAAGTTGTTAAAACTTTTTCTTTTATTTCATTTGAATTTTATTATTATTATAATTTGATAGATTTGATGCGTTTGATTCCATTCTATGCATTACAATGATGAGCCCGTCCTCCGATGTCTACCTCCATCAGCCTCCCCCCCGATAGTACTGTACTGGGCTATGGGAGAACAGGCCAAAGTATTAATTCCCTGTGGTTTTTATGTTGCAGTCCAAATCCCCCCCAACCTACGCCCCGCCGATGAAGAGGCCCATCGAGGAAGAGGAAGGCGGGGACGACAAAAGCCCAAATAAGAAGAAGAAAAAGCCACAGAAGAAATGTAGGTGTCCATGTCGGAGGTTCCTCACCATCGATCTCCTCCAGTGTGTTTTGATTAGGAGACGAGGAGGGGGGGAGGGGGGGGACACAAGGAATCAAAGACGTGACAAAGATTTGTCCTTAACTCATTGTGTCACCGTTATTCACCAAATATGATCCTCCTAAGTAGCACATTTTTGGCAGTTATTGAGTTAAAACAAAAGCTGCTGAAGTGTGCAGTAATGGTAGTAGGTGCACCATCAAATCACTATTCCAGGAAGTAAATAGAAGTTTGTCATTAGGATATCTATGAGGCTGTAATGCACAAAGTAATGGACCCAAAATAGGACCCCATTACGGTGGATGGGATTCTGATGAGAAATATACTTTGTCTTCTCTCCCCTCTCTCTCTCATATCCCATCCATCTCTCCCTCTCTCACCCCATCCATCTCTCCCTCTCTCACCCCATCCACCTCTCCCTCTCTCACCCCATCCATCTCTATCCTCGCCCCCCCCGCTGCCCCAGATGAGAAGACTGAGCCCCCCCAGGCCATGAACGCTCTGATGAGGCTGAACCAGCTGAAGCCGGGCCTGGGCTACCACCTGTTGTCCCAGACGGGGCCGGTGCACGTGCCCGTCTTCACCATGGCCGTGGAGGTGGACGGCAAGACCTTCGAGGCCTCGGGCCCGTTCAAGCGCACTGCCAAACTTCACGTAGCCGTCAAGGTGAGCAGCTCTATGGTGCTGGTTCTTTATTTAGCACCTATATTACCAGGTTTGCCGCCCCCATTTTATTTGTAAAATCTCTTTAACAATAAGGGGTATATGACTAGGTATGTGGAAGTAAACGATTTTCGGGGAGGCCATTTTGGGGATGGAATTCGGGCTGAATTGTGATGATGGATCTTCTACCTCGGCGTTCCCTCGTGCCTGACTTGACTTGTAAGTCGTCTGTCCTCACAGGTCCTCCAGGATATGGGCCTGCCCACAGGTGTGGAGCTGAAGACTGCTGAAGTGATAGTGAAACAAGAGGAGGTGGCACCCGCCATGGTGGAGGATGTGAAGCCTGCCCCCGTGCCCGCAGAGACAGACGCTGCAGCCGCCGCAGCCACGGGAGCGGCTACTGCAGCCTTGGACTAAATAGTAAAACCAGAGAAACTGATAGCAGCGGTCTCTTAATTTCTTTTCGAGAGCTGTATATAGTTAATTCAAGCTGAAAACTGATGTGTAAGTAAATACCAATAGCAATATTGCAATTTGTTGAAAAAGTCAAGAAATATCAGATAAAACCAGGAGAAAACACATATTTTGATTGAATTAAACCATTTAATAATTTGTAAAAACAATAATAAAATAAAAACAGTCAGTCTTCATAGGCTACTTTTAAATTCCATGTTGACACATCAATTATAACAATTGTTAGAGCTCGATCTATGTAAATAGTGTTAGTATTAATTATTTCATAGACATAACAGCAGCAAAGAAGAGTAAAAGACAAGACCCTTCAGTAAGACAATGCACATTGGAATGCAGCTTAATAAAAAAATATATACAAATCCTAACATACATACATTAACATAAAATAGTCATAATTTAGCAAAGGCAATCAATAAAAATAACTTTCTGGTGATGGTGGAAAAAGGGATGAATACAAATGAAGAGAGGTGAATCTCCATTGAGATTCATTGAGAAAAAAAAATCATTTTTCATTGAGATATTTTTCTATTTTGAGGGTTAGAAGGCTAAATCTGCATCCTGGAAAGAGATTTAACAGCCACAAAGGCCCCACTACACACTCCTAATTTGGTTCCCCATTGGTAAAAGTTAGTTTTATGTGTTCAATGTGATATGAAGTCAATCCAAGGCACAGTAGAGCATAATGCTACCTCTCTGCACTTCCCACTATTCAACTCAGGGTTTGCCTGGTTTGGTTTTGAAAGAGGCAATGTAATTCCAATACCGAAGGATAATAAATCAACCTTCACAGGTACAGAGAAAACAGCTAACTGATGATTGGCTGAAGCAAATGGATAACAAGAAAATGGTAGGCACAGTCTTGCTTGACTTCAATGCCGCATTTGATGTAATAGATCATGATGTAATGATTACTAAACTAAGGAAATATGGATTTAGCAGTACGGCACTCTCTTGGATGGTCAGCTATCTATCTGAGAGATTGCAGAGAGTATTTTATAATGGAAGCCTATGGGACTGCATATACTGTACAACAGCTGTGGAGTTCCACAAGGAAGCTGCTTGGGCCCCTTACTGTTCTCTATTTTCACAAATGGTCTGCCTAGCAATTGAGCACTCTAACATGGTAATGGATGCGGATGACACAACACTGTATGGCACTGCTTCTGTTGTGAAGGCCCACAGTTTTTAGTGCCAGTTTTAGTTTCCCCAAATCAGCCCTTTTGCCCCAGTTATTTCTTTGTTATTTTCTATACTATCCTGTACGTTATGAGGGTATATGTATTATTGTTGTGATGTTTCTGTGTATGTTTGATGACGTGGTGTATCCGGGGTGTGCCCGTGACCCGGATGTTACGTTCGGTGGGGTGTATATAAGAGACGGAAGGGCGGAGTCAGTCAGAGTGTGTGGTGAGCAGCAGAACGAGAGAGAAGCAGAAAGAGAGAGAATAACGAGAAGCCGATCCAAGATGGCGGATTCAGCAGCGCGCACCCCGTGCAGCAACTGAAGACGCCAGGAAAAGCGATTATCGAGTGTACCACGGTAGCCCGTTTTAGTTGTGTTCAACGTTGGACCAAGCGGGACGCCGGCTGGACATTAATCGTCGCCTCCACGAGCAAACACAGACTCCAGCGGAGCTTCAACGCGGACCACTTCATCGACGCACATGCCAGTCAACCAGCCCCTCAACGCGCACCACGCCACTGGACTATAAGCCTGTTCAGGCCAGAGACTGTCAGTGAGTGAGTGTGTGTGTGTGTGTGGCCGGCCGGGAGGGAATATATATATGGGGATGTATACCACCGTCGTGTAATAAATGTGTTGTTCATATGTAATACCGTGTGCTAGTTGTTTGTAGCTCCCATGCTAATGCTATTTGTTTGTAGCACCAATGCTAATGCTAGTTGTTTGAAGGCTAATGCTAATGCTAGTTCCCTTGCTAATGCTAACGACCTTAACTGCTAGTCTAACGGTTTGCTGTCGCCCCTGCCTGTATCCTCCTATACTGCCTATTTAGCTCCCTTAGTTAGATAACCAGCCCTTTCCTAAAGTATACAGTCCTTTTCAGCTACTCCCTGGTTACAATTGGTCCTTCGAGCCGGATTGGTAGTGTAGTGATAGCATGGCTGAGCGCAGCCAACCAGACCAGACAGTTACCCCCCCTTCTCCGCCCCCTGAGCCAGAGCCACGACCACAGAGAGTCCCGCGGTTGCCTCCGAGGTTACAGGAGTATGAGCTTGAGCTCGAAAGCTCACTGAGTGATAGCGAGGAGCGCACTCCACGGGATACAGTGGTCGGAGAGGCCGAGGTGTCCGCCGGCGCGCGGGTGGCTAGCACTGAGACAGCCCTCAACGAGCACCAGCCTGAGGATGAGATGGCAGAACCGCAGGGTTTTGCCGTGGAAACGGAAGAACAGGAAGGAGAGGCCCGGTCCGACAGCGCCTGCGGGCGGAAGAGGGAGGGCCTCAGCCTTAACGATCTGCCTCCCAGTACGGCGCGCTCGAGACCTAGCTCCTGCCGCTCAGTGGCTTCCTACCGGTCCAGGGCTTCCGTGGGCAGTTCTGCCTCTGGGGCGGATAGCCTGCACTCCAGAGGGAGTGGTGCCGCGCTGTCCGAATGTATGCGCCAACAGGCCGAGATGGCGTTAGAGCGGGAGCGCCAACAGGCCGAGGTGACGTTAGAGCGAGAACGCCTCCAGTTCGAGCGTGAACGAGAGAGGGAACGCATCCATTTCGAGCGTGAACGCCTCCAGATGGGGACGGCGGAGAGACAGCGCCAGGAGGCGCTAGAACGCGAACGCCTCCAGATGGACGGAGCGGAACGCGTGGCCAGCCTCCAGCGCCAGGAGGCGCTAGAACGTGAACGCTTCCAGATGGAGCGCGACCGCCTCCAGACGGAGAGGCAGATGAACGGAGCGGAACGTGCGGCGGAGAGACAGCGCCAGGAGGCGTTAGAGAGGGAACGCATCCAGTACGAGCGCGAGCGCCTCCAGATGGAGGGGGCGGAACGCGCGGCGGAGAGGCAGATGGCGAGAGAGCAACTGCACGCAGAGAAGATGGAGGAAATGATGCAGACCATGCGCGACGTGTGCATCAGCAGAACTCCGTCGGCCTGTAGCTCCAGAGTATCATCCGCACGGCCCTCTCGAGTGCCATCTCCTGAACCCCCCGCCGATGGCTCCATGAACCCCGCCAGGACTGTCCAACTACAGGCCCAGCTGACCACCTGGAAGGAAGAGGACCAGGGACCCGACCGCTACGCGGCCCAGAGGGAGCCAGCGTCGCTGCCCGGGAGGGGAGTCATCCCCCAAGAGCGTAGCACACCCCTAGGTCCTCCAGTGCACCAAAATGCATGCAGGCCGGACACCCAGACCGTCACTCCAGCACCGATGATCCACTACAGGATGTTCCCCCAGGTGGAGGGACCCAAGTTCCCCTTCTTCAAGGACGAGGACAGGAGCCAGTATGTGGAGCTACGCATCTGCCTAGACACGCTCTTGGACAACTCCTGCTCAGAGTCCTACAAATATGCGATTCTCCTTCAGCATGTGAGGAACCCCAGAGCCCACAACATGGTACTGGCCCATGCCTCCGCACCGACACCTTACACCAGAGCGCTCGCTGACTTGGATGCCCGCTACGGTCGTCCCTGGAACCACGCCCTTTGCTGAACTGCAAGCCCTCGAACAGCAGGCCCTCATCAAGGATGACCGGGCGCTGGATGACTTCGCGCTCCGCGTGCACACCTTGGTTGGGATGCTGAAGACGCAGGGCCCAGCTGGCGCCAGCGAGATCAACAGCACCTCCAACGTAGAGCGGCTGCTCCGCAAGATCCCACGCTTCCGGCAGGAGAGGTTCCGGCGACAGCAGCGCGTTCGTAACCCCGAGAAGTTGGGTCTGAGCATGGCTGCCTTCGCGGAGTTCCTACTGGAGGAAGTGCATGACACCAACGTAGACGCCATGGGTTACGCTGAGCCGAAGAAGGAGAGGGAGAAGGGAGACCGCTGGGACGGGCCGAGCTCGAACAGAGGACGCCCAGTAGGAGTGCTGCACACGGAGGAGGAGCCTCGGAGAGAGAGGACCACCCGACCTGAGGGAAAGGATTCCTCTCAACCCCCTCAAAAGGGACGGAGAGGTCCACCGCCATGTCCGTACTGCACCAGCGAGCACTGGCTCAATGAGTGCAGTGACTTCAACAACCTGAGTACCGAGGCCAAGCAGAGGTGGCTCGAGAAGAACCAGAGGTGCTGGAACTGTGGGCGCGACCATCTGGCGAAGAACTGCACCTTGAGGAGGAAGTGCAACCGCTGTGAGGAGGTCCACCTCCACATCCTACACGAGGTCTCCCTCGCCAGGTCCACGGAGGGCAACAGAAGCCCTAGGTCCGGTCGCGCACCGGAAGAGGAAACCCCTGTCTACTACCTAGACTCGCCACAGAGCAGCGGCTCCAAGGTTCTACTGAAGGTGGTGAAGGTCCGACTTCACCACAACAACGCTGTGTACGACACGTACGCCGTTCTAGACGACGGGTCGGAACGGACCATCCTTCTCCAGGGGGCAGTGCGCCAGTTGGGGCTCCAAGGGACTGCGGAGAAGCTGACTCTGCGCACGATACGTCGCGACCTTAAAGAGGTCACCGGGGCGAGAATCAACTTCTCTATCTCCCCGGCGGGGCGGCCGTCGGATAGACATCGGCTTCAGAATGTCTTCACCGCCGACCAGCTAGCGCTCTCCCGCTACGACTACCCCCTGGAGAGGTTACGCGCAAGATATCCCCACCTACGGGGAGTAGACCTACATCCGATAGAAGGAGCGGAGCCAACCCTTCTCATCGGCTCGGACAACGCTGAACTGATCGTGTCGCTCCGTCCTCCGCTGAGAGGACCACGAGGCTGCCCGATGGCTGTTAAGACTGCGCTTGGGTGGGCCCTCCAAGGCGCTACCGAGTGGAGAGAGAGGGACGGGAGAGCTACGTCATCCCTCCATGTCCGAACCGAAGAAGCAAACCAACCAACCGGACCGCCTGGAGTGGAATCTATTGCTGCCAGTGCACCTGGAACAGTTAGTACCACAAATGGTTCACCACAGGATGACCAACCGAGGAAGAAGTCTCTGTGGACAGAGCATAAGTCTCTGGATGGGAAGCCTTACTACTACAACTCCCAGACTAAGGAGTCCCGGTGGTGGCGCTACCGTGCCATGGCGGCAACAGCTGTTGCCGAGGAACACCTGCAGGTGGCCATGCACCCTCACGTGGCCGAGGTCAGCATTGACGCACCCGTCAACTCCGTCAAGTACACGTCAGCCATGAAAGTCTCAGCCCGTATTGTAGACGCCTCCAAGGAGGAAAGGCCGAAGTTGGCGAAGAAGAGAGTAAAGTGGAACCCAGAAGAGGAGGCCAAGCAGGCCTTCAAAGAGCTTCTGGAGGAGGATGGTGGTTCATCCGACGCGTCATGGGAGCAAACCATGAGAATGATCATCAACGACCCCCGCTACAGCGCCCTGCCCAAGCTGAGTGAGAAGAAGCAAGTGTTTAAGGCCTACCAGGCTAAGAAGGAGAAGGAACAAGCCAAGCAGCTCAGGAAGAGGAACTGTGAGGCGCTGACGAGCATTCTGGACAACATGGCCAACGTCACCTACTGCACCACCTGGTCCGAGGCCCAGCAGTACCTGCTGGACGACCCCTCCTTCGCTGAGTACGAGGCGCTGGAGAACATGAACCAGGAAGACGCTCTGCTCTGCTTCGAGGAGCACATCCGCGCCCTGGAGAAGGAGGAGAAGCAGACGATTCTGCTGAGGGAGAGAGACAAGATGTCCGCAGGTGCCGTGGTACTGGGGATGGACCAGTCCCTTCCGCGCGCCGCCTGGCAGACAGGCAGAGTGGTCGACACTATCACCTCCTACCTCACGCTGCTAGAGCAGCCTAGACAGTGTGCCTTCTTAGTTAACTGAAACCGAGGGTTTCATGGGGCGGCTGTTGTGAAGGCCCACAGTTTTTAGTGCCAGTTTTAGTTTCCCCAAATCAGCCCTTTTGCCCCAGTTATTTCTTTGTTATTTTCTATACTATCCTGTACGTTATGAGGGTATATGTATTATTGTTGTGATGTTTCTGTGTATGTTTGATGACGTGGTGTATCCGGGGTGTGCCCGTGACCCGGATGTTACGTTCGGTGGGGTGTATATAAGAGACGGAAGGGCGGAGTCAGTCAGAGTGTGTGGTGAGCAGCAGAACGAGAGAGAAGCAGAAAGAGAGAGAATAACGAGAAGCCGATCCAAGATGGCGGATTCAGCAGCGCGCACCCCGTGCAGCAACTGAAGACGCCAGGAAAAGCGATTATCGAGTGTACCACGGTAGCCCGTTTTAGTTGTGTTCAACGTTGGACCAAGCGGGACGCCGGCTGGACATTAATCGTCGCCTCCACGAGCAAACACAGACTCCAGCGGAGCTTCAACGCGGACCACTTCATCGACGCACATGCCAGTCAACCAGCCCCTCAACGCGCACCACGCCACTGGACTATAAGCCTGTTCAGGCCAGAGACTGTCAGTGAGTGAGTGTGTGTGTGTGTGTGTGGCCGGCCGGGAGGGAATATATATATGGGGATGTATACCACCGTCGTGTAATAAATGTGTTGTTCATATGTAATACCGTGTGCTAGTTGTTTGTAGCTCCCATGCTAATGCTATTTGTTTGTAGCACCAATGCTAATGCTAGTTGTTTGAAGGCTAATGCTAATGCTAGTTCCCTTGCTAATGCTAACGACCTTAACTGCTAGTCTAACGGTTTGCTGTCGCCCCTGCCTGTATCCTCCTATACTGCCTATTTAGCTCCCTTAGTTAGATAACCAGCCCTTTCCTAAAGTATACAGTCCTTTTCAGCTACTCCCTGGTTACAGCTTCAACAAAACATTGACTAGTAACCATCCTGAATCAGGATCGAGAGAGAGTGTGTAATTGGGTGAAAAACAACAAGCTAGTCCTCAACATTGCCAAAACTAAAAGTATTGTTTTTGGCTCAGGAAGTATGCTTATTGGTGATCCACAGCTGCATCTACCAATGTCAGGGATGGCAATAGAACAGGTCAAGAAGACAAAACTACTGGGTGTAATGTTGATGGACTGTTATCGTAGTCTGATCACATTGATGGCATTGTGACTAAAATGGGAAGGGGCATAGCAATGATTAGAAAGTGCTCCTCTTATTTAACATCCTCCATTATCAGTCAATTAATACAGTAATTGGTCTTTTGTCACCTGCAATAGTCCAGTCAGCGGCAGCTAAGAAAGGCATAAATAAACTACAACTAGTTCAAAATCGAGCTGCCAGATTGGCACCCTATTGCTCAACACGCACAAATATAGCATATATGAATATAGCATATATGAATATAGCATATGAATATAGCATATATGCACCTGTCCTGTTTCTGGGGCCGATCTGCTTCATCCAGGCCTATTGCATTTAGAGGCCATGGTCAACTCCCAGCTAAGAACCTTTTTATCTTCCCATTCTATTCTAAATATGCACCAATCTGGCTTTAGACCTGGTTGTAGCACAGTCTCGGCTGCTGCACTTGTCTTAGACGATGTGTTAAATTGCTTAGAATAGAAAAAAACATTGTGCTGCCTTATTTATAGATCTGTCCAACGCTTTCGATATGGTCCACTGTTACCTACTTATTCAGAGTATCAGTTTGAAAATAATTTAATGGACAGAACGCATTGAGTCTTAACTGATGGTGTTCAGTATTATGGTGTTAAGTTTTCTGGTCATAACAAAGGGTGTTCAACAAGGATCAATTCTTGGTCTTATTATTTTTTACTATTTACATCAACAATATTTGATTATTTGTAAATAATTGTAACTTGCATATATGCCAATGACACTGTTGTGCATAAATCCGATACATTTTTCTGTGATTTTGTAAATAACACATATTTAATTTTTCCAGAATCAAGCACCAACCTCAGCCCAACAAATGCTCTCTCCCATACAGCGGATGTAGACTAGCTCAGAAATAGCCTGGTCAATTGTGGCAATAGTACTTAAGGTGGTGCCCCCATTGAGCATGTTCCCACTTATGGATACCTGGACATTTGGTTTGACTTTGACTTGACGTTCAGAAAACCGCAGAGAACAGCAGACAGTGGACTGTGCAATCAACCTTCATGCCAGTGCTTGATTATGGTGATGTCATCTACAGCCACTACTCTTAAACCTTTGGATGCCATCTAGCGCCCTTTGCTTTATCACAGGTGATAGTTTTAATACTTCTCATATCATTGCATTCTTTATAAAAAAGGTTGTCTGGACCTTGTTAAAGTCCTATAGATCTCTTCATTAATAAACTCCTAGCTGAGCTTACCTAACCTCGTTATTGAAGTATAACAACATAAGTTACCTAACTTGTTCTCAGAGATGGGGCTCCACCAAATTGGGTAAATCCACTTTTAGTTGTGGCGCACCTCACTGCTAGAACAATTCTGCAGAGAATGTTGGTTGGTCCGAGGCCGCTAGGGCAGTTTACAGTTTAGATTGAAAAATAGTTTTTCTTGACTGTGTTTCATTATGTTCTAATGTTGTATGTGTATAATGTATTATTGTAAACTGTGTATGCAGGGCTCCATTGTAAAAGAAACCTTGGTTTCAATGGGACTCCTTGCTAAAATAAAGGTAAATAAAATATGTGTAGGCCTTCTTTCATTTCGTTTCGTTACAAAGTACATCAATGTCATAGACACAATTCAACACAACTGGTCTTAACAATGAGAATGCCCCATACTACTCCAAAGGATATATCTAGACCAGAGCTATATTTGCAGACAATACTAAACGTTGTTCTATTGAAATTCGTTCTCAGTGAGTCCCCCCTCCCCCTCTCTCACTCAAAACACACACACACACACACACACGCTTGTGTGAAGCACTTCTTTCAAGTGCACGCTGAAACAAGGTTTTAAAACAAAGATCTCTGAACATTAGGCTATTGCCCTCGGCGTTTGGATCATTGGATAGGCCTAGCCTAGTTAGTTGATACGCGCCCGATAGCCACAGCAATATATCATATTCATATCGTTGAATAGTATATAAAATGTTTCCAATTGTGTGCGAGCAGATCAAAAGTGTTCACAGAGACAATTCAACAGCAGCAGGCCTACACAACGTATTCGCTCGAGCCTTGTGTGGATATTTGCCAAATAAGATCGATAGCTATACTTTATTGATCCCCGAGGGGAAATTAAGTTAAAAAGTTTAAATTAGTTAGTTACATCAGTTAAGTAGCATATATGAACATCTAATTAATTATTTATATAGGCTATATGTATGAAAGGCTGATATAAAGCAATTTACTCTAGGACCAGGAGTGACGACAGATGCTGAAAATCGTCACTGTTGGTGCCCTCCTAAATCAATATGCGCAGTTGGGAAGGACGGTTCGAGAAGACAATAGAATAGATCATGTGGAACACCGCACGGTAGGCCTTGTGCCATTCATTACCATACACGCAGTGGCGGCTGGCCAATAGAGGGCGCTAGGGCGCCGCCCCCACCTTCCAACGCAGCCCCACTTCCTAGTTGCTACTTGTAAAAGATTTTTTAAAATAAACATTGTTTATTCATAAAATGCGGCTGATATTCTGTCGGCGCCTATCAGCATTCATTAAAAATCCTCCAATACAATAAACATTTTATCTGTGTGTGTGTAAAATTCACTGTGAAAATTAGTGTTGTTCCGATACCGATACTAGTATCGGCATGGCCACCGATACGCACAAAAATGCTGGTATCGGTATCGGCGAGTACTAACAAATAATAACACCCGATACCAAACTTTCACTATCGCGGAAAAACAAACACGCAACTGTGGTTGTCGAGGAGAGGAGCGGTGGAGCGGCGAGGCTTACCTCAGGTAACCTGCTGTCCCTTCCAGCTGCTCAGAGCCCAAGCTAAGCTATGCTACCGGGGCAACGTTCGGAAAGTCCCCCTGAGAGCGCCGGAGCGCACACTGGGCTCCGACGTCATAAACGGACCGAGGAATCCGATTGGACAAGAGGCGTTCCACGAGTGCCGATCAGTTTCCCAGAGCGACTTTTACCAACGCAGCCCTCAGACATATAGACTACGCCACTCCGCTTAAAGCGATACAACCCACAGCCAAGATAGGACACATTTTACACATTTTACAGGAAAAACATATCGACCTTAATCGATATTTATTTCGGTTGCACAGTCTAGCACCGCCGCCGGCGTGCTGGAGAGAGTTCAAATAATAATAATAATGTCCGATAGAACACTACTGGCGCGCGGCCGCTTCTCCGAGTCCCGCCCAGCTGTTCCCCTTTCGGGATAGTTCTCGGCTCCGTCTCCGCGCCACACCCCCTTTCGGGATCTGCTGTTCCGTCTCTCCGTCTCTCTCCGTCTCTCTCTCCGTCTCTCTCTCTCTCTCTCTCTCTCTCTCTCTCTCTCTCTCTCTCTCTCTCTCTCTCTCTCTCTCTCTCTCTCTCTCTCTCTCTCTCTCTCTCTCTCTCTCTCTCTCTCTCTCTCTCTCTCTCTCTCTCTCTCTCTCTCTCTCTCTCTCTCTCTCTCTCTCTCTCTCTCTCTCTCTCTCAGAACACACATGCATTAGTGGTGCAGGAAGGCCTACTGTCACAGCGGAGTGTGTGCGACGCGCTGGCCAATGGGAGAAAGATCATCGGCCACTTCAAGCATTCCCCACTGGCCACTTCACGTCTGCAAACTGTACAGACTGAACTTGGAATGCCTAAAAACATTTTTTATTTATTTTTTCAAACGCCGTGGTATCGGATCGGTACTCGGTATCGGCAAGTACTGCACGGTCAGGTATCGGTATCGGGATCAAAAAATGGTATCGGAACAACACTAGTGAAAATACATAGGGGAGGAGTCCGGGACGCCGGCCGAATGGCAGTCTATGGCAGTCCAAATACTTTTGGCTTACACGTGAGCTGTAGCAGCGCTGTCCCGGTGTACTAATGTAAGGAGATTTCGGAGATGGTGTGGTACATGTAAATAAATGACATTGATTACCTTTGGGGATTTAGGTCCTAAGCTTGGGCAAGATATACTTGTTTGTTTTCCCTTCTAATGCAATACTTCAAACTAAATCTTCAGACTTTTCTGTTTTTATTTTGCACATTATTGAACATGAACATGAACATGAACATGAATGTGAAACCAAACAGAACTTCAAACTAAAGAACATTAAGCATGCAGTAATGCTGAAATTAGGCACAAATCACAAATTCAAACTCCTCTTTGAAACAAAACTACGCCCACACCCATGGGACTCAGTGGCTGAAGCTGTCGACCAGGTGTTTGGAGTTCTAGGGTCCTGCGCCATTGGAGAGGAACTGGTGGTTGACAACCATCTTGGCATTCTGATAGAGACTGGCTTCCAACTGAAACAAGAAGGAACACATCACACAAAATTCACATTCATGCTGTCAACACAATCTTGGCCAGATGATATTCGGTAGCACATGATATGGATACGATGTCGCCTATATGCAGTGCAGACAAATACAGGTCCAAGGGTGCCAGGATATCTACTGATTCATGGCTCAACAACTCACCTTGGCACTGTGACAGGTTTGGAGGTTCAGTAGAGAACTTTGCCCACTCAGCTTTGCAATTTTGCAGAAGTTACAGTAGAGGGCTCTCTTGCACAGTCTGCTGGAGAAGCCAGGCCCACTCACAGTTGGGGAGCTAAGGGGCCAGAGAGAGCATTACGCCTACATAGAAAGCTCCCTCCACAATGAAATTATACATTTACATAATTTGTTTTTAAATGTTTGACATTTACCAGACGCTTTTATCCAAAGCAACTTACAAACGTGTCTAACAAGTAAGTGAATCACATCAGTCATCATAAGAACAAATCTATGCTAGGAGCAGGTGCTATTGGCAGTCACAATGCTAGAAGAAGGAAGGATCTTTTTAATATATACAGTAGAGGAACTGTACAGGGTAGTGGGGAGTGAAGAGGTCTTTACAGTCAAGATGGACAGGCAAGATGTAGTCTGAAGAGATCGGTCTTTTACCCATCAGACTTCATTGTAATGGTAGTATACCAAGTACGGTAAGTATGAAAGTAGTCATCGAGATCATCTATGTTTCATCAAAAATACTTAAATTGTTCCCATGTTACGAGCATCGTCTACCAGTAGCACCATTGACTTACCCATCGACAACAAAGCCTGTTGTGCTGTCCAGCACCTCGATGCTCAGGTCCCCGAGGCACCAGTTGATGCTGAGGTCTTTGCAGTGGCGAGAGCTGTGTTGAGGCGCCACCCCGTCACAACCGAGGAAGACTATCCTCTGTTTCCTAAAGGGTGGGACCAGCTGCTCCTCCCAGTCATCCCCCAGGCGATTGTTGATTGCGTCCGACACGTTGTCCGAGTTATAGCTGGAGTCACCTGAACGGACCAGTAAACCAGAACCAAGTTCTCAAAATTCCTTCTTAACCAGTTAAGGCCCCAATACAATTCTAGAACACTGCTGAAGATTGCTGAGAATTGTCAAGATAAAGATAAAATATTGGAACAAGCCTGAGAAAAGTATCACACACCAGTATTACACAGCACATTATTCAGGGAAAACAGACTAGATTGAGAAAGATTCGGTGACTATTTCAAAATGTACCAAAAGTCAGCATTAAGATTCTGGTTGTTTGTATTATGGTTTGAAAACCAAAGCCGTCAACGGCTACTTACCGTAGAACATAGAACAGCCATTCCTGGCCGGGGGACGGGGGGGACTAGAGGCTCAATACCTCCCAGTGTCACTGGAGCACTGTCCGTCAGTCCTACAAGGGAGGGCGGCCTATGCTACTGTGATTGTAATGCATCCTTGGTTACTTACCTAGGACCACATTGATGATGTAGAGTGGCTCAATGAAGTGGCTCAGCAGCGCCCCCTGGACCCCGGTGACGGCCCAGCGGCAAAGTTTGTCACTGTCGGACATGCAGCAGCCCCACACACCCGGATGATTCAGGGAGTTCCTATGGGGACAGAGGATGCACACAATCACTCTCACTGGGTCACTCAATTAGATCACTAAATTAGTGAAATGTAAACTGCCCCAAAATGTAATTCCCAGCCAATTCTTACACTTCTGAGTGGATGCAAGCAATTAAGATTTCCGCATTGGACACTCAACAACAGCAGCCAGTATGAAAATGCACACACTCACATGGAACCGCACTGTGCTGCCCCTCTTGGGGTCTGGTTGGTGTAGAGGTGAAGGTAGGTTTTGGGCTTGAGCTGGAGCAGGTGGCTGTCTGAGTTTCTCTCGTAGATGGAGCGCTCCTTGCACTTTGGGTCATGGCTGAAGAACAGCAGAAGCTGCTTGTACAAGAACCTGAATAGAAATACAGGATCGGACACATCATTTGCTAGTCTCCAGTATTAATAGCTAAACAAACCAAACAAGTGAGTGAAGTGAGTAAGTAAGTCCAGCCGATCCAACAAAACTCCTGTCAGGCTGATGTACCTTTTGAGAGCCCGTCTGGCGATGACCATGGCATGGCAGTCATGCACCATGGTGCCACTGAAGCAGAGCCAGTCACTGCAGCTTGACTCGCCCGTGCCCAACGCCACAACGTTGTAGCGCACATAGGACTGGCCCCAAGTGTCACACAGCTCTGGAGAGGGAATAATGTGGGAGAATCACATCCATAAACTATTCACAATCTATAGACACATATATATATATATATAACACACATGGACGACACATAAACTGTGTGTGCGTACATTAGACATGCTCATCAAAAATAGGTGTGATTTACAGTCGTTAACATATTTTTGTAGTGTATTATTATTGAATAGATTCCAGGGACGGAGTTGAAAAGGTGAGAAGGTCAACAAGAGTTGTGGAAACAGACCTTCTTGGGGGGTTCGGATGCATAAAAATAAAAAAAGACGTGATTTTGGATTAAAAATGGAAAAGGTGACTAGTTTGCATCCCTGAGATTCCCCAGTGAGCAGAGAGAAGACCTCACCTCTCTCCAGGACGAAGGCAGCCAGGCCGCTCTTGCAGCTGTAGAACTGGGCACACTCCCTCAGGAGGTCGTCAAACACGTTACTGGACACTGCTGCCATCCGATGCATGTGCCAGTCAGTGTAACCCACTAGAAAAGCAGATGCTTTCAGAGTCAGAAGAAGAGATGTACAGTACAGGCCAAAAGTTTGGACACACCTTCTCATTCAATGCGTTTCCTTTATTTTCATGACTATTTGGTACATTGTAGATTCTCACTAAAGGCATCAAAACTATGAATGAACACATAGGAATTATGTATTTAACAATAAAGTGTGAAATAACTCTAAATATGTCTTATATTTTTGATTCCTCAAAGTAGCCACCCTTTGCTTTTTTGTTGTTAATAAAATATATAATAATAATAATATTTAATATAATATGTGTTAATAATAATATGTTATTATATATATATTTAATATTATTATTATATATTTTATTAACAACAACATTTTTTTTATTAACAACAAAAAAGCAAAGGGTGGCTACTTTGAGGAATCTAAAATATAAGACATATTTAGAGTTATTTCACACTTTTTTGTTAAGTACATCATTCCACATGTGTTCATTCATAGTTTTGATGCCTTCAGTGAGAATCTACAATGTAAATAGTCATGAAAATAAAGGAAACACATTGAATGAGAAGGTGTGTCCAAACTTTTGGCCTGTACTGTACTAACCCTGACTCTTGGCAGATCATGCAGTATGTAGGCTACAGTATGGAAGACTATTCAATCAAACTGTTAGAAAAGGCAAACAGGTTTATGCCCCATGTTATAATCCTCAAGCCTATGTTTCCACTGACTTCCATCACAAAATAACCTGTTCCCTTCTAAATACACTCACAAGTTGTTTAATATGAATTCAATATCCGTTTGATCATCAAGTGAGAGCACCTGGCCCCTAACCTCCACTCTTGGGGCTGCTCTGCAGGTTGTCTGACTGGTCCTGGAGCCCCAATTTTAGGAAGCTGTTGTCCAACTTGGGTGGGGATGTGCCAAGGAGGGAGAGGCCATCACTGTCGTCATCATCAGAGTCGTCGTCGTCGTCGTCGTCGTCCTCCTCCTCCTCCTCCTCCTCCTCCAGCATTGGGTCAGGCAGTATAAGGCTATGCAGGGGTTTGGCGAGGGAAGACCTCATGGGCCTATAGTCCGGGTTAAAAACGTCTGGGTTACTGGAATCAGTGTCACCACTTACACAGACATGTCGTCCAGAAGCGCCGCTGCTGCCCCTGTGCATAAGAGAGGCCTGTGCCTTTCTAGGCAGCCGGCTACGTACAACATCTTCGTCCACCATGATTAGTACCTGCAGTGAACACACAGAGTGCATGGGAATTCATTGAACACATGCATCAGTTGTTAGAAAGAGATGCCATTCGTAAACTAAAGGCTAAAGAAGGATACATTTGAACGGTAGGCCATTGTGATGGTAGTCCGTGTTAAGACCTAGAATTGTAGTAGGCCTACCACTGCACTGGACTGGCATCTTATGAGATGCTTTCGTGGAATTTTTCATAAAAACATTTTCTGATACAACAACACTAGAACCGTGTGTATGATTATCTGCAAATGTCTCCCTAACGTTAAAAATGCTGCTGGCATCCCGAACGACATCTGTGGTTGAAGTATGGTGGAAGAAAAAAAAAAAGCGCACGTGCCGTTTTGGCTAAACTAATTAGCTCGCTATCCTACTCAACCAGATTTTTAGTTGAAATATAATTAATTTCAATTGTTCTTTATTTCACTCTATTAGACCATTATGTATGCCGGTTAGTCTCGTTGAGTTAAAATAAAATGTTCTGGTCTATATTTCATTTTAGATAAAGTCACGATAAACACGTCACGACGTAACAAGCGGATAGGTAGCTAGCAGGTGGCGCTGTGCAGACTCAATTACTGTATGAGTGAAGTTTATTTATTTACTGTATGAGTGAAGTTAAGGAGCTAATATATAACATTACTCTGTGTTGTAAGAATTATCTCTGTGAGAGATATTTATCGTTTTATCTTACCTGGCTAGTGGCTTGTTAAGGGCTCATGATATGACCACGCAGGGATGTGACTGAATATTTAGTTATATTGCACATAACACATGTTGACCACAAGAGGTCAGCAAATCAAATGAACTGGACTGGTTGGCCTGATCTGAGGACGTCGAATGCTCCGCAGGCGTCAGTCTGCTTTTCAAGACTGCAGGTTTTCCTCCAAAGCAATCCACTTATTAGAATAGTGTGGTCCACTGTAATGATTCTTGTCCAGTGAGCAACATTAACATAAAACAAAATGTAAACAAAAACACAGTATTTTATTTGCTTTTTAATAATCGATTAAACTCTATTTCTTATAAAAGAGAATCTTAGTAGGCTACTTAGACCTTAGTATACAGAATAACATATGTAAGTAAAAATGCACATATCAATAATTCAAGCAGAGGGGCAGTAACCCAAAGGCAGAAATAACATAAATATATTAACAATCTCTCAAAACAATTGCAATGTAATAAATACAAATTTTCTAGACTCTAATGGAATCGGCATTAACAATTGGTTAGTTTATACTTTAGCCCATTTAAAACAATTCAAATTAGACATAACTTCCTCCATTTGTATATTAATGAAAATATTTACACAGTTGTGAAAGCATTGGAATATAGGCTATAACGTAAAATGTCAGTCGGTCTTCTTATCAGGGACTGTGGTCGATCCATTGGCCTCCCCATTGCATTCAGTCTAAAAAGAGAGATGTTTTTATTTAGTATCAAATCAAAATAAAGCATTAAGAGAATCCAACCGTATTCCACATACTGACATATGCCACTTACCTGGCATGTCCCATTGCTGTTTCCACTAGCTTTCACATCCCCGGTCCCAGTGCCACCCTCCTGAACAGCTTTCACATCCCCGGTGCCAGTGCCACCCTCCTGAACAGCTTTCACATCCCCGGTGCCAGTGCCACCCTCCTGAACAGCTTTCTTGGTCCAGAATCGATTAATCAGTGGAGCTATGAAGGGGTAGAGGATTGGCTCAAGGAACCTCTTATAAACCCACAAGAGCACAGGAATGACGATGCAGGGAATGCAAACCATGTTGGCAGCTAAACTAGACAACCTGGTGGACCAGCCTGAAACAGAAAGGAGGGGACAGAGAGAAACATGTATTATACTGTAGATTAGGCCCAAACAGTAATTTCAAGTCACACCGCTTCTTTGAAAAGATCAGGGATGAGGCTGCTGGGGAAATCACTGTAAGGTTGGAGCTATGAGTGAAAGGGCTATCTGACGATTACGCTTACAAAAAAGATTTAATAAAAAATATAATCAGTGGAGTAACACAAGTTAACCTCGGATTTGGGGTTAATATGTAACTCTCTTAAGTTTCACAGAGGGCATTCTACAAGAATAAATAGGTCGCATCTGAGAGGTTTCAACACACAACGACCTATTTTGTAGCATTAGGTAGCTAGCTTTAAGGACATGCAGGAAGTCTGACAGATCAATATGAAGTCAATTCAGCTAGAAAACTACACGTCTCCACAAAGCACGTCTCCATAAAGATGCTGGCAATATCGGGGCTAGTTACCTAGCTAGCTAATTTAGCTAGTCCACTGCCCAGCTCGAGCTACAAACGCTACATCGTCAACTATAACAATCCCAAATTACATATAATAATATAATAATATATATTATTATATCACAAATGACATATACTAGCTTAATTCAATCACTGTTAGATACTCACCTAAATTACTAGCTATATATTAGTGAGTGGATGAATGATGGACTTGTTGGTCAGATGTGTTGTGATCACACTTCCGGGTGCAGACGAAACCTGAAGTGACGTATATTCCGCTTCCGCTAGAGGAGGAGCCAACTGCAGTCATCATACATTTTCTTTGTAGTAACATGTGCAGTACTGATATATAATTGTAGAACATATTTCAACCTATTGCATTATTAAATGATCAATAATTACAAAACATATTCAGACTGTGGTTCCCTTTATATATGTCAATACGAATCATTGGAACAATGCAAAGTGGTAAACTATAGCAACTGAATGCTGATTAACCCAATGATAGGCCAACAAATAATGTTCCTTTTCCCTGCTGATGAGAAGAATAACGCTTGCCTGTATTCCCTTACATTGCCACTAGATGGCATGAGAGTGTTTCAGTTTTATGGCATTATTCCATCAATGGTGTTTATCTCCAGGTCAGTGGTCTAAATGTACCGTTAAATTGCAGTCGTCTTACTGCAAAGGCTTTTACTCTTAAGCACTTATGAAAGAGTGAACTATCAGGTGACATGGTGATGTGTAAATGTAAACTGTAAATTGTTACTGCTATCAAAGGGTAGGCCTAATGCTTTTCATGCACATTTTTTTTTAAACTGGACTATTAAAGCCAAATACATGTTTCTTAACGGGTGGCTGGGGCGAATTCTGCAGCTATGCATAATATGGCCAATAGAGTGCAAAAAAAATAAGGACATTGAGAGAGAAGGCCTTAGAGCTACGCTATCAATCTCCAACCAGATTCGTCGTTGCTCTCATGTCACGCAATGGAGTTCGAACACAACCAATGACGAGGAGCAGCATTCACTGCTTTGCCGCACCCAAGTGAGAGGCTGGTAGTGGGCGGAGCAACGCAGAAACTACGGCTGTGTTCGAAATGGCATACTAGCATACTGCATACTAGCATACTCAATTAGTATATACTGCATACTGCCTACTAAATTCATAATAAGTATGCCAATACCAGCCGACCGAAAATCTAGTATACATTTCTTGCATACTCAAATTTCACGTATACTCTACAGTGTGAACGCACTGCATACTCAAATCTACGTCATATCTAGTATGAGTAGTATGCTAGTATGCCATTCCGAATACAGCCTCCAAGCAGAGAAGAGCCCTGTGAAAACACCAGGGCAGCGGAGAAACATAGTGAAAATAGCCCAAGCTTCCTTTCAACGTGGAGGTGCAGAGTATTTCCAACCATATTGCATCTAAAAGAGGGTAAGGAACAAAGGGATTTATTTCCCGTGATTTACAATCAGTCGCGTCGAGGCGATGTGCATTATTGAAATGTTTCTGTCTCGCTTTTCTTTTTGTATAATTATGTTGCGAGCGGCGCTACAATGTTGATCCATTATTGCGCTTCGTCAATGAACTGCAGAGGGGCGTGTGCGTGTGCAAATGTTAAAACTGTTGACTTTACTTAAAGCATTTGTAAATCATGCATTCAATAGTTGTGTACGAACGTGTTGGGTCCAACAGCACAATTCAGTTGCCTAGAGCCAAAAAAAGGCCTGAAAAAAGGCCAAAAATCCTAAAAATATTATGAATATGTCGTAGAAGTAGCTATATTTGCACGCTCACCGTTTACTATAAATACAGTGTGTCCTATCGCAGCGTTATACTATGCAATGTTGAAAACCTATGGTCACTGATGGAGAAAAGCTTGCCAAAAGTAACCGACAGAGGAAGGCCGATGGGACAGGAAGTACATTTCCGTTTGCAGCCTGAAAGATTATTTAATGATGATTTAAGCACCTTCCCAGGTATTAGAAAGTGGCTTTCTGTAGCATGATATGTGCAAATCATGGCAGAGAAGTCTTAAAGGAAATCCCTGCCGTTTCCATGTGCATTGTAGCAAATGTAGGAGTTTGCTGTAACCAAGACAGTCATGCAAGTTGTCGGTTGTTGGGCTTTAACACTGGTATTATTTTGATCTCCTAATCTGGTTCCTGACTCTTGCCTCCAGATACTAGCTGGACTGCTCTTCAGACTTAATACATGAAACAGGGACAGTTTAGCCTTTCAAGACTATTTTTGTATTATTTTTATTTTTTTGTACTATTTTCTCCTCACACCTTTCTATCTGAAATCTCCTGAATCTCCTATCACCTCCTAGACATAGCCTACTGTACTACCTTCTTCTACTTCTCTTCAAGTGTCATTTGGATTGCATTGGCATAGTCTTGGAGCCATTCAAACACTGTCTCATTATGGCGGTCTGGCCTTGCCTACATTAATAAATCAAAGTCCAAGGAAAGAAGCTTTTTGAATTACAATGAAAAAAAGCAAGGGGTAGGCCTAATTTCCATGCAGCAGTGAAAGACTTGATAAGAGTATTATGGCCAGAGGAGGACAAGGACGTCTTTGCTGACCTGGCTAAACGTGTGCACTCACTGGCAGATATGTGTTGATTTTAGGCCAATGCTGGAGAGCAGACCCACTAAGCTGTTCCTTCTCCTGCTGCCCTTCATATATTTTTCCTGTGTGCTGAAACTCCCCTCCCCCCACCCCGACTGTACAAGGATTAGAGAGACTAAAAGCCCATGGAGATAAGTAAGAGGTGTGTGTGTGTGTGTGTGTGTGTGTGTGTGTGTGTGTGTGTGTGTGTGTGTGTGTGTGTGTGTGTGTGTGTGTGTGTGTGTGTGTGTGTGTGTGTGTGTGTGTGTGTGTGTGTGTGTGTGTGTGTGTGTGTGTGTGTGTGTGTGTGTGTGTGTGTGTGTGTGTGTGTGTGTGTGTGTGTGTGTGTGTAAGAGAAACTCCCTGGATTTCGTTATTCCGTTGGAATGAGAGGAACACCCAGTGGAGCAGACTCTCTAAGCCCAGGCCCATCGTTCCCCACCAGTTTTCTGGGGTCTGTTTGTTTTACTACACAGCCCACACCCACACCCTTGACCCCTAGTGAGAATAAAATGTGTTCCTCATTTTAACTTCTCGCTCTCTCTTTTTCCTTCCTTTCTCCAATTGCAACATTTGGCAGGGTATCAGTGTGTAAAATGCAAGATTTGTTAGTGGGTGTATTTTGTGTTGGACCTGAAACAGCAATGTTTTATGGACATGGATATCACTGAAGGCCAGAGGAAAGCTATACAGTTCCTGTTGGTTTCCTCTCAAAATGTTTAGTTTTTTTAACAACAGATGACATGACAGATTACAGCACCACCGCTGATGTCTGAGTTGTTTCTACTGCACATGTTCTGAATCTGTAGTGGAGGTCTACATTTAGTCTACACTTGTGCTCCTGTCCACAACATGTCTGCCTTGTATACTATTGCTATTCTGCAGCGTCATGCAGAGTCCTCAATCCTGACGGACTCAAATCTGTGGCACTTTGTTTAATGTAATATTGCTATACAACATGTGAATTACAGTTGGAAGAAAGAAACGTTTATTGAACTTGACGTTCCAAATATGAACATTTTAATATTCACTTGAAACAGATCATTGTTCTTACCAGGTAAATATTGACACTGTGTGACAAGTAGAACAGGTTACCACTAGCGCTTCTGGAGATCTCCCATCACTCTCCCACACGTGACATGCAACAGCCAGATAAAGCCATGTGGTCCCTCCCTAGTCCTTTGCCTCTGTCCCGAGCACAACGCCTCTGCAGCAGGTTGGAGATAACAACATTCCCATGCTCAGCAGCAGGGTTAGCCTTAGACCTTAGTGTTACTAAGAATTCAAAGCTTTATTTTTGGTCTTCCATGGGAGCATTCGGGGGCTTACATGGATCTTAGCTGTTTTCTCAAACCTTTGTCATTGCCTGTCATGTGCAAAGTGGGCCTTGTTGACTTATCTATCTACTACCACCGTCTCTAAGTCTCATCATAATATGGAGACACGGTGTGCGTGTGTGTGTGTGTGTGTGTTTGTGTGTACATCTACAAGTAACATTACATCATAAAGAGTAGAGTAAAGTAGAGCACAGTTATGCCTCATTTCAGCTTTGTCCAGTCCAGTGCATCATACATTCTCCCTCGCATGTTAAGTCATCAGATTTTCCACACACCCTACTCCCACCTGTGCTGTGCAGCAGGGCCTATTTGAAGCCACTGCTTGGAGGATTGTGAGGTTGGTCCCCCTCCCTCCCATAGAGAAGCACCCTAGTGAATAACAAGATATCCTACAGCACTTCCTCCTCCAGCGAGCCTTTCCCATAATCCCTCAGGTCAAGGACAATCCCTGTTGGTTATGACGACATGAGCGTTGGCATTTATGAATGAGTGACCTCTCCATTTCAGGATGATCTCTGTCTATAACAAATCAAGGCTGATATGTAGTGGCCTCTAATTGAGTCTGAATAGCTTTTAGCCACTTTTCTCAGAATTTATTTAACGTGTCTTACAAATGGTGGAATGGTAAACTACATCGGATGCAGGGAATTATCAGATTAGAAATGTATGTCCTTTTTCCATGATTTCAGATCATGTGATGGAGCCTTGTCAATCAAAACAAATACAGTTTTTCCCATAAGTAAAATTATAGCACTTTGAAGAGGGCTAGTTTGTATGGACATATCTTTCTGCATATTGGTCCAACACGAATTGGATACTATGCGGTGAGGGTTACTAGGACTTAACCATGTAAACAGAGACCCAAACACAAGGGCACAGCCCACAGCGTCACAGTCAAGAGTGAACGGGTTATTTGATACATTCCTGCTTCAGTGGCCAGTACACAGTAGTCAGGCTATCTGAGACATAGACAGCAGTTGTCTGAGAAGTCCAACAACCCTGGGATTATTCTGGATTTCAGCTATGACAGGCATTCACCCTGGAGTTATAAAGGGCCTTGAAGGCTGGTTCTCTGCGATGTCTGGAAGCAGCTTGTACAGCTAGTATGCATATACACACACACACACACACACACACACAAAGAGAGAGAGAGAGGAAGGAGCAAGTCAATCGGAAAGAGGGTGAGTTCGACACCAAGTTTTTTTTGTCACTTTCTCAAAGAAAAGTCCTTTCACTAAACAGTATTTGACTGACATATTTTTGAGCCAACTCCAGAAGTCTTTCATCTCAGCCCTTTCTCATATTCGGTATTTCTGGGATGAATGGGGATTGATGTGAAAAGGCCTTTGAGCACAACTTCCTGCTCCGAAATCACGATGACAAAAAAGGAATAAATGCATTGTGTGCCAATTAAGTTTTGATCGGGGTGCATGGCCGGGCACACTCAACCACGAAGTCTCGACCTAAATGCTTTTCCATCCCATTGGCAGTCTAAAAACGTCCTGTATTGTTAGAGGATATCTCATTAGAACACACATGCACATTTCATTTTAAAGGCTCCCTCCTCTCCTCTAACTGCGGCCCATCTGCAGAGCTGAAACCCAGCCTCTCAATGCTGTCATCCATGCCTCATCGGAGGACGTGCGACTGGGGTTTGGAGAACGAAACAATGGAATAAGTGGAACGTTCCAACGTATGGAATCAATATGAGAGGCCTGGCCTTCTCCCCACGGCATTGGAGCCCAGATTGATTCATCTCTTTAGTTTCCGCTAGAATGTTCTAAATGGGGTTTACCACCGCTCTCTCTGTGAAAGGTTGAAGTGCATTTTACTGTGGAGGCTGTGGCTCAGGAGGTAGAGCCGGCCTCTAATAATACCAAGGTTGGTGGTTCGGTGGTTCGATCCCTGGCTGGCCATGTGTCGGTGTCCTTGGGCAAGACACCCCAAATAGCTCCCGATGAGCGGGCCGGCGCCTGCTTGCCGCCATTGGTGTGTGAATATGTGTGTGAATGAGAGGCCATTGTAAAGCACTTTGGAATAAGGCGCTATATAAGAGCAATCCATTTACCATTTACTGGACACAAAATGGCTACGGCTAGCAGGCCAGCTTATGTTCAAAGTTGCTACATTTACCATAGAGTGTCAAGAGTGCAGAAATGAATTGGATTTAAATTCCTTGAAAAGGCTGGAATGAGTTAGTAACACCTTTGGGTTCTTTGAGTGGAGTTGGCTCCAGCAGTGTGAGATTACACCATTACATAACAGCAATTTCAAAGGCTATCCCCAGTTTCCATGGTAATGTGCTTTGTTTCCATAGTGACCACACTGTAAAACTACACCCCTGCACACTTCAGATGCGCTCCAGCAGTAGTCTGATAGATGGCAGGGGCCACTTGTGTAATAGGCCTGGTATGTAAAGAAAGGTTAACACACTAATCACCCCCTAGAGTGTCAAGTGTTTTATGTGGTATTTACCAAGCAACAATAGTTTAAATAGCCACAAAATGGCGCATCAAAATTTATGCATTGAGAATTTAGGTGCCTTTATTCAGCTGTGGGACTAAATGAGTTAACCAACCATGTGTGAAATGGAAACGCCTCATGTTGTGATCGTATTAGTAACGACACACTTTTTTCAGCAGCTGCACACGTTTTTTGTTTTTTTTGTACCGTAATTGTTTTAAGGCATATAAAACAGTGAGCCGATACATCATGGCTACGAGACGCAGCCAGGTGGCAGAATGAGCACAGGGTGTCTGTTGAGATGAGTGTAGCAAGGCCTGTAGTCTGTCAGTGCCCAATAGAAAACAAGACAGACATAGTGTAGTATGTGTGTTTGAGTGGACACTGGACAGTAGCCTGTGTGTTTGAGTGTGTGCTTGTACACTGTGTGACTGTGTTTGTGCAACTTGATGGTTACACAAAATGACATGGCCATTTCTTTTTGACAGACTCTTTAGTTAAGTTGTTTGGGAGGGTGGCTTGTGTTATTATATGATATTATGTTAAGTATCTGCATGTTGTTGTGATTCAAACTAGTTTGAGCTCACAAGGTGTTATGAGTGTATGTGATCAGCTGCCGCCGGCCTGCTGTCAGAAGTAAGGGTGTGTGTGATCTTGCTGGTGGACAGTGAATGTAGTAAATGCAAGCTATGTCTGGGGGCTGGACTAAGAGTAATATGAGTGGTAGCCTTCAGACCTGTAATATGAGATGGAGCCTGCCTTTTAATGTACATTATAGTAGTTAATGTGCTTTTCATATCATTAAAGAGAGAAAATTAACAGCAGCACAACACCAGTAGGGAAAATGGACAAAATAATTAGTATTGTTAGAACAGTATTGTTATTGGTGGTTTACTTCTTATTATTCTTTTCCTGGCTTTGGTCAAATAGCTCAAAAAGTCCCTGACCAAAAATGCTATGAATTTGCATGCCTCAACTAGAGAGCATCAGTAACTATGGCAGAAAGAATGACCATGATTTGACTATAGGTGGCGCTATAATAACCAAAAGTAAGTAATTAACTTCAGAATGCTGGCATTTCCACCCTGTTGGATGACAATTTATTAAACTTAGTACGGTACATATGTGTCTTTCCTCATGGGGAACATATTTGCCTCATCATCATAGCATAGTAGCCTAGATGTATATCAGGCCATAATTAGGTGACTGGTACCTTACAGGCCTGTGGTCCTAGGGTACTTCATAATATCATAGCTTAGTATATCATGAGTTAAACTTGGCCCATAGGTGAGTGGTCTACCCCCTATCTGTCAATCTACAACTTGTCTGTAGGTCTACCCCGTGTCTGTCAATCTCACCCCATTTATGGTTATGGGGGCATATCTGTAGGAACACGCCCCATTGCTGCTTGCGGTTATATTTTATAAATGTATTTGTCTGCATCAGTATTTAATCAAAAGGAAAGGACACTACTAAACTAAAAACCCTCCCTGACAATGCAAGTGTGTTGGATGCTGAGTGATGACATGATATCATGGCCCAACACGACCATCTCATTTATCCTCGCTTAAAAACAAACTGCAATTTATTTTTCTTTATTTCTTTGTTTACTTATTTTTTAGGTTAGGGTTAGTGTCTACTGTCTTCATTACCGATCACCACTGTTATTATTACCACTTGGGATTGGGTGGGCCGGGGGGGAGGGGATGGGTTATGTTCGTGTTATGTGTTCATGTTATTTTTGTATATCTGTAATCTCTACCTCACTCTCAATAAAAAGAAAGTAAAAAAACAAACACATTTTTTACATTTGACAGCTCTCTCTCTTGGTACAGTATTTCCATTTTTGCTGTGTCACACCCAGTACAGCAAGATGTAGCCAGCCAGCAGAGTAGTCACAACAGGGAATGCTACACGAAGATGTCAAAATTACTTCTGAAGGAACCTCACAGCAGGATGTGTCTTGTCATTCCTGCCCTATTTGCTAGTGGAACATTTATGTTGTTCTTCTCTCGTGGGTTCTTGCTCTGTGAGGATACATCTTGTTCTGTGCGTGACCAACCTGACTGGACGGCTGTGTTCACAAAATGACCTCCAGCTCACCTCCATGGACCCTTGGCAGGTTTCGTCTCCCTGTTAACCATAGAGTTACTGGTTGTATGACGATATACCGTACTCTTCTCTGGGGATTCTGTGGAGGTATTCATGGCATCTTAAGTGACCAGGACCACGGCTGTGTACTGTGCATCAGGGGAGGCTGGAGGAGGTAAAAATCGGCTGACGTGGCTCATTGTAATGTATGGAACGTAATGAGGTCTCAAACCCGCCCACCCTTTTCATCCATTTAGCCTGCCAAAGCTAGCTGACGAATAATCATAAAGTTGATGAACAAACATAAATCTGACGTTAGGCTGCCATTTTAAATACCAACCACCAATAGATCTAGGCCTACAGAATCTTTATGCGTCCTTTGACTAAGATCTTCTTAGATCAACTCGTTGAAGTATTTTGATAGAGTCTGGCACTGTTCCCATGGATGTGTGGAGAGCTTTTAAAGCAGTGCTGCAGTGTAGCTATCTGGAGGCGGGGGGGACTATTACCCAACGCCTTAGTTATTTCCTGGTCTGGTCTCCTCCAACAGGGAGTGGTGGTTGGGTCAACCATCTGTTTGCATTGAAAACACTTCATACCGTTTTAAGCGTGTTTAAGACTGTTTACCCCTCTATGTTTGTGCTTGTAAAAACCCTCTTGACCGCACTTGGGCATAGGAGTCTCCCAGGGCTCTGTTGCTTGCTCCTATCAGGCCATTGTTCTAAGGAGTCTGGTTTCGTCTGCAGGGTTTCCCACACTGGCACAACAACATTAAGAGATACCAAACGATCAATAGTGCTTAGTCAGTGGTTTTGACCCGGAGCTAAGAGAGACTGCGTTCCATTTAGTCACTGTACTGAAGTTACCATTCCTGTTTTTTTGTCAATACCATCATAAATGGCTATATATAAAAAATGCCATAAGAGTGTTTGTCCAGCACCACTGTGTGTGGTTGAAGACTTTTCAAGAAGGTGAAAGAGGAGCGAGAAGAATCAGAGATGACTGCCTATTGTCGCAAGCTTGTGATTGACGCAGACGAAGCTTTCCGCTGATGTCGCGGGTGTCCGTCCTGAAAGTACTTTTTCAGCACAACAGGCAAAGATGTTGTAAACTTTAGAGAATAAAACTGGAACATATTAAAACATTTTCATTCACATTTTTGTCGTTGTGTGAAAATAACAATAATAACAACGTAATTGTAAACCGCGGTTTAATGACGGTTTAAAAACCGTAATATACAATACGCCCAACCCTAATACACACACACACACACACACTTGCTTGTACACACATACTCTTGCACATACACACTTACCATGAAGCTGCAGCACTACAAGGTCGTTGCAGGTAAAAGACCATAAAGACAGTGCAGCATTATCCAGTGCCTGGGGAGAATTGGGCAATTTGTGATCAAAATGAATTAATAACAGTCGAGCGCTTTGAGGGCTCTTTTTGGCCCTAATGATGTAGGCACTACCCCCCACCCCCCACCCCCTCCTCCTCAGCTCAGTGAGTGCTCTCTCTCTGCTGGGTGGCCTGCCTGGATGATTAGAGCCTGCTCTGGAGTTGTCATAGCAGCCCTGTCTACAGTTCCGGCTGAGCCACTCCATGCGTGTGTGTGTGCGTGTGTGTGTGCGTGCGCTTCAGTTAGTAGGCCTCTCTGGCACAGACTCCCCAAGCCTAGCCCTAACAGCTCTTCTGTCTTCTTATGGAGGACAGTATCTAGTCTAATGGACAGTCTGAGAACACATTATCCTCTGATTCACTCCAACACTCAGACAGCCTTGACAGAGATGGGCGCGGATCAATTACAAGTAATTTCTGTCTCCATCTCTCCCCTGTTGTCATCTCCTTTCCTTTTCTAAATGGAAAATTGTGTGGTAAGGCTATTACACATGTTGTTGTACAATTAATAGATTAGTTTGAATTTACTTGAACAAGCTCAATAGGCTGGAGCAGGCTACATACCGCTATGCTAAGAGCTGGCTACATACTAACCCTAACCCCCCCCCCCCCCCCCAGCATGACAGCAGAGTTCTGTTTTGAATCTAGGCTGAGCCAGAGGAAATGGACAGGAAATCAATGAACCACCCTGGGGAGGGTGGGTAGGGTCACATGACCAGACAGGAAGCATAGGTGAGGTATGTCATCGGACAGAATGTTTTGGCACCAATGCGTGATGACGCCTAGTTTCCATCGGGTTTGAAGCAGGCGGGTCACACAGAGACCTGACCCGAGTTCTGCTCCGGTTTGCTACCCCTTTCTACGCTTGATAGTTGTTAGCTTTTAACTCACTAACTGCCAAAGAATGCCGGATCACTCGCCACCAAGAGTGCCAAATTTTTCTATGTGGTGTTTACCTAGCAATAATACTCTGATTGGCTACAAAGTGAAGCATCATCATGCATTTTTGGTGAATAAAGTCACCCCGTGGCACTCTAGAATGTTGACAATTTGGACGACTTTATTCACCCCCTGAACGAGTGAGCGCATCGTTTTCTGAGAAGAGCAGGTGATAGAACCTTGCTGTTCTCCACCTCAAGCTTAACCTCTCACCTTTGTCCTTTACACCCCCCCCCCCCCTACAGGAGCCAACACCAGGATGAACGGTGACTCAGGAGCCGGGGTGGTGACCGCCCCCCCTCCCACCACCGCCCCCCACAAGGAGCGCTACTTTGACCGCGTGGACGAGAGCAGCCCCGAGTACCAGCGGGAGAGGAACATGGCCCCCGACCTCCGGCAGGACTTCAACATGATGGAGCAGAGGAAGAGGGTGTCCATGATCCTGCAGAGTCCGGTCAGTGTCCCTTGGACTGTTCATAGAGGGCACACACACCTTCTCACTCCCATACACACCGATATACGTATATACACACACAAGCCGTGTTTCCATAAAATGTCAAGAAAGTTCGCAAAAAATAGAAGAAAGAAAATGGGAATTATGCGCGTTTCCATTAACTGGTTTGGGGCGAATAATCTAGGCCACATAAAGCGTAATTTCGTCAGAGGATGACACGGTATAGGCTATTATACAGTACATACATATAACACAAGGCACAAAGTCAAATCCCCACCCCTCCTCTCTTTAACTCTCCTCTTCTCTCCCCTCCTCCTTCCTATCTGTAAACATACAGCTGTCTCCTTAAACTGAGAATAAGAACTGTCTCCCTAAACTGGGATTAGGAACAACTCTCCCTAAACTGGTAATATGAACATCAAAACCATGTTGTCTTGCAGCAGAACAAGGGGCCTTATACATACAACACAAGAAAGACAAATTCCGGGAAGACACAGACAGGGGAAACAGCTGATTCATGTGAGCTGAATGTTTATTCTGCAAATCTGTTTCCATCGAACTTTTTGCGCATTAACTCAGATTCGCAAAAGGCAAAAACCACCTCAAGCGAGCGTACACATTTAAAAAAAAAAAAAAAATCCCGAAAATTTCGAATGCGATATACTTCAGAATTTATCAATTATCAATTTGGAGTTAAGTCTCCAATATTGTGAATGGCCTCTTTCAGTGGGAACACTGTCTCCCTCTCCACTATCACATGATATAACCACTCTTAACACACACACATCAACAGTATGTCTGTCTCCTTGAATAGAGCTGTGTTGAAATCCAGTCCGTGTATGTATACAAGCTCAGTGTTTACACCCCACCCTTGTCACAAATGGAAGAAAGACAGTCTTTTATGATCTGGTGGCTGGAGCAGGGGGTAGGCAGGCCTGGGCAGAGAGTCATATGCCCAGCACGCTGGTTGTCTATGGGTCAGAGTGGAAATGAGGAGAGAGAGCGAAAGAGAGAGCGAAAGAGAGAGAGAGAGAGAGAGAGAGAGAGAGAGAGAGAGAGAGAGAGAGAGAGAGAGAGAGAGAGAGAGAGAGAGAGAGAAGGCTGGGAGGGCAGATCTGGTATTTTCCCCTCTAGCTCTTTCTCTGTCAGAGAAGCTTGTTCAGCCTGCAGATCAGATGTGCCATCTTCAGTAAGACATGTAGGTTCGATGACTGAACTCAGCTTGGAAACACAAGTTTATTTTCTTTGTCTGTTCTTCGTCCTCCTAAAAACCGACTTCAGCCTCTCTTTTTTTATAGCCTCAGACTCTGCAATGCGGCAGTCAACAGGCACAGTCACTAACTTGTGACATCGTCAAGAAGCGACACAGAGAGAGAGACAAGAGCCTTTTTGTTGTTTGCCTTTGATTTAAGAGTGTGGGTCCTGCATTAGAGACGCTAAGAATAGCCGATGGCAGTGTCAGAATGCGGCAGCGATGGCGGCGGGGTTTTTGACAAGTACTGTCCTGTCCTTACTCCTGACCCTGCTCTGTCTGTCTGCCTGCCTGGCTGGCTGTTTCTCAGTCTGTGTGTCTGACTGTCTGTTTGTGTTTCTGACTGACTGGTTGTATTTCTGTCTTGTCTGTCTGTCTGTGTTTCTGACTGACTGTCTTTCTGTCCGTCTGTCTGTTTGTGCAGGCCTTCTGTGATGAGCTGGAGACCATGATCCAGGACCAGCTGAAGAAGGGCAAGACCCCCACCAGCCTGCTGGCCCTGCAGCAGATCGCTGACTTCATGACCACCAGCATCCCCACCATGTACCCTGCAGCCCCCCAGGGGGGCATGGCCGCCCTCAGCATGAGTGAGTCCACTGACCGGCCAGAACATTACCCTTTATATACAGTAACATTACCCTTATACTACTGTCCATCACATAACCCTTTACCCTTATACTACTGTCCATCACATAACCCTTTACTCTTATACTACTGTCCATCACATAACCCTTTACCCTTATACTACTGTCCATCACATAACCCTTTACTCTTATACTACTGTCCATCACATAACCCTTTACTCTTATACTACTGTCCATAACATAACCCTTTCTAGTGTGTATCAATAGGACTATTCTGTCCAATGTCCACAACCCTCCACCAGGGCAGGCTGTTGACGGCAGAAATCAGAGGACAGGCTCATTGTAATCCAGCAATGAAATGCAGAATGGTATCAAACACACGTGTTCCATTCTGTACGTGTTGCATTCCATTCCATGCATGACAATGAACCGGTCCTCCAATTTCTAACGCCACCAGCCTCCCCTGTTCTCCCCTGTGTATGTCATGTCAATATGAGTGAATATCACTGACCATAACCCTCTCCAATGTGTCACTCAATATGGACAAGGACGTGTACCTGACTAATTAGTTTACCACTAATGTGTCGTCTTATAAGGCTTAGATGTATAAGTATAGTACCGTTAGCCTTTATTATGATACCGTTTATTTCACCCACCAAGAATAAAGACCCAGCTAAGTGGCGTTGTGCTACAGTCCATACTAGTTGGATATACATGCCTCTCTCTCTCTCTCTCTCTCTGCTTTTTACTGATTCCTCTAGTCTAGCACGACCTCTTAACAGTCATGTGCCCAGATTAGCCGAACCCCAGTGGGCAGCAGCGAAGTAAAGATAAACTGTGCTTAAACTCCTCTGCCTGTCAGAATTTGACACTACAGGCTTGGTGTTTCTAGACAACGTGTTTACTCCAACACTACGACAGTAGGTAGTTCTGTTGAGTGATGTGTGTGTATGTGTGATGACAGGTCTGGGCATGGTGACCCCCGTCAACGACTTGCGAGGTTCAGACTCCATCTCCTATGAGAAGGGGGAGAAGCTGCTCCGCTGTAAGCTGGCAGCCTTCTACCGCCTGACCGACCTGTTCGGCTGGTCCCAGCTCATCTACAACCACCTCACCGTAAGATAACAGTCAGAATGTTCATGTTATATATTGTGTTTTTAATCTGTATTATCTTACTTAACTGTAAAATGTGTTATAGTGTGTTTATAATCTTAATCTTACGAAGCGTCATCGTAGCAGACTCGTTGGTGAGAAACAGTCACAGTTGAAGTAACTGTGAGAGGATGGAGAGGTTTTGGTTTGTGACTTTCACTGCAGTAAAACGCAGAGCTTTGCAGGATCAGTATGGAAATGCAGGGCTGGCTAGGTTGCTAGAATAAGCCCTGTGCACTGTGTTGGCTATGGCTACATGGGATTCAATCAGAGGAGGTGGGAGAGGGAGCTGTTCTGTCTTTATGTGGGAGGATGATGAGTCATCGGAAGAGTAGATGCAGTGCAATACAAGACACTTTTCTAGAACATTTCTGTTCTAGTTTATATGAGCCTGTTTGGTACAATGGTCTCGATGATGTTGTTGTTGTTATTGCTGTCCTCACTTAAACCTTTTATTCTGGCACATCTCACAGGTCAGGGTGAACTCCGAGACAGAGCGTTTCCTGATTGTCCCCTTTGGGCTTCTGTATAGTGAAGTCTCTGCCTCCAGTCTGGTAAGATTCTCCCATCAGTGACTCTTTCTTAACCAAGGGTGAACATTATGCCGATATTTGGGGCTCTGCATGTTTTAAGTTTAGCATCATACCATTCCTCGAGACAACAAGGTTGTTCAAGTTCACTCTCTGTCTAATCTAGATCAGGTACCGATGAAATGCTGAGTCAAAGTTGCTCCAAGGCCAGCGCTGCTGTCTCCCTCCAATCTGATTAAGATGGTTAACATCACTGTCACTATTAACGTCACTGTCACTGACGCTGTTGCTACAGGCTCTCACTCATACGGCTTCGGCTCACTGTTTCTGTCTCTGTCTGTCTGTCTGTCTGTCTGTCTGTCTGTCTGTCTGTCTGTCCGTCTGTCCGTCTGTCCGTCTGTCTGTCTGTTCTGTCTCTGTGTGTGTGTCTATCTGTGTGGTGGTCCTAGGTGAAGATCAACCACCAGGGGGAGATAGTGGACCGGGGGAGCACCAACCTGGGGGTCAACGCGGCCGGCTTCACCCTCCACTCTGCCATCTACTCTGCCCGCCCCGACATCAAGTGTGTCGTACACGTTCACACAGCGGCCGGAGCTGCGGTAGGGACACACACACACACACACACACACACCATGTTCTGTTCTCAAAGACCGTCATCAGGATCTGTAGATTTTTCACACTTTTCATAATATTATTATATTAAAGAAAACTTTGCCACAGTATACATTCTTCAATAAACACTACTCAGGTCTGCATCGAGAAATGAGTGTAATGAGTGAAGTGTGTGTGTTTGTCAGGTGTCGGCCATGAAGTGTGGCCTGCTGCCCATCTCTCCAGAGGCGCTGTCGCTGGGCGAGGTGGCCTACCACGACTACCACGGCATCGTCATCGACGAGGCGGAGAACGTGCTCATACAGAAGGACCTGGGGCCAACAGCCAAGGTGCGTGTTTGTGTGTGGTTGTACGTTTGTGTGTGTACGTTTATGTGTCTCTGTGTGTAATGTAAGCTGTGTGCTTGTGTCCTCCAGGTCCTGATTCTGAGGAACCATGGGCTGGTGTCCGTGGGGGAGACCGTGGAGGAGGCCTTCTACTACATCCATAACCTGGTCACCGCATGCGAGATCCAGGTAGGTCCACCACACGCAGCCCTCCGCAAAACACACCTCCTCCACATTGGATTGGTGTGGAGTGTGTGTATGGCTTGTGGAGTGTGTCATAATGTGTGTGTGTGTGTGTGTGTGTGTGTGTGCGCGCGCGCGCACTCACGTGCCTGTGTGTTTGTGCGGGTTCTCATGTGTGCGTGTGTATGTTTTCTCTCTCACTTCACAGGTCCGCACTCTGGCCAGCGCCGGAGGGCCAGACAACCTGATAATGCTGGACCCAGCCAAGTACAAAGCCCGGCCGCGGTGCCCTGTACCCAGCACAGACGGATCCAGCACACAGCCCAAGTGGCAGGTCGGGGACCAGGAGTTTGAGGCTCTCATGAGGATGCTGGATAACCTGGTAGGAACCACATGGTGACGTTTGGGGGGGGGGGAAATACGTCCATTCCATGTCACACACTTCGCCTCTGCATTCCAGTGTGGTTTATTTCCATCAGTGTTTGCACTGTAATGTCTTCATCAGTGTAATGCTTGTTTATTTTCATACTAGTTTACAGATTACAGGTTACAAGTTTCAATGAGTAGATTCCAATCCACAGCTGTACCCGTATGCTATAGTGGCGTTAAGCCCTTTGTGTGGAGGAAATGGCCATGTGATCAACCATCTAACCATACCAACCTCTTTCTTTCTCTGACTCTCTCTTGCTCTGTCTGTCTCCTTCTGTCTGTCTCTTTCTCTCTCCTTCTCTCTCTCTCTATTTCTGTCCCCCCCGCCCCCCCCCCCCCCCCCCGCCTCCCTTCCCCAGGGTTACAGGACAGGCTACCCCTACCGCTGCCCCAGCCTGAGAGACAAGGGCAAAAAGTTCAGTGACGTGGAGGTGGCCCCCTCTGCCACGGGCTACTCCTATGCCGAGGACAGTGACTCGGGCGCTCGCTCCCCTCTCAAGCACAGCTTTCAGAGGCAGCAGCGCGACAAGAACCGCTGGCTCAACTCTGGCCGGCCGGACGAGGCCTATGAGGAAGGGCCCGACGGCACCGGCAGCCCCAAGTCGAAGACTAAGGTGTGGACGAACATTACACACGATCACGTCAAACCCTTGCTGCAGTCTCTCTCGTCCGGTGTCTGCGTGCCAAGCTGTATTACCAACTGCTTGGTCTGTGCCTATCTTATTGTTCATAGTTCAGACGTACAGCTACTGTTGTTGTTGTTGTTTATATATGGGGCAGTTTGGTTGGCACCCCAAGGCTTGGGGGGTAAATCGATGTTTGAACGACAGTTTTTAGTGTCTTCTCCGATGTTATTTCCAGTGCTAACTAACTAACACTCCTTGGGTAGTTTTGTTGTCTAGCCCCCCCCCCCCCCCCCATCTCACTAGCCAAGTCCAAAAGACAATTTAGCTTTGACTGCTTAAGACTGATTGTATATAGTGTTTGCTTTTTTTATTCCTTCATACATGGAATTCTGTGTAGCGTTTCATGTCTCTAAATCGCTTTCTGTCTGAAGAAAACGTAACGTTATTTCCCTACTAACCCCACTCTCTTAAGCAGTTGGTCCTGCCCTCACCCCTCTCGCTCCCCACCTCCCTCTCTGAGGCTTTAGGGTGCCACCCCAGCTGCTCAGTGCATGCCGTGTTGCATGAGTGGTGAAGTGCATTGTGGGTGTTGTAGTCCCGGAGGAGCGGCGGGGCGTGGCATGAGCCCAGAGCGGGCGTGGCTCGATGATGTTGCTAACCACTACTGCTTTACAGAGTCCCTTCTTCCTTTTTGTCTTTTGTGCATTTTTCTTTAACTCTTTGTTGTGTGGAAGTTGCTAGGAGCTAGTAACTAGATTTAGTAGGAAAAAACAAACCTCACCTACAGTAAGCACTTGTTCAAGATGCGGCGTGTTGTATATATGAGAGTTGTTCTCCATTAAGGACTACATTAACTCTGATCAATGCGCGTGAGTAGTATAACAATATCACTGGTTAGCATTTATAAGCAATTAGAATTTGACATTCTATGGCATTACAGAAAATGCAAGGTTGCAAATATACATTTTGTATTCCCAGCTCAAGTACAAGACTGTAATGAACCTCCGAGCAACCCAAACATGCTTTAGGGGTGGATTACTTAAGCATATGCATACATATGCCAAGCACAAGAGCATTGACACCATAGTCTTATAGGTAGAGACAGTATCACACATATGTAGAAGCACTTCAAAAATAGCATGTGTTCTTTTATTTGGAGAGTTGTTTGACCTTTGACCCAGGAAGTGACCTCTTGGCCTCTCAGCCAATCAGATCTTGAGCTTGGCAGTATAACAACAGAGTGGATGTGGGTGGATAAGGCTCAAGACCCGCCTGCTTTGCTATTGGTATGGACCGTAACCCCAAAGAGTCATAGCCTGCTTTTTTATGACTCCGCCCCTACTATTCCCAAAACTGTCAACCACTGTACCCCCTTTTTTTTTTGTTCTCAATTTTCATTTAAATTCAAGAAAGTTTCCTTCAGATTCTCCCTCAAATGTACCTATGCATGACCGGGTTTGTTACGGCAAGATCATCTGACCCCTTTTTAACTTGTTAAACGATTATCTCCTGTGGGAAAGTAGGATGTTGTGTTGTGCGATCTCTAAACATAACCAGTGAGTATATCATGTTCACCTCCCCGGTACCCATCCCATGTGCCTCAGCAACAACCCATTCAGACCCCCCCTCTCCGCCCCCTGCCTCATCCAGACTTTGGTTTTGCACCTAACCAACAGCCCAGCTGAAACATCTCTTCAAAAAAGTAATGATCCATTTAGCTCATGCTTCTCCAAGGCAAATAATTCTAACTTTGTTCATGCTTTTTAGAAAGTGTATATAAAATAAAAAAGACTTGCTTCAAGGCCAAAATTACATGCACTCAGCCACGCTACTCATTCGAGCACATTTCTGTGAGGACAACTGACGCAGAATCGTTTCTTTTTTTAATCTTGGGCTGAGCATTACCAGTGCAAGAAGTATTTCCAGAAAAATCAAGTAGAATCTTCTACCAATAGATAGTTTTTGTAATTTCTTATAGTTAGGAAATTACGTGGTTTCTTGACAAGCAGTATAAAAAAAGTAGTTCAGTAGTTCAAGATACTGTACCATTGAGGGGAGTCATGGCTGCCCCGAATTCAGAAAAAATACCTTTTTATACAAGTTCAAAGTGTCATTCTCGGGGTAGAAACCCTACGTTTATGAATTTCCGTCAGTGGTGGACGAGTGTCTTCGTTTGTGTTTCTCTCTTTATTCCTGTTGTCCTGTTCTGTACTTGTACGTTAGCCGGGGAAATGACTTTGGCGATGCCCATTCACGCCTCACGCCTCACTGCCACTAGCTTCGTAAGCCAGCTTCATCGCCTCACCACCCCTCCTCCCTCACCACCCCTCCTTCTCCCTTTCCACGTCCTCTCTTCATCCTGTGGTGCTTTCAGTTGCTCTGTCTTTTTTTAGTTGTTTTTTTGAAGTCAACAGGAAGAGTATCAATGATGATGATAATGGTGTGTCCATTCTGCTGTTTTTTTGGTAATGCAGGTTTGAATGTCATAGCTTTTAAAGTACTGTTAAAATGTGTATGTGTGGCCCTAATGGGTTGTAATGGGTGATAATGATAATGGTTGGAGGGCATTGATATCGTGCAGACCTACTTTGTGTGAGGTGGAATATGTATCCAAGCTTTGACCTGAGTCATCTTTGATGGAGTTGAATCACCTCGTTCTTCTCAGGGAGTCAGGGAAAACATTGAGACATTTGGGGTTTTATAGTGACAACATAAGATGATGTCATTTTAATAACTTATTATGGCGTGGTCTAAAACTATGCCGGACCATGCTGCCAAAAGGTGCATCATCATTGGTTCACTGCTTCCAGATTTATTTAATTTTATAATACGTTTTAGACAATCATTGTACTTTCTCCTCCATTTCAGTTTGACAAGCATGCATATAGTTCTGTAAAGCCTGCATAGTCTATTTCTATATTTTTGTGCCTGGTTATTAATTTGATCTGAGCCAATGCGTCGTGCGGCTGATTTGAACCTTTGCTCTGGTGATTACAGTGGACAAAGGAGGAGGGACTCCGACAGTCTGCCGTGGCCAATCAGTTTGTCCCTCTCAACACCAACCCCAAAGAGGTCCAAGAGATGAGAAATAAGGTCAGGTTCAACAACTCATTGGCTGACTGTTTCTGTCCGTCTCTCAAAATCTGTCTTATCTGTTATCTTATCTGTAGTAAGTACGTTAGAGAAGTACAGTATGAATGACTCAACATGACAATGGGGGATTGAGCTGTTCTAGCCAGTTGTTGGAGGTTCTCATTAATATTTAGATTTTATTTAGAATGATTTAGGTTTTGTGTTATGTCTGAGCCTCTGACTCAATCCCCTGTCTGTGTGTCTGTCTGTGTCTGTCTGTGTGTGTCTGTGTGTCTGTCTGTGTGTCTGTCTGTCTGTCTGTCTGTTCTCCCCCCTCCAGATCCGAGACCAGAACCTGCAGGACATCAAGACGGCGGGGCCTCAGTCCCAGGTGCTGTGTGGCTCTTCCGTGGTAGATCGCTCCTATGTCCAGGTGAGTCCCCTCAACCCTCCCTCAGTCCCCACCTCCTGTCCCTTCCCACCCCAACCCCTAAGACATGCTGCAGCAGCAATATGTGTCCAATATTGCCCACGTAAATGCTAAGTGGTATCCTTGGGAGGACTGACATCACCTCATAAAAGTGGAGATTTAAAATGGTAAGGGTCACGGTTAAGGTTGAGGCTAGGGTCGTCTCAAGGATCTCAGTTAGCATCTACCATATTGCCTCCCCCTCCTGTGCACATGGCTGACCTGTAACTGTGACCGTTGTTCTTTGACCACAGAGAGTCTCTGTCTGGCGGGTAAGTACCATACGTGACCGCAGGGGAACCTCATTGCTACCTCACACGGCCTCTAAGGCTAGGTTGTGTCCATCAGTCTTTGGTTGATTTGCTGTGTTTTTTTGATTTGTATGACTGAAGTTAGCTTTAGGCTGCAGCGCCACCCCAGGCCTATTGGATTGCTGTTGTACAACTTTTTGAGTTGTTGGTTTGAGTTGAGTTGCATGTGGTTCGTTTGCCCTCCTGAGTTTCCTCTGCGTTCTTTTGCCATTGTCAGATCTCACTCTTTGGAAACAGTGAGCGTGTGTACTAACCTACATTCTTTCGTTTTCATTTTAAACCGTGCTCGGATTTGTTTATTAACAGTAGAAGGGTGGGGCCCATGAAAACCTGACTACCGGTAGCCCTCAAAGTTCAAATTGGTTACTGTTAACTCATTTGAGCTTTCTGAAGATGTATCATGTATGATCTGATCAGAGTTGATTTTAGATCTCATCTGTTATGCCTCGCATTGGGTTTGGTTTTCAGAGGTAGAGTGTGTCTGCCTATGAGTGGTTTGAGCAGCACATGTTGGTGTGAAGTGTGGTGTTGCAGTGCATGATCCTGGATCGGTTATCATCACCGTCATGCTTGAGGCTGCCCCATTCGCTTCCCTCAAACCAGATCTCTGCATGCAGGTGTGTGTGTGTGCGCGTGTGTGTGCGCCTGTGTGTTTGTGGTGTGTGTGTGTGTGCGCCTGTGTGTGCGTGTGTGTGTTTGTGGTGTGTTTGTGGTGTGTGTGTGTGTGTGTGTGTGTGTGCACGTGTGTGTGCGCCTGTGTGTGTGTGTGTGTGTGTGAATACTCGGTGTGTGTGTGTGTGTGTACACCTGTATATGTCCAACGGGCTGGGTTCTGCACCCCCTCACTCAGTTTACTATTGCAGGACGCCCCTCTGTCCGACTGCACGGACACTATTGATGGCTTCGATGTGTCCGAGCAGGCCAATAGCCCTGCTAAGTCTATTAGAAAGGTACTTCCTGCTCCTGCCCACCATGACCTCACTCTGCTCCTGTGTCATATGTGCTAATAACCCGTCCAGGGTTCTCCCCAGGATTGTCCTTGGCGATCAAAGAAAGTTAAGCGGGGTACACACATAAGGAATGTCAAAATCTTAACAGACATCTTATCTGAGACAGACCCCACACATGAAGAAACAAAATCTTGGATTTGAACAGCCTTGATCGTATTGTGTGTGGTGTGCGCCAATTTCCCCATTTCAGCACCCCACAGACATAAAGATTTTCGTTACGACAGACTCCAAACTCTCTAGTCTCGTTCCCCAAGCCATGTCAATAAGAGAAAATAAACCACAAACAAATCATATCCATAAAGGCAATATTAAAAACGATGGGTTCACGCGAGATTTCTCTCTAAAACCGCTAATTTCACCAAACAATCTGGCAACCCTATGGTTTCTGGTCGGAAGTATTGAACGCATTTCACATTTACGATTGCCGGCCACGCCCATTTTCCGAGCAGGTTGCCGGGAGAGTTGATTGCACAATTGAAGAGAATTGACTCTTAACACACCTCACACCACAGGATTTTGTTATTGGAAAATGTTAAGATCCATCTGATAACCGGGCGTTTTCTGTCGTTTTCAGACATCCGAAAATCGTTGAAGTTTTTACATTGTGGCGCCCGCCCAAGTTCACAGGGTAGTGCAGCGCCACTCTTCCATTCTTTAGGGAGAACCCTACCACCTCCCCATAGGGGGCCTGCAGAGGGGTTGAAACACCTACAGGCTCAGTCACTCAGGCCAGCAGAAACAAGGCTTCACACACTGCAGGGCCGACCCAAAACTGACCCAAACTGTCCTAGCTTGGAGACTTTCCTCTTACCGGTACATCCTTTTTTTCAGCACTGTTTTAGCAACTCTGGTGGATCGTGCTTAACCATCTCAGCCCAGTACAGCTCAGCTTGGCTCGGTTCGGCTCTGGAATGTGAATAAGGGGTTAATTGAGAGCACTGCTTTAAACATGGCCTATGGTGCTACTACATATATACACACACAAACACACACACACACACACAGACAGACATACGTTTGTAATTGGCTGAACTACTGCTCGCCTGCTGTCTGTGTGTCTGTGTAACACCTGTACTACTGCTGCGTTGTGGGAAATCACCACCAATACACTGAGACACCCTGGAGGCTAGTCAGGGCATTGGTCAGGAAATGCACCGTCACGTTGAGACGAGTCAGAAAAGACCCAGTCACACTACGTTGAACCTGATTGGTGTGAGAAATGGGTCAGCCGTGCACACATCTACCCAGGCAGACACACGTAGGCTCTGAGTGTGGCTCTACTGACCTGCTTATACTGGCCTGCTCTGAGAGGATTATTAGAGAGTATTAAAATGTGGAATGTTGTCATAAAATCCCCCCCCCCCCCATCTGCCCGTAATGGCTTTCACTCATTTAGTGTCGAGGGACTTAATCACCAAAAATACATAAGTTATGACGCTTCCTTTTGTAGCCAATCAAAGTGTTGTTGCTAGGTAAATACACTTGGCACTCTAAGTGGTGAGTGTTCTCAAATGTTTTGGGCAGTTAGTCAGTTAAACACATTGTGGATGTAACCTATCGCGCATTCTGCTGTTATTCTGGACTTCCAATCTAGGTGCTAGTGATCCAATTAAACGGATTTTTTTTTTTTTTTTTTTTACATATTTGTTTCCTTACCTTGTTAGCAGTCTATGGCCAAGGACAGAGTGCAATCCACTCTTTAGAATATTAGCATTTTGTGTGTTTCTCTTTGGTAGCTCCTAAATTCACATGCCAGAAAACAGTAACCGGTTTATGATATCTATTCTGAAGTGGAAATTAATGTTGTGATTTAATGATGAACTACCACACACCCTTCTTGTTTCTAGTGAGTCAGTACCTTTATTTTGTCATAGCACACTCCCACAAGAAAAGAAAATATCTTATTTAAACAACCAACAAACCATTTAGTATAAGGTCGGTCATATATACAGTATATGCACATGCATGTTATTTTGAGATGGAACATTGGGCTCATTTTTAGCAACACATGTCCTGTGTGTTCTTCTCTTTCACCTGCAGGGGGAGCTGGTGACCGCATCTAAAGCCATCATAGAGAAGGAGTACCAGCCGAGGGTCGTCATCAACAAGCAGGGCCCCAACCCCTTCAACAAGCAGACTGACCAGGAGCTGGAGGCCTACCGCAGAGAGGTGGAGCAGAACCAGAAAGGCCCTGATGGTAAGACCCAAGGCCCTGCTTTCCCTTTGTCTTGGATAGATTACCACTTGAAGAGAATTTAGTCTGTAGTCACAGAGCATGGTTAAGCATGGTTAATTCACAGGCAGGGAGAACCCTCAAAGAATTACAGTAACCAATGAGGTATGTATCGAGTATATAGGTCCGCCTTGGAGCTCTATAGGGTTCCCTCTCTATCCATCATCCAGATATTGTGATCCAACAAAAGCGAGAGGTCAGCCACTATCCTGATGTATACTGTATATTTCCCTCAAACTGGATAAAGACATCATGTTGCAATGCACGTGAGGTATGCTATATACGTTTCTAAAACACGTGAGCTTGTATATAATGCTTATACAACACTAGTGAACAGCAAACAAATAATCACATAACATCCTGTCTCCACACCATCACACAACCAGTGTTCACCTAACCTTCTTTTTTTTCTATCCATTGGATGGGCTTTAGTCCAATAAAGTCTCTTTTGAGACAAGGAAGACGACACCACTTTGAGAACAGGAAATTGTAAAAGAGTTAGATATTATAGTAGTCGAGTCTCTGAGTCAATCATTTGTTTGTTTCTCTCAATATCTTTAATTACGTTTTAATTCATTCATTATCTGATTTGGATTTTAAAAAAAATGCACTGACAATCTTGCAAGTGAAGCAATCTAGGGTCCACTTTTGTTGGCTGTCTCAACAGAATGGAATGATTCAATGTGTACACCGTGTGTACTGACAGAAAGACAGGAAATAGGCATTTCTTTCCTCTGCCTTTGGAACAACACAGTCCCCCCCATGCTCCCAGGGCCCAGGACCCCGCCAGGCACGGAGATAGAGAGAGAAACTGTTGTGTTACATCCTGTAGGAAAGGGGGAGGAGTCAGCCAGCAGCTGCAGCCCGGCCCCAGGCCTCCCAGAGGGCCTGTCCTCCACCCCAGAGGGCCTGACCTCCCCCCCAGAGGGCCTGACCTCCCCCCTGCAGGATCTCTGTGGCCCACAACAGAAGGACCAGCCCCCTGTCTTGGAGACTCCCCCCACAGACACCCCTGCTTCCCCCCACAGACACTTCCTCCCCAGTCAAGACACCCTCCTAGGGGCTGAGTCTGATCAGGGGAGCTCCGAGACGAGAGGGGAGGTGGCGCCGGGGGAGTGCCCCGAGTCCCCCCATAGGGAGTTTCACACTGCCGTGCTGCGAGCACTCAACAAGGACCCGGCGCCCCCAGAGGAGGCTGCAGGTACTGCAGGCTGACCTCCGGCCGTCCCGCCGTGTCCCGCGCCCCCTGTTCCGTCCTGCTGCATTCTCTCTGGGGTTGAGGTCCGCTGCTCCTGTCCTACCCACTACTGAGCCCCAAATCCCTGCCCCCACCCCTCACCCTCCCTCAATCCCTCCCTCTATGATCTGACTCCTCTCTGATTAACCATGGGAATCCTAATTGCTCATTGTGCTCTCAGAGGAAGCCTTGTCCGTCTCCCAAATGAGAAAAAAAAACACCCTATCGTTCCTCGTCAGATGTGGAAAAGTGACTCTCCTCCTCCTTCTCCTCCTTCTCCGCCTTCTCCGCTTCCTCCTGCTAACTCGGACATGTTGTCCTCCCGGGGTTGGTTTGTGAAAACTTTACTAATCTGGCGTGTCCAATGGAAGCCACTGAGCTGACTGAGTGAGTGGCTGGCTGACTGACTGGGTGGTTCAGGTGATTCCTTCGCCGGGGTAAAGGTGGACTTGGGGCTCGTCGCCATTTTGTGGGCTTTTGTTTACTTCTATCGTGTGTCCAACATCCTCTAATCAAGAACCGTGTTCCCTTTTTGTCTGCTCTTCTTTGTGTTTGTGGTGTTAAAGGGAAGTATCTGACTAGTATCAGATCTGGTAGATGAATCACCTGAATGAATCTAGAGTTTTTTTTTATTTTTTATATCTACCGGGACCAACTGACAACCCCCCTGTGTGTTTTTGAAACCTTTTAGACCCAGACCAAGATCAGGTAGCAGAACCCGAGGACGAGGTCAAGGGTCAGAGCCCCACCCGCACGCCTCCCAGCACCCCAGTCAGAGCAGAGGAAGGTAGGTTGGCACATCTCTGGCCTGGCCTGGTTTGACCTGGCCTGGCCTGGTTTGACCTCTGAGCATGGCTTCCCCCAGGGCTACCGGGTACTGGTGCCGTGTCTCCTCCACACCTCCAGGGGTCACCACTAAGGAATGCTGGGGATTCCTGTCTTGCATTTTGTATTTGATGTGTTCTTTAACAACAACTACTGTCGGCGCTGTCGTATAATGTTGTTTGTGTAATAACAGGCCAAGAGGTGTGACGATGCTTTAATTCGGTCAATTAGATGAGGTGCGACACTCTCTCTCCTAGATTTGATTAAATAATGCTAGTTTAAAAAAAAGAAAAGTTGACATGACCTTAATCAGCCAGACTGATTTAATTAGTTTGGTTATTAGAAAGGATACTGAATCCGATTAGATCGGGAAATAGTGAAAAGTTCAATATTAATGATCATTTAAATTGAAGATAATGGATTTTCCGAGGACTATCCAATTACATTGATATGATGATAACTCAAGGGTGTAAAGTGCCAGATAGGCTTATTGTAATCCAGCCAAAGCCTAGCCACAACTGACATTGCTCCTTGATTTCTTTTCTTCATGGGAGGAAAATCAATTGAAGTTCAGAGATGTGATTAAATGATCACGACACCATTTTCTTATCTTTTTCTCCCTCTTGGTCTTTATTACTATTGGATTACACCTTAAGTTGACAGTACGATATTCACTAGTTTAAAACTATAAAATACTGCTCATAGTCATATCTAAGACAGTATGGATAGTTTTAAGAGGAAGTATATCAAGAGGCACTTGCCATGCCTGATACAGAAATAAAGGATGAATGCATCAAGATCTATCGTGCACTGTGACATTCACTAATCAGCCCTGAGCTGACATCCCTGTTTGAAGCATGGCAAGTGGTGCTCTGGAGTCTGTACCATAGACAGAACAGCAGACAGGGAGAACAGGATTGGCAGGGCCAATCACCTGGTGTAATCTAATTCCAAATTGTCTTTAAACAGATGTAACATGTCTTGGTGTGTGTTCAGTATCCACCTCCATTTCATTCTCCATTCTTTTGGAGCCTCGTAAGAATGGTTTATCTTTTTTATTATTATTATTATTTTCTTTCTTTTTTTCTCCTAGTATTTCTTCTTTTTTTATTCACTTCTTTTTTTTAAATTAATTTCTTTTTGATTTAACACGGTGGCTGTGATTTGATCTGCATAGACATTTGTTTCTACTTGTGCTTTTTCTTCTTCGTGGCTGCCTTACAATCAGGAGATGGAAATGCAAAAGAGTACCTGTTGCCATAGTAAGTACGTACTGTTCCAACACCACCCCCATGCCTGTGTTCGATCATTAACCCCTCCCTCGCATGGCTTCACCCTCCTCCTCCTCCTCTTCTCCTCTCTGTGGCCTAACTCACCTGCCAGGGTCAACTACTCTCACCCAGCCTTTCTGACTGTCCCTCTTTACCTGTCTTTGTTGCCAGGTTCTCTTTCAGAGGTCCTCCCTGATTGAAACTAGTATCCAGGTTGCCAGATGTATAATATATGTATAGAAATATATGTTATACAATATACTACATACTCAAAAACCTATATGGAATCTCTTGAATGAGGCAAGGTTTCTCTCTTTGAGCCATGTCGTGGGCTGTTCTCCTCTGAGCTGAGCACCACACGGGGAGGAGAGGAGCCCACTGTCACGGGCGATGAGTGGAGATCTGGAGACCTGGCAACAAACATGTCCCTAGGTAACCTCTATTACCTTAACCTCTGGTACCCCCTGGAGTTGACCTTGTGTGAAATTAACCCACGGATCTTTACGTATAAAGATTACTACAAAGTATATGGATTATGGAATAATCTCATGAATACTGTATGTAAAACAGGTAATGTATACAAATTTCTGTTCCAGGAGAGCCCTCTCTCAGGTATATATATATTCCTTTATTTAGTGGAGTGTGGCTTTAGAAGAAGTGCTTTGTTTTTGCTTTGCCAAGTGTCAGGCTTGCTGTTGGCTTACTGTAGCAGTGTCATAGTGACCGCCAAATGTGTCAGCTGGTGACCAGTTTGTTTATCCCGCTGTGTCGTGTTATGTTTCATGTTGTTTGTATTTGAAGGGATTTTTAATTCATACCATAGGTAGATGTTCAAAATATATGTCAATGGTAGATATGAATTACCTATAAGTAATATGACATAGATAGTAATATGACAAAATGCTTTATTGTCTGTCTAGCTTGTGTGCACGATGAGAAAATGAGAAGAAAAGCTGACAATGGCTGTTATTGCAATGACTGACTGCCCAGGGGTTACAGATGAGCATGAAGTAGAACTATTATTTTTGTGTCGGTTTGAACTTTAGGTTTGTGTATTGATATGATTGTGCGTGGGCCTTATCCTGCCCTGAATGTCTTCAGTAATGTCATATGTCTAAATGTTTTAGAGCTGTTATTCTTTGGATCATGAAGCTACGGTATTGAGCTTTGTTTTGTGCAATGGCATACTTGTCTGAGTCTTCAGTGTCTAGCTACGGCAGTGGGGATGGCCAGCTGAGGGAGAGGCCAAGTGTTCTATCAAGAGAGGCTGGCAGAGAGAGAAATCTGAGGACGGGCTCATTCTAATGCGTGGATTGGAATTGTATCACGTGTTAGGTACCATTCCTCATTCCATTCCATGCATTTCAATGAGCCCGTCCTCCAATTTCTACCTCCGTGTTTTTTGTAGGCATGGCTGGGATTCAGTAGCATGTAGTCTGATCCTGTTAGTTCTCATGGATGATCATGATGATGTGTGCTCCACTATCTAGACTATACAGTAAGGAATAACAATTGAATGATGTCAGAGAAGAATTGCAGATGTCTTTGATTGGTTATTACCTCGTTTGGAAATGTAAAATTGTATTATATGCCATTCAGCTGACGCTTTTATCCAAAGCGACGTACATTGCAGTGAGTGCATACATTTTTCAGTATATATGGTCCCAGCAGGAAGACTAGGCCACACTTTAGTGTAGCTAGCTTTTATATATACTTCGATAGTCAAACTGGCATTGCCGGCCCTGCAAATGAACAGTAATTCCTCCAGTCTGACTAGATCCCCCCCTTCCTCTTGTTCTCCCCGCCCCCACAGAGTCCCAGCCAGAGCTCACCTATAAGGACGAAAGTGACGCGGCCACACTGAGACAGACCCTCCCCGACCTGACCCCAGACGATCCCTCAGACGCCCCTGCCCTCCCCGCTGAAGACCCCTCCCCCGTCGCCACTGAGCAGGCTGAGGTGGAGGAGCCTGCTGACGCTCCCGACGACCCCGCCGCCGCCGGCGACCAGGGCAGCGACGAATCCCCCAGCAAATCCCCCTCCAAGAAGAAGAAGAAGTTCCGCACGCCTTCCTTCCTGAAGAAAAACAAGAAGAAGACTGACCCCTAGATTATGATTAGCCCTCATCCTTTTGATCCGCCCCTCCAGCGAGCCACACCCCTTGATTTTGATGCTTTTTACATGTCCGTCTGGCTTAACTTGTGTTCACCTCTAGTGTGTGCCAATTTTATATAAAAAAGGGTCAAAATTGCTTAAGGTTTTAACAGTGGCTTTCATTGGTTAATGAGTGCATCCAGTGTGGTCCAGTGCAGATGTGTGGCTTGTTACGCTTGTCTGTTTAGGCCCACATTCAACGTGAGCGATTAGTTTTTTATTTCCCTTATTTTTTTAGTTTTTTTAAAGATTATTACTAAACCCGATTAACCACTAGAATGTATTGGGATTGTATCGAAATGTATCAAAGTGTCTTTTAAAAACAAGGAATGCAAAAAAAAGAAAGAAAAGCTTATACCCTACTCTCTCATTTAACTGGTGGTCAAGATTTAGAAACTACAAACTGCACGGTGCTAATTTGTTGATGTCTATTAGCGTTTTAAATCTGCTTACTCAAAGAATAAGAGAGTTTTGGGTCCAAAAGAGGCTTTCCCTCTCTGCAGTGTTGTGTAGGCTATATCTAAAATGACCTGACAAATGCCAACATAAAACACTACAATTTTACATCATATTTATTCACACATGTATTGGGGCTTCTATAGACAAGCCGTTTGGCCTCAGGGTGTTTCGATGTCAATCTCATCGCCATAGGCCTTAGATTAAATCCCATGTCTGTTTGTCTGTCTGTTAAAAGGACAGAACTGAGGAGGGAGGTTTCAGAGGTTTGATCTGGCCACTGTTGGAAGCATGAAACATGGCTGTGAGCTGGACACAGACACTTATGAGATAGATATTTGAGATTCTATTCTCACTCACCCTTGAGCGAGGGCTAGATCATGGATTGTGTAGTACCCTAACAACATCCAATCAGAACAGAGATAACGGCACTCCCTGCAAATCAGAAATCAAAACGGTCGCCCAGGTGTTGGTGGAGCCTGGAGTGATCAATGTTGTTTTAGTCCTGTGTATGAGAACAAGTCTACAGTATCGGCCGTATGGCTAGGAAGAATGTGTATTCATCAGAGCTACGCATCCGGGTACTTTCCCCTCCCGTGATGTCCACGCCCCTTTTTGGGTGATAGAAGAGTAGAAGTTTGACTGGCGGTCAATGGGAATGTCTGGTCTTTGCTCCTTTAATCCGATAAAATAAGAAAACCGTAGTGCTTTTTAGATATTAGGAGCCCAAATCCGATGGCCAGTTAGGCAAACTATTATATAGTGTCAACAATGATCGACGTCGATAGCCGTTATGGGTGAAGGGTTAGTAGGTACTAAGTAGTACCTTAGTAGGCTAGATCAAATGAAGAACTACAAATCCCTGATGACAGGGAGATGACGTATGACTGCTCTGGTGAATCAACCCCTATTTCATAAATGTTCTCTATATAACGACGTCGATCATTGATCGGCAACGACACTATATAATAGTTTGCCTAACTGGCCATCGGATTTGGGCTCCTAATATCTAAAAAGCACTACAGTTTTCTTATTTTATCAGATTAAAGTAGCGAAGACCAGAAAATCCCATTGACCACCAGTCAAACTTCTCCGTTTCTATCACCCAAAAAGGGGCGTGATCATTCTGATGACAGGGAGATGACGCGCAATTGCTCTGATGAATGGTTACCTGTTTTACTCCTGTTTTATAGTCCAATCACCTTGCTTGCTTTGGCTCCTCCCCCTATCCTATCCTATCCCATTGCAGGAAAAACAAGCGCCACAAAGTCGCAAGAGAATACATATGCTGATCTTGTATGGTTAACAACCTTTAGTCAAATATGTTTCTTACTTTATTTTTTTGTTTGTTTTTACATAATAATTGAGCCATTTTCACTTGCTGTGTGAGCACTGTGAAGCACCTTGACACACCACTGCCTGTAACTCCTCAGTTATGACCATTTGCTTTTAACTTAGGGAACAGTTGTTATCAAAAGGCACATCTCACAATTTTAATGCTGCATGTATGACCACACCTCATGGATTCTCCTGTGGAACCCCTTTAAAATGACTATCTCAACAGAAGACTATCTCGCTTTTTCCAGTTGCACTCAAGACACTATGGGGTGATAGTAATTGATGTAGTCCCTGGGTGTAATTTGACACCTTTGGATTTTACAAGGTCGGCAGGCTTTAATACTGGACCAATGTCGACCCCACTTGTGAAGCTTGGTTTAGACCACTATAAACCTGCTATATTACATGCAAGCTGAGAACATTAGCCTGTCTCCCTGAAGGACTGCATGGCATTAAAGGCATTGAGCTTGTATCGTTTGTTGTCTTTCTACATTATGACTGTAACCCCCCTCTTTTCTTTGCAATATTGTGCTAATAACAATACTAAGTTCGTAGTCATTGTTTTCATTTGAGTCACTAAAAACTGTTTTAACCAGCAGCTATGCCGATTTGTATTCTTTTAACTATTTCCCATACAGTTGTGTGTCATGCCATCTATAGACTACCATTTTTTTTCATGGTACTGTTTATTTTTTTCAGCCATGAATAAACATTTCTTCCTTCAAAACCATGATCTGAGTTGTGCTTGTTTGATTCAATGAATTAATGTTCATGTCACATGGTTTATATGTGTCTTTTTCTTCTACAAAAATAGCTGAGTAATGAACCGAAAATACTTTTACACCTCATAATTCAGGAAACACTGCATAATACTTTTATAACAATACCCATAATAATCATTTGGAATATTTTTAGTTTTTCCTTTCCCACCCCTGGCACAACCTCTCCATTGTGAAAACCTTTGGCCTACTAGGCTATTTCCTTATATTTTATGCATGCATAGTATTAATTATTGCATTTGTCTATTTCAAAGATGTCAGGGAAAAGGAGTAGGGTCCATCTGCGCGCAACAAATCCAACACCCGGAAATGTGTTATGCAAATATGCAGGCGCGGTATGATGACGTATGGTACATCACATTTCCGGGTGATGGATTTGATGCGCGCAGCGCAGATGGATACACTAGGAGTAAACCATGAATCGCCTTACTACGGCCTTACTACGGTGAAAACTACGGAAAAAAACTAATATGTAGAGTACAGTCCTATCAATTGTTCGAAAAGGAGTAGGAAGAAGCCTGTCCTACCCCTGTTTATACTTAACAATTATGCTTACATTATATAATCCAATTAATTAATACATATATTTCAGTATCATCCGTTCTAATACTTTTTCATTAAAAATAATTTAAACCTTTTTTTAAATAGAGCAATAGAGCAATATTTCTGCTTTCCTTCATATTTTCTTCATATTTTTGACATTAGGAACAAGTTATTAGTGTGATCACGATATCCGACCTCATGTACAATCTGTACTGCAGTAAAAATGTGGAACGCCCTTCCTATAATCTTAAAGGAGTGCAAAACACTGCCCACCTTCAAAACCACTCTCAAAAAACATTTGCAGGAGGCTGCAATCCGTAACTGGACCCTCTAAATCAAAAATCAGATTAAAAGACCCGAACTACCCACTGTACATACTTTGTGTTTTGTCCCCCGCCCCCACCTGTGGTGTATGTCCCCACCTGCCCTACCCGCTGTACATACCTGATGTTTTGTTGTATTGTTCTTCCCATGATGGATGTATTTTTATCTTGTAGATAGTAATAGTTATTTGTCTGTATTATCTTGTAGATAGTACTAGTTTGTTTTGTCGGTCTTACATGTAACGATGAATTGAGAATCAAGGACCCCAATTGAAATAAGCCAGTGGCTTTCTTGGGTTTTTATCCTGTTAGTTGACCTTGTATGTAATATGTACTTTCATGTACCTACTTCTGCAAATCTTCTAATAAAGTTTTCAATCAATCAATCAAAATCCTCATAGCTTTTTTCTGTAGTGTAATCAATGGGTTTAAAGTGCTTTTATATTCATTTCCCCATATCTCCACACAGTAACTCAAATAGGGTAAGACAAGACAACAATATAGAGTATACAACATCCTCTGTTCCAGAATATGTTTTGCCCTGCACAATACTGCAATACTCCTTGATACTTTGGATCTAACGTATCTTATATGAGATTTCCAACAGAATTTACTGGGCTTAAAGTGCAGACTCTCAGCTTTAGGTTAAGGGTATTCACATCCAAATTGAAGGAAGGGTTTATGAATTATAGCTCTTATGTATAATAACCAAAAGTAATTAGACAATTGACTCAAAAGCTGTTTCATGGGCCAGTGTGGGCTATTTATTCCTTCATTATTTCTTTATCAATTAAGCAGGTAAAAGGTCTGAGTTGATTCCAAGTGTGGCATTTGCATTTGGAGGCTGTTGCTGTATACGCACAACATGCAGTCAACAGAGCTCTCAATGCAACTGAAACAGGCCATCCTTAGGCTGTAAAATGCACTTCAATTACATCTGGATTGTTTCATTTCAAATCCTTTGTGGTGGCATACAGAGACAAAATTATGGAAATTGTGTCACTGTCCAAATACTTCCAGACCTAACTGTATATAAATAAAAGAATGTCAATGACCCCAGGTGAGGGACTTTATTAGGTCAAACAGGTTTGAGGGGTCAGGCAAAGGACTTGGTGGAGTCAGGCAAGGGTCAGGCGATCATCGTTGTAATCCATGGAGCAGGGCAGGAACCGTGGTGCAAGGTGCTGGGCTGGAGGTGTCCATGGTGCTGAGTGCACACTGATGAGCTAAATAAAACATTCTATTTCTGATGTCAACAGCACTAGGGCTCCTTCACAAAACCCTTACTGGAATCTTCATACACTCTGTGAATTAGTCTTTACTTTCTGATGAGTCAACAGCAATAACCCCATCCAGTGCGACATGTAGATAGCATATATTTAGAATATGTAAAATGCAAACACCAGAAATGCAAGAAAGTTTATGAGGTATACCAAATGGAATTAATAACAAGTGTTACAACCCTTCTGTCTAGAGTAAAATAAGGGCCTAACAGGGTAGAGTGCAGAATGTACAGGTGTGTTGCAACACAAATGCCAAAAAAAAGTGTACAAGGGATCAAATCAATTCAAGCTTTATTTGTATAGCGCATCTCACAAGATACGACTCAATGCGCTTCAATCAAGACATCATTGCTGATTGCACTTTAGCACAAGTGCTCTTTCAACATTGTCTCTATGGTCTTTCAGCTTCCTTTTCTTCTCACATCTTCGACCATATAATGGTGAGACAGCTGCTTCTCACTGTTGAGACAAAATGTTTTAAAGTAATCTCACCTTCAACTTCATTATCTCATTGGTCAATCTCTCCTCGGTTACGTCCATCTCTGCCTCCTCCATCAGTTGTGAAGTATTCCTACCTCGACCCTTCATGTATTCTGTGTTGAAGACAATGTTGTTGGCCCTGGTCTGAGGACCTATCCATGGTGCCCAATTATGGTAGGAAGGGGATACCACACAAGGATTTGCAGAATTACCTAGGCAAGAGCAAACAGACAACACAAGCAAAAACACTAATGGTGGTCAACAAGGCTATATACTGTACATAATACAGGTACATGCACCTAGAAAACATATACAAAAATGTACACCTGTCTTCAGTTGGATACACTTGGCACAGATCACTCTTTAAATCCTTCCCTTTAAATTCCTCCAAGTTGAAAATCTTCACTTACTCTTCACAAAGCCTCGACAAAGGATCTCTTGGCTAACGGAACGCCAGAAGTCCTCAATGTCGACCCGGCCATCAAATATAGGTGGTGGCTCTGGGATATCACTGACTGAAAGACAAACAGTTAAATAACATAGTAAAAATAACAGTGGTCATTGTAACAGACCTCATAAGACACTCTGGTTTCTCTTCAGATCGCACCGTGTATTGCTTCTCGGCCTTTTGGCTAAGAGCAAACTCTGGTTTCTCTTCAAGAAACGCACAGGCCTTTCGCCCTTACTAGAGACTTCTATTAAAGCTAGTCTCCGGTGGGGTGTGGGTTTTTGTGTTTTTTTGAGAAATCTAGGGTTTTTCCTTTTTCCTCACTAGGCTCTATGCCCCTCCTTTTTTTCTATTCTTGGTCGGGGAGCACGTCTTCTCAGTAGGTGGCTTGTCCGCTGCTGGGAGGTGGCTCCCCCGACCCACCCCCCCTCTTTGAGCGGAACAGGCCGGGATCCGAGAGGAGCTGCCGGAGACCCGCGACTCTTCCAGTAGGTGGCCTTTTCACCACTGGGGCAGTTCGGCCGCTGGGCAGCCCCCCTCCAAAGAGCGGAAAGGCCGGACCCCGAGAGGAGCTTCCAAAGACCGCGACTCTTCCAGTAGGTGACCAGTAGGTGGCCTGCCCGCCACTGGAGCCACTGGAGCACGAGTTCGGCCCCTGGGCAGCCCCCCTTCAAAGAGCGGAAAGGCCGGACCCCGAGAGGAGCTTCCAAAGACCGCGACTCTTCCAGTAGGTGACCAGTAGGTGGCCTGCCCGCCACTGGAGCCACTGGAGCACGAGTTCGGCCCCTGGGCAGCCCCCCTCCAAAGAGCGGACAGGCCGGACCCCGAGAGGAGCTTCCAAAGACCGCGACTCTTTCAGTAGGTGGCCTGCCCGCCACTGGAGCACGAGTTCGGCCCCTGGGCAGCCCCCCTCAAAAGAGCGGAAAGGCCGGACCCCGAGAGGAGCTTCCGAAGACCTCGACTCCCCCAAGCACGCCAGAGGTGAGAGAGGGCCCAACACCCACCAGCCGACCCAGCTGAGCCAGTGGACCCCAACCAGACCAGGAGGGAGGACAACTATAACATCTAAGCTAGGAGCGAGAGGGACACAGGGGAGTGCTTTGAAGACCGTAGGTCTCTGGCCACCTGGTGTCCCCACTCGCTCTCAGGTGTCCCTCTTTTGTCCCCAGACGGGAACCCAGTTCCAGACCCAAGCCAGAGTCCAAAATCTGCCGTGAGGACCTGAGAGGAACAACACCCCTAACCTAACGGCAAGTACCCTATTCCCCCCCCCAAAAAATTATCTACAACCTCCCCCTAACCCTATTCCTCTCCCTCCTTCCTCCCTGATCCCCCACCCCCCCCACCCCACTCCAACGATGAACCCCGGAGCGATGCGGCGCTACAACGCCGTCAGGTTGACGCTCAACCCAACTGAGGAGGCTGCCAGGGATGGAGCCCCCCAACAGAAGACTGCCAGACCAGTAACAACGATGACCCGCCTGGAATTCAGCAGGGCGGTTCTACAGAGAGGTATGGGCTTTGTGCCGTCTGATCTAAACTGCCTGGTGAAGCCCCCTGGGCCGAATGAATGTTTTGAAGTTAGCTTTAAAACCCCCCAACTGTTAGAGGAATTCTGGACCTTTCATAGGATTAATGAACACAAACCCCCACTTAACCGTTTTACAGCCCACCCACTAACGGATTTAGAATCAAAAGTGGTCACAATTCAATTCCACAATGAGGTGATTCAGGAATATGATATTGAGGTGTGGCTACACCGTCATGCCACCCTTAAATCGGGGGCCCGGATGGTCCTGGATGAAGACGGAGTGTGGACGGGGGCCAAGAAATGGCTGGTGCAACTCCGTCCGGACCCGGAGGGGATAGGCGGAGTCCAACATATCCCCAGCACCATCAACCTGGGGAACAACAGGGGCTCCGTCTACTACTACGGTATGCCGAAGCTCTGCAGGAACTGCGGCCAATTGGGCCATCTGGCAGCGGCCTGCAAGGCCGTGGTATGTAAAATCTGCCGCCAAGACCACCCGACGTCGGAGTGCACCACGACCAGACCTTGCAACCTGTGCGGGGGACAGGGGCATCTTTACCGTGACTGCCCAAGTTCCTATGCAAGTAGAGCCCGGGGCTATAAATCCAACCAACCACCACCCCAACCCCCACCCCCACCCCAACCCCCACCCCAACCCCCACCCCAACCCACACCCCAACCCACACCCAACATGGAGGAAGAGAAGGGAGAGACGGAGGAGGACCGGCGCCCGAGCGATGGAGGGGACGATCAGAGCTCGAGCGACGGAGAAGGAGAAGGAGAGGAACCAACCGTCCCAGCACCCCCTACAGACAACCTCAACACCCACCCCCTCCTAAACCCCATGGCCACCTCCACCCCCTGCAAAAACACCATGAAGGGGGAGCCGGCCTCTATTGAGATAGCCACCAGCAGCACACCGCAGATCCACCTCCCCTCCCAATCAGACAGTGAAAATGACTGGAGCTTGGCTCAACCAAAACGCAAAAGACCACAAAAAAAGGCAATCCGGAAAAAAACAGACAAAAAGACTACTCCAGAACCCAAACCCCAACGCCATACAGGTAAGCCGGCTCCCCCCCCCAAACCCTCCTCCCCACCCTCTTCCTCTCTCCAGTCATCACATGCTCCTCACCCTGCACAGCCCACCAGCCACCCCCAGTCCATGCTCACCGGACCGTACGGGCCACCGAAAATCACCTCATCAACAACACAGATGAGGGGGCCACCAGGCAGTCAGAGGGGAGACAACCCCCACACCATGAGCAGCCAAGGGGAGGTACCACACTATCTGGCCCCCAACGACCCATTGGAGGGCCTCAACCTCATGTGCAATAGCTTAGCAAAAATTGGAACAAACCAAATCCAAGAACCATGAGGATAACAATCTCATCTCTCAACACCAGAAGCCTCCGGCAACCAGACAAACGGGAGGTCGTCTACCAGTACATCACCCAACATCAGTCAGACATGTATATCCTCCAGGAGTGCGCCATCCCATTCAAGGAGATGGACGCCACCCTGGAGGAGGAATGGACACGGGGGGACTCTCTCTGGTCAGGCTCAAACATTGATAGAGCTGATGGGGTCGGCATTTTGGTGGCCAACCCTTTTCTGCAGACCAAAAAGGGGGAGGTTGTAGAGAGCGGGCGAATCCTGGTTCTGGACCTAGAGATCCAGGGTTCGCCGCTGAGGGTCATCAATGTGTACGGCCCAACCAACGTGGCCAAGAGAGTCTCCCTTTTCAAGAAACTTCGGTCTCTCCTCCTCATCCCCACACCAGTCCTAGTGGGGGGAGATTTCAACTGTGCCCTCCGGGATGAGGACCGCAGCAGGCCCAGGAGAGACCGATCCACTACAGAACTTCAGTCCATCATAGACGACTTCCAACTGGTAGACGCCGGTGGCACCTCCCCGCCGACACACACAAGGGTGAGTTCCTCCAGGAATTCTTCCTCCAGGATAGACATGTTCTTGCTCTCGCCAGGTCTGAGGATGGGAACCCTGACCAGCCAGGCGGCCCACTTCTCGGACCACAGGATGTTGACAGTGTCCCTGGAATGGGATGGCCAAACAAGAGCGGGTAGGGGTACCTGGAGGATGAATACATCGATCCTTCAGGACCCAACAGTGGTGCATTCCTTCTCCAGGCGCTACCTGGAGTGGAGGACCCTAAAAGAACTGTTCGACTCCCCGATAGAGTGGTGGGAGATGGTTAAGGCCAGGACAAAGGGCTACTTCGGGTCAGTCGGAAGGAGGAAAGCGGCAGAACAGAGGGCCAGGTTTCAACACCACAACGCGGCCCTCCAACGCCTAAGTCTCCTACAACTGGGTGGTCTGGATGTGGCCCGAGAACTGGCTGAGACCAAACAACACCTTGCCACCCTCTACCGGGAGCAACAACAAAAGAAACAGTTCAGGGAAAAACTCCAGGGCCTGGAGGAGGAGGAGAAATGCACACGCCACTTCTTCCGCAAGGCACGGTCAAAACACAAGCCTATCCTGTCCCTATACGACACCAATGGGGACACCGTGTCAGACAGAGGCAACATCCCGGGGGTGGCAAGAGAGTTCTACGAGAGTCTCTACAACATCAAGACAACCGACGAGACTCTCATGGCCACCTTCCTGGATGGTCTGGACCGGGTCCCCGAGGGTGGTGAGAGTGAGAACCCAGAGCTGACCACGGAGGAGCTCACCCGGGCCGTGCACTCCTTGAATACACACAAGGCCCCTGGACCGGATGGGATCCCAGCAGAGTTCTACAAGACTCTCTGGGATCTCCTCAAGGAGGACTTGGCGGAGGTCTTCAAAGCCGTCTACAGGGAAGGGAGGCTTGGAGAGTCAATGAGACAGAGTACGGTCACACTGATCCCCAAGAAAGGGGACCTCAAGGACCTCCGGAACTGGCGCCCCATCAATCTCCTCCCAGTGGACTATAAAATTATGACAAAAGCCCTCACCCAACGGTTTCAAACCCTCCTCCCCTCAGTTATAGCCCCTGACCAGACCTGTAGCGTCCCCGGTAGGTCCATCAGTGACAACCTGCTCCTGGTGAGAGACCTCATCCTGCACTCCCAGGAGCGGAGGTCCCCTTTAGGCCTTCTCAGCCTGGATCAGGAGAAGGCCTTTGACAGGGTTAACCATGGTTTCCTGCAGAGGGTGCTGAGAGGCATGAACTTCCCCCAGCACCTGCTCAACTGGACCGAACTCTGCTACAACAACATCACGAGCAGAGTTCGGATCAACAACCAGTTGACAGACCCCTTCCCCATCAAAGCTGGAGTACGGCAGGGATGCCCCTTGGCCCCTCTACTGTACGTCATCTACCTGGAGCCGTTCCTACGGAAGATCAGGAGCTCCCCCAACATCATGGGCTACCCTCTACCAGGGGCCCGGGGGGAGAGGCTCAAGGTGGTGGCGTACATGGACGACATTACCATCGTCGGCACGGATAGTCGCTCCATTTCCACAGCAACGAAAGTGGTGGAGGACTACTGTGCAGCCACTGGCGCCCTGATCAATAGGAGTAAGTGTGAGCTGTTTCTGTCGCAGCACTGGCAGGAGAACCTGGCAACCTCCTTCCCTGTAAAGACGGAAAACATTAAGCTGCTGGGGATCACCTACCAGAAAGATGGAGGAGCCTCCGGCAGCTGGAAGGAGACCATCCGCCAGGTCCAAAAGAAGATCTGTGAGTGGAGTGCACGGCCTCTCACAATGACAGGCAAGATCCTGGTCCTGAAGGCTATTGTTCTTCCCATTCTCCTTTACCTGGGCAGGGTGTTTCCCCCAGACAGAGCAGTATCCAAAACCATCGAAAGGATCATGTTTACCTTTGTCTGGGGGAGCCAGATGGAAAAACTAAAACGCACCACCCTGTACAAAACAGTGGAGAATGGGGGGAAAGGGGTCCCAGACATCCTAAACATCATTAGGGCACAGGGACTCTCCAACCTCATCAACAACATCAACAACAAAGATAGGAAAGCCAGGTTCTTTGAAATATACTATGCCACACCCATCCTCCGGACACTCAGGGTGACCGCATCAATAAATCACACTGTGCCCTACAGCTGGGACCCCCCTCCTGTCTACAAGATATGGAGGGACTTTGCCTTCAAGACAGGATTGTCCGCGGCTGGGCTGGCCTCATGGAAATACAAAGACATTATGACCTTCATAAGGTCGAAGGAAACCATTACTCACCCCAAGGCCAGCACAGCCGTGGACTCCAAACAGGTATGGAAAAATATTAATCATAAATGTACTAACAATAAACAAAAAGACATTGCCTGGATGGCTGCTCATGGTTGTCTCCCCACTAGGGAATTCTTGCATAGGCGGCACATCGCAACGACTGATAAATGCCCCCACGGATGCACGGACACAGAACACATTAACCACCTGTTCTGTGAGTGCTCCGTGGCCAGGCGGGTCTGGGCCCTGTTTGTTCCCTCTGTCTCCCTAAACAGCCTGCTGACCCTGCCCCGCTTGACGGGCGATAACATCCTGTATGGTCCTCCCGGGGGGTGCACAACCCCCCAACTACAACAACAGTGGAGGATCATCAGCGCCGTCAAGCAGGTACTCTGGGAGACGAGGAACATCAGGGTCTATCAGAAACAGAGCGTCCACCTGACAACCCTGAGGAGGAGAATCACCCTCTGCCTCAGGGACCATGCTATTGTTGACTTTAAAAATAACCCGGATCAAGCAAGAGCGGTGTGGGGGGTGGAGAGATGGAAGGACGTCATCCTCTAAACCCCCCCCCATGCCGCGCCGCATCGACCAACCCCCCCCCACCCCGGGCCTACCTCACTACACCACCAGTTCCTGCACTATCACCTTCACCACTGTTCCAGCACAAGCCCTGGTCAGCAGTATCACCATCACAAGGACCAGGAGAGGAGCAGCGCACAACACCAACAGGGAAGTTTACTGCACCTTCCACCACCTACACATGTACACAGCACTGACCCACTTCCTACTCTCACCAGAATATCAACACACACAACCCACAGCCGAACCAGCCGTCTCTGCCAGCACCACCAGCACCAGGATGACCAACACCACTGGGTCACAGGGAAGTACTGATCACCCGCCTGACACCAAAATGCACACTACACAAACCATGCACACCTCCCTTCTCTCACTCCTGTATCTTTTCAGGCACATGTCATATCCAGCTCTGACACCTACCCAGGCTTCCAGACCCAGGAGCAGAGACCGGCGGGAACCACCACGTCACCCCAGCACCAACCCCAGGTTCCAACTCAGCGACCCCAAACCCCCTGTTCCGGGCCCCCCCCCCCCAACTCCAGGCCCCCAGCTACAGGCCCAGTCCCCTACCCGCCAACCCCCAACCCCCAGCCCGGAACAAGCTGAGAAGAGCCAGGGAGCTTTTTCCCTGGATAAGCTGTGTACAGGTTTTTCGCCTCTGCTTGCCTGCCATGCGCCGAGCTCTCTGGGCCTCTCCTCAGGGGCCTCCGGTCGGCCTGCGTGCTCGATCTGCTCCGCCACTGGGGCGCCTGGTCCGGCTAGCCTCGTGAAGGGCTACAGGAGTCTGAGCCTGGTGGGCTGGGCCGGACGCGCCGGTGGTGGGTCGGGTGAGTCGGGTGTGTGGGGTCCCTCGGGGGAGGGAGGTGGGGGAGCCACGGCTTTGCACTGGTGGGCAAACTGGATAGTAGTCGCTCTACAACTAGAGGGCTGCAGGGGAATTTTTTCCCGGATGCACAGCGAACAGGTTTTTTACCCCTGCCTCCTACCGACACTGGAACCTGGACACTGAACACTGAACACTGAACATTACACTACACTGGACAATACACTGAACACTGAGCACTTTAGTTAGTTTAATGTTGGTTGTTGTTGAATGTAATGTCTTAAATGTCTGATTGTTTGATTAATTGATTGTATACACGGTGTTGCGTTTTTATAAAAACCAATAAAAAACACCTCATAAGAGATAAGCACTCACTTGGCATGCTGAAGACTCCCTTCTTATGCAAATCCATCACCACAACGGGAGGATGATCTCCACAGTTCACACATGAGAAATTATATGTATGCGAGGAAAGGGCTTCAAAATGCAGGTAACCGTGGAGTATGGAGTCCTTGGCTGGATAAGTTTGATTGTTTGTGGCTTGTAAAATCTCCACAGCTCTTCCCACTGCTGTATGGTTCTACAAATGGACGTGGAGGGAAAACTGTCAGGTCAACATCAAATGGAAAGCACAGGCTAACACATACAAAATATCAAACGTGTGTTACCTGTACAGAGTTCCTCAGGACAAGTCCGGACGGATTGTAATGGCAGCTAGTGCTGAGGCACAAACATGTACATTTTCAAGCCTGCAAACTGTGACACTTTAAAAAAATGTGAAAAAATACTTTCTTGTGCAATATGACAACCCTAGTTGACTATCTGTGCAGTATAGTACAGTGGATTGTGTACATAGCCTCTATTGATGTAAACCAGCTCCTTATCTTCTTGTGATTTTATGCATCTATGCTTTTTCCAAAATGTGTTTCTTTTTCCTTTCTTAAACACCAGGGGAGCCTCCCCTCCTAAATTTCGTTGTTTGGTACCTGTACTGTAACAATGACAAATAAAGTCTATCTATCTAGGTAAAGGCATAACTGATGTGTCAAAATGACACTATCATTAAAATTATGCAGCCCCTCTACCCACTCCTGGTAGCGGTAAAATGTGCCACATGCTGCACATTTTTTTACGTATGTTGTTATCCCTGTAAAAAAGGATGTCAGTGACATGATGGTTACTATATGATGGACAAACCACATATTTGGTAATTCATGGAACTAAACAATTCAGAAATAACGATGTCTGTCATGAAATGCAACCTACCCTCCACAATTCCAGTGACTGTGACGATCTTCGCTTTTCTGGACACGACAATTGGCTCAGAAAGAGCAACTTCGCCGGGACACTTATGGCAATAGTTCTCTTGTGGAGCCAAGTGCCTTGGTATATCCTCTGATTGTAAGACTTTAATGGGAAGATCTGTTGGCAGGGCTTTGTGTCCTATAAGGTAATCCACCATATCCAACAGCCTTCCCTTTCCTTCTGGGGGATACAGGGGAACAGCCTGTGTGTCCTCAGGTGCTGCCTGTGTGTCCTCAGCGGTAAATGTCTCATAAGAAGAGTCTTCGAAATACTTTTTGGTGAAAAGGGTAGGCCTTGTTTGGTGCACGTGCCACTTGGCTATAGATTTGTGTGGGCAGGATGTTCTGGGTTTTGAACATGGGCAATGCCAGGTGTTTATGGAATGTTCATAGTGGACCATGACCCTCCCCAATCTTGAATAGGAGGAGATGTGTGGTTCCAACACTGAAAAGAAAATGCGTCCCTGTTCTTGGCCAGGGTTCACCTCAACACTGAGTGGTGCAGCTTCTTCACCAGCAGCCAGCTTCCTTCTCAGACACACACTCTCTGTGTCCTTGCTAAACCATTTGTTCAGGACCATTTCTGAGAGAATCCCTTCATCAAGATCAATGGCTGACTTGGTGTTCACAGGACAGTACACCAAGGACCGAACATGGTTGCAGTCAAAACCCGATAGGCTACTTCGACGTGCATAGTCATATGCCTTGCTGCATGTCTCTAATTCACAGGTTACCTGGTTATTACCCCAGGAACATTTTTGGACATGAATCCAGTGCACAGGACCCCTAAAGGTCTTGGAAACAGCAAACATTCCCTTTTTGTTATCTATGCAGAATGATTGTAGATGGTGATTTGCTGTAATGTCTAATGGATTTGATGAGTGTTACCTTTCGATGTGCTTCTTGACGTTCTTCTTGTTGAGTACTAAGTTACAAAAACAACATGTTGTTGATTGGTACCTTGACCTCGATATCTGGGGGGCTGTCTGAGACGTAGTTGCTGGAGCCGTCGTCCCCACAGCAGCTGGGAGTTGAGTGCAACACTTTTTTAAGTGATTAAGAAAATACTCCTTACGCATAATGACTCGGGGGCAAAAGCCACAGTGATAATGGCTGTTGGTCACACAGTCACAGTGGCATTTATAAAAAGCATATCCTAAAAGAAATAAAGAAAGTGATTTAGAAGATAGGCCTACTAGAAACATACCAATAAGTTGTATTTTTGTAAATACATAATTTAAAAAAAGGTGTTTGTGAGAACAATACATAATCATGTCACTAACAATAATAGACCCCTGGTCTGAGGTAGATTACTCTTCCTGCTACGACTGGTGAATTGATGATTCACTTGCTTAGTCAAATGTATTGATTAAAAGTCGCTTTGGAAACAGGCGTCTGCTAAATGCCCAAACTTTTATTAAATAAAAATTCGATAACATAGGGTCCATGCCTATAACTTGAACTTTTGCATTTGAATTAATAATTAAACCCACATTAGGTAATTAATTCAGCGTTGCTAACAGGTCAGAACCGTAATATAAATCTAATGTGGAATGTGAAAGCTCACACAAACATCAAATGAGCCCACAATGTCTGATCTAAAACTAATTTACACCAAGGATGTGCTGGGGCACAGAAATAACACATTAACACCATTTAAAATTCAAATGATGACATGATAATATATAGGTGGACTTACCTCCATATTTCACAGCAGAACTATGGTGGAACTGCATATGAGATAGAAGAGCAGGGTACTTCCCTGCCTTGTGACAACATGGACACTGGAATGTGTCCAAGTCCAATCTCTTAAGCGCAGGATATTGTCCATCTGGAAACATCATGTTGGTCTATGGAAGAATAAAATATAATTAGGTGAATGTATCGAATGTGACTCCAAATAACTTTCATTTCCTTTAAATTGAATATTTCATTCCTTTAATTCATCTTGCTTGAAAATATGTGACCTGAGCTCAAAATATTATATGTGCAACCTACATACAACAGTGAACACACTACCAAAGTTCAAAAATAGCATATAGTTCATCTTTAACTTAGTGTTAGTTGTAATAATTACCACGTGAAAGTCATTCCCTTCCCCCCACCTGAGCGCGGCGTTTTTTAGCCCTGCCGGCTGTACATGTTTATCTTTGTTTTGTCACTATTTGCACTTCTGGTTATATGCATAACTGCATTTTGTTGTTGGTACTTGTACTCAGCAATGACAATAAAGTTGAATCTCGCGGATTCTCGCGGTTTCTTTTACCGACGCGCTTACGATGACGTGGCCCAACACATTTCCGGGTGTTGGATTTGTTGCGCGCAGATGGATACTATAGGAGAAAAGTGGATTAAGTGGAGCAGCCACCTATAGGTGTTCCTTTAAGAAGGAGTGGTCAACTCGATGGCCATTCATCCCAATGGGAACCACCAGCTCCTTCTACTGGTGGTGCTCAGTCTGCAGACAATAAAGCTCCTGTGCCCATCAAGGCGTGAGGGACATAAGCAGGCATGTGGAAGGCAAGGGACATCAAGGGACATCAAGCCAAAGAACGTCCCCAAAATCTCACTCTGAACTCTGTTCAAAACTTGAGAGCCCTGTACCGATATAACTTGAGAGCCCTGGAATTATGTCATAGGCTAGCGCATTATAACACGCCCATTCATGACATCTAAATAATATGTGTAAGTTAAAATTACAATTGAAATAGAATTTTAAAAATTCTCATAGAAGTGTGTGCTGCTTAGCAACCGACTGTTTTCAATTAATTGCGACAGAGCTCGTGCGATTGTCGTGACAGTGACGTAGCCGCGCGAGCGCCAGTTTGAATTGTTTCCCAACATTCCATGACGGTTTGTTTTATTAACGGTGACGGATCACAAAGGTGTTTACTGTATTATTGTATGTTTTATTGAGATCACAAAGGTGTTTACTGTGTTATTGTATGTTTTATTGAGATCACAAAGGTGTTTACTGTATTATTGTATGTTTTATTGAGATCACAAAGGTGTTTTAACTTGTTATTAATAGCCGCAACAATGGACAGACATCCCAAACGGAGAGCCCAGGTGACCCAGAGGAGGAAAGGTGAGGCAGGTAGAACCGGAGACGGTATGAATGAATGAATGAATGAATGGTCTTTATTGTCATTAATACAGGTACCATACAACGAAATTTAGGAGGGGGGGCTCTGTCATGCCAAAACCTGGCAGGCCTAATCGTTTCGAACGCTCTTGCTAATCGTTTGCTAATCGAAATTTGGGAGGGGGGGCTCCCCTGGTGCTAGGAAAAAAAAAGACTAAAAACAAGAAGGGAAAAGAGCTGGTTTACATAAATAAAGGCTATGTACACTATCTACTATACTATACTACTATAGTACTATAGAATAAAACACTGTGCTGTACTCTATGCTATGCTATAAATATCCTAACATTTCCTATCTCTGAACCTTCTGTATACGAGGGTTGTCATATTGCACATAGTATTGCACATTCATTTAAAGTGTCGCAGTTTGCAGGTTTGAAATGTTCACAGTTGTATTTCAGTATTGCACTTGATTACAATCTAGTAGCTGCCATCAAATTGTCTAGATTGTCCAGGGCCTAGAACCTAGGTCCTTGCTGTGTTCAGGGCCTGAATGGCCCTGGGGTAGAAGCTGAGCTACAGTCTATTTGTCCTTGCGGACATGGTCCTGATGCCTATGGTAGAGGAGGGAGGAGGGAGGCGGGGCTAGAGCCCGCAGGGCCCCGAAATCCTGGAAAGTTTCTGAATTTGCGAAAAAGAAATCAAGGCCCTAAAGTTTTGGAAAATAGACATGGGTCATTAAAAGTGCTTGAATTCCCCCCCCCCCCCCTCTCTATCTCTCTCTGTCTCTCTCTCTCTCTCTCTCTCTCTCTCTCTCTGTCTCTCTGTCTCTCTGTCTCTCTCTCTCTGTCACTCTCTCTGTCTCTCTGTCTCTCTCTCTGTCTCTCTGTCTCTCTCTCTGTCTCCCTCTCTCTCTCTCTCTCTCTGTCTCTCTGTCTCTCTCTCTGTCTCTCTCTCTCGCTCTCTCTCTGTCTCTCTGTCTCTCTCTCTCTCTCTGTCTCTCTCTCTCCCTCTCTCTCTGTCTCTCCCCCCCTCTCTCTCTCTCTCTCCCTCTCTCTCTCTCTGTCTCTCTCCCTCTCTCTCTCTCTCTCCCTCTCTCTCTCCCTCCCTCTCTCTTTCTCTCTCCCTCCCTCTCTCTCTCTCTCTCTATCCCTCTATCCCTCTCAAAAAAAAACATATATATTCAAAAATGTTTTACTTAGCTCGTCAACTAGTTCTGCCTCAAACTATGCTGTGTTGGGTCCTTGAATTTGAGGGAATTGAGTCTTGAAAGTCCTTGAAAGGTGCTTGAATTTGATATTTCAGAAGCTGTGGGTCCGGCCTCTGCCCCGGAGAGAGAGAGGCCCCTGGGCTCTGCCCCGGAGAGAGAGAGGCCTCTGGGCGACGGAGAGCAGACCCGGGACCAGAGCACCTCCACATCTCTGGACCAGTTCTGTTTCCACAGTCAACAGCACCAGTCACCTGTGGTCCACACTGTCGACCTGTCCAAGCCCATCCTCGTGGACCCCCAGATGTTCACAGTGATGGACGCTGAACCCATAACCCTCAGCAAGGTTCCCTTTCCCCCGGGTCTGACCGTGACTGACTCCCCGCCTCCTCCTCCGCCGCGGCCCAAAGCCCCAGCCAAGGTCACCACCCAGGGCGTCAACCTCACCATGCCCCCCTCACAAGCAGGCAACTGGACCTATTTATTCTGCATTTATTCTAATTTTAATTGATGTATTCTTTGTTTGCTTTTCTTTAAAGGTTATTTCTATGAGTGGGGCAGTCCCACTCTTATTGTATAGAGACAGATCTAACCCTAACCCTAACTAACCTGTGTTCCACATCTAACCCTAACTAACCTGTGTCTCACGTCTAACCCTAACTAACCTGTGTCCCACGTCTAACCCTAACTAACCTGTGTCCCACGTCTAACCCTAACTAACCTGTGTCCCACGTCTAACCCTAACTAACCTGTGTCCCACGTCTAACCCTAACTAACCTGTGTCCCACGTCTAACCCTAACCCTAACTAACCTGTGTCCCACGTCTAACCCTAACCCTAACCAACCTGTGTTCCACATCTAACCCTAACTAACCTGTGTCCCACGTCTAACCCTAACTAACCTGTGTCCCACGTCTAACCCTAACCCTAACTAACCTGTGTCCCACGTCTAACCCTAACCCTAACCAACCTGTGTTCCACATCTAACCCTAACTAACCTGTGTCCCACGTCTAACCCTAACCCTAACTAACCTGTGTTCCACATGCAGGGCTGAGGCCCAGAAGGAGCCCTACTACCTGGAGGCCCGCAGGCTCAAAGACCAGCACAGACTGGAGCATCCCGGTAGGGCTGACACACATCCTCGTGGACCCCCAGACGTTCACAGTGATGGACGCTGAACCCATAACCCTCAGCAAGGTTCCCTTTCCCCCGGGTCTGACCGTGACTGACTCCCCGCCTCCTCCTCCGCCGCGGCCCAAAGCCCCAGCCAAGGTCACCACCCAGGGCGTCAACCTCACCATGCCCCCCTCACAAGCAGGCAACTGGACCTATTTATTCTGCATTTATTCTCATTTTAATTGATGTATTCTTTGTTTGCTTTTCTTTAAAGGTTATTTCTATGAGTGGGGCAGTCCCACTCTTATTGTATAGAGACAGACCTAACCCTAACCCTAACTAACCTGTGTTCCACGTCTAACCCTAACTAACCTGTGTCTCACGTCTAACCCTAACTAACCTGTGTCCCACGTCTAACCCTAACTAACCTGTGTCCCACGTCTAACCCTAACTAACCTGTGTCCCACGTCTAACCCTAACCCTAACTAACCTGTGTTCCACATCTAACCCTAACTAACCTGTGTTCCACATCTAACCCTAACCCTAACTAACCTGTGTTCCACGTCTAACCCTAACCCTAACTAACCTGTGTCCCACGTCTAACCCTAACTAACCTGTGTTCCACATCTAACCCTAACTAACCTGTGTCCCACGTCTAACCCTAACTAACCTGTGTCCCACGTCTAACCCTAACTAACCTGTGTCCCACGTCTAACCCTAACCCTAACCAACCTGTGTTCCACATCTAACCCTAACTAACCTGTGTCCCACGTCTAACCCTAACTAACCTGTGTCCCACGTCTAACCCTAACTAACCTGTGTCCCACGTCTAACCCTAACCCTAACTAACCTGTGTTCCACATCTAACCCTAACCCTAACTAACCTGTGTTCCACATCTAACCCTAACTAACCTGTGTCTCACGTCTAACCCTAACTAACCTGTGTCCCACGTCTAACCCTAACCCTAACTAACCTGTGTTCCACATCTAACCCTAACCCTAACTAACCTGTATCCCACGTCTAACCCTAACTAACCTGTGTCCCACGTCTAACCCTAACTAACCTGTGTCCCACGTCTAACCCTAACCCTAACTAACCTGTGTCTCACGTCTAACCCTAACTAACCTGTGTCCCACGTCTAACCCTAACCCTAACTAACCTGTGTCCCATGTCTAACCCTAACCCTAACTAACCTGTGTCCCACGTCTAACCCTAACTAACCTGTGTCCCACGTCTAACCCTAACTAACCTGTGTTCCACGTCTAACCCTAACTAACCTGTGTCCCATGCGGCCCCTAGTGGTGCAGGAGGTACCTCAGAGCCAGGGCAGGAACGAATACATCAAGAGGCCCATGAATGCCTTCATGGTGTGGGCGCGGATCCACCGCTCGGCCCTGAGCCAGGCCAACCCCGCGGCCAACATGGCAGACATCAGCGTGCAGCTGGGCCTGGAGTGGAGCCTCCTGGCTGAGGCCCAGAAGGAGCCCTACTACCTGGAGGCCCGCAGGCTCAAAGACCAGCACAGACTGGAGCATCCCGGTAGGGCTGACACACACACACACACACACACACACACACACACACACAGGAGAGGCTGAGTAAACAGTTCTCATGGAAGGTTTTTACTGATGATACGACTGTTAGGTAGTTGATTCACAACTGTACACAAATGTACTGGATTTCCAAAGGGTTCATGTCAAAGACGTAACCCCTGCCTGACCCCTGTCTGACCCCTCCCCCCTGCCCCCCCCCCCAGAGTGGATCTACCGGCCGGGGAAGACCGTGACTGACTCCCCGCCTCCTCCTCCGCCGCGGCCCAAAGCCCCAGCCAAGGTCACCACCCAGGGCGTCAACCTCACCATGCCCCCCTCACAAGCAGGCAACTGGACCTATTTATTCTGCATTTATTCTCATTTTAATTGATGTATTCTTTGTTTGCTTTTCTTTAAAGGTTATTTCTATGAGTGGGGCAGTCCCACTCTTATTGTATAGAGACAGACCTAACCCTAACCCTAACTAACCTGTGTTCCACGTCTAACCCTAACTAACCTGTGTCTCACGTCTAACCCTAACTAACCTGTGTCCCACGTCTAACCCTAACTAACCTGTGTCCCACGTCTAACCCTAACTAACCTGTGTCCCACGTCTAACCCTAACCCTAACTAACCTGTGTTCCACATCTAACCCTAACTAACCTGTGTTCCACATCTAACTCTAACCCTAACTAACCTGTGTTCCACGTCTAACCCTAACCCTAACTAACCTGTGTCCCACGTCTAACCCTAACTAACCTGTGTCCCACGTCTAACCCTAACTAACCTGTGTCCCACGTCTAACCCTAACTAACCTGTGTCCCACGTCTAACCCTAACCCTAACCAACCTGTGTTCCACATCTAACCCTAACTAACCTGTGTCCCACGTCTAACCCTAACTAACTTGTGTCCCACGTCTAACCCTAACTAACCTGTGTCCCATGTCTAACCCTAACCCTAACTAACCTGTGTTCCACATCTAACCCTAACCCTAACTAACCTGTGTTCCACATCTAACCCTAACTAACCTGTGTCTCACGTCTAACCCTAACTAACCTGTGTCCCACGTCTAACCCTAACCCTAACTAACCTGTGTTCCACATCTAACCCTAACCCTAACTAACCTGTATCCCACGTCTAACCCTAACTAACCTGTGTCCCACGTCTAACCCTAACTAACCTGTGTCCCACGTCTAACCCTAACCCTAACTAACCTGTGTCTCACGTCTAACCCTAACTAACCTGTGTCCCACGTCTAACCCTAACCCTAACTAACCTGTGTCCCACGTCTAACCCTAACCCTAACTAACCTGTGTCCCACGTCTAACCTTAACTAACCTGTGTCCCACGTCTAACCCTAACTAACCTGTGTTCCACGTCTAACCCTAACTAACCTGTGTCCCATGCGGCCCCTAGTGGTGCAGGAGGTACCTCAGAGCCAGGGCAGGAACGAATACATCAAGAAGCCCATGAATGCCTTCATGGTGTGGGCGCGGATCCACCGCTCGGCCCTGCGCCAGGCCAACCCCGCGGCCAACAACTCAGACATCAGCGTGCAGCTGGGCCTGGAGTGGAGCCTCCTGGCTGAGGCCCAGAAGGAGCCCTACTACCTGGAGGCCCGCAGGCTCAAAGACCAGCACAGACTGGAGCATCCCGGTAGGGCTGACACACACACACACACACACACACACACACACACACACACACACAGGAGAGGCTGAATAAACAGTTCTCATGGAAGGTTTTTACTGATGATACGACTGTTAGGTAGTTGATTCACAACTGTACACAAATGTACTGGATTTCCAAAGGGTTCATGTCAAAGACGTGACCCCTGCCTGACCCCTGTCTGACCCCTCCCCCCTGCCCCCCCCCCCAGAGTGGATCTACCAGCCGCGGCCGGGGAAGACCGTGACTGACTCCCCGCCTCCTCCTCCGCCGCGGCCCAAAGCCCCAGCCAAGGTCACCACCCAGGGCGTCAACCTCACCATGCCCCCCTCACAAGCAGGCAACTGGACCTATTTATTCTGCATTTATTCTCATTTTAATTGATGTATTCTTTGTTTGCTTTTCTTTAAAGGTTATTTCTATGAGTGGGGCAGTCCCACTCTTATTGTATAGAGACAGACCTAACCCTAACCCTAACTAACCTGTGTTCCACATCTAACCCTAACTAACCTGTGTCTCACGTCTAACCCTAACTAACCTGTGTCCCACGTCTAACCCTAACTAACCTGTGTCCCACGTCTAACCCTAACTAACCTGTGTTCCACATCTAACCCTAACTAACCTGTGTCTCACGTCTAACCCTAACTAACCTGTGTTCCACATCTAACCCTAACCCTAACTAACCTGTGTTCCACATCTAACCCTAACTAACCTGTGTCCCACGTCTAACCCTAACTAACCTGTGTCCCACGTCTAACCCTAACTAACCTGTGTCCCACGTCTAACCCTAACTAACCTGTGTCCCACGTCTAACCCTAACCCTAACTAACCTGTGTTCCACATCTAACCCTAACCCTAACTAACCTGTGTCCCACGTCTAACCCTAACTAACCTGTGTTCCACATCTAACCCTAACCCTAACTAACCTGTGTCCCACGTCTAACCCTAACTAACCTGTGTCCCACGTCTAACCCTAACTAACCTGTGTCCCACGTCTAACCCTAACCCTAACCAACCTGTGTTCCACATCTAACCCTAACTAACCTGTGTCCCACGTCTAACCCTAACCCTAACTAACCTGTGTTCCACATCTAACCCTAACCCTAACTAACCTGTGTTCCACATCTAACCCTAACTAACCTTTGTCTCACGTCTAACCCTAACTAACCTGTGTCCCACGTCTAACCCTAACCCTAACTAACCTGTGTTCCACATCTAACCCTAACCCTAACTAACCTGTATCCCACGTCTAACCCTAACTAACCTGTGTCCCACGTCTAACCCTAACTAACCTGTGTCCCACGTCTAACCCTAACCCTAACTAACCTGTGTCTCACGTCTAACCCTAACTAACCTGTGTCCCACGTCTAACCCTAACCCTAACTAACCTGTGTCCCACGTCTAACCCTAACCCTAACTAACCTGTGTCCCACGTCTAACCCTAACTAACCTGTGTCCCACGTCTAACCCTAACTAACCTGTGTTCCACGTCTAACCCTAACTAACCTGTGTCCCATGCGGCCCCTAGTGGTGCAGGAGGTACCTCAGAGCCAGGGCAGGAACGGCTACATCAAGAGGCCCATGAATGCCTTCATGGTGTGGGCGAGGATCCACCGCTCGGCCCTGAGCCAGGCCAACCCCGCGGCCAACATCACAGACATCAGCGTGCAGCTGGGCCTGGAGTGGAGCCTCCTGGCTGAGGCCCAGAAGGAGCCCTACTACCTGGAGGCCCGCAGGCTCAAAGACCAGCACAGACTGGAGCATCCCGGTAGGGCTGACACACACACACACACACACACACACACACACACACACACACACACACACAGGAGAGGCTGAATAAACAGTTCTCATGGAAGGTTTTTACTGATGATACGACTGTTAGGTAGTTGATTCACAACTGTACACAAATGTACTGGATTTCCAAAGGGTTCATGTCAAAGACATGACCCCTGCCTGACCCCTGTCTGACCCCTCCCCCCTGCCTGTCTGACCCCTCCCCCGGGTCTGACCGTGACTGACTCCCCAGCTCCTCCTCCGAAGCGGCCCAAAGCCCCAGCCAAGGTCACCACCCAGGGCGTCAACCTCACCATGCCCCCCTCACAAGCAGGCAACTGGACCTATTTATTCTGCATTTATTCTCATTTTAATTTATGTATTCTTTGTTTGCTTTTCTTTAAAGGTTATTTCTATGAGTGGGGCAGTCCCACTCTTATTGTATAGAGACAGACCTAACCCTAACCCTAACTAACCTGTGTTCCACATCTAACCCTAACTAACCTGTGTCCCACGTCTAACCCTAACTAACCTGTGTCCCACGTCTAACCCTAACTAACCTGTGTCCCACGTCTAACCCTAACTAACCTGTGTCCCACGTCTAACCCTAACCCTAACCAACCTGTGTTCCACATCTAACCCTAACTAACCTGTGTCCCACGTCTAACCCTAACCCTAACTAACCTGTGTTCCACATCTAACCCTAACCCTAACTAACCTGTGTTCCACATCTAACCCTAACTAACCTGTGTCTCACGTCTAACCCTAACTAACCTGTGTCCCACGTCTAACCCTAACCCTAACTAACCTGTGTTCCACATCTAACCCTAACCCTAACTAACCTGTATCCCACGTCTAACCCTAACTAACCTGTGTCCCACGTCTAACCCTAACTAACCTGTGTCCCACGTCTAACCCTAACTAACCTGTGTTCCACGTCTAACCCTAACTAACCTGTGTCCCATGCGGCCCCTAGTGGTGCAGGAGGTACCTCAGAGCCAGGGCAGGAACGAATACATCAAGAAGCCCATGAATGCCTTCATGGTGTGGGCGCGGATCCACCGCTCGGTCCTGCGCCAGGCCAACCCCGCGGCCAACATGGCAGACATCAGCGTGCAGCTGGGCCTGGAGTGGAGCCTCCTGGCTGAGGCCCAGAAGGAGCCCTACTACCTGGAGGCCCGCAGGCTCAAAGACCAGCACAGACTGGAGCATCCCGGTAGGGCTGACACACACACACACACACACACACACACACACACACACAGGAGAGGCTGAATAAACAGTTCTCATGGAAGGTTTTTACTGATGATACGACTGTTAGGTAGTTGATTCACAACTGTACACAAATGTACTGGATTTCCAAAGGGTTCATGTCAAAGACGTGACCCCTGCCTGACCCCTGTCTGACCCCTCCCCCCTGCCCCCCCCCCCCAGAGTGGATCTACCAGCCGCGGCCGGGGAAGAGGAGGGTGTACCCCTCCCTGGAGAGCCTCACCTCCTACCCTGGCCCCGCCCTCGGCCCCTCCTCCTACCCTGGCCCCGCCCCCTACGCAGGGAGGGCCGCCCCTGGCCCCTCCTCCTACCCCAGGATCTCCCCCGGGCGCCCAGCTCCGTACCCCCGCCCCCCAGGTCAGACAGACAGCACAGGTCAGACAGACAGCACAGGTCAGACAGACAGCACAGGTCAGACACACAGACAGAGAACACTCTCCTAGACTCAGAGACAGATAACACTCTCCTAGACTCAGAGACAGATAACACTCTCCTAGACTCAGAGACAGATAACACTCTCCTAGACTCATCGACAGATAACACTCTCCTAGACACACAGAGACAGATAACACTCTCCTAGACTCAGAGACAGATAACACTCTCCTAGACTCAGAGACAGATAACACTCTCCTAGACTCAGAGACAGATAACACTCTCCTAGACACACAGAGACAGATAACACTCTCCTAGACACACAGAGACAGATAACACTCTCCTAGACTCAGAGACAGATAACACTCTACTAGACTCAGAGACAGATAACACTCTCCTAGACTCAGAGACAGATAACACTCTCCTAGACTCAGAGACAGATAACACTCTCCTAGACAGAGGAGTGAAGTAGACACATATAAACAGTATCATGGCGTGTGTCTAGTATGTGCTTGAATGGTTGCCGTGTGTGTGTGTGTGTGTGTGTGTGTGTGTGTGGCAGGCCCTGGGGAGCATGTTGTCAAGGCGACCACGGCTTCCGCCTTCCCTCTGGGGGACGCCCCCCCCAAGCCCTTCCAGAGGCCCTGGGAGCAGCAGACGTACTACAGCGCCGCCCTAGAGGGCCCTGCCCCCCCTCCTGGCATGGCCCCCCCCCCCCCCCGGCCTCCTGTACCCTCTGCCCTCCATGCCCCACCCCGCAGACCTCTACCCCAGCGCCCCCCGCTACCCCTCCCCCCCCTACTTCCTGTCTGGGTCCCAGTACTACAACCAGAGGTGAGCAGGCCCGTCCTCTCCGCTTCCTGTTTGGCTGTTTTGTTTTTCTGACGTCGTTCCGGTGTCGTTTTAACTCCTTCAGTGCCGAGGGTGAAGGAAGTCGCCCGAGCGGGCAACATTCTAGAGTGCCGAGGGGCGACTTTATTCAAATGTTTTAATGCGAGCCAATCAGAGTATTGTTGCTAGGTAAATACCACACAGAACCCTCGGCACTCTAGGTGGTGAGTGTTCAGGAATTCTTCTCTGGCAGTTGGTGAATGAATTAAATTGGTGTCAGTTGGTCAGGTGACAGGGTGTCTTCCTGGTCAGTTGGTCAGGTGACATGGTGTCTTCCTGGTGTGTTCCAGCCCGTGCCCGTACGCCCTGGGCTCCTACCCCTACCCGCCCGCCGACTACACCAACCCCATGGCCTGGCTGATGAGCGTCTACGACTCCGCCGTGTCCGCCCTCAACAGGGACTACGTGTTCTCCAGGGAGGGCGGGGAGGGTGAGGGGCGGCCTGGGCTTCCCCCCGCCGCCCCAGAGGGTCTGGGCTCGCCCCCCGCCCTGGACGTGTGCTCCCTGGAGAGGGTCGTGGACAGCCCCGCCCCCGAGCCGGCCGCCAGGATACAGAGGGTCAGGGACGAGAAGAACCAGGATGTCGTTCGCCTCATGAGAATGCTCTAGGGTCACACAGACGTGTCCTAGCCCCTGACCCTAGCCCTAACCCTGACCCTAGCCCTGACCCTGGGCCTAGCCCTGACCCTAGCCCCTGACCCTAGCCCTGACCCTAGCCCTGACCCTAGCCCCTGACCCTAGCCCTGACCCTGGGCCTAGCCCTGACCCTAGCCCTGACCCTAGCCCCTGACCCTAGTCCCTGACCCTAGCCCCTGACCCTGACTGTAGCCCCTGACCCTAGCCCTGACCCTGACTGTAGCCCCTGACCCTAGCCCTGACCCTAGGCCTAGCCTTGACCCTAGCCCCTGACCCTAGGCCTAGCCCTGACCCTAGCCCCTGGCCCTAGCCCTGACCCTAGGCCTAGCCCTGACCCTGGGCCTAGCCCTGACCCTAGCCCTGACCCTGACTGTAGCCCCTGACCCTAACCCTAGTCCCTAACCCTAACCCTGACAAAGAATGTTTGTTGATTCAGTGAATCCCTACTTTTGTAGTACCTAGACCAAAAAATATATATATAGGTTTTTATTCATACATGAATTGTCCAATGAATTCTGAAATAGTTTCAAACAACGAATCCTGTTGCACTCTGAGGTGATTCACGTTCCTTCATCACTACAGAGTAGATTACATACTGTCACTGCTGACCTCATCTGCATGTTCTGTCCCAATTAAAATGCAATGAAATAAACCGATTTACTCATACACATAAATACTCTTTGCCATTTTGTTCTACAAAGATACATTCTGTGGAAATGAGTGAAGCAGGGATTATAGAGACCTTACAGTCTGAAGTAAATAAATAAATCTTATAGACAGAGCTGCCAAGTCTCACACAATCGTTCTCACGCTCTCACACCGCATCTCTATTTCTCACGGCGAGAAATAACAATTGTTTTACGGGACTTTTATTTTTGAAATTCCTTGAAAGAAAGCTACCGGACATGAGTTTCGTGGCATCTTTCTGCACGTGTGTTAACTTGAGTGCAATCGAAGCGGCAGGCGAGCGCTGATGGAAGAACCTGTGTTCACGGGAGCTGCAAGAACGTAGCAAGCAGTGTTGCCAGATTGGGCTACTTTTGGTCACACTGGACGGGTGGATTCGGCAGCTTTTAGACCGGTTGGGCTGGACATTGTCAATTCCGTCTGGCAACCGTGGTAGCAAAATATGTGCATACATTACAACATCGTATCTGGTAGCCTACTGGACTGGGTTGCACCAATTTGGCGTAAGTCATTACTAAATGCAGGTATTTAGTAGTTATTAAACCCCTAGTTGTTACTAGCTAGTTTCAAACTAGTTGTTTACTAATTTCGGTTGCACCACGCCAATCTTTTGCCAATCTTAGCTAGTAAATACTCAGTTTTGGTAACTGTTTTTTGTTTCTCTACTGTAACATAACCAGGTACATTAATAATAATAATAATTAATAATAATTACAATTTACAATACAAATAAAACAATTGGGGGCGCTCAAAAAAAATGTGGGCGCGCTGCACCCACCAAGCCCTCATTCTGACCCAGGAAAAACCCTGGTATGTACTGTATAACATGATAGCCATCTATGAGCAATGCACTGTATATAAGATCACGGGTCTTTCTGCTGCTGACCAAGGGGCTGAGTCCTGTTGATGGAGCCCAATGTTCTTTTGGAGTCTGTAGGCTACTGTATTTGTTTATTAAGATTTCATAAATATGATATATTGTCTGAATTGTTTTCTTGTTTTATAAAATGTTGATTATTTTCATTTCTTGTGCTGGTTTATTATGAACAACATGTAAAATTGCAGGAAACTAGCACAAATAATTGGGTGGGAGAGAGGGGCCGCCGCTGCCAAAACGTGCACAGTTTTGGGTCGCTCCACGCCAAAAAATCTCACTCCAAACTTTTGGTGAAACTTGGCAGCCCTGTGAGTACATCATCCGAGGAACAGCTTATTGGACCCCATGATACTGCATCCCGTTCATTTACATTACAGTATCAGATGCCAAACACATTGTTTTCTTATGAGCATAATCAGCACTCGAGTTGAGGGAAATAAAAACAGTCAAAATCATCCCCCTTCTAAAACTGCCATCCCCCCTTTCCATCCCTTATGTCATTTTATCAATGAACGTGGAATTACTGCTATTTCAACATTTAGTTTTGCGCATATTGAGTAAAATACTGTGGGCAAGGGGGCACGCACACATGCAATGACATTTTTACCAAGTCACTGACACTGAAGACACTGACGCTGTGGGGATGCTAAAATTGGCCCCATAGGATAAAATCCACCATCCCCCCTGATTTTCTTTTACAACTTGAGTACTGAGCATAATGCCATGTAGGCCTAACGTATTTTCGCAGTGTACTGTTGGATGTTTACCTGAGGGTGGCGCTGTGGAAAAATGTATTGCCGGTCATTTAACACAGTCGCTTCTTGTCTCTCTTCCCCGGTGTTGAACTTTGACCTCACACTTTCTGACACGCTGGATTTCCTACTGTGAAACAACGTGGATAAGTCTAAATCAATGTTTAGCGTTATAGTTTAACATTTCGGACCACTCCGATTCAACAACGTCACTAAGGTAACATTGCGTGTTTATCCAGCGTATCTTTGTACCTCTGACGGACGTGATTGATGTTTTGCAGACAGCTATGGCTAGGTAGCTAGACAGCTACACATTAGCCTTGTTATGTGTACAGTGTGGAAGCGTTTAGCGGTTCATTCATATTAATTAGCTCTTGCAACGAGTTGTAAAAGATCGTTTAACACATCTGTCAGGATGTTTACTGTCAGGATGTCAGGGCATTTGGTCAGTGGAGGTCAGTAAGTTGAAGTTGGTTACTATCTGTTATGAGTTCACAAACATAAAATAAACTGTCTGTTGGCTATTAAACTAGCTAGTAGTACTACAGTCAGTTTCGCCTTTCTGTAATTAGAGGATCTCTAGCCAATGGTCTAGATCAGTATGTGTGTAGACCCGTGTCTCTAGTCGGTACTCCCTCCCAGAGAGACTGCACAGTTCCACATGAGTGCTGTGCAAAGTTTGCATTGTGATTGCAATTAACTCCCTCGTGTGTGTGTGTGTGTGTGTGTGTGTGTGTGTGTGTAGATGGGGAAGCCCCAGAAAAAGAAGAACCTGTCAGTGTCTGATAAGGTCCGGAAGACCAAAACCTCCACGGAGATCAAGAACAACCCGTTCGAGGTGAAGATCAACAGGAAGAAGTTTGAGATCCTCGGGAGGAAGGGCAAGCATGATGTCGGCCTGCCGGGGGTGTCCAGAACTAAAGCCAACAATAAGGTGAAGCGTTTGCAATGCTCAAAGTCAATTAGAGTTGCCTTGTGTTTTTGTGACTTATGTCTTTTTGTCCAAGTATGCTCTTTACTAAAACTGTTTCATTCGTCACCTCAGCGAAAAGAAACCCTGCTGAAAGAATACAAATCAAAAGACAAGGCCAATAAGTTCATAGACAGACGCTTTGGTGAATATGACACCAACATGGATCCAGAGGACAAAATCCTCCAGAGGTTTGCAATGGAGAGACAGGTGAGATAAAAAATGTCTCTTTGTCCCCCCCACTGTCGCTGCTGTAAACAGTTTCCACCGTGCTTCCAAATGCTTGTTAAGGTAGCGTCACATGACCCCCCTGCTACCTCACATTACCTCCTCAGCGCACCCACGACAAGAAGGACATCTATAACCTGAATGAGGAGGAGGAGCTGACTCACTACGGCCAGTCGTTGGCCGAGATGGAGAAGCTCAATGACATGGTGGACAGCGACAGTGATTCTGAGGAGAAAGGCTTACTGTCCGGTGAGTCATATTGATCCTAAGCTGACATCTCAGGATTTCACTGTATGTCTCACTTACTTACAACAGGTTGACCATATCTGGACTGGAGAAGGACATCATCCAAAGACAATATCCCTGACTCTTGCAATGATGAATTATTGTCATATATGGGAATTGTCCTAATATTTGTCATCCATCTCCCTACCAGCCGAGATGACTAGATCCCACTTCGGAGGAGGGGGTCTACTGAGGAAGAAGGTCCCGGGGGAGAAGGACGATGAAGGGGGTCGCAGGGCCAAGTCACGCCAGGAGCTCATCGAGGAGTTAATCATCAAGTCGAAGCAGGAAAAGGTGATCCGTCCTCTGTCATTAGAAAAAGGCGTGCTTGAAAGTCAAACGTCATGTTTGTCAACGCATAACACAAGGGTAGAAAATACACTTTGTCATGATCTGACGAAGTAAGATCCTAAGTAAGTCCTAAGTAAGGTGGTGTTTCTTCAGGTGTGTGGTGTGAGATGACTGACAGGTTGGGTTGTTGGTTTTCTTCAGAGGGAGAGGCAGAACCTGAAGGAGGAGTCCCAGGTGTTGACAGAGAAACTGGACCAGGACTGGAAGAGCATCCAGGGGCTGCTGTCCCACAAGCGCTCCCAGGCCCAGCGGGAGGCGGAGGAGGACAACAAGCCCAAGGTGAGATCCATGACCATGGTTCTCCCCAAAGAGAAATCTAAAATAAACATCTCAAGGCAAATTCAACTATATATTTTGTAACGATAGATGAACTATCTTTGGTCGCGACATTGTTAAACGATATTGTTAAAAATGTGAGCGCTATGAGAAAGCTTCTGTGAATTCAGCGTTTTGGCTATATTTTTTGCACATTCTGACATGAATTAACACAAGTCGGGTTTTGATGATGCAAACCAGCGCCCCACTGTTAAATTCCTGGGAAGAAACCTGAAGACCAGGGCTACTTAAGACCTAACTAACTCTTTGATTGGTGTAATGCGATCGTATCTCTGAGTCCCATTCATTCTTCTGTCTTGTCTTTTATTTCTTTTGTTTCAGCTGGATGAATATGACATGATGGTGCGAGAGCTGGGTTTTGAGATGAAGGCTCAGCCCTCTGAGAAGTTAAAGACGCCAGAGGAGTTGGCCAAGGAGGAGAGGGAGCGACTGCAGAAACTAGAGGTAGCTGAATTAGCTATATCACTATTTGCACTTCTGGTTAGATGCTGAACTGCATTTCGTTGTCTAGTACTTTGCAATGACAATAAAGTTGAATGTAATTTAATTAATCTCTGACATGTCTGACCTGTCCACTGACACTGTCCCCCCCCCCCCTTCCCTCCTCTCCCTGGGTGGTTTGGTTTGATCCAGGCGGACAGGCTGCGGAGGATGATGGGAGATGTAGTCGAGGACACCTCCAAGACACTGACTCACCTGTCTGCTGATGACCTGAACGACGGCTTCATCCTGGACAAGCATGACGAGCACACTCTGGCCTATCAGGTAGGAGGCATCTGTCTCATCGGTTCTGATTACACCATCTATGATCAGGGTTCCCGCGCTGGTCTTAAAAAGCCATAAAGTCTAAAATCCAGCAATCCGAACAGCAAGGCCTAAACAGGGCACACATTTCAGTTATTCGGCCTAAAAATTAGGTGCTAGGTCTTAAAAATTAGATCAGAAATCAATCCGACCACATCTATTTATGTGGAAATTAATCAAGTTGTAACCCAAAAAATGCAGATTCGCTTCCTTTTTTGTCTGTATGGCAGTGAAATCCCTAATCCCTCGTGACTAGGTCTAAAATGTTATTCAAAGAAGTCTAAAAAAGGTCTAAAAATGTGACTTGTTGAAACTTGTAGGAACCCTGTATGATTCACTTGAGTTCTGTTCGATCATCGATTTCCTGTTCTGCGTGGAATTATTGCTACACTCACACACACACACACACACACACACACACACACACACACACACACACACACACACACACTTGTCCCTGAGTGGGCACACAGGTGTATGTTCTCTTTGACACAGACAAAGGGTCCGTATAGATTAATAATACTGAATGATTCATTTCTGTGTCACTTTGTAGGATGGAAAGTGGAACATTGAAGAGGGGTTGGACAAAGAGGAGGATGAGGATGGTGAAGGTGAAGAAGAGGGAGAGAGTGATCAAGAGGAGGGATCTGAGGAGGAGGAAGGAGAAGATGAGGATGAGGTGGAGGGGGGATCTGAGGTAGAAGGCAGCGATGCCGAGGACAGCCATTCAGACCTGGACTCTGAGCAAGAGGGAGAGGAGGAGGAGAAGGAGGAGGAGGAGGAAGAAGAAGAAGAGTCTGCTGCCGAACCTCAGAGCTTGCTGAGCGAAGAGGAGAGGAAGGTCCAGCAGGAGGCAGCCAAAGCAGAACTCCCATACACCTTTGCAGGTAAGAAAGAAAACAAAGAAATACTATGGACTATAGATTGTCCATAATAGCAATTTGAGATTGAATTTAGCATATTTGTTGTTCTAAGTGAAACCGAATGAAGGCTTTTCTCTTGACTCACCAAACAAACAATGCGTGGCTCCCTCTGGTGGTTAAGGGAAGGTACAATTTCAACCACTGGTAAATAACAACAAACAATTGCTTTTGAGCAATTTGAGCAACAAAAAAAAAAATCAATAGACTTTATACTAATGATAAACAACAACCCTCTAGACCTACGTTGTAACAGGGGAGGCTGAAGGAGGTTGAAATCAGATGTTTGAAATGTGTTTGATATCACTCCTCATTCATTCCATGCATCGCAATGAGCCTGTCCTCTGAATTCTACCACCTACCCCCTGCATTGTCATGAGATCTGTTTGCGACATAACCATTGTCCTCGTCTGCCTTCACCTTTTATAATGATGGTTGTGGTCTACCACCATCCCCTACATAACCATGGTTGTGGTCTACCACCATCACCTCTATAATGCTGGTTTCCTGTGTCCTCCTGCCCCCTCCCAGCCCCGGAGCAGTACACTGACCTGCAGGCTCTCCTCCACGGCCACTCCCCAGACAACCAGTGCCTCATAGTGGCCAGGACGCAGAAATGCAACCACCCCAGCCTGGCTGTGGGGAACAAAGGCAAACTGCAGGTAAAGTGGACTTTTGTTCCAGCCATCGTCATTCATTTGATAGTACTGAAGTGTGAAATGAATAGTGCTCATATTGAAAACCATTGTTGTAGCTTTGGGATAGAAGACGATGCATTTGAATGAATTAACAACTGGATTTCTCTCTCAGAAATTGTTTGGATTTCTGCTGGAGTATGTCGGGGAGTTAGCCACAAGGAGCCCACCGGAACTCACCACAATAAACAAGCTGATACCGTAAGTACCTTATCTTTCGCTCTTCACTTCACTTCTCCTCTCGTTCTCTTCTCTCTCTCTCTCTCTCTCTTTTCTTCTGTCTCTCATGTTGCTGTGTATCACCGTACCCAGTGATGCATGGTTTAAATATAGACAGGTAGTACAAAATAGGAGTGACCTTGTGGGATGCTGCAGATATCAGCTGTGCTCCATGTAGGAAGTGTGCTCTACCGGAGCAGTGTTCAGTTGGCACCACATATATACTCACGACATGACGTCTTACGCTACGAACACACCGCCAACCCGTACCTCATCAGTGCGTGGCGGAGCTGCTGCTGCTCTCACGCTTGCGGCCACCATACCGTCTGCGTGTCTCCTGCGGCTCTAAGAGAGTCCTAATCCCTAGATGGCGTGTCGCGGCGACCAGACGTGCGCTGCATGGCTGCTCGAACTCATCAACACGGGCGCCGAAATGAAAAGCACACGCACAGCTGAAGTATAGGTCAGCGGTGTGTTCAAGATGTTCCAGCTCTCTACTGGAGTACAGAAGGGATCGTGACTTCCATACCCCCAGTAGAGGGCCGTGGCTTCAGATTTCCAGGTTTTTGGAAATGCTTCCAGCAAACAAGATCTGTTTTCCCATCTGACAAATCCAGCTTGCACCCTCCCGGTTGCACAATCGCTCGGTGCCTACTGAACACGGCCCTCGTCTGGGCTACCATATAACCTCTGACCCCTCCCTCAGGCAGCTGTACGGTCTGTGCCAGCTGTTCCCAGACGCTGCCTGCAAGGCCATGCAGACGGCCCTCGGCGACAACGCTCACAGCATGGAGGAGGCCCTGGAGGTCAGAGGTCGCACGGCCCTGCCACGCCTGGATACGGTACGGTCCTCTCATCGTCATGTGACCTCAGCTTCCTGTCATGTGACCACAGCTTCCTGTCATAAGTCATAAGTTACCAGGTGTAAATTGGTCTTATTCTGTCAGTGCCAGGGTTATAGTTAATCAAAGTGGTGTGTGTGTGTGTTTGTCTGTCTGTATGCATGCGTGCAGCTCATTTACCTGAAGATAACAGCACTGCTATTCCCTACCTCGGATTTCCGCCACCCTGTCACCACCCCAGCCTTACTGTTCATCAGCCAGGCCCTCACCAAGGTAAGTGTGTGTGCGCGTGCTCTGCAAATGGCAAATGCTCTGCAAATGGTCTTTCCTCATGACCGCAGAAATATACCATAACCTTTTTCAGAGCTATTGAAAGATTCTCCGTCACGTCAGCTCTCCACTAATCGACCTTTGAAGAGGTTCCTTCTAGGGGTGGGCATCAATGATCGACGATCGATAATTGATCGATAAGGATCTTGGTCGATCACAAAATATTTTGCTCGATAATCATTAATAAGTTTTATTTGTATTTTTTTTAAATAATAATAATAATGGAAATTAGTTTGTCCACGTGTCACCAGATTGCGTTCGTCTCTCACCCCTGAACATGTTAACATGATCATCTTTCTGAACAAGAACCAGTAGGCCTGCCGCCTACAGTCTCTCGCTGGAGTTTAAATTTAAGTTAAGCTGGACGCTCTTAAGGACACTAACGTTTTCAGTCATCCTCCTATTTGTGAGTAACTGTTTTTTTACTGCTCCTATGGTGAGTTACTTATTTTCTATATTTTTATTTATAACGTAAAATGTGTTTTTAAGTTAAACAATTTAGGCTACTCACTGCCTTGTTTAAGAGGATTGTTATCTGACTGTAGTGTCTAGTTTGAATGTGAATGAATGAATGTGTGCAATAGCAACACAAATAAAGTTTTTTCCCCAGTTTTTTTAAATGAAAAAAAAGCTTATCAATTAATCGATAATTGATCGTTAATTCTTGCGATTATCGAAAAAGAAATTTTGATCGTTTGCCCAGCCCTAGTTCCTTCGTTTCCGAGGATTTCATTACCCACCATCTCCTCTGAATCCATCCCTTCTCCCTAGCAGCACAGATCCCTCTGGCCTTCTCTGTTTATGCATGTCAGAGTTCTATCTGCGATCAGATATAAACACAGTCTTTGAATCATGTTTTGAGTTGACTGAGATGGGCACCCCTCCAGATGGTCCTCAGCCACCAGGCTCTGTGGTCGCTACACGGCCGCACGCCGGGTCCACCTTTTGACCCACTCCGTCATGTCTGCGTTCCATTTGTATTCCATGTGTCGTCAAAGCAAAACCCAGGCGCGGTTGGGAGGGGCTCTCACTGAGAAGGCAGACTGGCTACAGAGAAGTGGTTGTCTGGATGGTGGACGTGCTCGCTGGCTCAGACCAGACTAAAGATGTAGTCTTCTGAGGAAAAGGCAATGAGCCGTAGTAGACGAGGTTGCGTTTGATAGTGGTAGTGTGTGTTGATGTGAATGTTCCACACGACACATTGACACCAGCTACGTCATGCTTATGACAACATAGTGACAACGTTATGATGTACAGTTGAAATAAAGTGTTACCAGCATGGGTTCTTCTCTCTTCATTGGTTTGTACAGTATTGTATTTAAGCATTCGCTGTCATGTCTTATGTGTGTGTGTGTGTGTGTGTGTGTGTGTGTGTGTGTGTCTCTCTCTCTCCACAGTGTCCAGTGACCTCTCTAGAGGACGTGACGTCGGGGACGGTGCTCTGCTGCCTCGCTCTGGAGTACGTCTCCTTCTCTAAGCGCTTCTTCCCCGAGCTCATCAACTTCCTGCTGGGACTGCTTCACCTGGCCGTGCCGGATAAAACCAAAACAGGTCCGTCTACTGGGGGAATTCACTGTTAATACAACTTACACCACAAACAGCTTACTCTATTCCACTCTATTCCATTTCTATACCTCTTCAAGGTCTTCAGTTCACAACCCCAACAACGGCTCACACAGGAACGCCTAGTGCAGAAGTTCACGTTTGTGTACTTGTTTTGTTTAGTCGACCGGGTCGCCCACCCTATTTGTAATCGCCTCCCACAAACCCCCACAGTCCTCTATTTCTGGAGACCGCCGTAAGCGTCCACGGTATTCAGTTGTTGTTTTCTCTTCCCGAGCGCAACTTCACGTAATTCTGTCATCACGTAATTCAGTACTTAATTTGTCTTCTGTTGATATTGTATTATCAGGCCGGCCACTGTGACGTCAAGAGGAGTGGAGAGCTGCTTAATGAACTCTTATCACCACCAGGCTACCATGCAGCTAGCAATATTGGCCATGTGTCTCTGCCAAGTGCCAACGAGTGTGTGTGTGTGTGTGTGTGTGTGTGTGTGCTGCAGGGGGCCTCCTGGCGCTAGCAGGGCCGGGTGAAATACTTTCACCACACTGCCAACCCGTCATGGGTGCAATTAACTCCAGCAGGTTGACTCAGACTGTACTCTACTACGCTCCCCCCTCCAATTCTCAGAGCAAAAGAAGCACGCTTCATTGTGCGTGCGTGCGTGTGTGTGTGTGTGTGTGTGTGTGTGTGTGTGTGTGTGTGTGTGTGCGTGTGTGTGTGTGTGTGCGTGTGTGTGTGTGTGTTGTGAAAACTGCTGCTGCTTTTTTCCAGGTTACTCAGTGGTGCCGCCCTTCAGGCAGGGGGGGAAGTGCAGTGACCTGCTGCTACTCTCAGACCCAGAGTCAACTCACACATGGAGTAAGAAGACCCTGCCTCTGTCTGCCACCCAGCAACTCACATTCAACACAGACCTGGAGAGAGACCACTACAGGTGAGAGGCAGCACTGAGAGGTGTGTGTGTGTGTGTGTGTGTGTGTGTGTGTGTGTGTGTGTGTGTGCGCCAAAGAGAGGAAAGGTGAGACCATAAGTGAGAGACGGCACATAGGTGTGTGTGTGTAAGAAATAATAAAATCATTACCGGCGAACTAGAGGAGAGACGCCCTTAAAGGTCACATCAGAGATATCAGGCAGCACAAGCTTAGGCCGTCTAATGTCCGCGCGGCCTCAGGGATGACTCAGTGGATGTAATGGAAGGAGAAGTGGTCGTCAGGATTAGTCAGCCATACTGTTCACACTTCATCTGCTGTGTAGGCTGCCTCACGCACCCTGCTATTAGATTCAGCTGAGAGGGAGAGCGCTCTGCAAACATGCCTCATTGGATTTAATACCCATTATTAAATCAAAGTGTGTGTGTGTGTCTGCTGTATACCCCCCCCCCCCCACACACACACACACACACACATTATCGGACCATTATGCTGAAGGATGGCTTTAGTGATGAGAGATGTCAGCCTCCTGGTTGAACCCCTTCCATGGAAGAGGTGTTGCGTGGGAGTGGTAATACAGAGGGTCAACATGGAAGCACGTGTGACGTAGAGCAGTCATAAAGATTTGTGCCGTTGTATGTGCTCTACTAGGCCTCCTGGTATTCAGATGCTCAACCCAGCCTCTTGTCTTTAGTGGGTGGTTGACATGTGAGTTGACACGTGCACAGGCTTCTCCACAAAGAACGGAAGAGCGGCGCTGCGCCACGCTGTGAACTTGGCAACGACACTATGTTCAATGTTAAAGGCAAATCAAATGATATATTTAGTAATGATAGATCGGCAACGACATCGTTGTTAAAGACTAAAGTGAAAGCAGTGTTTTTGGCTGTATTTTGTATGCATATACATATGCATATTATTTTGTATGCATTCTGACGGGAATAAACGACAGTCGGGTTTGGAAAATGCAATCCAGTGCCAAGCTGTTAAAAAATAAATAAAATTGTACAGTACCTGTAACTTCCATGTAACTGTAAGATAAAATAGATGAGTGTTCTTTTTCACCCCCCCTTCCCCCGAAAACAATATATATAAAAAATGAACCCAACAGCTGTCATGAACCATATGAACTTGCCAATGAATAAATAATGACTTCTGGTCTTCACACAGCAGTGTCCAATTGTGTGGATGATTGTGGGGTTTACAAAGACAGATGCTGGTCTGCGTGTGTGTGTGAGGAGTGTCTCGGCACCGTGGTAATTATCGCTGCTCTGTGAGCCCCGTGGGGGGGAGAGACACACCACCTCCCTGTAGGCCAGTGGACCCACTTACAGACTCCGCCCCAGGCCGTGTGTGTGTTTGTGTGTGTGTGTGTGTGTGTGTCAGACTGAATGAGTGATGGAGAGCATCATTATGCCAGTGTTGGGTGTGTAAAAAGTCAAACTCTTAACTCATTTTGACCTTTCCGTGGTCCACCGACTCCATACACTGAAATCCTATTATTTTTAAATGCTAGGGCATTTTCTTCTGCAATCTCTTATGAAACTTGGCCTCAAGTTGTTTAGCTGTGTAATGCTAACAACAATTTGTTATTGCTCTCCCCAAATCACTTGAATGGCTTATCCGATCAGGGTGTGGTTCATTTAATGATGTTGTGGTAGCGTTGTAATGATGTTGTGGTACTGTTGTAATGATTAGGGGTGTAACGGTTCAGTTGGCCCACGGTTCGGTATGAACCTCGGTTTTTGGGTCACGGTTCGGTTTCGGTACGAATGTCTAAACTGTATTTTAATAACATCGCAACATGCTGATAGAACATCAACATGCTAAAAACACATAACTACACATAATTAGATGATCACACAGTCCTTGCCTTTGAAAACGTCCTAAAATTAAAGTGTGTTTACAAGCCGTGTATCACTTACCGTTAGCCTCCAGAAAACAATAACAATGAATGCGAGTGAATTCACGCGAGTGGTTTACGGTTTCACCAGCTGCCGTCACAAAAAAGTGCCTCTTAGGCTTTAGGACTAGTATATAATAGGAGAGGAAGAAATGAAAGTAGTGTATTGAACCGTGGAAGGCAAACCGAACCGTCCGTAAAAAAACAGAGAACCGTTGCACCCCTAGTAATGATGTTGTGGTACCGTTGTAATGATGTTATGGTAGCATTGTAATGATATTGTGGTACCATTGTAATGATGTTTGCCCTCTTCCTGCCCCCCCCAGGCTGTCCTGTCTAGCCACCTGTCTGGACCTGGTGAAGCGCTGCTGTCAGCTCTACAGAGACGACGCCTCCTTCACACACGTCTTCCACCCCATCACTACCGTGCTCTCCAAACATCTCCCTGTCAAATCATACCCTCCGCTGTTACAGGTGAGAGCAGCTACACTGTCAGTTACAGTGTCAGCCTCGGGGCAAATGTCCTTAAAATATTTTTCCATAATCTCCTCAAACCATAATCTGTCTCGGTTGGTCTCAGAGACTATCCATAGAAAGACCAGTACTACCCGGTCGTGTTAAGCACTGCTTACTTCATTGAATCAATGACCACTAGAGCACTACAGCCAATCAGATCTATCCTCATGTTGTACTGAAGGGTGTGTCCACCAGTACCATAGTTCCTGGTCCAAATGAGCTGATTCATCTGACACTTACCAGGCTCACTTAAAACTCACTAACTGCCAAAGAATTCCAGAACATTAACCACCTAGAGTGCGAAGTGTTATACGTGGTATTTAGCAACAAGACTTTGATTTGCTCCAAAAATTTGCATCATCAGAAGCATCATCAATTAAGATTATTTGATTATTTGATTTTATTACTTATTTTATTTTATTAATCTCGACTGCTTTGTTTCCTTTATGTCCCAGGAGCTTCAGAGGGAAATTCTGGAGGCCATATCTGGCACGCAGTCGTCCCGTCCTCCCCTGGTGTTTGAGAAAAGGAAACCCATTCCCCTCAAACTGTTCACCCCAAAGATTGTTGAAGTGTGAGTTGAGACACTGTTGAATTGGCTAACTTGAGTAGCATCTGAAGACGAGGACAGAGAAAGGACCACATTCCTCTTTGGTGACTGTCTCGTTCCATATGTAATCTCTTTCTTAATCTTCCAGGTTGGATTATGGGAAGAAGCGAGGGAACACTAAGGAAGAGAGGGAGAAGGAGAAGCTGAAGCACAAGTACAAGAAGGAGTTCAAGGGCGCTCTGAGAGAGATTCGCAAAGACTCCCGCTTCCTGGCCAGAGAGAAGCTCTCTGAGGTCATGAGCAGGTCAGTATGACATCACCCACGCATTAGTGAAGAAGGTCAAATACGCTCTGGTCAATAAAGATAACCTGACGTTTTGTGTCTGTGTCTCTCTCTCTGTGTGTGTGTGTCTCAGGGATTCGGAGAGGAAGAGGAAGGTGAAGGAGCTGTTTGGCAGTCTGGCCACACAGGAGGGTGAGTGGAAGGCCCTGAAGAGGAGGAAAAACCGGAAGTGAACATTCTCCCACCACCATCAGCTGTTCTTAGCTCAGAGGTGGACACACACCATCTCACACACACACACACAACAGAAACAGCAAACAAGGCTTGGACAGTGACCTGTCAAGGGGTTAACACTGTGACTGTTAAATTGTGAAATCCTTGTGAAATGTTTTATTTGAACAATATACATGATTTCTTCAGTTGTTGATATTTATTGTCAATTGTAATCATTGTATTCGATGTGTATCGATTTGTTAAAGGTCCATAGAAATGCTATTAGTACAATAATAGAAGAATAGTATGATATGGAAATCTTGCATACTAAAAATGCATACTAACCCTAACTGGGTTGCAGTAAGTTCAATGCCTTGACTTGCCATACTTCAAAGAGTCAATCCACATTTATTTTCCACAATGACAATGATCTATGTATTTTTTTTATTTTTAAGCTTGTATTTAAGATAATAAACAATATCTTTGGTCTGTCTGCCATTAAGAATTATTTGGCCCTTTTACATTGATTGTTTTAGGCAGAAGGTATGAATGAGTCATGTCTCATTTGAGGTGATTAAGATTTATTCAAGTGATAGACTGCAGTAAGTTAGGAGGAGAGAAAACCCTCATCTCTACCTAACACCCCTAAACCCAGACACCATACTAGGTATAGAATAGGACATACAGTTGCAGAAGAACAATTCTTTGAAGAAACCACCCAGCAGCTGAATGCACTCAAGTCAAGCTTTATTAAGTAGTACTTGGTATACATTTATGTAAACGTCTTCAGTTTTGTTACATAAAATGGGGGTAAGTTTATTTTTAAGGACAGGTATGGTTTATTTGAGCTCGTAGGGGTGGTGGGGGTGGGGGGGTCAGGCAGACAGAGTCTCCACACTGTGGGACACTGCGGTGGTCCACTCCTCTGTCACAGCTCCTACAAAAGATCAGAGAAAACACTTCACTTATGGAGACCACAACAAACATGGACAGTCAAATGTACTTCTGAGCTGATATGGTTGTGTACCTTTGGATATGAAGCTCTGCTCTGTCTGGAATGATTTTTAGACACCTGAAATAAGAAATATTAAGTGTCATAATCAGTGTTGGTGTGAGCAACCGGATTGGATCAACAGTGTTTTTGCATTACAAATGAATACGATTTTGGCGCACAAATTCCTTTCCATTCACCCTCATAATAATCCCTATAATGGTTAGATACATGCAACTCTAGAGCACCACTAGGGGTGCTATATCCCAGCGAACTGACCTGCCAGCTCTCCAACGATGCCCAGCCTCTTCTCTTCCCCTTCCAGCAGCATCCTATAGGTGGCGATCTCTGCATCGAGCTTCAGCTTGATGTGCAGCAGCTCCTGGTAGTCCTTCAGGTACTTGCTCATCTCCAGCTTGGTCTCACAGAGCTGGCTCTCCAGCTGGGCGATGATGCCCTCCAGGCCGCCCGCCTTGTCCAGATGAGCCATTTCCATGTCGTCCAGCTGCTGCTCCAGGGAGGCGTTGCGGGCGCGCAGACCGTCGATCTGGTTCTGCAGGTCGGTCACCTGGTTGTGGAAGGTGCTGATCTCGTCCTTCATGGACTTCATCTGGCCTTCGTGCTTGCCGGCGTGCTCCTTGAGTGTGTCGAACTTGCCCTTGTACCACTTCTCAGCCTCCTGGACGTTGCGGGCGGCCACAGCCTCGATCTCGGCGCGCATGTTGCGCAGGTAGGCGGCCAGGTCGGGCCTGTCGCCGTCCAGCTCGGCCGTCACCTTGGAGTCCTCGATCTGCTTCATGAGGTCAGCCACCTCCTCGTCGTGGAGCTTCTTCAGGAACTCGATCTCAGCCACCAGCTGCTCAACACGCCTCTCCAGATCAGCCTTCTGCAGGGTGGCGTTGTCAACGTCCTGGCGGAACTCTCTCAAGATCATCTCAGCCTCCTCTGGAATTCCCCAAATGGATTGTGGATTAGGTCATACACAGTAACACATTCTATCCGTTCTTGATTTTTGTTGCCAAACCATCAATGATATCACACTTGATTACAAAGTCTAAAAAGGAGGATGTTAGCCGCTTATACAGTACTACTGCCACCACCCTGCTGCTGCTACCACTACAGTGATGGTATCTAGTGCTTGTAACCAGCAGGACTGAATTATCGGCCAACATTTTCTAAGACTTTGTAATGTAGTGTGACATCGTTGATGGTTTTACAAGGAAAGTCAAGAATTGATTATATGTAGAATCTTACACATAATACACACACTAGTAACTTCTAATGCCTCAAGTGTTCATCATCACTGCAACAGTTAAACATGTCAAGAAATCTAGAATATTATGGTACCAGCACATCAGATCCATTGAGTAGCCCGTGGCAAAGCCTACCTTTGAGTGACAGCTCCTCTTCCAGCTTGAGCCTCCACACCTCTACTTCCTCCTCTATGTAGCCCCTCTCAATGTCGGCAGCCCCCTTCTCATTGGTCAGGCTCTCGATCAGCTCCCTCATCTCTTTGAACTTGAGGTCGTACTCCGCGCCGATGCCGGTGGGACCTCCCTTGAAGCGGCCCTGAAGGGCAGCCAACTCTGCCTGCAGGGCAAGGTTCCTCTGTTCCAGGGCCTGCACCTTCCCGATGTAGCCGGCAAACCGCACGTTCAGCTCCTCCATCTCTTCCTTCTCGTTGGCGTGATGCTGGTGAATCTCCGTGCCCATCTCAACGGCGGCGCCCTGGTATCCAGAACGTCCGCGGTTGTACGAGGATCCGCGGCAGCGAGAAGGAGACGGGCTCTGAACCCTCATCCTGCTGCTGCTGCTGCTGGAGCCGCTCACCTGCACGGTTTTCTGAGAATACGACGCTCCTCTCATGTTTGCAGTGTGTACAGTGAGTTTTAGGATCTGTCGTTGATCTTTGTTTCTGGAGAATAGTTCCACCACCAGAGGAAGGCCTGTTCGTGTTTTCCCTTGCTGGCCCCGACTTGCTACTGACGGTCTCCCAGTTCGGCATGGGGTTTTTATGGGGCCACAAAGAATGTCGCAGACACCCTTGAAACTCTCGCAGGGTTTTGACATGTTTTAAATGTGGCATCATTACTCTCATCCGAAGACGCGCCACACTCTTCATTAGCTAGCATTGCATTGTTAGTGGAGAGGCGGGTGCAGCCTGCTCAGCCTTCACAGCTCGATGGGAAATAGTGATGTGAGCGTGTATGCTCGCTATTTTTCACTCTCCTCTCACAGAGGACTCAGAGAGGGGGCAGCTAGTGGGGCAGCTGGTAGGGAGGGCATAGCTAGTCCATTAGGAAATACTGACACTGTGCTTTGGCAACAGGTTTTCCTGTACAACTTTCCGATACAACTATGTTGCAGACTCCCTCACTCATGAATCAAGATGTCAGACACCTAGGGAAACATTGTTCAGGCAATTACGCACGCCTAGAAATACCAAGAGACTCCCTCCAGGAATGTTCTTAAGGGTAGCAGAGTACAGGCTCATTTAAATCTAGTTTTACAGGCAGACTCATTGTGCCCAGTGGATTAACAATACTAGTAATGCCAAGTATTAACCCTAACGATGACAAATATGTGTCAGTAAAATGGTCTTAATAGATATGGCATTTATAGCTCCGAATAATGTTAGGTCTTTGACCATGTTTATTCATAAAAGAAAATCAGTTTGATAATTTTTATTAATTTAAACAAATGTGTTTGACATTGTTTATTCATTGACGATAGTGTGCATTGTCCGTGTAGCACAAGACAGCAATGTCTGTATGACAGTAGTTACTCACTACAGAGTTTCTTTAGGGAAATAGGCTTGCTTTATGACAGAGATACACCAATTATGTTGACCTTCACTTGAATCACTTGGAGACAACAAAATAGGTGTGTTACTCAGGATTTATGTACATGTACTTGGACCGAAAGGTGATGTAATGCAGTCGTTAAATGATGTAGTGTGTGTGTGTGTGTGTGTGTGTGTGTGTGTGTGTGTGTATATATATAGTACCGCTACTACATACTGTAAGCCTCTAGCCCCAGTCCCCTGTGAGGGCAGGTACAATTTCTAGGGCGCATGATAATGGGTGCGTGTCTCTGCTGTGACAGGTGTCATGGCGACCTGTAGACTCCACCCACACACTTCCCCCTGACCTATGGGAGGCCTGAAACAGCTGAGCCTATGGGAGGCCTGAAACAGTGTAAAACTACAGTACCTCTATCATCCGCTGATACTCAGACAAGAAGGGATGGATTCAGTAAGAGAAAACGTTAAGGAGACAGGGAAGAAGAATTGTCTTACTGGACAAATTCAGATAGACCTCCATTCCTACTCTAATGACTCTAACCGTCTCTTAGTATTTTAGTTCTGTCTTTGTTTGATGAGCTTAGTTGTGCTTTTGGTTCCCAGGATTCTTCAGTGACGAGATGGAATACATTTATCTCTCAATATGAACATCGGCACAGAACATTGTGATCCATGTTAATTCGAGACCACACAGTTGGGGACAGTATGTTTGGAAGTTTCAGTTTTGAATTAAATACAACTTTTTGGGTGAATTTTAGTTGGATGAACAAGTCATGTGTGTCTGTGTCTGCCAGCCTAATTATTAAGAACCTATATTAAATAATAATAAATAAATAAAAACATCCTGTGTATTCACCTTGTTTGCGTCTCTGGTGATTAATTCCTTTCGCACCTCATCTACAAGCAGAGAGCTGACATGACTACACAGCCCTCTCTTTGGGGAATGTCATTCTGCCTTCTGTCCTACTTCTCTCCCAGCCTCCGTGCCACGTGTCTCTCCTAGGACAACACATCATAAAGATGGCATGCTGCCTTAAGATACCCGATGAGACGGCCTCCATATCAATTCTGTTTCTACCGTTATGAGTTTCACATCTCCTGTCCCTGCCAATAACGCGACCGAAGTGATGGATTGTGATGCTAACGGACAGTCACAATAACCCTTGAAGTAGAGCATCTTATTGATCCCTCCGCTCCATACCATTCATCAGATATCACACCACACCGGGGGAGGCTGGTCGAGGTAGAAATCGGAGGACAGGCATTCGGTTGCCACCTCCACCAGCCTCCACTGATTTGTAGTTGGTTGTAATCACGCCTCGCCTGTTACTGCAATAATACTGTCCCATTCACAGAGAAACAGACCTCATAAGACAAACTAATGTACTGCATATACACATCACTTAATTTATTCATACTTTATTCAACACTTAACAAATGTAAAGAAATAAACATCACATTTAGTTCAATTGTTTGGTTCCATGCTCATTATGTCAAACTCCACCCAATATGTTCATCTGCACAGTGAGAACATAAAAAATACAGTATATAAATTCACAAATACCTCAGCACTGTAGTCCACTGTAAAACAGTGACAATTTACACACAAAAATAGAGTATACCTCCTTTCAAATTGATATAGTTGATTGTTACTGTATAATAGACACTTAGGTGCTGTTGTAAATAAATAAATTGGAGTATGTTTTTATGTACTTGTTTACGTCAAAGCCACAAAGTCGACAGAACAGGCAGGCCCCCCTGTAACCAGGTGGCAGTTCCAGTGGGAGGGAGGCACTGGAGAGAGCAGCTGGACCAGGAGGGCACATAGATCACACTCAGGACTGACGGAGACCCCAGGACACACACACACACACGCTAACATACACACTCACTCACACACAGAACAGACTGCATAGAGGACCACAACGAGGCACGACGGGACTTGGCAGAGCAACATGGAATGTTTCGGTCATTGATTCTTGATTGCGTGCGTAGTTCTAATAGCCATCTGAATCTTCCTGAAAATGAGTATGCGGGGGGGAGGGGGTTAACATTCACCTCCACGATAACAATCACCTCCACTTTTTTATTTTGCCATCCTTTAGTTATTCAGGGAAGTGCCTTTGACACCAAGGTGTCTTTTTCAAGGGGGGCCTTGATTACAAAATATATACACCACTATTATTTCCATCAACATTTTAAAAGGACACAATTTACACAGGCAATTACATTTTATACAGATCAATCAACAATCAATTATAACAAGAGCACTCCACTGAGGAATCCTTAATCAAGTTCCTAAAATGGCCCAATAATACTAAAGTAGCAAATCTTAGTGTATCTTGCAGGTCATTCCATGCCAGAGGAGCACTAGTGATTAAAGGCAGTTCTACCCAGCTCATAGGAGACATGTGGGACCTCAAGGACTAACCATCTTGAGACCGTGTTAAGTGCTAGGTCTCCAGTTCACCAAGTGCTAGGGTCTTCACTTCACCACGTTTAAACCACTGACACTGAGTTGCTGTATATTGCAAGCCAGTTAATGCATTAGTCTGTCTTATAAATAGTAGATTTCAAATAGTTCCTACTATACCTCTGCGACTGCATCACCGTTGTCAGGGTCCACTGGTGACTCCCCTGCCGTCTCCACTTCTTTGGACAAATCCTCCTGCAAAAGTCACAGTCCATCAATAAGTCATTGGTCTTGTCAACATCTAGCCAATTCTCCATTGCACAGTTCTTAGTCATAGCTGTATTCCACTTTTGAGTGTGTTTTTAGTGTTGTGTTGGTGCTCAAAAAGAATGTTCGACATCAAAGATATATATAATTTGGAACTGTTTGGCCGATGTAACTTCCTAGTAATGATCATTAATGCATATCAAACAAACACTGATGTCAAACTCACACAAATCAGTGTGTGAAAAGCAGATCATCGAGACAATGAGTTTCTAAGTAACAGCTTTACAGGTATGGTGTAACACACAATTCATACAAATGAAAAAATTATAAAAAGAGCATCGTTCCTGGTGACATAGTTCTCAGTGATAAACAATATACATCCTCAGTGGATAATGAGAGATGGAGAGCAACTGTAAGCCAGCAGACGTTAAGAGTCTTAACTTAATGTGACCTTCTTTAATAAGATACAGGTGACACAGCACCCACAGTGTGTGGGTGTGTGTGTGTGCGTGCGTGCGTGTCTGCATGTGTGCATCTGTGTGTGTGTGTGTGTGAGTGTATGTGTGTGTGTGTGTATGTGTGTGTGTGTGTGTGTGCGTGCGTGCCTGCATGTGTGCATCTGTGTGTCTGTGTGTGCGTGTTTGTATGTGTGTGAGTGTATGTGTGTGTGCATCTGTGTGTGCGTGTTTGTATGTGTGTGTGTGAGTGTATGTGTGTGTGTGTGTATGTGTGTGTATGTGTGTATGCGTGTGTGTATGTGTGTGCGCATGCCTGCGTGGTGCGTGTGTGACATTGCTACCAACTCCAGCTGACACAACCCACAACCTGAGAGCGGCTACTGTGCTGCGCACGTGCCTGCCATTCCATTTACCACCGCCCACCGTGCCTCCATCTGTTCACAGAGCAGAGCCAGAGACACGCACGGCGGCCAACATCCACCTACACTGTCTCGACGGCGGTACAGTCTCCCTTTAACTGTCATTTCATCTCTCACAAACCCTGCTCAGGTAGCCTCATCACAGTCAGTCACTGACACGATAGGACTGAAATATACGTACATAACTTCTTGTATTTTTGTCAAAGAAAATCTAAATTGTAATACTTACAATTTAAAAATAAAATGGAGGGATTCCATTCTGATTAAAACATCAAAATGAACAATATCTACAAGACACTGATGAGGTTCGACGGCGGCACAGAGAGGGTCGTATCTGGGGTAGGAGTCAACCCAGGGCAGCTGACGAGGGATCTTCCCAACCCAAACCGATTAACTAGCCGTCTGTTTCTCAACCAGCCTCCTTTCCCCTCCCTCCTCTCCTCCCCCCTCCCCCCTCCCTCCCAGTCCTCCTCTCCTCAGACACCCTTTCTCTCACACTATCTAATTGATGGGCTGGTGTGGACAACTAGATGAAAGAGTGGATTGATGAGTCAGCAGCTTCACCTGCTGTTCACTGAAATGAGGAGGAGGAGAGGAGGAGAGGAGGAGGAGGAGGAGAGGAGGAGGAGGAGGAGGAGGAGAGGAGGAGAGGAGGAGAGGAGGAGAGGAGGAGAGGAGGAGGAGGAGAGGAGGGGAGGAGGAGAGGAGGAGGAGGAGAGGAGGGGAGGAGGAGAGGAGGAGGAGAGGAGGAGGAGGAGAGGAGGAGGAGGAGAGGAGGAGGAGAGGAGGAGGAGGAGAGGAGGAGAGGAGGAGGAGGAGGAGGAGGAGAGGAGGAGAGGAGGGGAGGAGGAGAGGAGGAGAGGAGGAGGAGGAGGAGGAGGAGAGGAGGAGAGGAGGGGGAGGAGGAGGAGGAGGAGGAGGAGAGGAGGAGGAGGAGGAGGAGAGGAGGAGAGGAGGAGGAGGAGGGGAGGAGAGGAGGAGGAGGAGGAGAGGAGGAGGAGAGACGGGTAAATAAAGGTAGCTGTGGAGCCCCCCGGGGCAGAGCCCTCTTTGATGTGGCTTCAACATGGCTTCCATTTGAATGTGATCAATATCAATGACACCTATAATGACTGGGTCTCTCAGAGCACAAGCGCAGGCCTCTTTCTGCGAAATGACACGAATCCAATTCACAGTCTCTGTGTTCCCCCCTCAGGCCTACAGGAGGTGATTACAGCTAGTTTGTAGATAGAAGAGGCAGAATCAATGGCCAAAGGAAATGCCACGAACAAAAAGGTCTTTAAAAAGAGATCCAACGTACAGGAGATTGTGTAAATACAAAGTTGTATTGACTGGGAAAACAAACATTGCAAATTTGCTTCGATGAAAATGCTGAACACTTTCCAAATCAAGTGTTGATTGCTTGTGGTTTCAAGGCGCCATCGCTGTCCAGCACCGACTATGTTGTCATTTGGCAAGAGAATGTTTTCACTGGGTGTGTGTTGCTCTTGCTATTTGGCATTCTGGAATCACAAACACTCCCATAACAGGTTATGGTAAAAGGCTCTTCTCAGCAGTAAATCTCTGAACAAGAAATAAACTGTGAAATCAACTTCGCCCAGGGAAATTCCACTCTATTTGTTTATCATTTCCTCCACTCAGTTGCATAACAGGGACTTGGTAATTAAAGGCAAATTTTGTAAGTCCCTCAAGTATTATGTCCCATTTAACACCGTATTAATGTAATCACAACGGAGTGAAAGCAAAGGAAATTAGCTAAATTTCTCTAATTAATGAGATTTTTCTCTTGATTGCTGTGGCTGATGCGAGCAAATAAGGGCACTGCAGGGATAATGAAGGCGAACATGGAGGAGGAGGTAAATGATGCAGTGATTATTGAATGTCTATGACAGCGTTGTGCAGCTAATCCACCTGGACAAATGAATACTGGTCCAAGCACACCAAGAGCCCCTGTTGCTCTGACACGTCCGTGTGAAGATTAATCTTGGCGACAACAAGGCCAAAGCCACACTTCAATCTCTCCGAGACTCTGTTCGGTTTGTTTGGAAGGCGAGAGAGACAATCATTTTTCATCTTTCAGAGACTGTCACAGCAGCAAATTGTCTGTCAGGAAGCCTGGGTCCTCACTTCTCCGCCTTTATAAAAAGACTTTCAGACCATGGTTGAGTCCCGCTCTTTATGACTAAGAGCTAAGAATGGTGGCGATGTGGAGACAGAGGAAGCTCTATAGCGCGGGGAAGGTTCAAGGTCAGGGGCCATTTTGTTCCAAGGAGGAACAGTGGATATGCTGCCACATAGAAAATGGTCGCAAAATGCTACACTGAGGACTGAATTCACGTCTCTGAATCTGCTATAGCTGAATAGCTACAGTTGACGCTGTTTTTCATTACGTGTTATGGTCTCTATTCCCAAACCTTTTGTTCAGACAAACATGTATGCCAATTCGGTTTCATTATAAGAATACAGGGGAGGCTGTGGCGGAGGAGGTAGAGCTGGCGTCTAATGATTGCAAGGTCGGCAGAGTGGCCGTTCGAACCCCGGCTGGCCACATGTCGAGGTGTCCTTGGGCAAAGACAGTGAACCCCAATGAGCGGCCATTGTAAAGCACTTTGGAATAAGGCGCTATATAAGTCAGTCCATTTTCCATTTAGAATACCCAGTCACACAATTGTGCCTCGGCCCCAACTTACTTCAATGACCTCAGGCAGTGCCTGAGAAACAAAAAAGACAATACCTGAAAAACACAAGACAAAAGCCAAGTCAACCACACCCGTTTGTAATTCATCTCAGTCCCAATGGTTGTTGTGTGAGTGATAAAGGAAGAGACAGGGAGGCAGGAAAAGCTCTGTGTTGGGAGAGAGTATCAAATATTGAGTATAGGGTGTACAGTATCAGGTGTCTTTGTCACCTGTTTAGCTGTGTCCTTCTTAACCAATCCAGTGGCAGCTGCGATGTTCCCCGCTGACTCCACAGTCTTCTGGGCCACTGCTGTCACCCCGGTTACTACAGCCCCGCCCACATGAGACACCCCAGACACTGTTTTGCCTGCAACTGTGAAAGGGAGAGGACACATGAGGAGGCGAACTTCGTAGTTGTTCAGGCTGTGAACAACAGTGAAAGCTGGCAGAGGTAGAAATATGAGGACAGACCTCATTGTAATGTTTTTGATACCATTCCCCATTCCATTCCATGCATTACAATGAGCATGTACTCCGATTTCTGCCTCCACTAGCCCTCCCTGGTCTACACCCATGGGTAGGCCTATATAGAGTAAATGCCCATTTTCACCTATAACATACCTCTGGGTACAAAACAGAGTAACATAGCCGAAAAGTCTGCTCAATATTATTACAAAAGACTAGGCCTAACCAGAAAAACCTGTCGCTGGTGGGGGCCATGACAGCCTGATACATTTCACAGACACAAGCACACAACAGAATTACTTCCCCCTTCTCCACAAACCTGAGGTGTCAAAACTCTATATTGCCATGTTGTATTAGCCACTGTGCAATCAAAAGATGGCTTGAGTAATGAGGACCTTCCATGTGTTCCTTCATTCATTTACATGCAACTGTGTAATTAATATGTGTGATCAATTCTAAATATTTTTATTTAACTTTCTGTGCTGCTATTTTGGCCAGTTCTCTCTTGTAAAAGAGATTGTTAACCTCAATGAGACATATCTATTGAGAAATATACATGCTTAGTATTCAAATGTATTGATTGTAAGTCGCTTTGGAATAAGGCGTCTGCTAAATGCCAAAAATGTAAATGTAAATATACGATTAAATTCCCTATTGGCCTATCATGGTCTTTTACATAGTCTGACTTGTGAACAATAAAGTGGTTAGCTATAATAGTAGTGATGTAGTAGCAGACTGACAAGTTGTTTCTAGTCAGTTGGGTTAAGTTAATCCAGCGGTAAGTCTTTGGACATTGTCATATGTACCTGTCGTGACTCCATCCTTGGTTTTGGTGCCTATGGAAAGAATAGCATAGGTGAAAGTTATGAATGAATGCTACAGTTTCCATCTCACACTGTGAACAATTCTAATAGTCACTTTAAATATTGGTTTATGAAAACCCACATGGAAAGAGAGCATTTTAAAGGTTAAATTATTTATTTAATTAATTAATTAATTAATACATTATTCAGTACAGTACTGATTCGAATATTCGAATAGTAGGCTGAATCTGAAAACCATGAACACTGTGTAGTCAATATAGACAACCCATCCATCCCAATACCTTACCGACAAAGATAACCCCGTCTTTGGTCTTCTCCGCCGCTCCAGTCACTCCCTGTTTGGTCATCTCAGCCGCTGCCACCACCCCATCCTTGGCTTTCGAGAAGCCTTTAATCAACGCGTCCATGGCTCAGATGGCTGTCCAGATCACACAACACAGCACCTGTACTGGAGATGTCAAAACGTGTGCTGCTCTCAGCGTCTGGAAGTTCCCGATTGTTACGAGTGTGGGAGGTTATAACAAGCGGCTTGCCACCGCCCACCTCTCATTCTTGGAGGACAGGTCGAGTTTCGTTTATCAGGTGCAATCAATTTGCATTTGCGAGACATTGGATGAGCAAAGAAGCTGGTATTTCCCGTTTTAATAAGGCTGTGTGTGTGTGTGTGTGTGTGTGTGTGTGTGTGTGTGTGTGTGTGTGTGTGTGTGTGTGTGTGTGTGTGTGTGTGTGCGCGCGCGCGTGCGTGCGTGCGTGCGTGTGTGTGTGTGTGTGTGTGTGTGTGTGTGTGTGTGTGTGTGTGTGTGTGTGTGTGTGTGTGTGTGTGTGTGTGTGTGCCGAGACTACAACACCTGTTGTGGCAAGATACAACACTACACTAGACCTCTCCAGGACTACTCCCATCACACAGAGAATTATATGACGGCTACACATCACGTCTCACTTACTTTTGACACGAGCAAGTCTATACACGTCGATATGATCACTGTGATCAAATTATTAATTAATAATATTAATAATACTTGAATGGGAAAATGAACCAAATATTTTGAAGGTATAATAACGACATTATGCAACAAACCTGTAGATTCACTAGATTCACGCACCTGTTTAGTTGGGCACCAAGTTCCTTTATTTGACGACGATGGGATTGTTCTTTGTTCAAGACAACGAAACTATAGCTCCGAGAAGACGAGATCAACCTGTTTATGGATCCGGAAGAGGAGCTGCTGTGTTCGGCTCTACAGGTCTGAAACCGATATACGGTCCTCCGCTGTCTGTCGGTGAGCGCGCGCAGCCCCGTGGTGGTGCTGATGCTGGGAGAGCTGGAGACAGAATGGCTGCTTGGCCGTCTGCATCCCACACACACACACACACACACACACACACACACACACACACACACACACACACACACACACACACACACACACACACACACACACACACACACACACACCCCTCACCCTCCCCCTCCCCCCGCCACGACGTGTTCTTAGTCATCCGTGTATTCACCAGAATATGATCCATCTTATACTTATGTCACATAATGACGTGTTCACATCATAAATCAAAATGCCATGAATCATAATTGATGTCATCCTCCGTGATGGCTTGATTTGCTATCTTTAAACCTGGCTTATTGTACAATGAGGTCGACCCAATTTATTTAGCATTGTGGTTTCTGTCTATCCCGGGTACATTTAAGAATTGAAATTCAAGAATGTTTTATTAAAAAATTAAGAATTAATTCTAATTCAGTAACATTGTCAGAGATCTAAGAACTAATCTGGTGCCAAGGTCAGAGGTTTACAAAGGTCAGTAACAACGTGTGTACCGTACAAATAAAGTTTGCTACTTTCAGTTTCATACGCCTATATGGTCATTGTGGCTTTGAAAGAAAAGCATCATTGTCGAGAGAGATGAATGAAAAGAAAAGAAGAATGAATCAAAATGAAAAGACATGATGTTACACTTTGTACTTCTACTTCCTCCCCTCTCCTCTTCTGTCTATCTCCTCTCCTCCCTCATCTCCCCCCGGTCCTGCACTCTCTACAACTCTCCTCCCCTGTCCCCCCCCCCCCCCCTCCTCACTTGTCTTCCCCATCATCTCGCCCCTCACCTCCCCCATCTCCTCCCCTCTCCCGTCCCTCCTGCTCTTCTACTTCCTGTGGATCACCCTCAGGGCCCAGTCAGAAGCTCTCGCACTCTTTCATCAGACACTAACATTTTAAAATCTGAATAATGAATGTTTGTTTTTTGGCCCCAAAACGTTGTGTTTATATATAATATTCATCATACTCCATTATGTGTAACTCTTTACACTCTTTAAGAACTCTTTTGTCAAACATACATTACCCAAAACTATTAACATTATATTTTACGTTTACCTTTGTACTAACACTGTAATAAGTCTACCCTTGTGACATTGTACTGTATCAACATTATATTTTACAACATTTTGTTGCAATGGATTAATTAACAACATGAGTGATTAGACTACAGTGATTACAGTGCCACTACAGTAATGTAGAGCAACATGTAAATTATGACCTGATTTTGTCTTGTGCCGTAACTACACCTTAGGCTACTGTATACTTGCAATAGACATTTTTCGGCAATAGACGAACGCCTAATTTTTATACATTAAACAGTATGAGGAATGGTACCAAGTATTTGATACTATTCCTCATTCCACCCTATGCATTACAATGAGCCCGTCCTCTGATTTCTACCTCCAATAGCCTCCCCTGTGTACCTGACCTGATACACCTGAAGTGATATGTTGCTGTTAAAAGGATTTACAGTATGACACTTTATATGACAAGGATTGAGGTTTGGGATTGTCTAGCGGTAGCAAGGCAGGTGGTGGGGGGGGGGGGGGGGGGACCCACAGTAAATACAAATATGGCATTAAACATTCAAACACGTACCGGAATATCAACAATTCAGAAAAAAACTTTAGACACACGTCTGGGTGGCTCAGCCCATCCCTGCAGATAGCTACTGATGGCCTTGAGTGGCAGTGTGGGTGGGATTCTTTTTCCCTCAGGAAGAATGATTACATAAAATGCATCCATCAATGTTTTCGAATTGCTCAGAAAGTCCCAATAGGGTTTTCTCTCACATCTTCTAACTCGTATTAATACAGCGTGTCTATCCTCTTCTGGATGTTCTCTCCAGTCCTACTGTATTATGCACAGTGTTTTCATCCAGAAGCATGTGTGGTGTTTCTACCAAGGGGAAGTAGCTGACTGGGAGCTGACTTTATGAAGAAGAGCATTTTTTTTTTATTAGTTTGGTTCGGTTTGAAAATGCATTTGATGTCAAATAGATGGTCAGAGTTAGATTCCTTTGTCAATCCTCAGGGGCTGAGGGAAATTTCTGAACACAAAAATAGCATAGGTTAAAACGTGTACAAAACAACCAACTACTAACCAAGTCCAGTGGAGGCTGGAGGTGGTAGAAATCGGAGGAGGGGAATTGGAGGACATTGTAATGCATGGAATGGAATGAGGAATGGTGTTTCATACTATTCCTCATTCCATTCCATACATTACAACAAGCCTGTCCTCCGATTTCTACCTCCCTCAGCCTCCACTGCAGGTACACTACCTTAAGATATAATTACATGTGTGTTCGATACCATTCCTCATTCCGTTCCATGCATTACGATGAGCCCGTCGTCCGATTTCTGCCTCCATCAGCCTCCCCTGAAAGCGAGATGCGTCCCTGTTGGAATTGAGAGAAGGTAAAGTCTTTTTTGATTTCCTAGTCTCAAGCATGTTGCATAATATGTTTATACAGGAAGAACAGGCTCAATAGACAAGGCTACAGACACCTGAGATAAAGCTTGTGGAAATAAATGACTGCTAAGTGCTGATTACACCCCCTTTTATGCTGCCATGATATCTGTGGAATAGAAAAAGAAGAACACTGCTTCCACTCAACAACCGCTCCAACAACAATAGCCATTTGTAATTCTGGATGGTTTCCAAAGAGATAATATTGGTATGTTTAGCCATTGTTGACTGAGCCTGGTTGCAAAAGCCATCACTCTCTCCTGGAATCATACCTTTGTAAGAGGACAGGAAATTTGGAGGACTTTGTTGTTCTCTAGTTGACATTATTCTTGTACCGCTTTTAATGTGGATCACATGGACTGTGTTAAAAAAGTCAAGCAGTCTGCCTGTGTGAGCATGTTCATCCACTGATCCCAGCACATGTTTCTTACAGCAGGCTTTAAAATACATTACTGTAGGCGGTAGGAGTTATGCCAATGTACATAGCCATCCGATCTTGTATCCATTTACTGGGTATTGACCGCAGTATTGATGAGATACTGTAAACGTAAAATGTATATACGTTTCACCGACACCTCTTCACGTGTTCATTTCATCAGAGATACCCTGAGAGCGAGCAAAAAGGGGGAAGGGAATCAGAGAATTGATTTCTCTGAGACCCAGTAAATAAGAACAGACCAGCGTCTAATGGGTGAACCTGTCCATGTATGAGACCATCCATCCAGATCACAGTGCAGTCCTCCTACTATAATCAATAACATACGTATTTCCAATGCTAAGGCTTCATCTATTCCACAGGAGGCCATCACAGTGGACGGGCCTTCTGTAGGAGTGTCTCCCATGACGGGTCGGTACTGAATGTCAGATGGCCCGGAGCAGTGGAACGCTCTATCATGATGTCAGCCAAGCAGGGTTCTAGCCCATTAGAGCCCCAGTATCATTTATCTTCAGTGGTAAGAACCGGGCTCGTTAATGTCTACATGAGTCTCCAGTGTTCCACTAGCCACCCAACAGTAGTATACACAACCAAGCCAATTAAAGCTGCAGCCGTGTTACTCATACAAGCTCTGTACAATTGACAATATTGAAATTCTGTGATCCATGTTTGCCTGGAGTACCGGTCTTATTAGATACAGAAACAGAAGGGAAGTTCTGCTGCACTTAGAAATGAGCATAACTAGTAGTAGCCTCCTGTTACTGGGAACAAACCAAAGGGAGGAGAGAGAGGGAGAGAGAGAGAAAGAAAGAGAGAGAGAGTGTGAGTGTGTGTGTGTGTGTTCTTCGTCGTATGGGTTGTTGTTTTCCTCTCCACTCCACCAGGCTCGGGGCCGAGGGGCTACCCTTTTACCACCCCGAGACCTGGTTGAGGGGCTCACCCGGGCTATATTTCTGGACACCCCTCCAGAAGCCACGTCATCGTCTCGTCATCTAATACCGACAGACCATGCATCCCGTTGGGTGGGTGGTACACCGGGCAGTCCAGGATAACAATGTGGCCTAATGTGTGTGTGTGTGTGTGTGTGCCTTACACACAGACAGACAGACAGACAGACAGACATAAATACAGACAGACAGATAGACAGACAGACAGACAGAGATAGTGAGAGATACAAGGTCCCTCTGTGGACAAATTCTCTCCCACACACACCCTCTCCAAGCCTCTGGACACACATGAAATCATTGTTTTCCATTCTATCTGTCCTGCATTATTTAACAAGCTATCCTGTCTTTGGCCCTGCCTCATGCATATTTAGCATCTTGAAATCAAATGCTTCGTTCGCTCCTCTTGACTAATGATGATCCTCATATCACATTTAATAGTCCCTTTTAATTGAAGTGATCCACGTCCATTTGTTGTTTTTAACAAGCTTTTGCAGCTAATTTGTGACATTTCTCAGGGGCTGTTTGTCCGTTTGTCATTGAGGAATGTGTTGAAAAGAGGCGGGCGCAATGTCAAGACATACTAATGATCTTTAAGCTTCCCTGGACTTAACAAAACCTTTAGGGCTATTGACACTAACATGCTATAAACATCTATCTATCTAAACATCTATCTGCAAGGAGGAACTGTTGGTCTGTTTATTGTACTGTCAATCAATTTGATGTCTCAGAGGGTGCTATGAAAATCGGGGGAGGCTGGTGGAGGTAGATCGCAGGACACGTGTTTGAAACCATCCCTCATTCCATTCCATGCATTACAATGAGCCCGTCTTCCGATTTGTACGTCCACCAGCCTCCTCCACTGATGCAAATAACCGGTTAGCTGTACAGTGCATTGGGATTGGACAAGCTAACATGATGTCAGCCCTGTGTCATACATGATCAACTTCTAACAGTCTTAGAATACAAGACATGGCTCTGTTTAGAGGGAGGAAAAACTATTAGCAACAACTTTGTTAAAAAACCTCTCAGACCTGTCTCCTCTCATCTTGTGCTTTCCTCATTGGGTTCTATATTCTATATTCTACATTCTACTCAGCACTCCCTACTTGGGTATTCCGTACTGTCTTGTATTGGTATCGGGGGAGGCTGGTGGAGGTAGAAATCGGAGTATGGGCTCTTTGTAATGCATACAATGGTAAAGGGAATGGTGTCAAACATAATGTGCTTGATACCTTCCCTCATTTGATAGCATTCCTCATTCCATTCCATGCATGCATCCTCCTATTTCTACCACCACCAACCTCCCTTGGTAGGTACAGTAACTGGAATATCCAGTCAAATTTCTACTACAGTCTAGCTTGACAAATGAAAAGGAGACTTTTTACATTTACATTTACTTTTTTGGCATTTAGCAGATGCCTTTATCCAAAGTGACTTACAACAAATACATTTGTCTAAGTAAGTGAATCATCTAACCATCAGTCATAGCAAGAAAAAGTAATCTATGCTCGGGCCAGGGGCCATTGGCAGTCGTAGTGCTAGAAGCAGTAGAGAAACTGTGCTGTCTACTGTTTTTAGCAGTAGAGAAACTGTGCTGTGGGGTAGAGGGGAAGTAGATATCTCAGGAGGGACAGTTAAGGTGTAGCTGGAAGAGATGGGTCTTCAGTCTACGGCGGAAGAGAGGAAGTGATTCTGCAGTCCTGATAGAAGTAGGAAGCTTGTTCCACCACTGGGGGTGCCAAGACAGTAAAGAGTCATTTTTATGGTAACCTTCTTAATAACATAACAGTATAGTATGGTGTAGTATAGTATGGTGTAATATAGTATGGTGTAATATAGTATAGGATAGTATTGTGCAGTTGAACATCAAACCTTTATTCAAAAGTACAACCAGATAAAAATGAGAAACTCCATACAATGCACTTCCTCATATACTGTACCTACATATGACACAGAGCGCCTTGGCTTGCAACAATACAGGTTCCCAAATGTACTCCCAGGAAATACATAATTAGCAATATTATGACATTGGGTGGAGAGAGTGAAGAAACTGGACAAAGGTACAGAAACCAACTTGTGACCAGTGAAGCATAAAGAAGTCATTAAGGATGGAGGGACATCAAAAGCACATTGTAACAGTGTGGTTTTGGCCCTCCTCTCCCCGGTGGCCACAGTAATTGGTATGTGAGGCCAGGAGGAATCAGGGAGGTGAGGAGAAGATGAAAACTTCTCTGTGAAACTCACAGGCCTTTGTCTAGTCTAGTTCTCATTATAAATGCACTGACTGACAGGATCAGTAACATGTATCAGAGGACGATCAGCAGTCACGTCTGAACCAAACACATAAATTGGTTGAAACCGATTCCAAAGCTTACATTTCCCTGGTGCATTTTAAAAGAGAGGACCTCTTACAGTATTCCGTTGTTGGAATGATGTGTCAAACATTCTGTTCGACTCCAGTGCCCTCCATAAGCATTAGAATAGAGAATCTCTATTGAGACCTAAGAATCTCATTTTTAACCTCCAATCCGAATCCAAACTGTTGGAGTAGAGAGCTAAAAGAAGATAACATGCTTCCTCTTTCCAATGCTTGAGTGCACTGTATATCAGCTAATATATTCTTCATAGATACACCCCATTCCATTTACATGACACATTATTCACAATACACATTACTGTCACACATACTTACTATCCACTGGAAAACACTTTGAGAGTTACAATCACTCAATTACTTGGGGTTTGCCTTGTGTGATTATTTACCATGTGTACATTTGTATCTGCAGACAAACTGTCATTGAAGTTGTGAGATTATCTGCTAACATTCATATCTGGTGAAGCAGTGCCACCTACTGGAATAGTAATGCCCCCCCCCCCCTCTCTCTCCCTGACTTGTGTCTACTTACAGTAGTCTGTGACAATATTCAATCTTTGAACAAGAAATAATAGTGGCCAGTGTAATAGTATTGACATGAGTCATATAAACCTAACCAGCCTGCTACTCTCAGTGATGATGTAGAAAGAGAGCATGTATGGGCTCAAATGCTTAGTTACAGTCCAACTACTTAGTGAATGTACATGCAATTTAATTCAACCACAGGCATTTTTGCATGTAGAACCAATGTTTGGCATGCTTGTAGACACCACTATCACAACTATCTGACCAAAGCATTTGTGATTATTATTCATCAAATTCAGTAGTAATGTCATTTCCACACAGAAATGTTATACTAAGGTTTCATCTTTACCTTTACCTTAATTCCTGCCCTTCCCTTTGATCAAGACCATTGTGGCACACCCCTGCTACCCCCACCGGCTCCTCTGTTAACTGGCTACAATACATCCGGCTGGGCAACTTCAAAATGAATCATAAGACATTGGCTTGCTGTGATGGATGTGGACACGTCATTCTAAGGGTGTTGGTAGACACTCTAATCCTACCAAGGGTGCAGCCGGAAGTATGGAGGTGTTTTACTGGGCTGGAAGTGGTGGGCAGGAGGGCTTCATGCCAAAAATGTGTGAACATCCGAAAAAAGTGAGCTGTAGTGAGCTTTGCTGGCTGGCTCAAATAACTCTCCACAAGAGGGCGCCCAAAGACCCAGTAATCCCCAGCCTATTCCCACCCTCACCACCTACCCTGCTGCTGACTACAGCAGAGTAAAGGTTTTCAGGTAGAGTATTTGAAATTCAACTCTAATGCAGTATACAGGTTGGTTTTGGGTTGGGTGCGGTTGGGTTTGGTTGGGTTGGGTGAAATTGGGTGGGGGTGGGTGGGTGGGGGTTTTGGACATTCCCTGGGTCTTTAAGGGCTTGTTTCCCTGACCAAGAGGAAGCCTACTGGAAGCTGAATGGACGTTAGTCAGGAGTCAGGACTAACGTCCTGGTCAGTGTGCTTGAGCTCCACATGCTGCACGGGTTGGAGAATAGGTGAAATGCAGGAGATGCTGGAAGAGGTAGAAATCGGAGGACAGGTTCATTGTAATGCATGGACTAGAATAAAACACAGTTGGATAGCGTTCCTAGTAGTAGAAGCAGGAGACCGCAGTGAGTCACCAACCGCTCCTTTAGTAGTAACCTGGCTACTACCTGACAATCAACAGCGAGCGACTGTTTAGCATGTATATTTAATCAACATGCAGGAACTGTTTGGCAGTATGTTTAGCAATCCGTTAATCAGTTCTAAAGGAAACACACCCACAGAAATGTTGGTGCGGTGAAACTTCTCTGCAATCAGCCCATGCCTTCAGCTATATTTTCCTCCATCTCGATTCTTCTCACTCTCCCACCCAAACTTGGTTTCATGCATTTTGGTTGCAGTGGTAACACATTTACAACAAACAGTAGGCGGTTAGCTAGTTGAGTTAGCCACGGCCTCTAGATGATCTCAGATGGGGACAAACAATTAAGGTCTAAGTATGGCCTCTTGGACAGGGGTCTCTCTCTCGCCTGACTAGCCAAAAACAAAGATCAAGTCAGATGTAATAAAAAATTCATTCTCACCGGTGAGATTCGGTATTCTTTCCAAAAATCTTGCAATATAAAAGGATTATTATCATTATCACCACATGGTACTGTGGTTTGCTTACAAATAACTGGACTTTTTACGCTCGGCCATAATGTTGTAGACTTGTAGGCTACTGGGACTTCTCTACAAGTCAGTCAAAATGCATTTCAGAAAGACAAACAGCATGTAAGGACATAGTCTCACTCAATGAAAAGAGAGAGTGAGATGACATTAAGATATGTCCCACTGTACGTAGGTAGACTACCAGGAAAGGCTTCTTCAGATCTGATAAAACCCAACAGGTAGCAGCAGGTTCCTGGGACCTGTTACTGAAAGCATACAATTTAATCCAGCTGGGTGCTCTGGTGACTCATCTCTGTCCCCCGAAGCACAAAAACGTTTAATATCAGACCTGAATTAAAATATGTTCTACATATGATAATGGTAATACAGTTCTCCACTTTCAAGCCCACCTCAGGCCTTTAGTACCAATCTCACCAACCCCAGGTAGTGTTGTTGACCATGGGACTCAATGGCTGGACTCATTGACCATCACCAGTAATCCATGGATCTTAACTTCTGGATGCCAGTAAGCTTGTTGTAGTCTGCCAGGTCCTGAATAGACACATTGGAACATGCCATGATCATTAAAGTCGTTTTCCTTCCTCCATCCCTACGCAAAAAGTGGTTTCAGTGTCAAAGAGCGACCATAAAGTTGATGTGTTCAAAGCAGCTGCAGGAGGGAGCGAAGACAAGGTCCAGGCCAGGGAGGACCCCGCTCCATGGCGATGGTGATGGTGGAAGGAAACGAGCCACAAAGGAGCGCGAAGGGTTTTTTAGTTGTGTAATAGACAACTCATCCCAGAAATATGTCTTGGCCCATGCAGTCCCTAAAGCAGATAGTTTATGAAACTTCTGTTGACTTAAGGCGAACGTTCTATTGAGAGAGAAGAAATCTGATATTTTTGCTTAAAACCGAGCTGAATGGCCTACTCTAGATCCCAGCGTTCCCATTAAACTGCAGAGCGTGGTGCTAGCCCCGCTCCCAAATCTGACATGACTCACTGGGAACATCAGAAGTCCATTAAATGTCATGGTAACCTGTTGTAGGTCATTTATCTTTGCTGTTCATTAACGGCTATGAAGTCCACATGACACGCCAGATACAATTGAAACCAAATGACCCTTTTGGAGACCCATGCCATGCATGTGCGTTGCTAGGTGCATGCACACACACAACGCACGCAGACAGGCAGGAACGCACACCCACAGAGACACACAGAGACACACAGAGACACACAGAGACACACAGAGACACACACACACACGCACACACACACACACACACACACACACACACACACATATGACACACATACAAATGGTTTTGTGCTCTATACACTGTACAGATGGACTGTTCAGTGCCAGAGGTATGTGAGAGAATTATGCCATGGGTATGTGGTTTGTATTGGTTTCAAATGTTCTGTGAAAATATTGCAGCATGCAAACCGGATGAGAAATCTGGCTGAGAGAGTGGTATTTTCATCTTGGCATGCTACTACATGCTTTCAAGCCTTGTTCAATGGAAAATACCCCCATGTGTTTTCTCAACATTACCTAAACATGATAAACATTATTGATTTGACATACCTGTATGGTAATAGGGTAACAATGCTTTTAAAGTTCCAGCATGTAGTTATGTATGTTGCTGCCTCCACTGGCCACACTGAACATTAAAAAAAAAAAAAAAAAAAATTAAAGGTGTATTTTTTGTTTTGTTTTTTGGGGGGGGGGGGGGAAGTCCCACTCATATTTTTTTATTTTATTGGATAGGGATGGTAGACAGGAAAATAAGGAGGAGAGGGCATGTCAGCAGGGCATGGGCAGGATTCGAACCCATATGGCCGACATGGCCATATGTATGCACTGTAGACCTAGGCCACTTTAAAATGTTTTCTAATAGCGCCAAACATGTGCAATTCCAGATTTTAGAAAACGCTTTGTTTGGACCAATACCGCATTCTTTACAGAACGTTCTTCATCTCATTCCTTGATAGCTTCAGATTTATCACGGCTGTTCAGCACTATTTTAAAGCAAACATCTACATACTGCACCATTAACTGTGATTGGATATGAAGCATGGTATGAGTATGTATCCACTTCTCCATAGTTTTCAGTGCTGTATTTCTTATAGACTACTACTTACAGCTGATTAAGGAATTGGTATAGAATTATATAGTATATACACTCTCGCAGAGTGTCAATAAGTACATCAATCAAGCTCTGGTCCCCAGCCATTAGATATTACAGACTGACGTTTAAACATGGAAAGGCGTCCATTTACACCCAATTGATTCATGACATCACAGGCATGCGATTGAGAGGAGAGTGGAGTACTGTATTGCTCTTGGAGGGGAGCCAGAGCTGCAGATGGTCCTGGTTTGTGTTTGTGCAAAACGGCTGTGAGCCTCACGCCTCCCAAGTGACCATGACGAAACACAGCGCCAGACTGCGCCAAGGGGTCGGGTCAGCAAACCCCACCGAGACTTCTGGGTAGTGATTTTATTAAGTGGCACTGCATGGCTTTAACACACGACGGCTCACTTGCAAAAGTTTGCAATACTCCCTTAAGGAGTTCTCCTTGTCTCAACAAAATAGCCTTGCCATTGTGGTTAGCGTGTACTGTACGTCACATTGAATAGCAACAACAACAACAACAACAACAACAACAACAACAACAAGACTAACATAGGTGGAGACCAGTGGATGCTGGTGGAGGTAGAAATTGTCAGATGGGCTCATTGTAATACATGGAATGGAATAAGGAATGAAACATGTGTGTTTGATACCATTTCTCATTCCATGAATCCATACCTACATTACAATGAGCACTGTTTTCTGATTTCTACCGACATAGGTAAACTGGTTTGCTTGAACTTGATTGACTTGACTGCACTACTATAGCAACATCAACAACAACAAAGGGAACCCTTCCTGGGAGTTCCTCTGGAATGCAAGCTGTTTGTCGACTCTGGAATGAGGGTTGCTTGGCGACAGCGGGAGGCCTGTCTGAGGGAAGCCCCTGTCTGCCTGAGTCGTTTCAGTGCAAAGGCCACAGAGGTAAAAGTACTGTAGAGCCGCACCTTGTGTTGGAGTCTGGGTTGTGGCATGTGCGTTGCCATGGAGATACTCCAATGTTTTGAGCGGAAGAAGACCATACAGGGCATGAATGGTTAGAACAAAATGGGCGTCGCTTGGCCTTGTGTCAAACCTGGGGAGACTTGCACTTTCACATAGTCGCACTAAAGACGTATTTCCTTGAATGAACTACCAATGTTTATCTTTGGGCAGGAGGGGGAGGGTTGAACTTGAAAAAAACCTCAATCAAAGTGGAATGCGATTTTCTTCCCGTAGGCATCTCTGCATGTGGAGTCAGAGAGAGAGAGAGATAGAGAGAGAGAGAGAGAGAGAGAGAGAGAGAGAGAGAGAGAGAGAGAGAGAGAGAGATGCTCAGGTGAATTACTGCTCTTCTCATGACAGCTAGGAGACACCAGAACAGGTGTAGTGTCTTTGATTATCAGACTAAATCCTGTCATATTGAGACAGGATGTTGTACCCTGCTGTTAGTGAAATATCAATTCTGTAGAAGCAGCAGGGGCCAAGTCCAACTAATAGGGGCCAAGTCCGACCAATAGGGGCCAAGACCAAAAGGTTGACGCCAAGACCGACCAATAGGGGCCAAGACCGACTGTGTATTCTCAATTAGATTATCCAATAATCAATGGAAGAAAACATCTAATATACAGTACGCACACATGGTAACAATGAACCTTAGGGTGGAAATGTAAGACGTCTAAATGTGACCATTCCTGAAAACAAAATAATGGAGCTACAATAAAATCATTCCCATAATATAGTCACGGCAACTTGGGTGGAATCAGAATAAGAGCTACATTACTTTCCATCGATACAAAAGTGTGGGTGCGGATTGTTCATGGTTATTTCAAGTTTCAACTACTATTTGCCAACAGCACAGACCCTTTGACAACCAATCAATTAGTTTGTGCCAGAAATGAGGAACAAGAGCCTTGCCATTATCACCGCAAATGATCCTCCTTTACAATTCAATTATTGATGGTTTAAAAAATAAAATAAAATTGAGGTGCAATTCATGTTAATTGCCCATTTTTTACCTTGGGTTATTGTATCACATCCTTGTAGCATGTTGCATCATCATGTTGATAATCAATTGGTATTTTTGTCGAATCAGCAGCACGCTCCTTTTCTGCAGTGTAATTTAGGCACGCGTGGGCAATGTCACATGATCTCAGTAAATGTCCAAATTAACTCAGTAGGTCCTCAGTAACAACCCTGGTGCTTTGGTTGCTATTTATGACCAGCTGAATTGTATGATGGTATTTCCAGTGAATAATTGACTGTGTCTATGCCCTGTCCCACTAGAGGATAGGTTGCAGTACTAAGTCCCATTTTCTTTAGTAGATGACAGTCTTTAAACCCTTCAACACATTGTTTCTCTCTTTGCTTTGGTTACTGGCTGGAGGAATATGAAACCTCACATGTGATGTTTGAAGTGGTAAAACCATCATGAGTATCTGTTAATGTGAGTAAAGCTGTGGTCACTCACTACCTGACAGGGTGCCAGTCTCCCCCCCCCCACCCTTTCTCTCCCTCCCTCCTCCCCTCTTTCTCTCCCTCTCCACCCCCCTCACTCTGTCTTTCTCTCTCTCTGGCACACAGGCTGGTGTGAGACTGATCGCTGTCATTTTCATATGCCATCACTCATCATCACTTCTCTCTCACAACGCCCCCTGGGGATTTAATCTGTTTTCACTGATGTGCTTTAACACAAAAGTCAAACTCTGAAGCAGGGGTTGACATCGGAGGATGGACTCATGCATGGAACGGAACGTGGATTCCGTTTCATACATTACAATTCCGTTCCATGCATCACAATGAGCCCGTCCAATGATTCCTACCTCCACTGTTCTGAAGTGACATTGATCTTTGTATTCCATGTGTTATGGTATGGTTGGTTTAACATGTTGCCACAGGTGTTCACATAGGCCTACTATACTATATAAATCTCAATGCAGTACTTGAATGAGTTTTGAGAAGCATGCTTCACTTACCATAGACATCCATATGATTGGGTTTGTCACCCTCCTTTTTCTTATGTTTTTACATTTGACAGACACTTTTATCCAAAGTGACTTACAATTAGAGATTACAGGGGGAGTCTCCCTAGAGCAATTTAGGGCTAAGCGCTTTACTCAAGGGCACACTAGTGGTGGTGTTCCCAGGTGGGATTTGAACTCATGACTTCAGTCCAACTCACTATCCACTATCCACTAGGCCAGGCCACCACTACCCGTGCAGTGCAGTCAATACAGTATACAGTAGTCAAAGAGCTACTGGTTGCAGGTATAGGACTTCTTGTAAGCCTAGTCAGCTCTTGCTAGTATTTGGACCCCCTTTCCATAGTCATTGACACACAAGTCTTACCCATGGGCTGCAGCACCTTTTGCATAATATGCAAACATATTTCAAACTGAAATAATCAGCTTGATCAGACTTATAAACACACTGTATCATGTTTTATAGAAGGGCACTGCCATGTTTACATTTCAAGAGTAATAAAAGAAAAAGTGCTTGAAGCACAAAATGAAGGCCTTTTAATCCAATTTATTTTGGAGCTTTTCCCAAAGCACCGTGGCCCATCACTGTGATACATCAAACACCAACATCAGGCAACACAAAACTCTGGTATAGAAGAAATCTAACACAGCTGCAGAGGCTGTTCAATGATGATCTGATAATGCATGCAAACTATTTATCTCCCTGGCATTGAGCTAGGACTTGACTTCATTGATTCATGGAAAGAAATTAATTCCTAATTCATGGAAAGAAACCTTTCCGATCTGATCTGTATGACAAACTAATTTCCCTCATTTGCTCTGATGTAATCCGTTGTTCAGATGCTCTACGATGTGGATGACAAGCTGCCATCTTGTATTTAGCAAATCCAACCGTATCATTCTTAAATGTACTATTTCTATATGTGCTAAATACTTATATACAGGCTACTCCCTTTTGCACTGCCACATACCCGTACACATGCCCTTACGTTTGACAAACAACATTGGTCGGTATAGAGTCATTAGTCAATTTGGATAATGTTAATATATGCTTAGCCTTGAAATATTGATTGGAATAATTTACCACCTATCTTGACTACTCCCGTGAGGTCGTTAAAATATATAATCCTCAGAGCTTCCAGCCATCCGACAAAGACCAGATGGGTTGTTTATCCTGTTTTTTGCCTGCTGAATAAAAGATCAACAAATCAAAGTTACCCTTGAAGTGCATTAATGATTCATATCTAAGCCTTTAGAAAGTAGATTGTCATACTATTTGGCTACAGCTTGTTAATCAACAACATCTGTGGATAGTCTGCTTTACTTTTAAACTGTTAATTAGAGTAACTGTTGGATACTATTGGAGGTATTGATTTATATCCTAAATCACTTTTGTTAGAGACACACCAGCAGTAGTACTATACTGTATGACATGTGAGGTAGCTGTGAACCAACTGGCCCAGCTGGTTGGATGGGTTCTAACACAACCCCCCACAATGAATTATGGGAAAACGAGTACAGTACTGTATGGGCAGTACACCTATCTCTGAATCCCCACCCTGATACGCAGTTATAGGTGTAAACACACACACACACACACACACACACACACACACACACACACACACACACACACACACACACCCTCTCTTATGTGATGGTTTGCAGTCAGGGTATGTGGGTGTCACCCAGAGTGGCCTGGTTTTCCATGATGTCAGTGAGGGAATCCTGTGACGTTTTGCTTTGTCTTAATAAAAGTGTCTTCTGCTTAACAAAAGCCTGATTTCTTTACAGCACAAAACGTTAACACATTATTCTAACACGATACATATTTGTGCTTTAACGTGTGGAAACACACATTTGATAGCATTCCTGATTCTATTTCCTGCATTACAATGAGCCTGCCCTCTGATTTTGTTATAACAAGCTCCTCACATCATGCAGGCTGGTGGAGGTAGAAATCGGAGGACGGGCTCATTGTAATGCATGGATTGGCTTAAAACAAAGCTTCTGTTTGAACTCTTTAACCGGCCTCTGCCGCTCCTATAAAACTTAACTGGAATTGCTCTATAATTCTAGTCTACAGAACTACAGTAGTGGTGGATGCTTTGTTGCCTTCATGTGAAAGATGGCAGACAATTACAGATCTCATTGTATTTCCTACAGTCTTGTACTGTATTTCCCCCCCCCCCCGCCATGTTCTTTTCAAACTCTGATGACTCAGACTTCTGTCTTCTCAATCAAAGAAGCATAAGATTTAGGGTAAGTAAACACTTTGGTTTTATGATTGGCCCCTTCATACGGCATAGTGCACATAATTGAAAAGTCCTTAGTGACTATTTTAAGATGCCAGTGGGAACAGAATCCCATGAGCGGAGCTGGGAATGGGACTTTCATTCTCTTTCACATTGATTGTGAAAATTATGACCTTTGTCTTTCTTTGGATAATGGATAATGGATAATTTTACGTTTCAAGGATTCACCCATTCTTCTCACATACTTTTACGAGTGTCTGTCAAACCCAACCCGATCTTAGTTTCACTGATTGAATGCTATCTGTAAGCAAGGTCAATTCAAAGTAAAAATGTGGCAGTTGAAAGCTCCATATCAGTCACCCATAACAACAGGAACGTCTATCCATTTGTGTAGTTTATGACAAAAACAAAGAAAAGAACACAGCATCCCACAGTTAAACAAACAAGTAAAGAAAAGGAGAGCGTCATTCAGAGCCGGGTTTCACAACCCAGTGTTTTCTACTGACAGCACATCTGCTGTTAACACCGCTCTACAATCCCCAAACCGCCAACATCCCACAAGCCCAAATTAATGTCTTTTCACTGTGAGTTAAAGTTTCAACAAACAGAAATATCAGCAGTCAGCGTCTTCTCTGTCCCTGCATGCGCCATAATGACTTCCTTGTTTCGGTTGAAATCATAGGCAGTTATTTTGGAGTTAGTGTCTGTGTCTTTGGTGTCTGCTCCAGACCGGGGGCCTCGTGAGGACAGTGTACCTGAGAAGCCAGTAGGTCCTCTCAAAAGATATCAATATTCACCATATAGAAATTGAGCATTATTTATGGAAAACTCAAAATAATCTTAAAAAAATATCCATAATATAAGAAGGATATTTGATACCATATATAAATCTGCCTTGCCTGTCTAAATATGACTGCCTACCAGCACTCTATGTAAATCAGACATTGAGTTAAGTAACTAAAGACCACACAAATTGAAACAGCAGTGCTATATTTGTACTAATATACTCTATGAAACACACCATTCATTAGATGTTTAGAGAGAGAAAGATAAACAGCCACACTGGCCTTACTATGTCAAGTATTTATGCTATGAAGGTTCAAAAGCATCCAGAATAAGGCGTGAGGTAATTTGAAAGTGAAGCATTTGAACTTCAAATACCCTGCGGATCCTTGTTTTAAATCTAAAAATATTGCCTCCTAAAGACTTGAAAGTCCCCCCACTCCAACAAACAATGCCACACCAAAACGCTTAGCTCTGCTTTAATTCTATTTATCATTAGTTCTTAAAAAGTGTGATGTATAACAAGATGTGTTAAATCTCTTTTCCACTATCACAGAAGCAATGGTTGTCAGGGTGCTTCGTGCCCTTATGGGAGTTTCCATGTATGAACTCTCCAGCCTACTTTGTGTTGACTCAGCAATCTAACTTACAAAAGCTCAAATCTAGCCTACACAGTAGCAGAACCTCTGAATAACTGTAAATGTTTCACAAATGAACTCACTGTGGATTCAGGCTCACTCACTCACTCACTCACCCACATCCTTCAATTGTCGTAATTAATTTGTATCATATTTACTATAACATTTCCAGGGCTGATGTACTTTAAGAGACACTGAGGAGGTTATGTGTATTGAACTTGGTGTTGAAAACACAAACACAACACGCTCAGAACACGGCCTGTGATGTTCAACGCCATTGTCGTAGCGCTGCATTATGGCTCACTTAAGTTAACCACCACTTCAATGACAATAAAAAGAGCTGCGAGCTCAATAATGAAATACATGAGCTGTTTCCAGCATGGCAGTTTGACCCAGACTTCACACAAACAGCACCATACTTTCCCCTCGCATCAGCAAACAAACTAACTGCAGAGGTTATTACGCCTTTTTATAAAACACGATACTTTAAGCCATTGCTGGCAGACAATGTTTTGCTTTTACTGAAAATTATACTCACATAAAATACCAGTTTTATTTAATACAGCACGTCTAGACTATATTTTTATTATCATTAATACTAGTGGCTAATTGGCCTTTTATTGTCTAACTCGATTGGGGGGTTTTCGCCTTTGTTTTTCCAAGTTTTTGTCATTCCTTCTGTCTCCGGGGAATGCCAGCCTGCCACCCACACAGACGTGCTGATGGGGGAACCGCGGGGAGAACTGACGTCTGGTGGCCTGTTCTGGTGTCAGTTTGGCCTAGTGAATAAACCTATGTCTGGGTTCTAGTGTCTGTGCAGATTTGCGTTGGTGCCACTCTAGACTAGAGTGTCTGTAGAGTGTGGTGAAGGTGGAGTAGGGGGTCTTGTCTCACCGCAGGCCTAGTCCCCACACACCCCACAGACACACTTTGACTCTGGAAAGCTAGAGTGTGACTCAGCCTCCAATGCAAGACGAGCTGTTTTGGAAGAAAGACTCCAAAATGTGCGTTTCAGTTTGTTGATTTAAACCTGACCACCTATACCTTACGTGCGTGATCTGCGTTGAAATCAAATCCCTGACTTCTCCAAGATGCGTACTTCAGTTTGTTGATTTAGACCTGACCACCTATACCTTAACGTGCGTGATCTGCGTTGAAATCAAATCCCTGCCTTCTCACCCACCCTATGGCTTCTCAGGTTGTGTTTGCTCAGTGAAGATATCTGATGTATTGAATCCAATCTGTCGGTTCTCCAGGGAACCAAGAGTTTTTTTTTTTCAAGCTAATTAAGATCAGTCAAAGTGGCCTGTTTGCTGTGTGGTCTCACGTAGGCTCTTCCTCAGACTCCTTCCACTTCATCTCCACAGTCATAAATGTCCAGTGGTTCAAATTCCCTTCATTTCTGGGTTTACAAAGTGTGTTTTTCACTTAAAGAGCATGCCCCATGATATTTTTAGTTTTGGCTTAGCCATGAACAAATCAGGGTGACAGAGAGAAGGGAGACATTTCTTGATACTGCTACTTCAGAGTGAATTTGGCATTTAAGGATCTGCAATACATCTTTGCAAGTTATCTTTGTGGTATTTTAGAAATGATGAATTATTGATCATTGTTCATTGTTGTTAATTATTATGAATAATTTAGCGGTTGTTTTAATGCTAAGAAATGTGCATGATATCTTCATTATTATGTGTACTACTATACAGTCATTAAGAGGGAGTTGTTTTTTTATAACTCTTAATTTAGTAGTAGCTAAACATACTATACTGTACATGTGTGCCTATTACTCATAACGAGAAGTTCGATTTTATACTTCTCTTGTGACATGACTTTGTTCTAACAGTCCTGTTCCTATGGGAACAGAAATGACGACTAGTGTGTGACATTCAGTACATTTTCATTTAGCTATGTTTGAGTTTAGTTCAGTAACTATTTTTTGGTCCTTTTCCCATGGGAACAGAAATTACGACTAGTGTGTGACATTCAGAAACTTTTCATTTGGCTATGGTTGAGTTTAGTTCAATAACATTTCCAAAACGTGTAACTGTAACTTAGATCTGTGGGTTGGCATGATGAAGCTCCTGCACTCAGAGTGGAGTTTCTAATTATGATTCTACCTCAAAGAACCTCACTTAAGCTTTCTCCCAGGGGCTGGACCTCATTAAAGAGTCTGTAACTTAAACCAGATCGAACATGCCACAAGTCACTGAAACCTGCCTCAGTAGGGCTGTACTCTAGATCCAGGTTAGGATTGATGTAGTCATGTGAACTGAGATATTTCTCATGTGAATATTGTACATCAATGACAGATTTTTATACAACCCTCAATTGTCCCTCGTTGTCGGTTATTTTACAGCACAGCACTGATACTGCACCCATGTTACAAATCTGGAATGGCAATATCAGAGATCTCCCACCAAGTTCTTCTTTAAGGCTCTAGCTAATCACAGTTAGGTCTCTTGCTAATGTCAAACAATAACAACATCCCCATGGGAATGAGATGGAGACAGAGAGAAGGGAACTGAAACTGAAAGCAGCCACAAGCTAAATATAGACCAGATGTGGTGCTGGTGATGCAGTCTATTATAGGGGCTTGGTGTTGGGTTACGCTCTCTGTTGCCTGGTAACTTTCTTTCTCTTTTTCAACACTGTATTTACCCCTGGACCTCACATTTACAGTGCAATTACCCTGAGGACGTCATCAGCTCCCCATTCCACAGCTGTCGGGGGGTGGGGTGTGTGTGTGTGTGTGTGTGGGGGGGGGGGTGTTGTCCAAAATAAGACAGGGGGAAGAGAAAGAGGTGCCTGCCATGTGCTTTGTTAAGCTTTCTTAACAAAAGGGTTTGTTTTCAAGGTTGTTTATGCTGATAAGACGACCAGGAGGCGACAGGCAGGGAGCAGGTGTAATGTGGGGTGTCTGAGGTAAATTGTTGAAAGGACCTTGAGGTAATGCTATACAGTAGACTGGAGAAACAGCAGGAGACAGCCCGCATCGTGAGGTACTGTAGACTTGTTGGAGCTGGCCTTTGAACATACTGTAGGTCTTGAAATTGCACTTCACAGTCTTCACTCATATAATCATGACAGACAAATTAACCAAACAAGCCTTTACCATCAACGGCAATAAAATTTAAAAAAAAAAACGTTCCCAAGTCTGTCTATCTTTCTCTTTCTGTCTTTCTTTGTCTATCTATGCATTACTCTGTATGTGTTTCTCTGTCTCTCTCTCTCTCCCCCCCCCCCTCCTGTGGATGGTGGTTGTACAAGGTCTCCAGTGTCCGTCTGTCTGTCTCTCTCTCTTTCTCTCTCTCTCTCTCTCTCCCCCCCCCCCTCCCTCCTGTGGATGGTGGTTGTACAAGGTCTCCAGTGTCCGTCTGTCTCTCTCTCTCTCTCTCTCTCTCTCTCTCTCTCTCTCTCTCTCTCTCTCTCTCTCTCTCTCTCTCTCTCTCTCTCTCTCTCTCTCTCTCTCTCTCTTTCTCTCCCCCCCTCCCTCCTGTGGATGGTGGTTGTACAAGGTCTCCAGTTCCTTTTCCTCTGGAGAACCACTGGGCTGCAGTCAACTCCACGTCTCTGTATCGGAGGGAGAGAGGACTGCAAGGCTAAGGGAGTGAAGGCTCATATATAATGTGTTGATAGACCTATATGATTCAGAGGGAGTCCGCTTTAGACACTGTTTAGAAGAAGGCACATTTTGGGTCACTTCCCATTTTACTCACATCAGAATCAGAATCAGAATCAGAATGACTTTATTCGAATTTGCTGTGGTTGTTGGTGCATACAGACAACATAATAATAAGAATAATAAGAATTAAAAAGCAGATATATTGGTCACATTTTAAGTTGAAGTGTCCTTGTCAAAACATTGTATACACTTGCTATTACTGTAGTCATTTAGTAGTTGCTTTGTAATTACATAGTGATGAAGTTGAGCTCTTTGGGTAGAATAAGGTGTGTGTGTCTGTGTGTGTGTGTGTGTGTGTGTGTGTGTGTGTGTGTGTTCAGTGTCTGTCAGTGTCACAGCTACTGTACAGCACAGGCCTGGATAAACCACACTCTCACTCTCATATTTCCCAAAACTGGATCGACTCCACATGCCCCATATTCAGCGCTCCATATTTTAACAAGCTAAACTGCACCACCAATACATGATACTCTATGATATCCTGAGGGGATCCTGCGGAGTGCTGATTTAGTTCCTCTGATCACGACTGCAAATGGCTGTGACCTCAGCGTGGGACCCATGCTGTTTGACAATGTCAGACATAAACAAGCAGATCGAGACGGCATGCTTCCTCAACCCCAGGCAGGCAAGACCAGACATGGATTACTGACGCCCACTGATCTGTTATATTGTGTCGGGGGGTTGTGTGTACTCCTTCTCCCCTGGCCTGGGTACTCTGCTGGAGGAACCCCCCTCTCCTCCCCTCTCACACACACAGCTGCCAGACTGTAATCTGACGGGCAAAAGCCATGCCCAGATGGTTTGATTCATATTCCATATGAGGCTGATCACTGATGTGAAACAGGTGTTCCAGCCTTCCATGCCACCACTTCCCCGCCTCCATGTAATAGCATTTATGCACGGAACAGTTTTTAGAGGACTACACATTCTCTACGGAGCTGGAACCTCCTTCAGTGGTCATTAACATCAAGGTGCACTGTACAACCACTGCCAGGCCTCATACTATTGATTGGACCTGATTGTTGTGTTCTGTTTTGCTACTTTTTCTGCCGAGTGAGCCCAGTAACAACATGGTTTTATCTGACACCAGTGGAAATGCCCGGTAGCCATTATGATCTAAGTCTCACAGCTTGTCGGGCAAAGGAGGCAGAGGCAGGGGGCACGGCTGCCTAATGAGGCTGAGAGCGATGATTTGTTTATTTTTTTTCTCTCCCCAGAGGAACGATTGATTGAGGAATATTTTTTCTGGAAGCACTATGCTAATCTGATTTAAATGAAAAGGCTTGAAAATAGACAACAGGCAGCATGCACACTAAATACCCCCGAAGCCTTTTTGGAGCGGAGAACCCCCAACCCCCATTGACTTCTGTATTTTGTTTATGGTGTACACATTTAGCTTAAATCAAGATGTACCGCTATGGTTAAAACCACGCTCTACTAAAAAAGGCCCTAGCTTAATTAGTGGGCTACTGGAAACCAGATACCCCATATTTATTTGCCCAAACATTGCAATTCCACTTGGACAGATGAAACACACTTCTGCTCTCGGTCGTTCCCCCTGACGGCTGGGGATGCTCTAATGCTTTAATTATGCCAGTAATGTATATTCCTCAGATGGGTCATTCAGAGAGGATATTTCCCAGGCCTGAATTCATTACTTTTTACCTCACCTCAATGTATTACTATTGCTCTGTGAATGTATTGGCATGTATTTCCTCTAGCTCTCAACATGCTCGTCATTCTACCCCTCCGCAGTAGTGGGTACCTCCCAGTGCTTCCTATTGCTCACAACAAGCTCACGAGCCTTTTAGAGACATCCCTCCTAGAACAACACTTGTGGAGGCCACAGAAGAGCACTCTGTAGAGTAGACTGGTTAATCCCACCTCAGGGCCAGAAACAGCTAGGGTTAT
>NC_137689.1:64641955-64814455 GCF_963989245.1 Nansenia antarctica | reverse complement strand
CGGTCTAGGTGAGAGTGACGTGGGAGGGCAAATGCGTCACTCTTGTGCAAGCTGTGAAGGATTTGGCGTGCTGCCACCACACTCAGGTGATGCAAGACCTGATTGGCTTGGATGTTCTGAAGTCCCAAGCATTATAATATGAACTCGGCATCAATATCATTCACTACATTACTGTATCACCCGCATGATATACAGTGTGTATATGTGAGTCAGTGTGTAAGTGTGTTGGGCCAGACAAATCAAAAGGAACATCTTTCTTTTTGCATATCCTACTCTAAAGCAGAGCTGAGTGTTGCTATGCAATGATGTTCAATTGAATAATAGAGAGAGGATGGGCGGATGTCTTCGAGATGCATCATAACCATTAGCATTAGTCCTTATGCAAGCCAGGGCATCTACAACAACAGACAGGGCATATTCATGTCAACTTGGCTGAGTCTGAGTCTTAGTACTGTAACAACCCATAGCCACACCACCATGTCCCAATGGCCCCCGTGCTCTAATGGCATGAAAAACTATGGGATTTGGTCAATTACTTTACTGGCTGAAAAGGGATACTAGGGTTCATGAAATGTGTCAACGATCAATAAAATGTATGGAAATACAGTACCACCCACAGTTGAAGTTAATGGTTCCTGGATAGGGTGACATACTTAAACACTGTAGATACACTGTAGAGGGCAACCCATATTAATTTATGTGTTATGTAACAGAGGACTATGCTCTGAAGTTAATGTCTGGACTACAACTCATTGCTCTCCCTTCATAGCTATTGGAAACATTGGGGTGCAGTCACAATTTTATAACACGATTTATAACTCCCACCAAGGCATAGATCATATGTCGCCCCTCGTTTTTAGGGCCAAATTTGTTACTTGGACCTTTTTAAACAGCTGTTAGAATCCCCACTGCCAACACATCCTGATGAGGTCAATGACATTTTAAAAGCTGCATTTTTAAGTATATGGTCCATACTTTGGAATCGCTCATGGAAAATTATTCTTTGTGATGTGTTCCTTGGTTCACTGGTAATTTATGGCCTTACAGTTTGGCTATTTCTAACGATGCAGATGATAACTTCTATGTAATTGAATGGAGACCTTTGACTAAAATTGTCATCTCTAATGTATAATCAACAGTGTTGTAATTAAACCTACAGTAGATGTATCCTGTAAATGCCTCCTACAATATTAGATTGTTCCCTAAAGATTAATAAGGTCTAATAGAATGCAATTATAATAACAATAATACATAACACCCTGACAGGGTTGTGAGATTTTCCGTGTCGTGATATGAACTGTGATTTGTCACTATTAACTGCATTTACAGTATGACTATAAAATAAACAAAACCCCAAAGAGCATAAAACCATGAGATGGAGCTTATACTTTTAACACTTCTCATTAAGTGAGAATATCGCCATGACTCATATGCTCACCCAGAGAGCAAGTTTACAATCACTTTGAGGGTGAGAATAACATGCATTTTATTTATTATTTATGAAATGGAGATGGAAAGAATATACAAATTCACAGTTGTATAATTCAAAATAAATGTACAAAAATAACTGCGTATTTCTGAGGGAATTTGTAGCTGATAAAACAGCAAATAATACCCTGTGTCAAACCAGTATGTATTAGATAATGAATGAACTTAGATTCACAACTTATCTTCTCTTCAAAAACTGGTTTTGTGTGCCACTTTTAACTGCTTTTGTCTACATAATTCTTACAACTTATTTTCTTAATAGTGACTTGGAATAAAGCCCACAGTTTGTAACATACAGTGTTAGTTCTCAGAGTGTGTGTACTCAAAGCGAGCGCAGCAGCAGACTGTTATTTCTGTAACAAAGTCAACAACCGCCAGCTGTTTATCTGAGGCCTTTATACAGCTCTGATGTGTCGTCAGAAGGTCACAGTGAATTTGTGGAACCCAGCGTGCTCAATCTAAACATCTGGCCCACATCACAAACACATCGGACATCACTAACAGGCCACAGATACACTGTCCCCTCGGAGAGACATTGGCAGAGGATGTAACTCAATCAAATAATCTATTTTTATGTAAGAGACAATATGGTGCGCATAATTTCATGGAAATCAATCAGTGTTATAGAGATCAATTAAGGAGAAAGACAAAAGACCATCAACTCTGGAGCTAGCTAGCATGAGTCAGTGTTTCCTATTAAATGTATGTAGTTAAAAGCGTAATGTAAACAACACAGAAGTTGAACTGAACAGCTTTTGCATATGGAACGCCGAAGGCACAATGTGTTCTAGAACTAATGCTAAAACAGGATCAGAAAGTCATTGCTGAGTAGAAAAAGAAAGTTGGTTTCATGAGATCATGTCAAACCTGGAGGTGAATTGTCATTAGCAATTCACTGCAAATGTCAGTGATTTTCTTTTGGGCCTCATTCCTCTGCAGCCCACATGCCTGACTTTCTCCTCTTGCTACACGGTTGTTTTAATCATATTGCGCCTCTAAAGTGTGTCCAGGGCTGGGGCTTAGCTGGGTTGTTAGGTCAGTGCTGGTGTGTGTCCAGGAGGGGAGGAGCGCTGCTCAGGGAGGGACAGATGCTCCCTCAGGAGGAGGCCTGTTCTCCTCCTCCTCTCTGAGCAGATGGATGCTGGAGACACACCACAGGAGGAGGTGCTGGACAGAGAAGAGAGAGAGGGAGAGCAGGGGGGGGGGGTAGAGAGAGAGGGGGGGGAGGGAAAGAGAGAGGGGGGGGAGGGAAAGAGAGAGAGGGAGGGAGGTGGGATGGAGAGAGAGAGGGAGGGAGGGAGATAATGGGGAAAGAGAGGGTGAGAGGAGAGAGAGATAGAAGGAGGGAGAGTGAGAGGAGAGAGAGAGAAAGAGAAAGAGAGATACACCAAAGGACACAAAGATGCAGTAATAGAAAACAAACAGAGAGAGAAGAGGGAGCGAGGTAAATCAAAGGACACAACAATAGCAGGGGGGAAAGGGGAATTAGTCTGAAATATGAGCTATCTTAGCAATAAAACCTTCTGCACTGTATGATATATTATTGTTCAGCTTTTGTGGCTCAAAGTAATTTGGACCAAAGAATAATCAGAACACAATTTCCAAGTAAGGTAACTCCAGGGTAAGAGTCACCGGTTAATATGTAACATTACACTGTAGAGAAAAAATATTGGGGCTAGGGTGAGGTAGAACAAAACGGATCGATGACATGAGTTACATGGATGAGCCATTATGCTAATGTTTTGTTCATCACCAAATAGCGAAGTGACAGAGGGATTCTTTCACTCCAGGTCGGCCAATAAGATATTCAGTGTATTTTGTGCTGTGTAGTTTGATGATAGAGCCCAGATTGAAACACTGTTAAATAACACACATAGCATTGAGATTAAAGCAGCAGGCAGTTGGACTGTGGAGCCAGGGTGTGGTGAGGATTTCCTTGGCTTTAACTGCCCCGGTGATCACCGTCGAATGGAATAAAATGTCCCAGAGACCAAAAGTATTCCAAATGGATTCCAGAAAAATATTTGCTGTCCAATCAGGTGGTATGGAATATGGAATTTAGATCTAGCCTAACTCTACGGTTCCGGTCGACTAATCAGGGATGACCTCTGAGGTCTCATACGTCTCGTCCATATTTATGATGTGTCCCTGTGAAACAGAGGAGATGGATGCCTGATGCAGAGTCAGCAGCCGCTCCATCTACCATGTTTGTCCTGGACCTCAGGCCCTCGTCAATATCTCCCTGACATACATAAGGAAACCATCGGCATATTAAGATATTGCAGAAGCAACAGGGGCACTGTTAAACCAACAGAGTTTTCTGTTTGTCAGATATGTCATGTCTTGCGTGATATCCTTTCTGTCTGTTGTCAAAGTACAACATTTTGTTTATTGAGTACACCAGGATGTCCAGGTTCATAAATGCGACTCAACTGTTTTATTTATATTATCACCAAAAATCTACATCCCCCAATACCGTTTTCTTTATTCTCTGGCTAGAGAAGAAAGGAATATGTTTATTAATTTTTTTGTACCAGGATGTAATGAAAAGCATCTTGCAGTTTGAACTATAACTTATGTTTGTTTTTCCTTTCCACGATGACGCCTTGTAAAATGTTGTTGTTTTCGGCCTCTCCAGTGGAGTCGTATACTGAGCTCCTCTCAGGCGCCTGCTCTCCGCTTGCCGAGCGCTGATTGGTTCATGTAACATGACACATCTTTTTCTCATCAGTGTGTTATCAAGTTGGGGCGCTGTCACAGTGCTGATTAACCGTTGGATTCATACCGAGGGACATAGCTGTGCATTAATGTACTCTATTCACCCTCCAGATGTAGATGTACACCATATGGACTTACCTCAAACTAGTTTATATATTGGTAGCGATAAGATCATTTAAAAAAGACAATACAGATATTCTAGATCAGTGGAGGCTGGTGGAGGTGAAAATCGGAGGACAAGCTCATTGTAATGGAATGAGGAATGGTGTCAAACACATTTGATACGGTACCATTCCTCATTCTGTTTCCGTTCATTACAATGAGCCCATCTGATTGTCAAACTACCTCCACCAGCCTCCCCTAGTACAGATATGGTACAGATTATGTACAGATACCCTAGGTATAATGTAGACTGGTTGTCTGATAGTGTTAGAGTTTTCCAAGCTAACATGTCTTTCTTCCCTTGTCGACACTTTATGTGGACACCTGCAGGTCCAGTGCATAAAGTACTGTACATTGTTGTTAAACATACAGATGTTGCCGCAAGTCACATTTATGAGATCATGCTGTAGCATTGGCAGGAAAACAAATGTAGTTCTTTTTCACCTAACAAAAAACACCCTGTTCTTGTCCCTTAAGTGATTTTGAGCTTTTACCCCTATACAGCTTTTTAACCTTTGACCCCTAAGAGAAAAGTAATATACTATATTAGTAAGAGCCCTCTCATTGCTCCGGGGGGTCTTCTCAGTACTGTTGCTAACTGACATGTACAGCTAGGAATCTGCTGATTGGAGATGTGGTGGTGATGATGAATGTCGAATCGTTGCAGTGGCTTTTATTAAAACCATATTTTCTAAGCCCCTCTCCTCCATTAAAAAAGAAATGTGTTTTACCACAGAAAAGTCACAGTGTATAATTGGAAGACTTAATGATGATGAAATCGTGTAAGAAACCAGAAAAAAACGTAGATGCAGAACATGCTCATAGAGCACACATACATATGAAACTGTAATCCCTCATCTCATCTGTTGATCAATCAACCTTTATTGGATGACCATTTGTTGATTAGATGACCTCAGTCCTATCGTCATCCATCTATCATTCTGACTTTCAGAATTGATCTCCATTTATCAACTTTTACATCCGTTCTCATTATGATGCAGTTAGTAGGATATCCTCCTCTAGATGCGACTTTCCCATTCACTTTTGAGCAAGTCACACATGTTACATCTATCCTGCTTCCACTGCCAACATCCTTGTTTGTCTTGGAGACCCGTATCACCTCACACTACAAGGGATGTGTATATTGCCTGTCATCCGTTGAATAGTGAGGATATTACTAAACAAGTTATGACTGTTTCCATGAAGGACCACCATATCTTCAGGCAAACATCCAGAACCAACCCTCCCCCACGACTTCAGGGATAATTGTTGATGAACAACTTTTCACACAACAACTCTGTTAAGGAATGCTGTTACGTTGTTTTAGGTCCCATTGTCCCTGTTCGACGAGAGCCATGACAGATACTCCAACCCTCCAAGGGAGAATACGCTCTGAGCCGCACGTCGACACGAGTCCAAGACGACACTCAAGCACATATCAGAGAGCTAAAAGTCGATTACGCACATGGGAGGATGATGTTAGAGAAACTGGTAGCATCGCTCTTGCATCTGTAACAGCTGACGTGTTCTCCCTGGTGTGGTAACACTGCCAGGGGTTCATGGTGTAAAAGACAAAGTATTGTGATTTATAACCACTGTGTTTAATTCAGTGGATCTGAGAGATTGCAGACTACAGCACTAACAAAGCCTGTAACCAGCTCCTCAATCATGATCTTGTGTTGATCAGGATTTAACACAGTTGATGAGGGACATAGTAATCACATGTAGGCCTACAGTAGAATCTATACCAACAGTACAACTCACTAACCATCAACGCCTTAGACTTTTCATTGGCTGAGAATGTTGTTTATCCTTCTTAGTGTTGGCCATCCACCAATATAATTGGCCAAAGTTAATGATGTAATACTACTGGTTTGATAGAGTGGATTGTTTAAACATAATTGGAGCTTATTAGGAATTAGGAATGTTTTTCCCCTTTTATGTAATAAATCACTTTATCCCTCTTATTGCAATGCATTTTGTAATGTCATTATGAATCATCTTTATTTCATCAACATAATTATATCAGGTCAGATATATTTTGAGGAAAACGTTTCGCCAGCCTCCATTGTTTGTCCCCGTTAGAGAGCAAAGCACTTTACAAGTTTAAACTTGTTGCTGCTCAATGGTCTTTAATGTTATGTATATGTATATTGTCTTTAATGTTATGTATATATTTTGCTCTACGCAGGTGACTGAATATGAGGATATCATAATACCCCTCTTATATGTCTCTCTCTCTCAATAATGTTTGTCTCGCTGTAGTCTGGTCCATTAATGGCCTCGTCCCATTGTGAGCTCTACAAGATCACAAATGTTTGTTTACACAAGTAATGAGCTTTTTGTTTCAGGCCCAACCATGTAATTCTTTTTTATTTATCCTCCAGTTTATAACATATTTGGTTGCGTAGTTATGCATCAAAACATACAAAAACAAAAGTGTGAATGAAAGCGAGAGTGGAACTTTGTCAGCACAATAAAGACATATCCATATTGAGGGAACTGTAATGAGCGTCTCAATAAAGGTTTTGTTTACCCTCGCACCAGCATCCATAAATCCGATCAGAATTTATTATCAACAACCAAGGCAAATCTGTGCACTGTATATGCAAGCAGACAAACACATGTATAAAGTTTACGTGAGGGCCCTCTCTGTGAAAATACGAGCAAGCTGCAGGCCATGTCCCCTAAGGTTAAAGAACTATCCGTTACAAATAAAACCATTATTTAAATTCTCACGAATGTTTTGTATTACCAACCAACTCTAGAGTCAAATGTGTGCAGCCTCTGTGACTGACTGAGTGAGTCTGTGTACATTGTCGATTTCTTATGGCTTGGTATCTGTCATTCTGGTCATACCTGCGACCAAGTGCATGTCAGTTTTCTCAACTGGAACTAATCCTTTTACTGCCGACGAAGCATGAATGCCAAGATGCTAGCTAGTCTTTAGCCCGACTTTGCAGAGAGAAATTAACATGCAGGTCTCACTCTCAGAAGCAAGGCTAATTGAATGACCTTGAGCAGATTTAATCACTTCAGATATGCATGAAGCTTTACCTCATGCCAACAAGAGAAGACTTTGTTGCAGACACACTTCTGAACAGGGCAATGATGACAGTGCTGTTAAAGCTACTGCATCTTCATTTGGTTATGTTATGGCAACAGCAAAAACATGTAATATATATATACTGTAGTCCCAGCAACAACAAAGGGCTTTTATATTTCATAAACAAAACGTAACGTTTGAATACAGCTGTTTTAGAGATCAAAGCTCATCATACTGAATTACCGTAGATTTAGCATTTTACAGCTGTGAAAAGCATGCGACTCAGAGACAAGGAACAATCATGATGACTGTCCTTTAGGAGACTTCATAGGATAAAGAAGTAATTTATCCTGAGATTGCCAAAACATATGCTTGTTAGAGGCCATGCATGTACTGTACACTGCATGAACATTATGGAAGGAGACTTGTCGACATTTATGTCTGTCTTGACAGTCAACATTCCCTGTCAGTCCATTTAGTTGTATGAATGAATGAATGAATGAATGAATGAATGAATGAATGAATGGTCTTTATTGTCATTGATATAGTACAGGTACCAAACAACGAAATTTGGGAGGGGGGGCTCCCCTGGTGGTTGTCATATTGCACATAGTGTTATTGCACATTCATTTAAAGTGTCGCAGTTTGCAGGCTTGAAATGTACACATTTGTGCCTCAGCACTACACCTGATTTCAATCCAGCAGCTGCCATCAATCCGTCCAGACTGTCCAGGGCCCAGAACCTAGGTCTTTGCTGTGTTCAGGGCCTGAATGGCCCTGGGGTAGAAGCTGAGCTTCAGTCTGTTTGTCCTTGCGAACATGGTCCTGTGTAATGGCGCACATTGAAAGGTATTCCACTTTATTTTCACAAACATGTTTTATTACTAGTTTCATGTGTACCGTATGCACAAGGTGTAATTTTCAAAGCATTTGTGTTTCCACATTTTCCTTGAATATTCATCATGTGTGTCTTATGTGTCGTAACAGAGAGAGTTGTTAGTGCCTGGAGACAAAGAGATGTTGACAGACCGTGTGCATGGAGGGATAAAATCTACTCAGCCTCTCTCTCTCTCTCTTTCTCTCTCTCTCTGTCTCCCTCTCCCCCCCATTTCTGTATGTGTCTATCTTTTTCTCTCACACACACTGTCTGTCTCTCTCTCGCTCGCTCTACCCCTCTCCCTGTCTCTCTTCAACACTGCAGAGTGACAGGGCTCTTAATTGTAGCCAGTTTTGGAAGTTGCCAACATTCTTCTTAATGGTTTGCTAACCATTGACGTCAGTGAAGCGATAAAGGAGACAGTAAAGCGAATGCTTCAGTCTGCATGTGAAAAAAGCAAGATCCAACTCTTGCAATTGTAGTTTTATTCTGTCTTCATTTTGTTAATTGGTTCCATGGAACGAGATTCAACCAGCTTGTAACACTGAGATTAAGTCTAATTGCTCATTAGTTTGGTCACTTTGTGATGAAGAGAAACTCTCTTAAATTCAATTAGGTTTATGAGTTCTCTTGTAAACACACATTTGGTCCGATGGAAATCAAGAGAGATGAAACGATCTTGTTAAGTTTGAGTTCCAAAAGAATTAATATTGATACTAACTCAAGACACACTTTATATATTTTTTCCCGTCAGTGAAAAGATTGCCATGTAAACGTATATGTATGTTCATATATGGTCAAGAGAGAAATACTCTAACACACTGAATTGAATCTGTTTTGCAGCATTGTGCTGCACAGAGTACCAATGTGTTTCAATTATGAATGTCATTTGAACTTGTGTACACACATTCCATTATCAGTGTGTTAATTTATAATTGTGGTTTTCATACCCCTACCCAACAAAAAATTGTTTTGCATACTTTCAATTACTAGGAACGTAGGCCTATCTGTAAAAGATCCTTGAGAAATTAGAGGGGGAAATTCTTGTCATATCATAACGACCATTCTATGAATATGACGCAACTTTCTGGAAAAGAGAGATCATTGTGCGAGTTGATTACAAGCTTAGGTTGCCACAGACAGAGAGAGAGAGAGAGAGAGAGAGAGAGAGAGAGAGAGAGAGAGAGAGAGAGAGAGAGAGAGAGAGAGAGAGAGAGAGAGAGAGAGAGAGAGAGAGTGACCTAGGAGCCATGAACAGTACATTGGTCTTTATTTGTTTTACCCAGCATCCACACATGGTTTGGATGGATATGGGAGACAAGGTCATGCTTCCCAATCAGATTATAATGAGTATCTGTCTGACTCTTGACCTCAACTGTCTTCCACAGGTTGGAACCTCCACATCTCTCTCTGAGTGGTCCAAGTGAACACGACACCTTCAGGAGGCCAAACTAAAACTCAACTATGTGTGTTCAGTAAATGTGATTAGACTCCATTAGTGAGAGAACATGTTGACACATGTCTCATGTTTGGGGTGAGGGTTATTACCAGTGGTTAGATTAGGGGAAAGGATGTACTATGTGATATAGAATCCATTGTTGATCATAAAGTCCAGGTCACGCAGTGTCACTGTGCAAAGTTAGGCTGAATTGAATCAAGCTCAAGCTTTGTATTATGACACCTGGACAAACAATCACTTCAACAGTGTCAAGTCACGTCAAGTCTTGTTTGTTTGTCATCACATTGAATACAAGTATACAGTGCAACAAAATGCCTGAGACAGAGCAACTCTACAACATCAATCATCAGCAGCAATAGAATGTAACAAGGATAATACAGTATATATAATATAACAGTAACAATAATAAAACAGGAGAGGGAGTCAAGTGTATAGTGAAATGTGGACGGTTAGTTTGGGGGGGGACGAGGGACGGGTGTCAATTCAACAGTCTATTGGCCTGAGGGTAGGAGCTATTCCGAAACCTGTTGGTTGCCAGATGGAAGCAGAGAGAACATGGTGTGACTGGGATGGCTCTTGTCCTTGATGATCTTCCTGGCCTTCCTCTTATATCTCTCGGAGTAGATGGCGTGGACAGCTGGGAGGTCAGGGCCCGTGATGGACTGGGCCGTTCTCACCACTCTCTGCAGGGTGCACACAGGGTGTGTGCAGTGCAGCTGCCGTACCAGGCAGTGATGCAGCCGGACAGGATGCTCTCAGTGGTGCACCTGTAAAAGTTTGTCAGGATCCTGGAGGGACATGCCCTTTTCCACAGAAAAACAGACGCTGGCGTTCCGACTCGACCGCTGTGTGGGTGTGGTGTGACGATGTTAGATCCTTAGTGATGTGGACAGCTAGAAATCTGAAGCTGTTAACTCTCAATGGCCTCGGGGGGCGGGGTGGACTTGACAAATCACTAATCAAAAGTAGGAACTTTAAAATGGTAAATGAATGGACTGCATTTATAGAGCGCCTTTATCCAAAGCTCTTTACAACAGCCTCTCATTCACCCATTCACACAATAATGGCGGCAAGCTACCATGCAAGGCACCGGCCCGGACCGGTTCAGTGTCTTGCTCAAGGACACTTCAACATGTAGCCAGCCGGCGCTCGAACCGCCAATCTGCCAACCTTGCGATCATTTGACGGTGGCTCTACCTCCTGCGCCACAGCCGCCCCATGACGGCACAGTAGAATAATATTGGTAGAATAACCAATGGCTAAGCAGTGCTCAATTTGGACGGCGCTCCTGTTTAGAGAATGAGGGCCAACTTTGGGGAATAGCTAAACCAGATTCAACAAGTGAGTGAGGAGATTGGCAGGTTTTGTGTCCCTTTTTAGATTGATTAATAATCAAACATGATGATCCGTGTCCCACTCCTGGACTACCTATCACATACAGTATGGGTCCGTCAAGGGAGGCTGGTGGAGGTAGAAATCGGAGGACGGGCTCATTGAATGGAATGAGGAATGGTATCAAACACATTTGCTCATCCTCCAATTGTTTACCTCCACCAGCCTCTACTGGCGTCCGTGTTTCACATGTCGACAGTGTGAAAGCTCCAATACAAACCCTTGTGTGAAAGCCTGTCGTTGGAAAACACTTTTGAATAGTGATGGGATGATCTGCACATTAGCGACGTGTTAAACCAGTGAGGCATGGTTCGGACGTCACCGGAGCTGCCTGGACCACTAAACTGGAACAGAGAGTCTTGTTTGGTAAACACTTTCTGAAGAAACCGCTCCGATCAAAATGTGGCCAAGGCTTGTGCCAAAATTAATATGAGGTTAATGACATGGTTTGGCTCTCCGCCTTGCACTATTGATCAAATGTGGATTTCTCTAGCTCTTTTTATTGCCTTAATGCGAACCATTCGCTGAGTTCTTTTTTTCTTCTTCTTCTTCTTTCCCTTCCAATTTGCAGAGCAGCGTGAATATGCTTCAGCCTGGAACTATTCTGAATATGTTCTCTACGCAAGTCTAACATGTCAACCTCTCTGTCAGAAACAAGCATTTTGAATTTCACAATCACTTTGAGGTCTTCAGTCTTGGCCATGTTGATCATTATGTCTATGATATGCTGCATCTTTTACATGATCAGCGTAGATTTGGAGTCGATGCAGTTTCTGGAATTCTATGAGTCATATTGTCTATTTATTTATTCTGTTTTTTTTATTATAATTTTTTTATAGAAGCAATGCTAGTATGGTTCAAATAAACTGCTCTCACATTGACGGCCTTATTGATGTGTGTATCCCCTCAGAGTCAAAGGAATGTACTTCACTGTCTCTCAAATTGGTTTCAGTTTAATTCAAAGTTGTGTCAGATTAGGAGTGGTGAAGTTGTGTAGAGTCAGATTAGAAGTGGTGCTCTACAGACAGAGACTAGGCCTCCCTGCTGTTTCTGTAGCAGAAAGAGTGTAACATCTGGAGGTGATCTATAGAGTAACCTACATTATGTTAACGCTTGGCCTGACAGCCAGGAGGATGGAAAGAGTCCCCAAAGACAAACAAAGGCAGGATTACTCGCTCCAAATGGAAAAAGAGGGGGAAATATCTATCAAAACATAAACATAATCAGTCAAGTCACTCATTCCTCATCCCATTTTCAAAGCAAAATGGCCTCTTCCCTCAATTACATCTCTCACGTCTCACAACTGGAGAACTCACAACTGGAGAAATGTATTAGAGGTCTAGCTTGTGATATAACACATATCAAGAACTTCTTTTCTTTTAATGTTTCAGTTTATGACACAGATAGAAAGTGACATATTTTAAAGGTCAATGTCTACAGCTCTCTAACTGTAGCTGTATGCTTTTCCTCTCTCCTGATCATACAGTTCATGTCTATTGAGTGAGTTTATGGCCAGGCTTTATTTTATGGCGAGGCAGACTGCAGACTTCATTTGGAGCCTGACAGAGGTGGGAGCAGCGCAGTGACGCAACAGGGAGAGTTGAGCCTCTGCCATGGGCTTTGAGGTTACACTCTCTGGCTGGACTCCCCCTCTCTCTCTCTCTCTCTCTCTCTCTCTCTCTCTCTCTCTCTCTCTCTCTCTCTCTCTCTCTCTCTCTCTCTCTCTCTCTTTCTCTCTCTCTCTCTCTCTCTTTCTTCTCTCTCTCTCTCTCTCTCTCTCTCTCTCTCTCTCTCTCTCTCTCTCTCTCTCTCTCTCTCTCTGTGGGCCTCTGCCCAGGGTGTAGTAATACTTTGGGGGTTTCTAGACCTGGAGCCTCCACTCAGCACTGTATACACTCACTGGGCGCCAAAGAGCTGTCTATTTAAGACAGGAATTCAGGAACAGTTGGTTTGGATGCACAGAGCTATTTTCACGCAGAGCAGATGATAACCAAAGACGCTGTGAATCTAGTTTTCTCGATTTCTGATTTTCCAAGGTTACCAGCTTAATTTGAAGGTCACCTTTTTCTCACCAAGTACACTTCCATCCATCCGTAGGCTCCCAATTTACAGTGAACCAATTCTCTATGGTCATTAGCACTTACACAGCTGGCTCTCAGATTGCAGTTTATGTTATGATTAAGGAGAGAAGAAAATCAGTTTGTAAAGTTACATTAAATTGCGATTATGCCATAGCTGTGTGGACCAAGACCGACTCAACACACTATTACCATTTTTCACAAATTTTCATTTCAACCTCTTTTATCAAAAGGCAAATGATTTTCAACATAAACACCAGAGAGCTGTAGTGCTCCTCATCTCTCATCTCTCCACCATGTAAACCTGGATTGAGGACCAGGGCACTGACTTCTCTCCTGTCCTGGCCTGGCCTCCTCTGCCCGTTCCAACAAATACTGTCACTGCACTATTTATCTCCTGGCTGAAATATTGAAAAACAAGACATGAATCTGTCCAGGGAGCCCATTATACACACAATCTAGTAGCCAAAAACAGCCAAGCTCAGGCCTGGATCAGATTGTTTGAATTAGAGCGATTGCGTCTTAGTCCCCCCCCCCCCCCCCCCCCCCCCCCCGCCTCTGAAAGCTAAATGGGCGAGGAGAGCTGGGGTGAGCACGGAGCACACGGACACACAGCTGCCTCCCAGCCCGGAGCTGTCCACTGCCAGAGTGATGATGTCGTATCGGCCAGCATGCCTCCGGTGGTCTCTTGATGACATCACAGGCTGATGTCACTCAGACGGGCGTGGTCTCGGGGAGGCAGCTGAGCTGGGTTAGAGCAGGGTGAAAGTATGCACAGCTTCTCCCTAGGCCTCTGGACCAGGCCTCTCAGTGCGTTGGTGAAGGAGAAAACATGACATGATATCACTGGTGGTCCGGGTCCGGGCCCTAGTGGCGGGTTTTTCCAAAACGCTGTCATAACATAATATAATATCTGCGTTCCTGGAGGTGTTATTCAACATATTTCTCTCATCGCCTACGCTGGATACATTCTGGAACAGCCATTTGACATTTTACAACGTTTGCAGGAAAAATGCTATAGAGATAAAAGTTATTATTATTATAATTTATTTACAATTTTATAATGTTTATTATAATTATCTAAATGGTTCTAAAAAGGTGCCTTATGAATCATGGTACACAGTACAATGTTTTTTTTTTTTTATGTCTAAAGAACTTTAGATGGTTCTATTTGATAGTCTAAAAAACCTTACATTGTTTTTATTTTTCCGAGTAGAAGTAGTAGCCTAGCTTCAGGGAGAGTGCAGGCAATTTCAATTTCATACCGGCAAACCACAACATCTCAAAGTGAAACACTTCAAGACACCTCAGAGGTGAATGGCGTTGCGTGACAATTTGAATTAGAAGAAGTGGAGTGCCACAGTGATAGACTTGCACACACCTCATCATGCCAATGGGTGCCGGGTGAACTACCCCCAACAAACCGTATTACACATCTGTGCTCATGTTCAAGTGACAACCCAACTTCAAACGCGTTGCGTGGAATGAGGTAAAAAGGTTTCAAATAGCAACAAACAAAATAAAAGAACTCCTAAGAACCTTTTTTTTCTAAAAGAGTGCAGGGCCTCACACACACACACACACACACACACACACACACACACACACAACTGAAGTGGAAATTGATCTATATGGTAATAGTTTTCAATTAAATTGCTATTACTGTATACTGTACATCAGTGGAGGTTGGTGGAGGTAGACAGGTTCATTGTAATGCATGGAATGAAATTAGGAATCATATCAAACCATTCGTCACACACACGCTAGCACAAATAGTTGACACAGTAATCACAGTAGTATTATACCTCATAGAAAGTTTATTATAAGTATTACCCTTTTTAAAATGTTCTTTTGTGCTGTAAAGGTTCTCAAATATACCATTCAATAAGTGTGAATACTGTGTGGGTTTTTTAATCTAGTGAGTAGTGGCAAACGGCTAAAGTAAACCTAATCAATTTCACCACAAACCCTTGAACATGCTCAACAATCTTTGACATTCTCCCCATACACTTCCATATCCCAGTGGTCCATTAGGGAGAATGTTCTACTCAGCAGACCCAGGTGATTGGGTTATCTAATCTCTCAAGGCTTTGCCTTTGGGAGCATCGGAGTTGAGGCGGTTCCTCTGGGCCTGTTCCATGAATTCCTTATTTTGTCACTTGGAGAATATGTTTTTATTGGTTGAACTTTGGTTGGCCTGCTTATGAGAATGGGACCAACCTCCCACACAGTCAATGAACACACACACACACACACACACACACACACACACACACACACACACACACACACACACACACACTCTCTCTCTCTGGTTGAGAAATACTGTATGACCAATGTTTACATTGATGCTGTCATGGTAACTGAACGGCTATAGTTCAGCATCGACTGTGCAGTATAGTAAATGGTAACTAACTGCCTTTATCATAATTCAACATTTATGGAATGTTTCAAAATATATATATTATAAATGGTTACAAAATACCACCTCCTGAGCTTGGTGGACAATCCTGTTTGTCTAGAACTAAGATACAGCATGTGCAGTGTGATAAGATTCATCAGTTCAGTGAAGTCTGCTGCCTTGGACCACACTCACATATTCATATCAGACAAACGACTAGGTTCTCAACTACTACTCATACTTATGTGTTCTCCAGTCATGTAAGGGCCAAGAGGCAATTGGGTCAGAGAGATGTGTGTGTGTGTGTGTGTGTGTGTGTGTGTGTGTGTGTGTGTGTGGATACATAGAGTGACTAAGCGACTTTAAGAGTCCACAGCAGCTATTGAGCTGAAGCACAGACTACCAGTGGATTTCTGCAAATGATGGTCGTGTTATTTCAATGGAGAAAGTCTAGACTTTAGTAAATATGATGTAATGTCCTTAGTTTTCAAATCATGGGAGCAGCCTTTTGAGTGATACTGTTCAGCTTAATATTATCTGAAATGTGAGCCTCACTGAGTGAAAAACCAAACAATAATCGTGTCAAAACACTAGGTAGCTATCCCCTCGTCATCTCCCTACATAATATTACTAAGGAGTTCATAACTCCAAAAGCTCTCGTATTGTATCACTTACAAACTGTATCAGTGGTTAGCTGTGTTGCCCAATACCCCTGCTCAATAGAAAATAAGGCAATACATTTCCTCATATTTTACACTTCAGTGATGAGATCCTGTTGCTTGAAAAACATGAACTTGAGTGAGTGCTGATATGATTCATAAGTGTGCCAGCCCATAGCACATTGAAATGGATTCCAGCGAATGTGTTGCACAATGAATTACTGTATGTAAACACAGAACCTGTCTGCAAGAGAAGCTGTGTGGTTAATTTGGTATTTGAGGCAAATCTTTATGTTCCAGGACTTGTCGTCACCCCTGTGCTCGCTGTATGTTTGTCAGTCTTTCACAGGAGCACTGTTTGGCCTAAAGATTCATGGAAATATATGGAAATAGTCAAGACGTTTGGGAAAATGTCTGTGTGTGGTGGTGCACCAAGCTTTGGTGCTTCAACAAAGGGGAACATGACTCCCTATTCAAATTGAATGTTGTGTGTCATGTGACCATGTCACAACTGTTTGTGTCAGGTGATTTAGGTGGCAGAAAACACAGTTTTCAAATGTTACTTTTTTAGAAGGCACTCATACACCATTCAGTGGTTTTAGAGCAAGAGGCAGATAGTATCAGGACACCTTCAGCTTTATGTTTAGCGACATTTAAGAGATGTCATATGAGAGGTTAAACAACGGGTTGATCAGAACAAGAATTGTGACTGGCTGAGAGGGGTTTGAAGCCGTTTGATAAAGTAACAGCTATAGATACTCACAGAGAGACATTTGACAGCTCTCTAATGGGGTACGGAAGTGCGGTTTCCAATGGGGTTTCCAATACATTTTCCGGTGGGGTACATTTATTTTGACACCCCAAACTCATGAAAATGTGTATTGAAACATACAAAAAATGTTCAGCTGTCTTTTTATGCATGATAAAGCACAGGCCTCTCGTGCCTTATTGCTTAATTAAAACATCTATTAACTAATAAGAATAGTTCTAATGGGATAGTGTTATTTGAAAAACGTTCTTTGAATGATGCAAACAGTGCTGTCCATTAATACATTATCCTCAATGATGGCAGTGTGTTAAGGTTAAACAACTGTGTACGAGTCCTGCTAATCAGATCACGTCCTTCACAGCTATAGTGCCTACGGGGCCGTGAAGGAGCAGCAGTTAAGACTGACCAGCTGTCTAAAGAAGGCACGTTGCTATTGGGCCAGATGTAGCCTAGTGTAGCCTATAGCACCTCTCCCTCCACTCTTCCATGTTTATTAATATCTGGCCCTGGTGAACACCATGGCACTTACACAATTAGGGGGTTTTGGATGGCGTCACGCAACTCCAAATACAGCCCCACAAACCCCTGAGGTTATTTTATAGACTTGTAATTTACATTTATAAGCCAGCTTTTGTGGTTGAGAATACAGTCAAAAGGAGGGGAAAGAAAAACAACTCTGACAATGTAGGCTCGTTGGAGAAGCAGGAGGAGGGGTCTCTTTTGAACATGAAAGTCCCTAATAGTTGTCCACATTCCTTCTCAGTCTATCAATGAGCTGAATTGGAGAATGTGCAAAGACATATATCAAAAAGTAGCATTTCATTATCTCAGTGTATCTTGTGTGTACACAATGCTGTATGGGTTTTTGTAGCCTGCAGTATAGCTCTATACACAGCCCGTAGGTCATGAAAACAGTGGTTCTTTGCTGAAAAAAGTTTAAAAGTGCCAATGTACACACTCATATTTTCTCTATCATTAGAATACTATTAGAAACCTCTTTGGAAAATTGCAAAACAAGCAGCGAATACCAGAAGCTGTGGTCCACCAGCCAGGGTATGTCTTATCAGTGAGCGCTGGTTCACAAAGAGGTGTCTGTGACACTCACAGTCCCTATTATTTGACTCCATAAGGCACTTTGGGTTATATTTACTATATGAGGGGGAAACTGTAATTTCAGCAATTTCACCACACACACTATCCAACTGAGATGCCAACTGCCACAGTGAAACTTCTGTCTTCAATAAACATAATTATTCATGAATTGTTGAATTCAAAAAGTTAATTTTCTCCAAGATTTGTGAATATTTTGGGGTATATGGATAAGGATACTTAAAACGGTGTCTTGTATGATTGATTTCCCCAGATGGTTATGTGATTGAGGAGGGGGAGGGGGAGGGGGAGGGGGAGGGGGAGGGCGCTCTGCCAGGTAGTGTGACATGCTGCTGATGCTGATCCTACAGGTCGCTCTCTCTCTCTCTCTCTCTCTCTCTCTCTCTCTCTCTCTCTCTCTCTCTCTCTCTCTCTCTCTCTCTCTCTCTCTCTCTCTCTCTCACTCTTTCTCTCTCGCTCTCTCCTCTGCTGAGCTCAACACAACCACAGCCATGCAAATTCCCTGGCACGCACCCTGGCTTGGTTTCCTTTTCTGGGTGGAGAGAGACTATGTTTGGTGGTGATAAAGTGCCCTGTCATGACCAGGGAGACGAGTGTGTGTGTGTGTGTGTGTGTGTGTGTGTGTGTGTGTGTGTGTGTGTGTGTGTGTGTGTGTCTGTGTGTGCATGCGTGCGTGCGGCCTAGCTCCTTCCTACGCTGGCGTTGTATGGGCAGATCTCTGTCCCGGGGCCTGTGCTTCCAGCTGACAGCACCTTCCTGTTACAGTAATGATCTTTTTATAGCCCCATTGAGACGCCTCCACAGGCAGACACAGCATTCAGTAACCACCTGAAAGTGAACACCGTCCAAACTCAATGGAAATGGAGCAGGTCAACTTAAAGGGAGAGAGAGTATACAGTACATAGACTTACACTAGACTTACACTACCTTGAGGGTGAGTCACTTTCGTACGGTGAAGGAGCATACTGAGGGCCTGCTAAGCATTCGATGTTGGCCAAAAATGATTGCTGTATTGTTAAACAGCAGAATAGTGGCGATTAGAGTGGTCTTTGTGCCTCGAACTCCGCCTTCCATGGCATTCATGGAACAAGCAAGCAGGGAGTTAAAATAAAGCAGCGCGGCATGGCCTTATCCACTCCCCTCCCTTCTCCCTTCCTTCCTCTGAAATCAGATCTGAGCGCGTTGTCTCCCCGCCCGTCCCCCTGAGAAGGGATCTGTCTGTCCTCGCCACTTCCTCCTCAGCCCTGGTGCTGGGGTAGGGACAGCGGCGTTGCGTAACTGCTGACGATGGCAACGATGGCGTGGGTCATCCTGTGACCTACCTTACCTCCGACCCTTCTCTACCACCCCCCTCCACCCGCCACCCCCCTCTCCATTCGAATCAGGTCAGTCTGAGTATGGTCAGAACGCCTTACACGGTCAATAAGTGTTCCCGTTCCCTGTGCTGACCATTCATATCCATCTTCCCAGCCTCTGGGTAATACTACCAGTTTATGAGATCTGAACTGTAATAGAAATATATTTAAAACACTTTACCACATTTTCTCTTTAGTAAATGTCCACCTACACTATGTATACATAAGGACCTTCACTGTTTCTGGCTCTATGTTGTAGTCTTTCTAGAGTTAACTGAGTGTCTTTGTGCTTATCAATAGAGAACATCAGCAAAGTCAGAGGAAATGGTCTTTTAATTGCCACACAGCTCCTGTACCGCTAATTAGTTGCCAATAACCACATTGTTATGTGTCTGTCAGAAATAGGCCTTGGCAGTGAGTACAGTTCCCTTATTTGTCTGGTCCCAGTGGTGTTCAGGGACAGTAGCACAGAGGCCCTCTTTCAGAAGGACCCCAGGTAGGTTCTGTCATCATGGACCCCTCATTACCTCAGACTCGTATCTGATCAGGCAGCAGGCGGGTGTAATAAGCCATGGTCCGCATCACCGTTTCCTATTGCCGCCAAATGATGACATTAGCCTAAGGGTCGTAGCCATGGAGTCCGGCTGGCGCTAGCACTGAAGCGGCGATAAACATCACAATTACCCCCAGTGCTCTCGCAACTTCTACTGAGCCAGGCCATAGTCCTTAAAGTTGAAGGCCACCTTTTCTTTTGAGGAAATATTATGGAGGGCTGAGGCTATTACCTTGAGCAGCTAGCCAGGGAATGATTAGCCTGAGCCATTTAGCACGTATCTAAATATCTCTACTGGCATGTTTGTGTGGATCCATTGACAGCAATGAATGTGGCTTAGGCTACTCTTTCATATCATTTTAATGGAGAATAACAATATTATTTAAGTTATGGAACTCATGTAGCTAGCATTATTAATTCCATGCTAAAATGATCAGGCAAAAGTCTCAAACCAGGTTTATATTTGAATCTCGTTAGAATCCAAAGTTTATATTTGAATCTCATTTGAGAGGCAGAAATGGTGGAAATTACGGAGACTAATGCTAGATCAGCATTCTGTCACTCATCCCTGTGTACCGTAGACATTGTGAGCTCTACACTGAACAGAGCTGGGGCACTAGGCTGAGATAAAGGGCTTGGCCTATCAGTGACTGGAGGGTGTGCACACAGCAGATTAGCAGGGACATTATCTTCAAGTGAATATTTACTTTGTGGCCTGTTGCTCTATATTTTCTCACGATGGCATCCAACTAGGTGTGTGTGACAAGGCCTGTGTTTCTCTTCACATTGAATGATGCCTTCTGATGTCATGACCTAACGCTTGGGTCACATGACAAAGAAATGGTACTCGGTTCACAGCATCTCACACACAAGGCAGAGTGTATAGCATAAGTCAGTGATGCTTACTACTAGTATATCATGTTAGTGGCTGAGTCATACTGTATCTCTTGAATCTGGAAGCTGTTATGTTTGAAAGCTTATGATAACTCTTCTGACCTAAAACCAAAAAAATCCAGAAACAATTTGCCTTTAAAGAAGATTAAGGGCTCTATTTTCAGCTGGCGCAAAGCGGACACAAGTCCAAATGCAGGCATATTGGTAACTTGTGCAGCGGTAACAGGTAAAAACACCACTGCTCTGTACTGTAGCGTTGTCTCACTTGCGCCCACGTGGGTGGAGTAGCAGTAAATAAAGGCGTGTTCATGACAATAAACAGGTCAAATGGCATCATGTGTACCGAAAAATCTGGCCTTGGAAATCACACTAATATTTCAGACACACCCCTAAGCGACACTGCCGTCGCCACCACCCCCGACAGTGCCCTCGGTTGCACTAAGACTGGTTTTTACACCATTAAAACGAAAGGCCTCCAACTAGTACTAGTAGAACTCCACTGTACTATCTATGTAAAGTACTACATGAACTACATGAACGCTATGAACGTAAAGCAGGGGAAGGGCAAGCTTTTTATCTCCCTCACAATACAAGTGGCTATTAGTGACAGTCATTCCAACAGTCATTCCAACACTGGAACACAGTGTAGTGTTTGTCGACATATCCATATTCCATATGTATAACAATGCAACCCAACTGCTTATGAAGGCAATAAAGTGAAATGATATAGTGTATGTAACACCCTTCATTATGGAGTAATGGCCATGTCACAGTGACATAATCCCTGTGAGATCCTCCACTGAATGGAAATCCCCTAAAAACCACATCTTTTCTCTCTGTGCCGTGGGTCTGGGTCGGCGGGGGCAGTCTGTCTCCCTCTCCCTTCTCTCCTCCACTTTCTTCTCCTCTCCTCCTCTACTTCTCTACTTTTCTACTTCTCCCACGGTTTACAGCCAGGTTCCCCACCACTCTCTCTCTCTAACCAAACTTTTTCCATTTCTATGGAGGTATGTAAGTGCTACGTATGAGCTAACCCCTCGCTGTCGTAAGAGCTGTTCTCCCTTTTTGAACATGTCAGTTGTTAAAGTGAGCGAGGCCTGGCAGGGATGATGAGGGTAATGGAATACTACTCCTTAGGTCTATAGAGCTGCTTACGCACAGATCCTATGAGTCACTGGGAGGCGGGGCCTTCTCCCTGCAACTTGTATTAAAGTTGTGGACAGAAAAAAAAAAGAAACAGGTTTGACAACCAATTACAAAATCCGAATGCTCTGTGGTAAAATCCTCTTAAAGTATGTCTGCTTTTGAGGAAAAGCATGCTTAACATGCTCTGAGAAACTGAACAGCGAGGGTGAGAGAGAAAACAGAATTTAGGGAGTTTTGGAGCTTGGTTGGATCATTATAAAATAGTTTGAGGGACATTTGATTACATGAATTATTCATCTGATGTAGAAGAATTGATACAACACACACATTTGCTTGAATGAAAACACATTTGCTTGAATTTAAAGTACTCTGACATGCTTTCCGTCTGCCTTTACTTGTATGCTTTCTGTGAACTCATGAACCTTACTCGCTAACCGCATTTAGACATACAGTAGTACACAAAAACATGAAAACATAAATGGAAGACAATCTTTCGATGACTCCAGTCCAACAGGTCCAAGCACAGTCAGATCATTGTCCTGCTATGGGAACAAAGAGGACATATGGTGGCATGTTCCAAAAATAGCACCTGCGTCTCCCCTGCAGTGCTTCCCAGGTCTTTGAGTAAGGTGACACAGTAAACGCTGTGCTCGCAGGGCACAGCAGCACACAGGGCCACTGTTTTACCTCATCGCCAACCAGCGTTCTGCTCCGTAGGACTGGTTCCTGCACTTGTTTGCTTTGCACAGGAAGACTTATTTAACCAGAAAATACAAATAAGCTCAAATGAAACAGTCTTTCATTGTTATGTATGTTGTGCTTTAAATAGTTTGGTGACTTGTCGCTCAGTACGAGCTAGCCCAATGACACAGGCTCCAAAACAAACGTTGGTTGTGTTTTCCTCTGACAAACATAGCGGTGTGTGTGTGTGTGGGTTTGTGTGTGTGTGTGTGTCTGTGAAGTTCCATAGTGTGAGGATTTCATCACAACACCACTCATCATATTTTCCCTGGTCAGAAGTGTGCCTCGATCACGTCTCCCATGTTTTAGTGTGTAATGTACTGTACATGTCTGGTACAGAGGTAGGTAGTGGAAGAAATCAAAACCCAGACAAGGACCTGGTCCATTCTCACTGTAAGTCTATTAAACCCTAAGTTGGGACAAGTAGGTCAAATATTGTACCAGTACTTAGGAAAACACACCTGTTTTATGATTCACTCCTTCATCTCAGACTGTCAGGTGAACACTTAGCAGAGAAAACAAACATCCAGTCTTTGGTGGAACATACATTATATAACACACAGGTCTCAACTAAAAGAATGATTCACAAACTATTGTCTGTACACCTCAAACAACTGACTATACACCATTGTGTGTTCATACACCCCCACGTTCTCCTTCTGTGGATGATCCAAACAGTATGAGGCAGACACACAGTTAAAACAAGGGTTTAATTTGCACTGTGGATTACTTGTCCGGATGGACAAGGTGGTGTGTCCGTTGTCAAACATTTACTCATTTCTTTTGCTGAAATGGTTAGCTGAAGCTGAGTCATGCACTGTCTGCTGTCATGGTGAGCAGCTTTAGACCACAGACTAGGGCAGAGATCAGGCCTTCTCCTCACCTGCACTCACACACCTTTGGACAGCAGTCATTAAGACAGGGATGCCCTTATAAGGTTCTTCCAGTGGCTGAGGCCACTCGTACACTCATAGACTGGACCTGTGTGTTGAATATGCCTGGACAATAGGGTTAATGCATTGTCCAAATGGCTTTGTTCTTTTGATGACATATTGATCTTACTGTAATTACTGTACTTACCTTATTATTGCTACTATTATATATAGCACAATGCTAATGCTGTTATATAGTGCCTTCGGAAAGTATTCAGACCGCTTAACTTTTTCCATATTTTGTTTTGTTATACTGTAGACTCAATTTAAAAAGAATTTAATTAAAAGAATTTGCCATCAATCCATACACACTACCCCAGAATGACAAAGGAAAAACAAATTTTATTTTATTTTATTTCTGTTCATTTATTAAAAATTAAATACAGAAATACACTCTTAAAATTTGCTAAAATGCTTTTTTATAAAGCTTGCATACGGCCAAAAAACACATTTTGTATTACTGAACTCTATTATTACTGGTTGCACCACTACTGTATCATGTCTTATATTGTACACATACATCATGTATTATGCCTATTGCCTTATATCTTGTGCTGCATTGTCAGGAACCGAAGCCTAAGAATTTTACTCTCTTACACTTGTGTAATGTAACGTAACTATAAACTTAAAACATTCATGGCTTTTCTACAATGCACTGGTTAGATGACAACCGGTGTTTCCTTGTCTTAGTACTTGTCAGCGACAATAAGGTTGCAGTCCACAATAAGGTTGAATCAAATCTAAAAGAAAAAACATGATTTAGGATAATAAATACAAAGGGAGTTTTTCCAAAACAACCCCTCAAATATGTTGTACAGTTTAATCGGGAATCATATTTAATTGGGTCTGTAATTATTAAACAATACTTGGATGTTATGAAATGTATTATCATAAATAATAAAGTGAACAGTAGGACGAATTACGTTTAAACTGTAATTATTTAAATCTATTATTGGTCTGTATCGTACACCATCATGTGAGATTATGTTTTATGAGCATTTATGGGCTATTCTCAATGAATGTAACCATAATAGGGAAATAATAATAATAATGGGAGATTTCAACATAAATTGGGATAGCAAACCATGTAGAAAAAAACTTAAAGAGATAATGGATAATTTCAATCTGACCCAGTTAATCCAGGGATCTACCAGAGTAACCCAGACGTCCCATACACAAATAGACCTGCTATTTTCCAACAGGCCTGAATGAATAATTAAGTCATTAAACCTGATTACTGGTCTCTCTGACCATAATGCCACTATATGGTAGTTCGAAAACTCACCCAAAAAAGATTTACCAATCGTATGAATATTAAAGAGCACCAACAAGGAATTCCAAAAAGTGAACAAGATAACTTTAACAAGGCTATAAAGAATATTGACTGGTCTAATCTGCTTTCTAGTGTTGACATAGATTATTGTCATACCGTTTGTATGTCAACTATTAACAGTGTGATAAAATCATTTAGTCAAAATAGGAAATGTAAGCCCAGATGTAAAACAACTTTACCTTGGATAAATGAGGAACTCGGGAGGTTGATGCGAGAGAGAGACGACGCCTTGAAGAAGGCCCTAGTATGAGGAGGATAGAATTCTCTTTAAATATTTAAGAAATAAAGTGGTGAAGAATGTTAGAAAGGCAAAGGCAGATTTCTTTTTAGGAGTGATTAAAGGCGCTAAAGGTAATGGGAAAATAATTTGGGAAAATCTTAATAAATTAATGGGAAGATCAGAGAACAAACCAAAAAATGTTGAACTGAAAGTAAATGGGACCTTAATCAAAGATTGCCAGTTGTTAATCTAACATCTTCAATAATTTCTTTGTTGAATCTGTTAAAGAAATGACTTTAAAAAATGTAAAAAAAACAACAACATAAATCTCATTCCAACAGATGCTACCAAACCAATTAGTATTCCAGAAATATCTTTATCCAAAGTTAGTCATATCATTACATCATTAAATAACTCAAAATCTAAAGACATACACTAGACACTACCTTCCTGAAGACACATAAAGAAGCTTTGATTGTTCCAATTACTCACTTCTTGAATTTATCATTCAAAAGTGGGGTTTTTCCCATGGCGTGGAAGATTGCTAGGGTTACTCCCATATTTAAATCTGGAGATCCAAAAGAGGTTAATAATTACCGACCGATAAGTATCCTTTCATCTATCTCTAAGGTTGCAGAGAAATGGGTTGTTGAGCACTTATGTTACATCAGATGCAATTTGGATTCAGAAATAATCACTCTACCGAAACAGCTATCTGTAATCTAATTGAACATGTGAAATCACTTTTGGACATAAATGGTGAAGTCGGTGCATTGTTTCTGGATTTAAAAAAAAGCATTTGATTCTATTAATCATAATGTGCTCTTAACTAAGTTGTCCTCATACAATGTCTCTTGTGAAGCAATTTATTGGATACAATCGTATTTAACTCATAGAGGCCAAAGGGTTCATATAGGGAACTGCCAGTCTGATCTCCTTCATAATCATCTTTGAGTTCCCCAAGGCTCAATACTGGGACCTCTTCTGTTCAGTGTTATATTAATGATCTGCCACTTATTTGCCCTCAAGTTTGATACTCAAATGTATGCAGATAATACAGTTCTGTACATCCATGGGAAAACCAGGTCAGAAATCGATCAGAAACTAACAGAAGCAATGACCAGTGTCTCTAAGTGGCTGATTGATTCATGTCTACACTTGAACACCAGTAAAACCGTCTGCATATATTTTCCCCAAAAACCTAACAGTCGTATGCACCCTGGTGTGACGATAAATGGGGAGAATGTGACAATTGTAGATAATGTTAAGTATCTTGGCATAATTTTGGACACCCATTTAACCTTTAAAAAACATGTGACCAAAATCGTTAAAACTCTTAAATATGGATTATATAATTTCCGGACTATAAGCCGATAGTTATATCGGCCTTATATCAGCCAAATTATACATGCATGGAATGATATTTTCTCATTTGAACTACTGCCTGACCAGCTGGTCTCAAACCGGAGTCACTATTCTAAAACCAATTGAATCACTCTACAAACAAACACTGATAATCTTGGATAAAACGCCTAATAGTTATCATCATTGTCACATTATCCTCAAGTATAATCTGTTCAGTATGGAGAACTTTAAACAATATACATACATGTGTCTCATATTTAAGATACTTAATGGATTAGCTCCCCCTCCTTTAGGTGCATACGTCACTGTTAAGGAGTCACAGGTAACACGGTCAGCAACCAGACGAGACTGTGCTGTTCCATATAGACACAGTGCTTTTGGAAATTTGACATTTTCCGTAAGAGCCGCAAAAATGTGGAATACACTCCCCACTAATATTAGGAACCATAGTAATTATCATACATTTAAAATTAAACTGCAACATCACATAAAATCTCAACAAATCTGCACACATTACTAACTGATTACCTGTATAGTAGCAATATGATAACGTTGTTTTTTTGTAATTTGTTCATGTTTATTTGATATTGTGTGTCCTGTATAATCTGTTTTAATGTAACTTTTAAGTATGCTCCTGCTCAGGGACTGCAGGTGCAATTTAGCCCTTATAGCTAACCCTGGCACATTTACATTGATTGAGATATTAATGTTGATTAATGTGCGTTGCCCCTGATATTTTTTTTAAATCTATGATTAAATATTAAATTATTGATAATAATAATATACAATTATATAATATTAAATTATAATACTATTATTAATATTATTATTATTATATAATATATTATATTATAATGATTATTATTGTATTATTCTTATAATTATAATATTAAATTATCTATGGTCTGGCAGATGAGAGAAGAGTTTCATATTGTTATGACGTGTTCATTGCGCGGAACTGTTGCGCAGAAATTGACAGGGTGATTATTATTTTTTTTGCTGTTCCGTCGGAGTGTTTGACTGACCATTTATAGGCAACTATGGGTGTTAAAAAGGGTGGGACAAGACGCTCGTTCATGTGTGCTAAATGTATAGTTGATTGTAATTCATAAAGGGAAGCAGGCGTAGAACTTGCTCACCGCAAATTTCACTTGCGTTCTCACCATTTTTATAAATCCGAATGTTGGTGTGCGTACATGTTCTTGCTTTGCGTACGTACAGGAACTGTTTACGCCAGTTCTACGCAAAGCTTTATAAATGAGGCCCCTGGTGAAAAAGGCCACATGTCTGCAATTCTCAAGTCGCGCAGATGAGCAAAAACTGATGTGTTTTCAAAAGTTGTTGAAGTGTTGAAGAGCCCACTCGCTATAACAGTTTTAGGATCACTAAATTCGGATTCACTGCCTTGTCTGCCATAGGCTACTGGGTAAGTGATACATGGCTTGTAAACAAACTTACTTTGTAGGACGTGTTCAAAAGCAAGGACTGTGTGATCATCGAATTATGTGTAGTTATGTGTTTTTAGCATGTTCATGTTCTGTCAGCATGTTGCCAAGTTCTAAACATACAGTTAGATGTTCCTAGCATTCCTTTTGTGCGCTAGCTATTAGCAGCTGTTTTGCCTGTCTTTTGATTCAGAGCGCATTTCTCTGCTATTTGGTTTGAGGTGTACAAACATTCAAATAAGAATATCTTCTTCAATTATTTTCAATATATGACACTTACATGATTTGAAAGCTTACAATCTGCACTTTCATAATCTGGAAAAAACCCAGAAAAATGACATTTTCACTTTTTAACCAGACCCTGTCACATATATCTCCCCTCGCCTTTAACTGCATTAGCAACAATAAACCTCTGTTCTTGTATGATTGACATAAACACACCAATTGCCAAGCTAGCAGGCTGGCCTCAGATCAAGTCCAAGAATCACTCGTCTCTCTTTTAACGAGACGGTTGCCATTAAGTGTTTATCTCACTTAGTTTCGTCAGACTGGTCCTGTCAGAAAACCATGGGCAAAAACTATTAAAAAGAATGAAAAGTGGCATATTTCTGATGGTGGCCAAAGCTTAATCATAACCATGTTTTCTGCACAATTACAGTTTTGGGGGCTTTTGTTCTAGGCAAAAACTTTCATTCAGTTATACATGTTGTTGGAGGATAGATTATGCACAGGATAGATTACTCACCTGTCTTAATGATCAAGCTGTTGATCAACTCAAACCAGCTCAGAGCACACATCAGTGAGCATCGAGAAAGAGTAGTGGATAGATCAACAAATGAAGTCTATGAACCTGCATGTTTAAAAGAGGAACTTATTGACAAGGACATTAGGATTTCAAGTATGGGCCATGGTTAAAAAACATGGTGACACCTGTATTGTACTTTGGGAGATCTTCACATTGTACTGTAGGTAAAGATGTGTTGGATCGGTTTGGTGCCAAACGAATCAACCCCACAATTCAATAAATAACTTTACCAACTGTGCAACCACTGCATTGCAAATAATGTGATATGAGTTCACATCAAGCTTAGTTTTTAAAGCATTAATAACTGGCTCCTGATTGCAAGCTCCCTATCTGACAAACACCAAGTGAATACTCGCAGATGACTCGCAGTCGTAACAACGACGAGTCGGCCTACAGGGAGGAGGTCCAGCTACTGGCGGTGTGGTGTGTTGACAACAACCTGGACCTCAACACCAGTAAGACCAAGGAGATCATTGTGGACTTGGGAAAAAAACTGGGGGCTGCGTACACTCCCGGTGCAGCATACACTCAGGTGGGGCGTGTTCCCAGCTTCAAGTTCCTGGGTGTCCACATCTCTGAGGACCTCTCTTGGACCCTCAACTCCTCTTCCTTAGTCCAAAAGATGCAGCAGCACCTATACTTCCTGAGGAGATTGAAGAAAGCCCAGCTGTCTCTCAGGATTCTGACCAACTTCTACTGCTGAGAGGGCATCCTAACCAACTGCATCACAGTGTGGTACGACAATTGCACTGTGTCCTGGGCTGAGTAATCCAGTCAGGGGAGCAACAACCGTGGAGAAGTTGCGACAGAAACCACGATAGTATCCAGCCATTCCTAGGAAGCGGCGCAACTCCCTACGGGTAGTAGGAGCCGGATAGCTGGCGATAGCAGAAACCTTTTCAGCCACAGGGCGCAAGTGAGTGATGATGGTTTTGTGTTGCGCCACCAGCCGCAACAATGTGCCAGATTGGGCAACTCAGAGGTTGCATCCCTAATGTAAACTGGCAGTGCATTCCACATTTGGGTGCATAAAATGAGAATGCAGCCTCACCAAACCAGCGTCAGAAGACCTGAGAGCTCTATTGGGCTGATATGCTAGCAAAAGGTCTTTCAGATATTCTGGTGCGGTGCCAGTGACAGCAATCAAAACGTTCAGACTTTTCTGAAAATGTTAAATAAATGTACTGGGGATTACTCACCGAATCCATTGCATTGCAATGTTTTGACTTGACTAGCAAGTGTGTCAACAACGTTGACATTTATTTAAATTTTTCAGAATAAAAGTCAGAACATTTTGTCGGTTGCCGACTTGTTCCCGCTTTCACCAGCTGCTGTCACATATTTTTGCACATACCTCTTTTTGATATAGATGTATTTATGATGATATAGATGTATTTATACATCTGTACATACACATCTTGTAAAAAGCAGCTGCCACCCAACTCCACCGGCACATGTCCGACCATGAGCTCTATGAAATCCTCCTGTGTCCGGCTTCAGAACTCACCACAGCACGGAGACCGCCCTCATCAAGATCACTAACGATCTCCTAATTTCTGCTGACACTGGCCGCATCAGCATAGTCATTCTCCTGGACATCTCGGCAGCCTTTGACACAGTCTCCCATACCATCCTCCTCAAATGCCTAGCTTACCATACCACCTAGGCCTCACCGGTACAGCTCTCTCCTGGTTCTAGTCCTACCTCTCCAGCAGGAAACAATTTGTCACCATCAACGGCTCCAGTTCCTCCCCAGCCCCAGTCAACCAAGGCGTGCTTCAAGGCTCTGTGCTTGGACGCCTCCTCTTCACTGTCTACATGCTTCCCCTCGGCCAGATCATCCGCCACCATGGCCTAAACATCCACTGCTACGCTGATGACACCAAACTGTATCTCAGCACGACACCATCCTCTCAGCTCCCCCCTCAATCTTTTGTCAACTGCCTGCTTGAAATAAAAACATGGATGTCAGCTAACCTACTCAAACTCAACAGCAAAAAAACAGAGCTCATGGTTGTGGCACCCAAGGCGCTGCTCCGGAAGGAACCTAACTGACCTTCTCTGCCAACATACCCCATCCCGGGACCTGCGGTCCTCAGACATGGGTCTGCTTTCCACCCCCCACACCAACCTACGAACCTTCGGGGACAGAGCCTTCAGTGTGGCAGCACCCACCCTTTGGAACTCTCTCCCCACAGTGATCCGCAATGGCCCTACCCTGGACACCTTCAAATCAGCCCTCAAAACCCATCTGTTCACCAAGGCCTTTGGGCCCCTAGTCTAGTTTTGTCACTGTCTCTGTGTTTTTCTGTTTTGTCTGTCTGACTGTTTTTCTGTAAAATGTGTAAAACGTTCTTGGGTTCTGTGAAAGGCGCTATATAAAACCAAGATATTATTATTATTATTATTATTATTATTATTAGTAGTAGTAGTAGTATTATTATTATTATTATTATTATTTATTATTATTATTATTATTATTATACTGTACATAAGCTACCACAACTGTACATAGCTCATAACTGTATATACCTCTAAACTACCATACTTGCCATATCATTGTCATGTTTTATATCACTATTGACACTTCTGGTTAGATGCTAAACTGCATTTCATTGTCTGGTACTTATACTCTGCAATGACAATAACATTAATCTAATATCGAACTAAACTAATGAGTTATAACTGTTTGTAAATGGATTATAAATTAATCCAACTGGTTATGAACTCATTCTAAACCATTTATATAGCCTTTACAAATGTGACCTTAATGTAAAGTGTTACCAATAACTCTCTTGGTGCCTTTAAAGCTCACTATTCATCTGGTATGGCATGTTGTCTATGAGGTCTTTTAAAAACCTCCACAAATGAATAGTTTTTTGCTGATGTGTGCAAATGTCCCATGATGGTTGAAATGGCTCTGAGCCTTATGTCTTTAATAAAGCAATACACGTGAACCTTCTAATTTGGCTTTCTCTTTAATGGCTTGTATTTTTTCTGATACATTAAATCCATGTGTCTAATGAACAGCCGACAGTCTCCAACATACAAATAGAGACAATGTAATGCTGCTGATCCCTTCTAAATACCAGGCTATGTTGGTATTCCCAGCAGTCAGATTTGACTTTCAATACTCCTCTAACTAAGACTGTGTGTGTGTGTGTGTGTGTGTGTGTGTGTGTGTGTGTGTGTGTGTGTGTGTGTGTGTGTGTGTGTGTGTCTGGCATGCTGAATTAATCAATATGTTGATAGAATTAATTTTTTGCATAGTTTTGATATTTTCTTGGAAGAGGAGAGAGAGGGGGGGAAGAGGAGAGAGAGAGAAGAGAGAGAGAGAGCGTGTATGTGTGTGTGTGTGTGTGTGTGTGTGTGTGTGTGTGTGTGTGTGTGTGTTAACTCATGAGATGGTGGCCCATCTGGTTTTAGTTTAGAGGTTCCCCCTCCTCAATTGAAATCAGCATGATGTCAATAAAGTATCAGACTTTAGGAGCGATCACTAAAATTAAGGCTGTCATGTACTGTTCTTCTAAAAAAAAACAATCAAACTCGATCAGGTTGAGATGATTTGTTGCTTGATTAAGGTCAACACAGTGTGTACCATCGATTTGTTCTTTGGGAGCCTGGCCCAAGAGTTCAACATGGCAAACTCCCAAACTGGGACAGATTCCCAGGTCATACCAGAATTAATGTCTGAAAAAAAAGGAATTTAAAAAAACTCCTGAAAGACTCAAAGCTCTCCATTGATCTCCTAATCATGGTTCTCTTACTACCATTTTCCAAAGCTTTTCAGTCTCTCATTTTTCATAATGTGCACATTTTCAAAGGGTGTTCTCCCACGTTTCCTATTGACGCAGCCAGATTTGATTCTTTCCATTGAGAGACAAATGTTCATACCATAACCAACTTCATACCATGAAGCTAAAACAAACAATGTGACATTTGCAGGTCTCCTTTCTCATTAGGAGGCAGATTTAGTTCCTGGTGGTGGGAGTCTCTCGTCACTGGGAGCCCCTGGATCAAACCACAATTTGTTGATGCCTTGGATTATGATTGACAGTTACATCTCTGTCTGATTTCACCTAATCCAGGCAAGTTTCCAGACGTCTTAAGTGGCTCTCAAAAATCAACGAACCGAGGAAAAGGTCACACATTCCACACCACTCCCAGTAGAGGAAAAGGAGTCCACACCTTCACAGGATCGCATACCCAGAAATCTGACAACAATTATAGCATGAATTTCAGCAAATTATTATGCCAAAGTCTATCTGGGAACCTCCTCTCTCTAGTGCTCGGGGTCTGGAGTTTGTCACTAGAGAGAGAGAGAGAGAGAGAAAGAAACAGAGAGAGAGAGAGAGAGAGAGAGAGAGAGAGAGAGAGAGAGAGAGAGAGAGAGAGAGAGAGAGAGAGAGAAAGAAACAGAAAAACAGAGAGAGAGAGAGAGAATCTGAGAATAATGTGCAGTCACACACTCGCATAACACACTCACATAACACACTCGTATAACACCTCACGTTTAAGTTGAATTAAAAGAAACAACAATTCAATCAATTGTTGTGTTGTTGAATGTTGAAATGATGATCTATTAACTGCGCAGCGGTGCCAAGACGCTGGAACGTTTCAGAGCGGTGGTGATTGTTGTAATTACTGTGTGCCGAGGCCTGATTTTGGGGACCCAGGGCTGTGCTGAGTGTTCAAGGGGAAATAAAACCTTTACTTTTCATTTGTTTCTATAGGAACCATGCTCACATTGTAAAGATGTGGTCACAGACCCATGGAGCAGTATTCTCCACTGTAGCTATAATGTAGGCCTTGTGTATAAGTTTGGCAGAGGCTTTATGGTCAAATAGTGAGTTCATTTTAGATTGCTTATATGTGGTGTGTATTTTTAAGCAGTTTTGCTGTCTGCACGTTGATTAATTGTGACAGACTGTTAGCGCCTTATGTCTCTTAACACAATTAGCAGTGTAATACTACAGTATCATACTCTATCACCAAAGCCATTTCTTTATCAGTTTCCATTGTTTAACACTGTAAAGTTTGATCATGAAAGCAAACAGGTTTGTTTGACTAATACACTTAGAATACACAATAAGGTCGTACTGTATAAAGTTACATATTTTGAATGAACAGTCTAGAATGGGGTCATGTAATTATGGTATTTTGTGACAGGGTAGAAACAATTCAGCTTTGTCATTCAGTGGTGGAAAATATGTCGCTGTTGAAAATGAAAGAAAAACGAAAAAAACGATTGTCTTTCAGAGAAAGGTCAAGGTTAACAATGTTAATCAATTATAAATACAGTACATTTTGAACAGGGGGGAACACATGCTATTGGGAAACCATATTGTAATACAATTCTGTTCATCTTAGACAGGAAGATTAAGAGTTTCAATTATTTTCTTTAAGAGGGCATGTCATGTTTGTATTCTAAGGCCCAGGATGACTTCTTTCCCTTGTAAATTGCTTGAATTTGCACATTATTTCATCATCTCAGAGAGATCTGGATGTTAGCCCAGACACTCACCATTGAACTGTGACTCTCAGAACTCTGCAATTACAGTTAGACCAAACCTCCCATTGTTCCTTCACAAATAAATCACCTGAATACTCACTGATTTATTCATATGATATATTATACTATAATATATTCATATGATTACCATTACCATTACATATTTCAAATATAACAAAAGAAAAAACAAGCCGCAAATCACAATATTACAAGATATTGAATCACTCTGTTTGTGTGTCTATGGTACTGTAATATTGTCCCTCCAACTTTCACCAACGTGATGAAAGGGGCCCTTATACCTTAAACCACAAACATGCCTTAAACTGAGAGAATCACCTTATGACTCACAGTGCTTGTAGTCAATGGTCCGTTGGTCCCCCTCTTTGACATGTCTGAAAGACTTTACGCAATGTTTACTGAAGACAAAGTGGGATTTGTGTATAGCTTGTTGTTAGCATAAGGCTATGTCAGTGGATCCAGGCTACCCCTCAATTTTCTACACCAGATGTTGCCTAGCTGATTATTCACACTTTCAACAGTGTTTACTACTGTAAGTGTGAATACTAAATGTAAAAAATAAAATAAAAAAAGTAAGAATGACTACATCTGTACTACTACTACTGTAATAAGTCATCATTCAACATCTAAATTCATGTTGTGTAAGAAAAGCAGATTAAAAATACTCAAATGCAATTTAAATGGGGATTCTGAAATCTTAATAAAAACAGATACTTCTGCTGCAAAAGCTACGTGGCCTAGCAGGCCTGCTTTCCCACACTGTAACTGAATAAAAACTATAACTACTATTTTTCTTTTTGAGGTTTGAAATGATCAGACTACGAACAAACCACTATGTTTCGAAATCTGTCCTAACTGCTGTGTTAGTGTTTGACGTGTTTAGAAAGATCACAAATAAAAATGTGATAATTACAGACCCCTAGGTTGGCACTGTCCTGTCAGTGTGTCCACTCTGTGTGAATGTACCCACACTATACCCAGAGTGCCCTGGGCAGCTGTTGAAGTTTAGCTCATGGGAAGCTCCGTGCTTAGTGACATGTTCACACAGGCAGCAGCTCTGTGAGAGAACCGGCGAGCCCTCTCGAGCTTTTTAGAGGTTTCTAATCCTGGCGGGGGCTGCTGACGTCACGCCGCCTCCTCTGCCCATGTGTCGTACCCCGCGCTCTCATTTCCTCCACGACTCACGAACACCAATCTCTGCTGGCCGCGCTGTTTGTTTTGTTCCTGACGTCCAGGCGGCTGATTGAAACAGCCTGCCTTGTCTGGGGCCCGGGCGGCCCTGCTGAGGGGGTTAACTTTTTGGGAGAGAGTAGTGCAAGGCAGTGTGCCCAGCTCACCGCCCTCCTCACCCCCCCCACTCCCCTGTTGTATCCCTCTGACTGGGCTGCCTGCTTGCACCATGTGACAAGGAAGTGTGGCTCCCATCCATTTCCCGTCTTGACTGAAGGGAAACATTGTAACGGAGTGGGACGGCTTTCGGCTCTATTACGTCGTGGGTTAAAAATAACTGGCATATTTAAGGCTGCTGAGGAATCCCAGAGCAGGCAGAGGCTGGACAGCCTGCGGCCCGGCATGAGCTCTCGTCCCTCCCTCTCTCTCCTTCTCTCTCTCTCTCTCCCCCTCACTCTGAGCGAGCAGAAAGCCACCAGATGGGCCGGTGTGATGCAAGCGGCCGGAGCCCTGGCCGTGGATGCTTGGCTGGGGCCTCGGTAAACACATAGGCCCCCTCAGAGCAGCACGTCCCCATGCACACCACATGGCATGCTTTCAGCCCACTGTTGTTGTTGTTGCTATTTTCTGAACAGAAGCTAGAAAACAAGCACGGAATTGTTTTTGTTAAAAATTTAAAAAAAAGCTAGATCCAAGTCTACCACCCTCAAGCATTTTTGTAACAGTGCACCTCTTGTGTCTCAAAGCGGCATCGTTATTTCCACATTGAACCTGTATGCTCAGGACGACACATTCTTCAATACCTTGAGTCAGTAAGGTGTTCTTCTTTTCATCCTAAACGTTGATTTTAATCCTCCTCGAGACAAGTTGGGAGCTAGTTAGTTTGTGAAAATATTATGTGATATCATCAGAGATGATTTTGATGAACTCGGTGTCAACCCTAACCTGAGATGACCTCTCTTTGACCTTCTCTGAAAGCCATCTGCACTTCTGAGATCAAACTAATACCTAGAAGAGCTGTTGCTATGAACAGGATCTCAAAAAAGTACACTATGATAATTTGTGAGATGTTTGTTCATTTAATTATACATAAGAAGAACAGAACTTATCATAATCTTCTAGGCAATTAAAAGCTACATCATTGGATGACAAAACAAAGCAGACAGAGAGACGCGGAAATAAACAAGTTCAAGTTGATTTGGGGTATTCTGAGAAAAAAACAAAAACAGACTGAGCTTTCAAGAGTTAAGGAAAGGAATGAATGCTATTTTTTAATTACTGTACAGCATCTGGAATGGAGAAGCGAAAACCTCAATATCTGGAGTATGATCCGTTAGTCCTCCATATTCGCTTGATTGCCTTCCAGGGGGACCGGGGGAATGCTAGTGGAGACCATGTCAGTCAAAAGTACTCTGGAGACAGCAGCTAAGCACTCCGAAAGTTGAGCAAGAGGGGTTTGTGTGTAGAAGAACATCACTACACAAAAAACAACTTTTGAATTCAATAGTTATTGTTAGTATGTGGTGGGTGTCATAGTCATCACAATGATAACTAATCCTGATGTGCTTTTGAAATATTACCCTTGGATGATAAATGGATACTGGGCGGTGTTTCTATATACAGTATATGTCCCAAACTAGCAGTCAACTTCTCGCTGACTGAAAAGATGAAGTAGGGCTATGGATGGAGGAGTCTTACAAAGACCATTTCCACCTAAGCTTTCATTTTAATCAGTCAATGTATGTCTACAGTATCTTAAGTAAAGACTGATTCATACCCTTTAAACAGTTGTGGTGATTGTTGTGATAACACATCAGATTTGGCAAGTTGTGAGTGAACGCCAAGACTAACACCTGAAAGCAAGTTTCCCAGGAAACGCATTCAAGACAGTAAGACGTTGTCATTGCAGGTAAGATAACCTACTTTACCTCACATCCTGTCTATACGCCACTCATCAAACCATTTCTATACGACTACCTAACATAAGGACATCGTTTCACAAATCATCTGAGTTGTTATTTAAGTCAATAATGGAAAATGTGACAACTCGAAAGTAGGCTTTTGAGTTAGCCCTTTAGTGAGACCACATGATTACCATTGTTACAATAACATTACCTCAACTTTCCACAACCGATTCTTGCAATAATGTCACTGATGTCCTGACGTATCTTGTCATGATAATAAGAAACATTCTAGTTCTACATCTGATGGTTACATGTATGGACAAAGGCATAGGCCCCCATCCTCCCCCTATCTTGAGTACTATCAACACGGATCTCATTGTTGATATTACACTGTAAACATTGAAGTGAGGAAGGTATGCTAGATTGTATAAACATACTGTAAGTAATTAATACCTTGTTTCATTATTGGATCTTGTTTTGTAAATCACCATTAAATGGCTTTAGGGTTGTACTAAGCGGTTGTACTGCGATGACTTCATTGTAACTGATAACCTACCATCCATGAGTTTACAGGATTACAGGAGATACACAATTACTGTATCATCTCTCTCTCTCTCTCTCTCTCTCTCTCTCTCTCTCTCTCTCTCTCTCTCTCTCTCTCTTTCCCGCTCTCTCTATCCCTCTTCCTTCTATCCCCCTATCCTCTTTTCTCATAAAGCCAACAACCTTATACTTGAAAGTGAATCCTTTCTTTTCAGAGCCATATACAAAGCCATTGTCCTCAATCATAAAGAATATGGCTATGTTGAGATAGGCCTTTTGTGTTTCAGCCTACTGCAGGAAACAGGTCTTCAGAAAATAAGAAATCATGTAGACACTTAGCTAACAGTATTGCACACAGACCCTCACTACGAAAACTCGAAAACTTTACTACGAAACACAGACCCTCACTACGAAAACTTTACTACGAAAAGGTGGTAATCTTTAAAATAGGATATTTCTTTCCAGTGTCTATGGCAGTACAGTGTCTTCAGAAATAGTGTATGACGGTTGTATAATACTACTGAAATATATATATATATATATATATATATATATATGTGTGTGTGTGTGTGTGTGTGTGTGTGTGTGTGTGTGTGTGTGTGTGTGTGTGTGTGTGTGTGTGTGTGAGTTGTATAAATTGAAAATGCTCACTCTGAAATGCCAACTGTGGTGAAATGAAAGGTGTATTTTAATGTATGACGCTCAGCGAAGGGCCATTTGTTGACATGACTAACGGACAAGATCCTGATGCAGCAGGATCGTCTGCTAGTGGTGTGTTTGCTCTCCATACAGAACTCCTAAGCTGATAGCTCTAATTACAGAATGCGTTTATGTTGGCTTCTAGCTCTGAGCAAACACTGAACAGCCTACTTCAAAAACAGCATGAGAGCACATCTCAAAGCTCATAGGAGTATATGTACTATAACTTTTAACGTATGGTCATAATAAGCTCTATTTTATGGACCTGTTAGAGAAATGGAGCATCTTTTTCTGACCTATATTATCCAAGAGTTAAATGGTTTTAAATAGCACTATACATGGTGTTGTTGTTTAGCTTGTGTAGTAAGACTGTAATTAGTAACACAACCTTACATTAACATGTTGTTAGTAACTCAGTAATTACTTTGTAACTGCATAATGGTGGAGTTGATCTTTTGTTCAACTAGAGGAGGAAAATATGTATAAGATGTTCTGACTTTGGACAGTGGATATCACTAGGTGTCATAGTGCTAGTCCCATACAAAGTTATTGAGTAGAATCTGCTGCATATATGTTACATGTTTATTAATGTATATTATTATGTAATCAGAAAAATTGCAATATGTGCTTCCATATTAATTGGCTTACATTAACATATTTATAATAGCCTGTTTAGCTATAGCTTCATAGTGCTGACTAGATAGAATAACCAGAAATGTGTGCACAGTGACACGTGTTCGAGGCTACTCATGCAGTCTTTTTTATTATTGTAATTTTGGATATGAAACAATATATATTCCTTTGTTATTCTGAGCTTTAAAAAAAAAGAGAAAGAGAAAAGAGGGAAAAAAGCTATAGGCCGACACTTATTTGTTTGAAAAATACAAATGAAAAAGAATGGCTTATTACTATAAGCAGGCGTACAGACAGTACAGCCCAACAGCAGCAGGTGTGAGTTTCAGGTAGTTCACTCACAGCCCAGACGGGGTATGTATGGTGCATCTTTAAACATCCTCATCTCCACTTTACTTTTAGGAGCTTATTGCGTATGTATGATTCCCTTTCACTCTAATACCTGTATGCTTTAGAAGTGGGTTGATCCGGTTTCCCCACATTAGAGGGCCGGTTGCTATCAGGCACATTGTTGTTTGGACACACACACAAACATTAGACAGACGAGTCTCTTTTTTTCAGCCTCGCGAGCTCCAGTGACGTCATGAACGGCTTTCTTTTTTCTTTCTTTTCTTTTTTTTTTCTTTCTTTTTTTTCTTTTCTCACCGGCGCGCGCAGTGTTATTCCTGTACTGCCTGTGTTGCTAAGCAACAAGAAGGCGGAGTCCACCGTGGATGATTTAAACAGGAGGGAACCCCGGTGCAGCGCTGTCCAGAGTCAGTCAGTCTGTTCAACGAGCAACCGAGCCCGGTCCCTGCATGGCAGCGGCATCATCGCTAGGGAGACGAGGGAATCCCCGGGTGTCGCCTCACTCCTCCTGATCCATCTGCATCAACGTTACCCTGCCACATCTGGGTCTGTCCGGCTGTTCTGATCGGCGCGTCCACAAGCATGGCATGGACTGAAGTATAGCGCATCTCTCTCGGAGTGTCAACAGGGATAGATCTCTCACAACCCATGCAAACAAACTGTATTTTGTCTGAAGCAATCGTCAAGAAGAGACAAGCACATTTTCATTGATGAGGTGCGGGCTTTTTTCAGTTTGACTAACCAGCATTTTGGGTTGTCATAATAAAAAGACAGTGTTGTTGGATTCTAACATTTTAGCCTGTGGGGAGAAAAAACGACAAGGATTTACAATATTTGTTGTTTTTGCAGGCAGCCACCAAGTGACTTCGACATGGCACTAAGCGGGACGCTTCTGCCATCCATATCTACATTTGCAAGCGACCCGAGTGTCAAGAATAAATCCATGGGACATGCACATTTGGTGAGTACTATAATGGTCAATATTCGTTTTTAATCTCTTATTATAGAAAACAGTTCATATTACTAATTGGTTTTTATTGATGTCCCACATGGAAATTCATTTGCTTTATCTTTCATCTGTAATCGTTCGTAGTTCTAATGGTTATTGCCGCACTACACCGCTGTAGGGGCGTGCACCAGCCCCGAGAAGCGTCGATTTTTCAGCATGGTCACAGAGTGTGGATGGCCACTGATGGGATGCCTTGTCCAGTAGCAATGACATCCTTTCTATTGCTTTATATGCCAATTGATCTGGCCTTTTGATTTAAGAGTTATTTCCAGATGTATAGGGCTAATGCAGAAATATCACTGGTTTTCAAGGAGGAGCCCATTCACCTTCCCATGAGACGTTTTCTTATAAACAACACAAGTAGATGTTACAGGGGTTATTCTTTTGGGAAATATGGTTGAGACATTTGTAGATTTGATAAAGAACCACAGTTTTTCCAATATTAGTGAAAGAAAGAGTATTTACATTTGGCCAAGGACACTGTAAGCAGACTCACCTCAGCTTATTACATTTTTCCTTGTCTCTAATTGACCAGGTGTCATTAACATGTGTGTCTCTTTGCCTCCTAGAGATGGAAAGAGGAGCTCTCTCATCTTAAGAGAGTCTGTGTGCCTGCAGGGAGCGGCTGTGACCTGGACATCCCCCATCGTATGACCAAGACAGAACCAGAGGATTTGGACCTGCTGGACTACGACTTTATCCTGTCCAACACTATGCTACAGCAGCAGCAACAACAGCAACAACAACAACAACAGCAACAACAACAACAGCAGGAAGCCATGGGAAGCAGCTCCCAAACTCTGTCCCCTTCCCCAGGCTCTTACTCCTACCAGCTCCCCTCTCCCCAGGACCCTGCCAGCGACCTACTGTACACTATCCCCGACATCAGCGACGTGTCCCCCTCTGGAGGCTTCGTGGCCGAGCTCATGAGACCAGAACTGGACCCGGCATACCTGCATCCCACCAGCCTGCAAGGGAAGTTTGTGGTGAAGACCACCATGGACATGTCAGACTACAGCCAGAGCATCAACGTCAGCAAGGCCTCCAGTGTTGTCACGGACCCCTCCCTGCCTTTCATTTGCCATAGGATAAAGCAGGAGAACCCCAGCACGTGCACCATCAGCCGGCCCATGGACCTCCACCTCGGAGGGGCCTCCCAGGCCCGGAGCGGCCAGGGGAGGGCCCACCTCGACCCCCACAGTTTCCCCTCCGGGCGTCCCATGGCGGCCAGCCGGTCTTCCTCGTCTCTGTCCCCCGAGCACGCGCTGGGCAGGGACCACCACCCCTCCAGTCAGGTGTTAAGCCACCCGCAGCTTCCACTGCCCCAGGCCTACCACACCACGTCAGGCTACCCTCCCTTCCCACAGCCTCCGGCCCTGCAGTACCAAGGTCAGTTGAATCTAAGTGTTTTTTTCGAAGAGACTTTTTTGCACATTCCTCGCTTGCTGCCTGAGGTGATGCTGACTCCGCCCTCTTCGCCCCCAGACCTCATGACCCCCGGAGAGGGTTTGCCAGAGGAGCCCAAGCCCAAACGCGGCCGGCGCTCCTGGCCCAGGAAGAGGATAGCAACACACACGTGTGACTACGCCGGCTGTGGGAAGACCTACACCAAAAGCTCCCACCTCAAGGCACATCACAGAACACACACAGGTTTGTTAGCGTTATGATACAATGTTGTAAACTAAATATGATTTTATGATGACGTGTCTGTGTTTTTTACGGTGACTTTAATTCAAAATGTTCAGTACTGATCCTTATTAGTTTATGATTGATCTCTGAGATGGAGGCAGCTGATGCATAGGTGGCATCTCTTACTTGGAGGGATTCAACTGAATTCATTTCTAATAATTTAGTCATCATTTGATGGTAATTATGTAAGAAGTCAGCTGTCAGTTAAAAGGAGACAAAGCACATAGATTGTTGGAATAATCCATTTGTTGAAACAGTGTATATTGTGACAGCAATGTCCTTGTTTAATGTCTCCACTGGGGAGCTTAAAGTACAATATAAGAGATTTTGATGGATGGTTTGTATTCATAGCAAAGAATAACCCTTAATTTCCCTCTGTAGAGTATATTCAAGTCTAACCAATACCTTCTGTTACCCCATGCAGCCTGGTAGAGCTGCTGTTCATTATATTGCAGCACTAAATTACTCAACTGCGTCATTACGTTCATATTGTGAGAGAGAGGCCCAGTTGGCAGGTGTCACGAACAGGCATTTAAACAGCAGGTTGATAGTGATCCCTGTTCAAATAAAACCACAGGCTCATTACCTGTCTCTTCATTCACTGCAGGACAGGATGGACTTCTTTTTCTGTGGTGAGAAGTTTGGTCTGTTTTAACTATGGAGTTCAATTCTAACTGCCTTGTTTGTGTGTCTGTGTGTGTTTTAGGAGAGAAGCCTTATCACTGTGACTGGGAGGGTTGCGGCTGGAAGTTTGCCCGTTCAGACGAGCTCACACGACACTACAGGAAACACACAGGCCATCGCCCGTTCCAGTGTGGGAAGTGCGACAGGGCCTTCTCAAGGTCGGACCACCTGGCTTTGCATATGAAGAGGCACTTATAAGACTGGACACTATCGAGGAACGCTAAAAGACAAAGAACTAACAAAAACATTAAACAAACTGTTGATGTTTTTAAACCATATTTTGCCTTCTAGCCAATGTCAAGTGTCAAGACAAGCTGTGTCATTCACGGCAAAGAGCACTCGCAAGGACCCAACACCTAAGACTGTTGTCCATCCATGGGCCAGTGACTGGACAAGACCCCTTTGAACAACCTCTTTTGTGGGACAAAACTGGAATTTATCCTCTATTTATCGACAAGACTTGGATAACCAGGTGCCAACATTATGACTGGAAATCTATTAGCATCAGGGAAACAAGAAACACAGACAAACGTGAAGAACACCATCTTCGAGGCCTTCTATCAGTAACATTCCATTTGTCTTTGTTTGTTAACACACTGTTCAACATACTGTGTTAGAGCTCTATATTTATACTACTCTTACAAAGCCATTAATTTCAGGTACAAATTAATTTATGTGTTACAGGATGGTGCTCAGTGACTTAAAAGTGTATTAAAAGGTACCAAAGATTTACATATAAAAAGTAGTAGATACAAATATTAAAGTGCCATAGGGTTGTCTGTTAGTTTCTTGGAGACCTATCTTCCATAATTTGACTTTAATCAGGTGAATACTTTTCTCCTCAATGGTGATGGCAATCTTCAATGCACTGTGGTTACAAAGTGCAATAATGTTATATGTGAGACATTCATATTTTTTTAAGAAATGAGTAACTCTGAACAAAGGTTTTTTGTTTATAGTCAAAATATGTAATATAATCGTGTTTATTAATATGTAATTTAATCTGTTTTTGTACATTTGTAAATAAAATTCTTTCTTAATGTTTTGTATTGGATGTATTTTACAATATAAAAAATAAAATGTATTTGAAATGAGACTTTATACATTGATGACTTCTATTTTAATGTCAATTATGGTTCCATAAGAGTGTTTACCTGTTTCGAATTTCAGAGGTTTTCATGACATGCATTTGGTCACCTTTCTCCAAATTATATTTGTGTCTTTGAGTATCTATTCACATACAGCGCTGTAAAATCACAACTCTGCTAAATACATATTATTTAAAAATATTGACACATTTTTGTGATTCCAACCAGTTTTATCATTAATCCTTATATCGGTGCCTCTCCAGAGCAGGAAGGATTCTTAAAGACCACCTCCACCCTGGTCACCACCTGTTCAGCCTGATGCGCTCTGGAGTGAGGTACAGGAGCATAAAGGCTAGAACAAACAGGCTGTCCAACAGTTTCTACCCATGGACCATCAGAACACTGAACAGTAGACATAAGACATGTTCATAAATGTTTATCTTATATGTGTATATGTTTGTGAATATGTGAATATGTTTTGTGTTTTTTTGCACCTTCGGAAGAGCCACTACAATTTCATTGTATAGGCAACTGTACAACGACAATAAAGTCTATTCTATTCTATTCTATTCTATTCTATATCTCTGAGCAGAGACTCTAGTAGAATCTTTTGGGGGGAATGTTACTGAGGGCCTTCTTAATATAGAGATTGTGTGACACATAGGGCAGGCCTATACCCATGCTTGTACATTGCTGCAATGTTTAATTTCCAAACATGTCAAGAGGAGACATTTTAATGGACCCTTTCAACTAGTCTAATACCAAAACCTTTCTCACTGGTAATACATCCTAAATAAAACATATGTATTAATATAAAAATATTCATGATCAGACAGTTAAGACTGAATTTGATTGAATTCATCCCAATGTATTCAACATTGCTTATTGTTCACTCCGTGGTCAACAGTAGATCATTATGCTGCTGTCACGGATAAACACATTTAAAATGCATCAGAGTCTCACAGCGGGCTCACACAATGACTCTCCCTGATAATACAGAGTCTGCCCGAGGCAAAGTTAGACAATGTTACTGCAAAAAAAATGCACTTCCACCATGTCCCGTTTCCATGGAGTTCTTTTCACCTGTCAAGACAGAAGAATTGAGGAGTAAGCCTAGCTATTGGCTGGCATTCAACACTGACACCAAATCTGATTTCAACTTTGAACCATGTACCTATAGCTAGTACCATCAGATACAGTCAACTGAATACAAACAGATAAGACGCCAGGAGATAGTATGTATGTCAGCTGGCTCCCCATATATTTTTCTTCATGCTAAATTCTCACAATTTACAGTTTTAATACAACTTTTCGTTGTTACTTGTTACAAAATGGCCTTGCATAAATCATGTCCCCTCAGCCCAGTCTCAATCTGTTTCATATGATGATTGTTTTAATCAAAAGACAGCTTGCATTAGTGATGGAATTTGGGAATTCCACTGACAGCTCCACATGTGTCAAATGACATTAAGATCTACTATGAGTGGTGCCAGAGACCTCTTCTCATTGAGAGGCATAAATCACAAAGTATGTAAAACCAGCAAGCCTACAATAAACCTTTTGATATGTTCATTCATTGTTGTTTTTGCAAACTCCAATAGACAGCTTATCTATATTTAGAAACACATGTAGACAAACTCCATACTCCAACATCAAGTTGAAAGTGCTATAAAATCAGCGACACAACTATTCTTCATTGACAGTTCATTTAGCAGTCTTTCAGTTTAGAACTGGCTTTGACGTTTATGTTGCAGTCTATGCTGCCCTCTGCTGGTCTATATAGTGCTCTGCACATAAGCGACAGTATATCGGTGCATCATGACTGTATTCTAAGCAGTCCATTGGGGTACCTGTTCTAGTGTGGACAGTGGACAGTGATGTGATGTGTTGCATGTATATGATGTGGGAAAAAGCTGCGCTCACTCAACCACACTCCCGATTCAAATGAGGACCTCTCTTCCCCTCGAGGTTGCTTACATACATGAAGCTGTTTGACGTTGATTGAGTTGGACAGTACACTCTTGATCCTCCCTGAGCGCCAGTGCTCTACACTCTCTATTCATGGGCTGAATGCACTGCAGGCCACACGGTGGTCATGTACATGCGTGAAATGAATGTAACACCAAAAGTAAATTAACACTAGCGTGAGTTTTCCTGATGGTATAATACCACATGTATGAATGCAGTGATAATCACGGATCGTGTGTTGAATGTAATGGTAGAAAATGCAAGCAGAGTGAATACGGTAAGACTTGAGGGAGTTTCATGATGACGTGACTACAGAGCCCTATACATGGGTTTCCTGACACACAGTTTATATGTATTTAAATAAGAGTGTCCTCTCTCCCCTTCCAAAACAAACAAGCAAACACAATAGAATGGGCATTACTTATTTATGTTGAAAAGTTTTATTTTCTCTGTAAAAATGACAGTAAATTGGAAGTGATAGTAGCCATAAACACCATTACCTGCTATGGAAGCAATATACATGCCTAAGATGTCAGAAAGAAACAGTTTTCAGGCTGCATGAAAATACATCTGCACTTAATTTTGCAGTTGGAAACTTGTTCATTTGTGGTAATCGCATGCAATTCATTAAAAGGTGAGCTGTCGAAGGTTTGATTTAAAAAAAATAATAAATGAATCTAACAAACAAAAAAAAAGTAACATAACATGTGTTTGCTTGTTTCAAAATCTTTACTGTCATTTAGAACAGTTATATGTACTGGGACCCCTATACTGGTCCATTTAGACCGAAAGAGAAAACAGGAATCAAAACAGGAACAATGATGAATACACTGTAAACTCCCCAATCACACCTGCCCCACTCCGAACTAAATTGGGGAACACATTCGGCGATCAACCTTTAATAAAAACCATATTTCACTTCCTTGTGGTGAAAACAATCAAAAAAAGAAGAAAGGTCGCACACAGTTGATCTGATGAACCAAGCAGGCTTTTACTTAACTCCCAATTAGGGTGATCAGAAACAACAGCTTTTCTCTCTCACACACACACATATGATGATGATGATCCAGTGCTACCATGAAGATGTACTGTAGTAAAATTTAGGAAACGTGAAGGCCTGTGTTTATGCTTATCCAATATGATCAATCAAAAAAGTAGAGGAAAAAAAAAGAATCAGCAAAATGACTACGACTCCACATTCAGTCATCATCAAAGTTCTGTTGTAAAAGGAAGTTTGCGGCCAAGTTTTCGTTCTTCTCACAGGCAAAGTAGGCCTGTATAACAAGTCCTTCCGGGAATCCTAGGGCTTTTAGCTGAAAATGGAGGAGGGAAATGCTTGATTGAGCACGGCAAACTGCTTGATTTCACAGACAATAGGATCACTTCTGGTCCAGAAGTTATATTACAAACATGGTCAACATGTAATTAGGTTTCTGTGACTAGGTTTCAACGTTCGGGGATGTGGGGGTTGAGTTGGTAGGATTCCTTACCCTCTCGATGGCCTCCTTCTCCTGGGGTGTCACCTGGATGTAGTTCATTCCTCCACCGGCCTCGCCAGTCGGTACCCCTAATCCTCCTCCACCACCGCCACCTCCTCCACCACCACCGCCGCCGCCGCTGCCACCCCCCTGGCCCACCTCCTGGGCTGGTTCGTTCAGCATCTGGATAAACTGCTCTTGGTGGCTACTAATTTGCTGGAGGGTGAAACAAGAGGGAGGACGGGAGGGACAGTGATCAGTGTTTTAGGTAATAAAATCTGACCTGACCATTGAGCAGTGTTAAACACTGTTTCAGACCGACTGGAATCAGCGGGGGTCCACCTTGCCTGGGGCTCTGATCTCATCTCATCTCTTTACTATGCATAAAAGAGCTGGGAGGTTGAGACATCCTGACAGGATGTTGGCAAGACTGTTGCTTTGCAGAATTTCTTAGTTTCATTGCTCATTGTAACTGAATTCAGCAATAACCCATAATTAAATCAGCAGTGATTCAGCTTCAGTATCATGGTATCGGTATGATTCTGTGATATCGTCGAGAGGCACAGGAAGTGGGGAGTATGGGAGACTGTAAATAGTAGTTGGGTGCACAGAGCAAATGCCATTTGCATGCAGTGTTTCCCCTAGGTTTGCTGCCTTGGGGGGGTGGCATGGACCGTGGCATGGACCCCCCCCCCGGGGGTTAAGACCCTGCGACATACCAGCGTCATGTCCAGGGGGTGTACTAGCTTGTACATTAAGCCGCCTCACGCTACGGAAACAGGAGATAGGCTCCTTCCCTATGGGCCATTAAGCTCGAGAACCATCGGTTCTCAAGGCTACTTACTTATGTGGTCTTGACTACCTGTCCACTTTCTCACCTGGTTCTTGCTGTCTCTCTCTGGTGTGCTGACACCATCCTGCTCTCTCTCAATTTATAACATAATTATAATTGAATTTTGGATTGCTGTGGGCTATGCAGTCACTCTCACCTGGAAAAAAAAACATGTCCTATAAAAAACAGACATTTCAAATGCTTCAATCCACTGTCCATGTACTGTAAATATGCCATTATGGTATTACCATGAAGCCCAATTCTAGCAGAATAAGAAAGATTGTATATCTAATTTAAGTAAAATAATAAAGTGCATCCAGTTAGCTCTTTAGCTGGCATGTGTGCAGCAGACTAGCTCATCTCATCACCTCTGAGCTAGCTAGCTAGCTTGATAGTTCTTTGACACTATTTACACAATGGAATTATAGTCATTGTCAAGTGTCCGCCCCCCCAAGGCAATGGTAGGGGAAACACTGGCATGTCATGTATTGTTAATCTCTTTACCCTTCCCACTACTTGCTGTTTACAATACTACCTTTGCACATACTGTATTATTGCATATTGCACATACCTCTTGATATAGCCTCTTTTATATATGTACATTACATACATGTAATCATGTATACATAAAAATTACTTACATAAGCTACCGTAGCTGTACATAGCTCATAACCGTATATACCGCTAAACTACCATACATGCCATACTGTACCTATCACTAACATTGTCATGTTTTTATATCATGTTCTTATATCACTATTTGCACTTCTGGTTAGATGCTAAACTGCATTTCTTTTGTCTGATACTCAGCAATGACAATAAAGTTGAATCTAATCTAATCTAATCATGGCTCAGGTCAGTGCCAGTAGGTGGTCTCTATACCTGCAGCAGCTGGGGGTTCTCTCTCCCTATCTGCTGTAGTAAGGCTGGGAGCAGAGACGGGTTCTGCTGGATGATCTGTCTCATCTGCAGGAACTGCGGCTGGTTACTGAGGAACTCCAGGGGGTTGGCTGGAACACACAGAGAGAGGGGGGATGCTCAAGATCAACAAGATTCGCACAGCGATACACAAGGGTCGCCCTCTTAACGGGAGCAAGACAACAGATGTGGAATTAATGGCGTGGAATAACAAATGCAGCTCCTACATATCACAATAAGACAAGCTGATTACTGACAATCAATGGGAATCGTTTCTTTTTGGGGGACACACACTCACATAGACACACACAGACACAGGTATGGCAACTCACCACCTGGAGCAGATGTGGTGCCTGTGCTTGGTGGGGAGGTGAGCCCCGCCGTGGAGGAGAGACCTGGAGTTCCACCCACAGGGGGAACTACTGGATCAGCCCCTTCAGCAGGGAGCCCCTGGGGACGAACAAACAGGTGGCACACCTTTAGAACTACCACGTGACACACCGTTAGAGCAACAACAGAGGTAGGTGGAACCTGCACTACTCACGATTCTTAATGTATTGACATACTGAAACTGACCCTATGGACAGATTAAAAGCAGAGAATGGCATGCGTTATGAACCTGAAACATTTGGATTCATAATAACAAGAACTGTTCCTTTATTTACAATACAGTTACCAATTAAGTTCATCTTACAAAATGCCCCCCCCCCCCCAGTGCTCTCCCTAGGAGGGTGGCAGACTGCAGGAGTAGATGATGGAGGTCCTACCGTGAGCAGATACTCCACAGCTCTGTCTGGGTTGTTGAAGCTGGCTCTCAGGGCAGCCACCACCTGCTCTCTCTCGTAGCCCATCAGCATCATCTCAGTCACCATGTTCTCATACGACTGGCCCGTCACTGGAGCCCAAGGACATTCACACCCGTCAACAAACTGCCATTTTGATTTTCAAAATTCCAACCATGTCAGCTTCACGACATCATATTAATAAACACTCTCCTTTTAGCCCAGTCTATATGTCCTTTAGCCCTGTCTGTGTGTCTTTTAGCCCAGTCTGTGTGTCTTTTAGCCCAGTCTGTGTGTCTTTTAGCCCTGTCTGTGTGTCTTTTAGCCTTGTCTGTGTGTCTTTTAGCCCAGTCTGTGTGTCTTTTAGCCCAGTCTGTGTGTCTTTTAGCCCAGTCTGTGTGTCTTTTAGCCCTGTCTGTGTGTCTTTTAGCCCAGTCTGTGTGTCTTTTAGCCTTGTCTGTGTGTCTTTTAGCCCTGTCTGTGTGTCTTTTAGCCCTGTCTGTGTGTCTTTTAGCCTTGTCTGTGTGTCCTTTAGCCCAGTCTGTGTGTCTTTTAGCCTTGTCTGTGTGTCCTTTAGCCCAGTCTGTGTGTCTTTTAGCCTTGTCTGTGTGTCCTTTAGCCCAGTCTGTGTGTCTTTTAGCCTTGTGCCATGTGTGGTATTATTTAGTGCTGGCACCGTTTTAGCAATAGAATGATAAGAAAAGAGCTTGGCTAGACAGAGATTAATTTTTACTTCTCAGATTACTTCTTACACAACTATCACAAAAAAGTAGAAGATAATTATTTTAGGCTATATCCAAATCAATTCTCTAAGTCATAGTAAGAACAGGCCATTGACAAATTACTGAAATATTACCCAGCGCAGAGGTTGCCTCTTCAAACATGTTCACATTTGTCAAAAGACTGGAGGAACTGCAAAAGAGCAAACAGCTGATGAGGACGATGTTCTGGTATGGCAATGTAGGCCAAAAATCACTACGGTCTGTTCAGTGCAATAACACAGCCATAAAGAGACTGGCTGCCCTTTCTCCAGACACTGACAACATGTCTACAAATGACCATCTTTCCCGAAGCAATAAACGTGAACAAAGTCTTCTCCAAACCTACTATCAACCTAGGCTTGAGGGACTAAGACAAATTAGCAACACTGAGGTAGGAATAATAATAATTATGTTTACAGACTAAACGAATGGCAACCTGCCAACAGGCTGCATGTTTTATCAGCATCATAGACTAATACTTATGGTTCATCAGTCAAATGTGACTATATCAAGGGCAGATGTTGGTGAATAAGAGCATGCTGGGTAATATTACCTAGTGGGGGTTGATGCAGGGGCCGCACTTGTAGGGGGTTTCTCCTCAGCTGGCTTGTCTTTGGGGGCGCCCTCTGGTGGGCTGTCAGACGAGCTGGCAGAGGGGGTTGTGGGGGATGTAGTGCTGGGGGTGGAGGCGGCGGCGGCAGAGGAAGGCTGGGCAGCTGCTGGGGCTGCTTTAGGCTGCAGACAGAGAACATCGGGGATCATGGGTAACTACTGTGGCTTTAGCAAAAACACATTTGTTTCAGGTCACTAACCACATGTGAGATCTACCCATCAACCAAATAAGTCAAATTGATACTCCTACAGTGTGCCTCTTGCCGAGAGCATGATTTCAGAAACACAACATCTTTTGAATGACAAAATACATGTAAGATCGAAGGCTACACACATAGGACAAAAAGAGGGAATCTTTCAAGGCCATCATAACCGATTGACATTCATCACTAGTCACACAAAATCAGTCAGGTGCACAATGAGCATATTGTAGCTCAGTGGTTTGATATTCAACCATGGTATGAACTGCTGCAGCAGCTGTGTGCGTGTGGAGAGGAGTGTTAACAACACATTCTAATCCCCTCTGTATGCACAGCGGGATTCAGTCTGCATCCTGCGTTTGTGATATTGAGGTGTCTAATGTGACAGGTCTCTCTCTCTCTCTCCCCCTCGTTCGCTCCTTCCCCGCCCTCTCTCGCCACCCCCCCTTCTCTCCTCCTCTTTCACTCCCTCTCCCTGTGTGTGTTAATTAATTCCATCTGCCATTATCAATGATCATCTCAGTGTCTGCAATATATGTGTGATTTGTTCTAAAACCAGCATTATATGTTGTGAAATTTAAATTATTATGGATTCAAAAGTGTTGTTTCTAGTTCTCTGCCATCATGAAGGCATACAATTTTACAAATAAAATCTCAAGATATTGTCACTTCTTACCTTTGCCACCATAACAACCACAAAGTTCTTCTCATCAATCTTATACTCCTTAAGGGCTGTGTCATCACTTAGGATTTTCCCTGTAAGACACACATGATAAGGGAACGTAAATGATCAGCTGACAATGAGATAATACCTTCGATAGGACTACTATTCGTTTGACAACTGAAATTCCCAAAAGTCTGTGAAAAGTGGTGAGCTATAAAAGGTTAAATCACAGTAGTGAGGAAGCGTTTACAATGTTGTGTGCACAGATTGAACATAGCTTTACCGTATTATTCACATAATCACATCATTATATTGGAATGACAACCTGCACAAGTTCCTTATGTAGCTTTCTTATCAGTGCGCCACACGGCAAGCCAACAGACATGCAATTACAGTACGACAACAGAAGGATGTGTTTTGCATTTTCATCGCAGGGCTCATTCAAGTCCTTATCAAAATGCCAGACACATTGGAGAACTGAAGAAAGGGCTGTACCTACCTGCATATATCAACTTCTGTCCAGCCACCGGAAAACCATCCTTTCCCTTCTCATTCTCAATCTTCTCCTTTAGAGTCTTCACCTATAAAAAAAAAAAAAAAAAAAGGAAAAGTCATAAAGTGATCAAAGTTCAATGTGAGTCTATGTATTGGTGAAATAACTGCTCAAATCAGATACGCAACTAGTGAGAAAGGTTGTGACATCTACCTAAAGGGACAACTCACAATAATTCCCAACAATAGGAAATGATTTATAACAGGTTTTGAGAATGACTGCTGCTGAAATGCATTAATATCAGAATGGCTGATGTTTAGACAGATGATGGGGGGGGGGGGGGGTGGGGCGATCTAATTGCTGGAATTTCTTGGAATATCCTATTTCAGTAGCATTGAATGTTGCTTAACACATCATTTTCTCAAGTAATTTTCTATTTGGATTTTTTTAATCCCAAGGTTACATTCCACCCCCTGTAAAGCGTGCCACTTGATCATGAAACGTTCCAAGGGACATTCTTTTCGTTCCAGGAATTAGTCAGACCCAATGAGTGATGAACATAGCTAGCTTAGCATCACTCACTGTGAAGCAGCGGCTAGCTAACCAGCTCGAGGCCTTCCTAAAGACCTTTGCGCTACATGCAAAACTCGACACGACGAGAACACCATCTCCCTCGATTATGTCAATATCCAGCGGTGTCTAAATAACGGCGAGATTGCCCAGCTGTTACCGTTAACTCATGTTACCTCAGCAGGACATGTGAGCTAGCTAGCACCATAGCTGACAAGCTAACAAGCTAACATTAGCGTTTCCTCTAAGTTTTAGATAAGTTGTAGAGCAAACCTAAAACTCATTAAGTACCGACAAAGTCACAAACCACTTTGCGTAAATCGAATTGTCTTTAATAACCTTGACTGGGAACTTCAATGACTAAATCATACTGAAGTCGCAATATGTCAAACAAAAAATGCTAGCTAGCTAGCTAACGATAGCCAACTCTGCCAGCCTTCAGCCCTCCACCCCCTTCAACACTCTCTCGTCTCACCGTCTCTTCTGCATCAATGTCGATTTTAAACGTCTGCTGTTGGAGGGTTTTCAATGTAATCTGCATTTTGGCGACGAGCAGTTTAGCTTAGGTTTTAGAACTTGTTTCCCCCCCTTATGTTTCCCAGAGATGTGGGTGTGTGTAGCTACTAGATTCTTTGCTATTCACGCTAGCTCATCACAGCCTGTCCGCCGCCATTACGCTTTTGCCTTTTCAGCGCATAAACAAACCTGACTGACTGACTTCACCCGCAAGACCAGTAAGCATGCGCCATCTGGTGATGTGCCCGAATGATGTGAAATGTTGTATTTATTTATGTAAATATTTGTGTATATTTACTTTTCTTTCTTTCTTTCTTTCTTTCTTTCTTTCTTTCTTTTTCTTTGTTCTCTCTTTTTTATTCATGAGGGTGAATAAGATGCATTGTCATTGACATGTATTTGATGTGAATTGTTTGTATTGTATTGTTGTATCACCATTTGTCTGTTGTTAAATAATAATAATAATAATAATAATAATAATAAAAGACTTACCATAGCATATTTATGTAACCATAATGTAGATTATCTCTGTGTAGACCTATTTTTGCGTAATGCATGGCAATGACTCACACCGGAGAGGTCAAAGAGGAGGGCCAATTTGAATCTGTGGATCAAGGTTTCTGTCATCCACAACCTCAGAATAGTAAAGTTCTCTCCTAATTAGGATGCTGTCCTAACCCATCACCAGCATCCCCAGAAGTTTGTAAATAGGTGCATTGAATGTGCACCCATGACAATGGCTCATTATGAACGCCAAGGCATGAAATGTCTGAGGTCGTCAGTGTCAGTGGGTGGTCAGGTCTTCAGGTCGGGTCAGACCTATTGAGGAGCCTCTCTTTGTCAGTTGTGGAGAAGGAGGATGGACTTCTGACCTATTGCATCAGTGACTACCATTTAAATGGGGCTGTGCCCAAGAGTACAAGAGGCTTTGAATCTGTTCAAATGTCTAACATAGAGACCATACTATACCAGTGGAAATGCTGGGAAAGTTGGGCTTCTCATATTTAAACAGTCAGTGCTTTCTTTGATTGATAAAACAGTAGCCTATAAACAAGCACTGCGTTGATATGTGTTTTACCCAACTCAAGGCAACGCATCGGATTTATGAATCAATATTAATTTACTTAATTTGACTAATTATCTGCGTGGTTTGTACACCACATTTTAGACTCGCAGATTTTGTTAGTGTGTGGAAAATCCAATTCTTCTGTTACTGTATTCATTTAGTGGTTGGAGGAGGAGGGTGTTTTTCAAAAGTATTCTCACAATTTCACAACACTTCTCTTCACCGGGGAATCGTCCCATTAATAAGCAAATGAGGAGCACATTTTGTCTTTTAATCCAAAGCTCATTCAACCGTATTTTCCATGCGACCACAATTGTTGAACACTCTGTATTCACTACCCTCTGTAACTGCCACCTCACAGCCCATCCCTGACTTTGAGAGGACCCTGTCAAGTGTGTGATAATATGCTGGAGCTCAATGAGGTCACTGCCCTTGGCCTGCTCTCTCTCCCTCCCTCTCCCTCTCTCCACTCCCGCCCCCCCCCCCCCCCCCCTTCCCGCTGTCTGGTCCGGTCATAGGAGAGCAGTGCCTTCACTCATCAGGCATTCCCTCTATTGCTCTGGCAGGGCTGTGCTATGGCGGCTCTCTACTGTCTCCAGGGGTCGTGAGTCTGCGGCTGGCCCCCTCTGAAGTGGTGAGCTTCAGAGATTACTCCTGATCCCACATGTCTTGGAGATATTTTTAAAGATGATGTTAGACCTGTGAAATAAAGTGCCTCCAAAATAGGCATCGGAAATACTGAGACTTGGATACAAAGAGAGAGACAGACCCGATGCTATGTTAGGTGATGTGACTCATTGACAGGAAATATCTACTGTCTTTCAACACAACACACATTTTCTATGGTAAATACAAGGCTGAGGAGCATGTTTTTGAATAGGTACATGATGTGTGTTTGTGGCAAAAGTGCAGACAAAAATCCCCTGGGTTTATGGTTTTGGTCAGCTGAACTCCAGCACAGTATTGATGACCGAGATGTGAGGGAGAGAAGTCATGGGTGGAAGGGTGGAACACAGACTGAGGCCACTGGGGTGTCTCCTCACTCTTAAGCTATTTCCTGTGGACAAGCTGTTGTGACTATTATGGAATGCTCCAAGGACTCTGTGGCAACCATCCAAGAGGACAGCATATAGAGGAAGGGGAGTATGCATTCAAAACAAAACTGATAAATGGTGGTTATCAACATGAAGCGCAACAGGATGACGACATGGGGTAGCAACTGGCAATGGTGTGGTGTAGCTAAACTGTGATTCAAAATACACTGAACACTATATTAGGAACACCTGTACACCTTCTCAGTCATTCAGGTGGTGTAATGAATGTTTTCTTGGCACACTTTGGGCCTGTTAATACCAATCAATCATCCCTTGAATGCCACAGCCTATTTGAGTATTGCTGCTGACCATGTGCATCCCTTCATGGCCACAATGTACCCATCTTCTAATGGCTACTTCCAGCATGGAAATGCACCATGTCACAAAGCAAAAGTCATCTCAAACTGGTTTCATGAACATGACAATGAGTTCAGTGTTCTTCAGTGACCTTCCCAGTCACCGGATCTGAATCCAATAGAACACCTTTGGGATGTGGTAGAATGGGAGATTCACAGCTTGAAAGTGCATCTGAAAAATTTGCAGCAATTGTGTGATGCAATCATGTCATCATGGACCAGAATCTTAAAGGAATGTTTCTTTCTTTATCTAGTGGAATCAGTGTCACGAACAATTGAGGCTGTTTTGAGAGCAAAGGAGGAGGCCCTACCCAATATCAGTATAGTGTTCCTAATAAAGTGTTCTGTGAGTGTATATTTTTATGATAATCTTGATATGACAAACTCTTCTACAACATGCAACATATGACTTTCTGATACGGTCATGTCAGTCGCATCTTTTACAGTGTTTGAACAAATATTTCGAGTTATCTACTGTACATACTCCTTAGGCACCCAGCTTTAAGAAGTCCCCTGCCCCCCCCTCAACCAGCTCATCTTTCTGGTTCAGTACTGAAGGTTGAGTCTTTGTCCTTTCTCTGGCCACTCTCAGACCTGTGGACAGTAACAGGGGGAGCCCCAGTGGTGAATATCGCAGGGCATTGTCCCTGTTCCTCACTGCCTCAACGACTGTCTGTCACATCCTTTTATCTGTGACAGAGGTGAGGGATTCACAATGGCTTCTCATGCCAACCTTTTCTTTGTCCTCTGCCGCCTGGCGGGTGCATTTCTGAAGTGACAGACAATTGAAGATGTATAAAGACATTTGCTCTAACAGGGGATTGCCACTGTGACGGACGATTTCAAACATGCCGCAAGGCCACAAATGCAGCTGAGATCCTCTTTATTTCTCTCTCTCAGCAATCATTCAAAAAGAATAATTCAACTCATACAAATTATTAGCACCTACGAGGACAGGGGATTAAATTAATAATTAATGTTATCTACTGCAAATTTAAAATGTCACAGCTGGCATACTGTAGCATTGCAACACTTTTGTATTCCAGGGCATCACACCACTTTGTCCTTGGAAGCAAGCATTCCAGTTTGCAATGGTTTCCTGGGAGCTTGCTTACCTTAAAGCTTACCTATTTACAATTCATGACATCTGTCGTGATAAGCATACTAATACATATAGCTAGTCGAAAATAAAATGAGTGTCAGTCTGAGTGTCAAGATGCTCCATGCAAGGTAATTTCAATCACATTTCAACATTGCTACAGTGTTAATGGAATGTAGCACAGATTTGGTAGATTAACCTTTTTCAGAAATTTCCAGAACCTTGTGACAATGGACGAAGCAGAAATAGAACAGATTCTTTCTATCTAATTTGAAGCAGACATTTAAGCACAACAGTGATCCCTTGAAAACAACAACAAATGCAATATACCGTTATCTGATAACTTTATTAACAAGTTAAAAAAAGACAATGAATTACAATATTTACAGGATATCCAGAGATACATGGAATAAAATTGTAAACAATCATTCTAGGCAACATCACAACCCACCATCAGGAATCAGATTTTCACAGGAGAAAGGCAAGATGGAGAATCTAAGTCAAACTATGGAGAACAGTCTGAAGAGAAGAGAAACATAATGGAACAAACTAAATATATACAGTATACAAGTATCCAGTGTGTCATGAGCAGGGGTTAAATTGGGGGGAAAGGGGGGAGACAAACAGAGTCCCACCACTTTAGGGTGGGAAACCTTATACAGTGAAGATTTAATAGGTTTTCTATTAAAAATGATCATGGAAAAAGAACACATTTTGGAGACACCTCCACCACTTACAAAATCCCAATTTAACCCCTGGTTCTGAGTCGGGCGGCCTGGTAACAGCTGCCACGTAGAAGCTTATTTCCTCAACATTTCTCTAAATGTTTTTCAAATTCTAGGCTAGTCCTTTTTTAAAGGAAAGAAGGGGTAAAAGATTCAGCACCAAATCACCCCTGTTTTTAAGGTACAAAAAAGAAGAGATATTTCTTAACCAGACATTGTACAACAGCTTATAACATTTGATTGGGAGCTGAAAAACTCCAAAGGTTATCTTTTGATTTCTTTTTTGTTTAATATGAGACCGACCAACATCTAAAGGAAAAAAGGTAAAGAATCCTTTCTGAAACACCACAGTTTCAAACACTCGACAAGTAGTTTGTTTTTCTATACACGGCTGCAGACATGCAGAAATCCCAGAATGCACCCTGGGGGACCTGGGTTCTACCCACCTTTGCAACAAGGATTCATTGCTCAGAAATCGTAGCAAACATAGCCAGCTAAATATTTTGGTACCAAGAAAACATTTAAATTTGTGTGTTTCTTTGTCATTTTGATGGCTCAAAGTAGTTAGGAATAACTGTCAATCACTTTGTGCTGTAGAATTTTGCTTATTGGCCAGTGTTGGAGAAAAAGCATTTTGATGAAGCTTGAAATAATTGCTATTCATTTCTAATAAGGCTTTGGGGTATTTGAGCAGCAACTTCCAACATATACAATCTCTGCCTTCAAAACAGCTTTTCCTAAAAAGAAGCACATAGATGAGTGGGCTCCGAGAGTCCTCTCCACACTAAATGATAGAACACAGCATTTCACATTGGAAGCAATAGACACCCAAGTCTTCTACTTTCACATTGTTGGTCACATTACAATCCTCTTCTCTAGCATACAGCTTGGTTCATACAAATGATGTAACTATACTCTGTTGATGATTTGAATTAGCTGCTAACATCAAACTGCTATTTTCCTCAACATCAAAGTTCACAGTGACGTTGTTCACAGAAAAAGAGAGAAAACTACAGTTTGATGAGGGCAGCTATGTACAAATATTCCCTCTATTTTATTTATGACAGTGATGATCAGTGTTGGGCAATATTACTTAGTAGAGTAATATATTAGTTATTACATATTACTCCTTAGGAAAGTAATATCCTTATATTACTTATTACTTGGAATCAAGAGTAATAATATTACTTTACTTTTATATTACATATTACTTTCCCCCTTTCCACCCGCAAAAATATGTTTGCCCCGCACAAAGTTTGCAACGGAGATTAATATTTTTGTCATCCTTGACAGACACAAAGTCAAAATAGTGTCGATACTTCCAGCCGTGGAAAGTAAATGTACGCTGTTCATCATCATCCGCCATGGTTTGATTTGTTTTGAGAAACGCCGCCACGCTGTCAGTTGTCAACACACTAGGCTACGTCATAAATGTGTGCAGGCTGCGGCACGTTCTAAAAGGAACAGATCTATAAGCTACTATGCACCTCAGCGCAGTGTGCTGATAGCTTGTATATCTGTTCTATCTTTGCACGCAACAACCCCGGTACTATACATGAATTATACGTTTAACAGCCATTGTAACGGGTAACGAGGCCCTTATTTGGCGGAGTAACGAGGTATAATATTACTTTTTCGCAGAGTAGTCTCGTTATATTACTCGTTACTGGGTAAAGTAATAATATTACAGTAATATATTACTTAGTAACTCGTTACTGCCCAACACTGGTGATGATATTGTTCACTGATATTGTGATATTGAAAACAGAAAAACAGCAAGGAAACATATGGCCTGTTATTATGAACCTTATTGATTCACGTTGCTGGTTATCATTTTGTGACGACTCCCACCTTGTCACGAGGGACCGTTAGAAGTTGGACAACAATAAAAGCAGTAGGCTAGAGAGTTGAAGTGCTGGGAATGCCTAAGGCTGAAGGCATGTCATATTAAGGGAATTACATAGCAATTAGCTATAAACTTTGGGGCAAAGGTCAATATTCAAAACAATATTTTAAAACAAATCATAGTTTTATATATAGATAAATAAGGTGCAACTATTCCTCAAGGAATTCTTCTAGTTGATTTACACAAGGTTAAACTGCAAAAACAGCTGTAAGCCATCATTCTGGTCAAATCACTGAAATCTTTTTATGTTTTGAAACCAGTGTGGGTGGAGAGTGTCTGGTTGAGAAGAAAGCCATCTCTCATATTCTCTCTCTCTCATTCTTCCTCTCAACATGTGGTACAGTAACAGTGATGCTATGGGGAGGGGGGGTCAGGGCACCAATGCCATACTTCATTTCTCTCTTACAGTAAATACAACGCCTTGTTTTGGATTTCCAGGCGTTAAAAGGTGCTTGAATCAATACATGCCTGAACATCTTTCTTTATCAATTTGATCAAAAACATGTATATGAGTTAGGAATTCCATTGTAGAAACTGAAGATTTGACCTGAATGTCTGCATTACAGTACCATTCACTATTGGTTACCAATATATTACGATCTGTCCTACGGGACCAGTGACTAATTTTAAGGTTTCAGCCATTTAAAAATGTAGGATGTAACACAACCTAGAATTTCCAATATGTAACACTTAAAATCTAACAATGCTCCAAAACATGAAAATTCATTGACAATTTTGTTTCCATCTTTTTCTTTCTTTTAGCAGCCTATTACAACACCCAACCCAATATCAATCCAATCTAATTCATTGTTCGTGACACGATAGGCCACAGCACTCCTATAGGTCATTTTTGGTTTCAAGCATTTCTTTGTCTTCCTCATTCAGAATGTGACTCTGTGATAGGTCAGAGGGATATCCTCCCTCGACCTCGCCATTCGTGGATAGGTCCAATCCTCTGTCCGTCATAACAGCCGACGAAACAATGGGAGGTGAAGAGGAGGCCTCTATTGCTGGGGCAGTGCTTGTGTCAGTCCTGCCGTTGCTATTAACAGTCCTACAAGGAGGGGGGGGTTAAAGGGTTAAATGTCCGTCAACTAACAAGAACTAACTGTGGGAAAACAGGCAGATGAAAGAGGAAGAAAGGAAGGAGACTTACATGCCGTGTCGGAAGACGTGGCGCTCCCATTCCAAGCTGTTGGTGAAGCTGCGGCCACAGAACTCACAGGGAAAGCGTTTCTCAGCAGACACACTGCTGCTGTTGTTGTTGGTGGGGACGGGGACATCTGGGGGACAGAGATTATCATAAAGAACGAGCATCATAATCAGAAACACAATACAGACACGTCACACCACTCCTGGTCACACCACATTAAACACTAATAATTGGTAACATCACACAAAGACAGACAACACTGGTTGTTGTTGCTTATTGATAATAATGCTGATTTGTCTTCACCTATTGGGGCAAGCTTTTCATCCCCCTCCTCCTCGTCCTCCTCGTCCTCCTCAAGCCCTTCCTCCATTTCCTCTTGTTTCACATTTTTCGTGCCCTCCAGTTCTTCTTCCATACCCTCCTCTTCCTCCCGCAGGGCTCCATCCTCCTCTCTCTCCATCTCTTCCTCAATACTGCTTCTCCTCTCATTGGCAGCCTCCAGCTGGTCCAGATTGACCTGTCCCATCAACTCAAAGTTCCGGATCACCTTAATCGCCAAAAATGAAGAAGAACAGATGTGAGAAAAGTACGCAGTAAAGGTCAAGGAAGGAAGGACTCTCACCAATCAGCACACAAGAGAATATACATTAGTATGACAATGGTGGCTAAATACTCATTCTATCGTTGCCGTCGTTGAATTTGCATCAATTCGTGTGCATTCATAACTAACACACCTTGATTCAATGTGAAGCACTGCGCAACAAGTATCTTATTCAGGTAAAAAGGGTAATGTGATTGGTACACCACAGAGTCACTTCCTTCGTACTTTTTAAGAGAGCAGCAGCATCTTCAGCTGCCGCAGGAGTGTCTGTGCCCTTTTAAGTTTAATGTATACTTCAACCTCATGAAATGCCATCTGCCCTCTCTCAGCATCTCATGCATTATCCCCATTAAGGGAATAAGGGAAATGAAACCTATTCTTTGCAAGATGTGCCCAGAATAGAATAGCAGCTTCTAAAAAATGATGTGTGTGGGATGTGAATTATCTTGCGTATCTACGTGGTACTGCGACTACATATCCATGTTCAAGCACACCTTGTTTTTAACTGAATGGGGATCGCGATCACTCCAACCTCAGGTATGTATGTACTGTCTTGATGAAACGACTCAAACGACTCACTTTTCCTCTTTTTATTTCATTCTTTGGGCTTTACTAATGTTTTGTTCTCTAATCTTTTGTCATGCGCAGCTGATCATATCGCATGGTGCCTCTGTACGAAGGCATCAGCCTTTTTGGTTAGTGTTAATATTACGCGTGACATCTCTGAGAACGTGTTAAACGAGAGCACTTTTCCTTGCATCTGGTCCTGCCTAAAGCCCCCCACTGAGCTTTAAAGACTAGGTTGAAACACTAAGTAGCCCACTTTAGATCCCATCTCAAACTCTGCCAAATGTAAGCTCGCCAAGGCCCCTACCGAGGACAGCTAAACTAAATTAAAGACATAGGATTTCCCATTTCCCAACCCTTGAGTAAAAACAAGGCTCTGACATCACCACACGCGTAGGCCCGAAAGCAGACATGCCTAGGGGCATGCTGGGACATGGAGTTCTTCTGACCTTGTGCTCGTCACGGAGGTGGGCCTCCAGCTGGTGGAGTTGGCTGCTGTCGTAGTAGCACAGCTGGCACTGGTAGGGCTTGAGCTGGTTGTGCTTGAGAATGTGCTGCTGCAGACTCTGATCGCTGGAGCAGGTGAAGGTGCACTTGTGGCAACGGAACACCACACCCTGCAGGTGGCGAGACAACTTAGAGCGGCTCACCTCCAGGGGCGCCACGCGCTCCTCTGGGGAAGGAGGGTAGGAGTGGGTGGGAAGAGGGAGAGAGAGAGAGAGAGAGAGAGAGAGAGAGAGAGAGAGAGAGAGAGAGAGAGAGAGAGAGAGAGAGAGAGAGAGAGAGAGAGAGAGAGAGAGAGAGAGAGAGAGAGAGAGAGAGAGAGAGAGAGAGAGAGAATAACAATTACTATATGCGAACAGAATTACGGTATCATTAACTGTGTTTAGCGAACATAATGATATTGTTATGCTTTGATGGAACTAATAATATTTCCTCAAGGAAACTGCGGTCACAGTAACAACAGCCCAGCATATTTATTGACTCATGATGAGCCCAACCACGTCTCCAGGGGTTGCCGAGACATTTATTGGGACTATAAATGGGACTTTATTTTGTGTTGTTTTACCGCGGTGCAGGACGATGTGGTCGATCATATTGCTCTTGTATTTGGTGTGGTAGAGACAGAGGGGGCAGCGCAGGTCTTTGGGGCCCTCCTCCATGGCACTGGTGTGACCTGCTTCCACATGCATGGTGAAGGTCGACCTGGGGGAAACACCAATATGTTAAGGTCAAACGACATCAGAAAGAACAAACTCCCAAAGTATTACTGACTGTGTAATTACCGTGTTATTACTTCTGTTAGTACAGTGTAACTAGTATTGTTACTACTGCTTTGCTAAATGATACACCTTTATTAACTCTGAGCCTAAAACTACCCATGACTCATAGTGTAAACACAGTGTAACACAGAGTAATTACAGCACTTAATTATTAACTGTTAAGTGTATTGTACTCATACACTAGTTACAGTAATACAAACACTCAGTCATTTCAAGTGCGAGTTGTCCAATCACTGTACATTGTACATGGCCACTGGAGCAACCGTTCACTATGTCCTTACTTGTTGCAGGTGAAGAAGGAGCAGTCTTTGCACTTGAAGAGCTTCTTGCCCCCGTGACGGTCTCTGTAGTGCCTGCGCAGACTCTGCATGTAGCCCGAGCTGAACTCACAGAACTCGCAGGAGAGGATGCCGTCGGGCCGCCCCTCAGCCACATGTGGGCCAGACGGGCTGGACGACACCTGGCCAAGGGACGCCAGCTGATAGTGGCTGAGCTGCTGCCGGACGTCTGCTGGCTCCAGGTACGCTGGGTCTGAGAGAGGGACGAGGGAGAGAGAGAGAGAGAGAGATGAGAGAGAGAGTGAGGGACAAAGGAGACAGAGGGAGAGGGATGAGGGAAAGGAGAGAGGGAGGGAGAGAGAGAGAGAGAGAGAGAGAGAGAGAGAGAGAGAGAGAGAGAGGCAGGTTGAGTATGGACAAGGTGGATACAAATCAGAACTAACCTTCACCCTGAGGTAAGTTAGAGTAAGAACTTTTTCATCGACTTACGGACACAGAAAACACCTGCTGAGAGCTCATACAGGATGTGTGGATTGACTTGTTAGGACCCGTTACTTATTCTACTACTTCAGAGTGTGTTTACTATATTCCAGCCTGGAGCCCAAATCCACAGTCCTACTGTGCCTCAGTGCATCCTCGAGCTGTAACTGTCACCACGACCCCCCTTCCTACGGTATGATATCAGTGTGCAACCTCATCTACTCGTCCTACTTTGAGAGTACACCACATCAATAAATAAAACCGTGCCGGTAATAGGATGTCTCCATGTGAAAAATGCTTCATTCAGCATCGTGCTAGCGAGCGCAGAAGGGCAGGCGAAAAAAAAAGAAGAAAAAAAAAAAAAAGAGACACTTCTTTGACTTTTTAAAATGCATGTCATGCATTTTGTACCTTGCAGAGGGTTGAGAAAATCATACGAATCGAACAATGCCACACTTGATTCATAGCAGCAATATGTCCTCTATAAAAGAGGAGAATATGTAGATGAGATGGCATGCGCGGTATAAATCCTTTGGAGAAGTAGTAATCTGTCTCTCTAAATGGAGGTAGCAGGCCCAGGACTGTCCAAGTGTAATTGAACAGTGTGCAGCCATGAAGGAGCCCTTGGGCTTTAGGAGGCCAGCCAATGGGGAGATATCTCACACATCTTTTCACATAAGCATTTTTATGACCACAACAGCCAAGCAACAGACAAGTTTCAAAGCAAAAAAAACAAAAAAAAAACACACACACCCTGCACCTAACTAAAACGGCTATGAAGGTTAAGGAAAATATATTTGATATACTCTGGCCCTCACAATAGAATCTTCCCTCTAGGTGGAACACAGAACAGCATTCCGGAATGCCCCTCCAAAGCCAACCACAGAGGGGCATTCCGGAATGCTGTTCGGTGTTCCACCTAGAGGAAGATTCCATTGTGCCAGGAGCTTGGTGACAAGCTGCCAAGAACATTCTAGAACATTCTAGAGCAAAACAGGCGCATAGAGGGCACGGCACCTGACACACAAGTTTAACCACACTCTCTGGGAACTAGCTAGTAATACACACCCTGCTGTGTTCATGGATCCTATTTGATCAAGTTTCACATTTTATGTCTTTCCATGATCAAATAAACAATCCAACCTCAACCTGTGAATTGCCTTGCTGTAGTAAGTCTGCTGTAAACATAACATTTTTGGAGTCTGTCTGGCATCAAACCAGATTACATGTAGTGTACTAGAAATGTATTCTGTGATTTCAAAGGAAGCTCTTGACAGGAGCTTGAGTTCATTTGCCAGTGTTTACCCTACTATTACAGTATATTGGTGTGGCAGACATCCCCCTCTAGCTCCGTCTCTCCACAGACTAAATCAATTAAGCCTTCACTGGTTCTAATTAACAAGTTTGGTATTTGCCGCTCTCGTTTAGGCAAAACTGCATTAGTCCAGCGGATGACAAAACAAAAACTGTCAAAGACCCAGTCTACAGTGCAGATGGAGCTCTTACCGTCATGTTCAGGGGTCAGGGGGGCCAGTTCAGAGTCGGAGCCCAGCCTGAGGGTCTTCTGGGCAGCCTGGGTGGCAGCTCGCAGCTTTGGGAGGGTCAGAGACTCTCCATGGTCCGCCAGAGCGTGTTCCTTCAGCTGGCTGATGGTCATCGAGGAGAAGGGGCAGGACAAGCACTTATACGTGTTCTCGCTGCCTGTGACGAGAACAAACAGCAAAATCAATACGTCATGAATCTTTATTCATATAATATTGAATATGATAATGACAGAGAACTTCATATAGCCCCAAGTTAAAGCTCAAAGGAAGCAACATCGTTTTTCTAACATCACTTCTAAAAGACTAGAACGATAGTGCAAAAGGTCCCACTTCCATTGTTAAAGTAAGACGGAGGAACCTGGTAGGTAGAAACAGATCCTTGTGATGGGACCATTCGGCTTATGAAAAGTACAGCATTCCTGCCATCACAGTACTAGTCTTTAAAATGCACCTCTGTCACCAATTTTCTTTTATGACACTTTCTATGATGACACCCATTCAAGTGCAAATCGATTGCCTTGAAACTATATTGTAAAGCCAAAAGCATTCAGACAGTCTTGATTCAAAGAGGGGTGCTGACCCTCATTTTCTGCTGCTCTACCCTTGAATGACTTTGGCACCTTATCGAGAGAACCAGCATTCACATGCCAGAGGCTATGGATTCCACAGCAAACACAAGATCTACACAGGCTTCGATCAAACCCCCGAAGCAAAGCCTCTGCTGAGATACAATGTACGACAGAAGAGACATGCTGTTTTGACAATGAAAACCAGACAATGTCAGGTTACCTCTTGGAAATGTAATCAAATTCTAAATGGATCTGGTCGAGTCGATTATCTGCGGCAATTGTTGATCATATTTCTTGTTCACTCCAATCATAACCGAGACAACATTCATGTCTGGTTTTTAAATGGTTCTACTCCATTGTCGTTTGAAATGAATGATTGACTCCCACGTCTATTCCCCTAGCAATGCCTCACTGCGTCCATGGAATCAATTTCTACAGTCTAGTCATTTCAAATACCATATATCCAAAGGGAAAAATAACACCAAACATGGACAGACCACAATATTAATTTGATTCAATTTAGAGACTAGATTCTAAATATTCCCACAGGAGACAACTATGTAAATAGCAATGTGGTGGTTGATTTAGTATCCACAAACAGCTGTATAAAAATCTTGCATTCAGAAAACAGCCAACTACTCAGCTATGGTAACTAACCATGGAGAGCTATGAGGTGTGAGGTGTGTTTTACCTGCATGTGATTTGTGCAGGTGGCTCTTCAGGCGACTCAGGTATGCAGATTTAAAGGGGCAGAGCTTGCATCTGAAAGGCTTGTGGTGGCCATGGTGAGACTGCACATGTCTGTCCAGGCTGGGGAGAAACAAACAAATAGAGGGACAGTGAAGGGGAGCGTGGGTGAGAGAGAGAGAGAGAGAGAGAGAGAGAGAGAGAGAGAGAGAGAGAGAGAGAGAGAGAGAGAGAGAGAGAGAGAGAGAGAGAGAGAGAGAGAGAGAGAGAGAGAGAGAGAGAGAGAGAGTGAGAGAGGAATCTAGTCTACACTTCAAATATTTTTATGGAGCCAGCAGGAAGTTTTACTCTGAGAACCCACAACAAGCAGGATTTTCAATGACTATTGAGCAGAGGCCTTAGGGTGGAACCATCTCCCTAGAATCACTAGTGAGTGAGTCTGCAAACCACACAGAGGTATCTAGGGAATATGACTGTGTTTTCATCCCAGGCTCCTGGGTGGCATGGGAACACATTTCCTTTCTGGGTCAGGGCACATGCAGTACAGTCGGATTACACAAGGGAGCTCAACAAAGATGAGGTCTTTCAGCTTTGGATAAGACAAATTGCACTATCAAAATGTCTGCGTGTGTCACTGGAGCTTGCAGGCAACAAACATGCATCCTAGAATAACATTCTGACGTAAAGCATATTCAGAAGACAGCTACACTGAAAGTGAAAGTAAACACTTCACACATCAACCCATGCAGGAGACGACTCACAAACAAAGCGCTCAATCTTAGAAGAAAAAAACTAAAACAATGGGCCAACAAAGCAGTGAACCAAGAAAGTCTCCCCTATGCTTACTTGTGTCTGAAGGGTGAGACAAACTGGCAGTACTGGCAGCTGTACTTGTCCTCTCGGCTGAACATGGCCATGGCAGAGTGACTCCTTTCATGGGAGCGCAGGCCCTGCATGGACATGAAGACGCGGTCGCACTGGGCGCATGGGTGTCCTCCCACCAGCCTCTCCTTCACCTGGCCCGTAGACGTCCCCCCCACCACCGTGCCCACCACCATCTCCGCTGTATCCATGGCAACGGGAGGGATCCCAGGGACCTCCGGGCCCGCGATCTCCTCAGGGGGCATCTCCGTGGCAGCAGCCGCCTCCTCCACTTCACCATTAGTGATGCCCTCCGCGGGGATGGACAGCGGCACCTCTGTCACTTCCTGCTGCAAGAGGAGAGAGGAGGAACATGAGTCCAGAACATGACGTGACCGTTATGCTGTCATGGCTGAACAAGTTATTTGACCTCTGGATTTCACATTCAATCAATATAGCCATAGCATAGCTCCACCCCCCGCCCCCCCCCCCCCCCATTTTTTGTTGTTGAATAAACTAAATGTCAGTGTGAACATAGTGCATGAAAAAGAATAAACTATCTAGGAACAAGACAATACAGTAAAGCCAGCACATACAATAGAGCTACTGTATATGAAGAATTACTACAAAACTAAACGGGCCAGGGTCTCTTAATCTGAGACGGTCTCTTAATCTATTTACTGTATGAACAGGCTGCCTCATTACTAGCCATAGGAAATATTGCTCTCTAACTGCAGTTGATTAGGTGGACATTAGCCTTGAAGAGGCCCCCGACCACTTCCTGGATCAGAAGAAGCACAAAGTGGTTCCTGTGCCTCTCACAGACAGCAAAGCTGGCTTTTTATGGCCGACAGGAAGCTCCCTATTTCGACAAAAAGGACCTGACCCTGCACTAAATAAGACCATAAATAAGATGTGTCGTACACAGAGTTTGCCAGCCTTGCATCGTCAGCCTATTCTCATCAACTGGGCGTGTTATTCTTAGGGGATAGCCACAGCATACATGGCAAGAAATGTAAACTCGTTAACGGAACTGGAACAAAAACAAGATAGCATAATTAGCTTTCATCATTATTTCTTCTTCCATATTTGAAACTTTTACTTGGACCGGGGGCAAAATAACTGAGATATCCCATTTTCTGATCTACATACAGTAGTTTGTACTATTATGGAAATGCCCTCTCAATCTGACAGAAGTCCAGCCAGGCCATCTACTGTCTAGAAACGCCTGGAGAGGCCTGAAGAACAAGGCCTTAATTTGGCTTCCATTTTGGGTAAGGCATTAAATCCTCAGGCCTGTGCCCCCTTGCCAAGTCCCTGGCAACCCCAGTGGAATACTAATATCCAAACGGTTACCCGCTGCCCTCATAGTTATGGTTTCTTTTCCCCATGCAATGGGACTACCTCACTTGTTTTCTCCAGGGTAAGTTGACAGACTGTCTACCCAGGGGCCTCCACTGCAATAAACACAACTAGAAGCAGAACCTGCCCTAGTAAAACAGACCTCAGCAGTGTGTGCTCCTCTGAGCGATGGGAGGCAAAAGTCAAGAAAGAAGAATAAAGTGGCTTAAAGAGCACAGTTGGGGAATCTAGCTTTAGCAGTTACTTTTAAGTTTGAGTAGAGATCCTTTGAATTCAAGCTGTGTGAAAATACAAAGCTTTTCTATATACAGCGCTCTACGTAATAGTACAAATGGATTTGAAATCAAACAATTAATATGAGGTTAAAGTACAGATGGTCAGCTTTTATTTTATTTGTAGAAATATTGGTTTCACCATTAAGAAACAACAACACTTTTTATTTACATACATAAACAAACCCACAGTCACATGAAAAAAGTAGGACACCCCATGAAATCGGAATAGTTATTTTTCAAGACACAATATGGACATGTCAATGGTCATTTGCTCTTCTTTCAAACAATATCTATAAATAAAGGTGATGTAATTGAACCAAAAACAATGGAATTTTAACTTTGTAATCATTTAGTTAACAAGAAATTAACAAAGATGCCAATTCATACTTGGGAAAAAGTTAGAACACCCTATGCCCTAATAGCTGGTATTGCCCGCTTTGGCTCAATTGGACGTTTCCTATAACTGTCTACCAGTCTCCGACATCGCCTGGGAGAATGTTTTTCCCACTCCTCCATTCAGAATTCCTTCAGCTGTGTGATGTTTGAGGGGTGTCTTGCATGTACAGCCTGTTTCAAATCACCCCACAGCATCTCAATAGGTTTAAGATTCGGGCTTTGCCATTCCAGAACTCTCCGTTTCTTTCTTTTGAGCCATTCCTTGGTGGATTTACTGGAATGTTTTAGGTCATTGTCATGTTGCATGGTCCACATCCGCTTCAGCTTAAATTTTTGGACAGATGGTCTCACATTTTCCTCAAGCACCCTTTGATACAATAAAAAATTCTTAGTGGATTCTATGATGGTGCGCTGGCCAGGCCCTGCTGCATCCAAGCAGCCTTAAACCATGACATTTCCACCCCACTGCTTCACCGTTCTTGTGTTCAAATGCTCTCTTTGGTTTGCACCAAACATGTCTTCTGTTACTGTGCCCAAATCATTTAACTTTGGATTCATCTGTCCAAACCACATTGTTCCAGAAGACCTGGTGTTTGTCTGGGTGTTCTCTGATAAACTTAAGTCTTGCCCTGATGTTTTTTTTACAGCAAGGGTTTCCTCCTTGAAAATCAAACTTGTGGGGTCTCTTTCTGATCGTAGTTGCATGTACTGTGCAACTGTGGCAAGAGCTACCTGTAGGTCCCGTGATGACATTTTAGGATTGTTGCAGACCTGGCCATGTTGGCCATGTTGGCAGTTGTTTTTGTTCTCCACTTCTAAATTATTTGCTGGACAGTGGAATGGCTTCTAATTTATTGGAGATCTTTTAAAATCCCTTCACAGACTCATACACATCTACAACCTTCTTTCTGTCTTCCTCAGATAGCTCTTTTGATCTCGCCATGGTGATACCACTCACTTCAACAATCAAGAGCAAAATAAAACTAAATGTTTGAGGTTTAAATAAGACAGGCTCCTCCAAAATCCTCTCTAACAATGTTGTAATCATTTGTACCTGATGTGGTGCACTTTAGTTATATTACCTCTATCTCTCAATATTGTTAAAATGAAGCTCAAATGTCCATATGTTGAAATATGTTGAAAAAGACAAAGGTTTTCAAGATCTGTTTGGCAACTGGCTAACATGGCTGACGTGACTGTTGACAACTGCAGCAGAATGAATTCTGAAGTGTACAGAAACATCTTGTCTGCTCAAAAAACAGTGGAAGGTGCTTCATCATACAGCAAGACAATGACTCCAAACATACTGTCATTGCAACTATGGAGTTCTTCAGGGCAAAAAAGTGGAAAGCTCTTGACTGGCCAAGTCAATCTCCAGACTTAAATCCAACGGAAGATGCATTTCATTTGCTGAAGATGAGACTTAAGGCAGAACATCCTCAAAACAAACAACTGTATAGGCCTGGCAGAGTATCACCAGAGAAGATATCCAGCATCTTCTGGGGTCAATAGGTCGCACACTTCAGGAAGTTATTGCATGCAAAGGATTTGCGACCAAATACTTAACATGTTCTGCTAAATTTGGACATAATATTAATCTGTCTAAATACTTCCAGTGCCTTGAAATATTAGGACTATGTATAAAAAGTGTTGTTGTTTCTAAATGGTCAAACAATTCTCTATACAAATACTCAAGTAACTGCTATCTACTTTAACCTCACATTAAATCCTCATATTAAAACTTTTGTAATATAGAGCCAAAACATGAAAGAAAATCCTTGACTGTCCAAATACCTTCGCTGGGCACTGTTTATCAAAATGCATGATGGACAAAAAATGTAACAATTCATATTGACCTCTAAACGAATTAAATAGTTTACCTTGACATGGCCCTCCTTGACCTCCCCATACTGGACGTGTTTCCTCAAGTGGTTGCAGATGGCTCTGAGGGTGGGGTGGATCTCCGCACAAAAGTTACACCTGAAGCCAATTGGTGCTTTGTCTGCAGGGGTCTCCTGCTAACAAAATTCATTCTAGTTATCAAAAAAGCTTCCTTTCACTTGTTCCATCACTATGAAATATAGCTGATGTCCATTATCATGCACAATTAGGAAAACATGTCAAAGTTACATTCACCATAAAAGTTTGTTATATTGCCTCTTCACCTTGTCATAACTTCTAATAAGTGTGGTATCAAAATTGTTATTACATAGTCCATGAGAAACAGTCATTTATTATAATAAGATATGTATATAATATGATTATAGTAAATATAATATAGGTATAGGGGCAACTTCATGTAATGTGTGACCAAACTGTGTCCTTGCACTCACCTTCTCAGGCTTGGTCTCTGGTGGCTCAGCTGCTTTCTGCTTGCTCAAGAGCTGTCGCCTCCTCTCCTGACGCATCGCCCGTTTCTGGAACTCTTCATTATGGTTCATCAGGTGCTTGCTGAGGTCAAGGAGGGCCAAAAACTTCAGCTCACAATGGGCACACTGGTAGAGCTCCATCCCGTCCTCAGCAGTGCTCGGATGGATCACAAAGTCCCGTTTCAGCTCCTTGTTATGGTCGTCATTGTAGTGCATGGAGAGCAACTCAGTCGTGCTGAAAGACAGCCTGAAGCATTTTAGACACTTGAATGGTAGCCACTCCACCTCTCCCTCGGGCTCAGGTTCCAGTTGAGACTCCACCACTTCCTTTTCCTCTTCGACAGCGGTCGTATCAGGTTCTTTGGCGTAGACCACAGTAAAGTAGCGTCCGAGCTTGCTAGAGTGTTGCTTCTTGGGGAAGACTCCTGGATGACGTTTGATATAGTGTGAGACAATACTCTTCCTGCTGAAGGCCTGGAAGGCGCAGAGTGAGCACTTCCTTCTTTCTACGGCCAGTTTCAGCTCTTCACTCAGCTCTGACCCATCAGCTTCTGATGACACTGGCACTACCAATTTGTCAGGCTTTTCAGTCATGGTCTTTGATGATGCCAAGCAATGTGTATAATAGGCATCAATGTCGTGGCGCTTTTGGTAATGTGCAGCCAGGCCTTTGCGAATGGGATTTGTGTATGCACACAGAGCACACTTGAATACATTGTTCTTGCCTTCTGGCTGTGCTCTAACATTGTTGTGCTTGATGCGGTAGTGTCGAGCTATACCTTTTCTGGTGGAGCAGAAGTACTTGCAGAGTTGACACCTAAACACAGCATGCGTCTCTCCTTTGTTGATGGGGAACTGGGAGAGAGCACGATCAAATTCACTGACCTCCTGAACCTCTGATACAATTGTCGCACTGCATTCAGCAACTGGCTCATCGTTACTTACTGACAAGTGTGCGAGGGCAGATGTGAACATATCTGAGGCTGGTTGATTGTGATATTTTTCATAGTGAATTTTCAGTTTCTCCAATGTTCCATGAGTATATGGACACATTTTGCATCTGTACGCGCCATAACCCTGTCTTTGGGTTTTGCACTTGTCATCCCCTTCATTAGGGTCTTTGACCTGCTCTATGTCATCTGCAAAGTCCTCAGCCGTGACTTTCACCAATGGATGCCTCTTCTGATAGTGAGTGAGAACTCCATGAATGCGAGAGTTCACATATGGACAGTGCCGGCACTTATATACTGAACTAGGATTGATGTCAGCTTCCTGTGCAAAGTCTGCAGCCTTGACTTTCATGCCGGGATGTTTCTTGCCATAGTGCGTCAGGAGGCCATGGAGGCTATTATATTCAGAGAGACATACAGTGCACTGGTACGGGTTGTTTGAGATAGAGCTACTTGATAGGGAGAGACGGGGGTGGTGCTCTTGAGGTGGGATGGTATCCAGTGTTCCCTCATCATGAACAGTCTGATGAAAATGTAAGGATGTGTGACCTTTAGCCATTGCGGGGTGTAGTTTGTCTTGAGAACGATTTCCTTTGATGATGTCCAGTAGTACAGACTCATCCCCTTTGACAGCCCAGGGGTGGACAGCTTGGTAGTGGTTGGTAATATCCCAGATTGAACAAGCCTCAAAGGCACAATCTCTGCACCGGTAGTGCTTGGTGTCCAAGTTCCCCACTTGCTGGGCAGCAGTAGTATCAGGCCCAGCCCAAAGCTTGCTGGCCATGTATGTGTAGTCAACATTGTGCTCTGGGTGGCGTCTTTGGTAATGAAGGAGCAGCCCATTTGGTTCAACATGGGAGTAGATGCACCACTCACAGTGATAACCAGCCTCCAGGATGCCATCTTGATAAGCCCAGTGTAAAATGGTCATGGCTGTGGCCTTCACAGTCGGATGATCCTTCTTCAGGTGCTTCTTCAAAGCATACACATATGGAGATGTATAAGAACAGTGCCTGCACTTTAAAGACCGAAGGGTTGCAGAATTCTCTGAGTCGACGGGGGCAGGGGCCATGGCAGGGATGCTGCTAGTCTGGACCATCTGAGCTCTCTCTCGTTGACTGCGTACTACTGCAGTGTGTCGACGCACCAGATCAGCATTGGCCTTAGTGTCCCTATGCTTTTTCTGATAGTGAATAAGCACTCCTTTTACAGTGCGATTCCCGTAGTCACAGTGTTGACAGAAGAACAGCATCTCAGCCTCTCCCTTCTCTGCACCACCTCTGGGGTGGGAATTGCTGGACCCATCAAGTCCGTTGTTGTTGAACTGTTTTAGAAACTGCTTTGGAGGTGCAATCTGTAACTCGTCCATTAACTTCATTAACCCAGGGGTTGGTGAAGCATGCTTAATATATTTAGCTGTCACTTTTATTTCTGGATGTCTCTTTTGATAATGTACCAGAACACCCACAACAGACCGGTTACTGTACACACAATGTTTACAGTAATAGATCTCTTCATCTGAACTGAATTGAACAGTGCTTGGCGACTTTGGAGTGGTGGCTATATTTATGTTGTAAGAGGAGTTGCCAGACGGCTGGGGCCTATCAACTGAGATAACCCTCATGGTTTTCTGGATGCGAAAATATGAGGCTTTTTGCTCTGGATGCTTTTTCTGATAGTGGACCAGAACGGAGTGCATGTTGGGGCTGGCAAAGGAGCATACATCACAGTCATAGACCACAACGTTGCCTCCAATTGTTTCTTTAAGAACCTCTGTCTCAGAGCCCGACTCTTGTGCCTTTGAGACACTTTTCAGAGCTGGACTGGATGAGGACCTGGGAGTGGAGGTGGAAGTGGGGAAACTCTTGGGACCAGAGTTTAAGATTTCTCTCAGTGTTTGAGACTCTGCACTCTTGCCCTGCTGTTCGACCACATAGCTAGAGAAGATCATAGCATTGTTAATTTTCACCGTTGGATGCATTCTTTGGTAATGGGGCATCAAGCTTCTGACATTTGGACTTGTGTATGAGCAAAAGCGGCACATGTACACCAAATCTGGCTGGTTGAAATTCAGCACGTTGCTTGCTTCTGGATGGTGATCCATGTAGTGCTGATGAAGGTCATTGTAATTTGTATACTCAATAAAGCACTCCAGGCAACGGAAGACAGCACTCTGATCCTCTGGGTCGAGGATGTATCTAAAGCTAAACTTAATGTAGGGGTGCATTCTCTGGTAGTGAGTGCTAACACTGCGTGCCGACTTGTTGTGGTAATCACAGTGTTTGCAGTAGTAGCGTGCCTGAGTGTCTTCTGAATATTCAACGTTCTCCTGGAACGTGTCTCTGCTGTCTTGGCTGCTGTGGTCTTGAAGATCTTTCGAGTCAGCAGGGTCATTTTCCTCATCATCAGACAGTGTCAGAGCAAGGGGAATGTTTCTTGAGCTTAGTTTTGATTTAGGATTACTTTTTCTTTTCCCCGCTCTCCCTTGAGTATTGACTGATTCTGTCCCATAAACATGCTGTGCGTAGTAACTATAGACATGGTTTTTACTCTCATTGTCCTCTTTGTCCACATCAATGTTATTTTCTCCCTCCTCTTCATCATCCACTTCCTCCAGGTTAATTACTAGATCCTCCTGCTGCTGATTAATCTTGCTCTGGAGGTTGTTGGCGATTTCATCAATTCTAGTTCTTTTCTTGACTGGCGATAAATCCAAAGGTAAGTCATTGATGGACTTCCTCGCAGTTTTTCCTGTTAAGTGCTTTTTGGACGAAAGCCCAAGAATTGAAGTCTGGATTTTTTTAACAAGGTTTGGAGAACTGTATGTTTCCAATTCAGAGTCCTGCTGCTCATTTGAGGAGCCTTCCAGGCCGGCAGCCTGCATGTCGTCACAGTAGGAGTGCTTGTGTTGTTGGTGAACTCGCAGCCCTTTCAGCGTTGTGGTGGAGAAGCTGCAGAGTGTGCATCGGTGAGGATTCTGCTGGTTTAGATCACTGATCGGACATAACTTTTTCCCATTTACTTTAGAACTGACGTTTTCTCCGTTCATTAGTTCTGGCGACTCATTCTGTGCGTCTGGGCTTTCATTGGTCAAGTCCATGGTGTCCCAGTCTGAGGAGGCGTGGCTTTGCTTATGTGTGCCTAACTTGAGAGGGCTGGTACAGATGAAGGGGCATTCGTCACACTTATACACAGTTGTCTTACCGGACAGGTGTATATTCTCAATGTGACGGGATATGCTTCGCCGATGCATCGTCAGGAAAGAACAAAAGGGGCACTGGAACCGGTTCATGTATCTTCGGAATGGTATCCCTTTAGTCTCCAGCATTTTGTTATCCTCTTCAGACAGAAGCTGCTTAACAGAATCCTCAGCTGACAAGGGGTCGGTGTAATTGGGATCATCAATGTCAGCCTGTTCGTCATCCGAGCTGCTCCTGAAGTCGTCATTGAGCATGCTTGAGTTCATGTCAATGGCAGAGTTGGAAATATCAGACTTGACAAAGGTGGACCTTTCAGACAATATGGAGGAGCCTGTGCTGTTAGGTGCTACCGATTGTATCTGTGAATACTGATAGGATGATATCCCAACTGTGGTCTTGAGCGGGGTATTCCCTGAATTTCCCTTGAAATCGGAGGAGTTGACAGAGGAGCCCTCATTGCCACTTAAGTCATTGGAAGCCATATTAGGGTTGGGAGGGCTTCTGGGAGAGGAGGGTGAATCAGATTTAGAGGAGCCAGCACTTCCCTCCCCTTCTGGCTGTTGGATGGTTGAAATAATCTTCACCATGTTGCGGTGTTTTTTCATCATGTGATCACACCAGCGCTCCCTACGAAGAGTCTGGTAGTCACACCACTCACAAGTAAAGTTTCCCCTGGATTTAGTGAGAGGTTTGACCATGGATTCCAAAACATTACGCTCCACCACATCCTCTGGTTCCTCACTGGGTTCCTCAGGTGATAACGCAGCCGAGCAAGACTCATCAACAGCCTCAGAAGGAGATTCTGGGGGATCCAGGTTTCCTTTATGATACATCTTTTGGTGTTTCAGGATCCTGGCTTTCCGTGGAGACTTATATGAGCAATATTGGCAGGAGTACACTTTCCCAAGGTTATCATGCATTAGAATGGTGTACTTGGCCTGTTTGGGAGTCTGGGAGCCTGGTGAATTCCCACTACTTAATGAAGCACTCCCTATGATGCCATGCACCTTTTTGGTGTGGTCACTCAAGAGAGATTTTGATCTGAAGTAAAGGACACAGAACTTGCACTGGAAAAATGGGTTTGCTGTTTTGTTAGGCTGGTTTGCTGACTGGTTGTTCAGCATTTGGTTAGTACTGGAAAAATGCCCAGAGTCCATTTCAAAGGAGTGGAGGCCTGAAATAAAAACAACAAAATGACCAGTCAGCATTTCCATGAATAACTACAATTATGGGTAATACAATGAATGAATGATTGATTGAGTAGACACAGCAGAAGAAAACAAAATAATGTTGCTCTTATACCTGTGTAATAATGCTGTAATTACTCCAGTGTCAAAATGAACGTGTTACTCTGCTTCGTAATAACATAGAAATGTAGCTGATTTTTTTTTTGTTATAACACAAGTGAGGTATTATTAAGTGTACGGTATAATAGAGCAACTCAATAGATACTATATTTCTTTCTGTATCACTTTTGATGCTCAAAGCTCTATACACAGACATAATGTCAAAGTAATCATAATAATAATAATAATAATAATAATAATAATAATAATAATAATATGTTAAAATGACATGATCAAAAGTCATATTATGACATTGACATATCCTTTTGATCATGTCATTTTAAGAGTTTCACAATACATTAAAAAAACCTTCCCCATAAACAACACAGCCAATGCAGTGCCCTTACCGGTTTCATTTTGTGAAGATTCATTGTTCAGAGCAGACTGCTCCTCTTCTTCTTCCTCCTCTTCATCCTCCTCCTCCTCGGTCTGGTTGGGAGAGTTTAGAGACTCTGATCTGGACTGACAAGGACTCCCATCTCCCACATCCGTAGGTTGCAGAAAGGCTGTATGGACATCCTGGATATGCGCCTTTAGGTCATCATATGACTCAGCACGGAAGTCACAGCCATCACACTGCAGTACCTCCATTGCTGAGGACTCCCTGGAAAATCAGGGAAACCTAAAGAGGAGATGACAAAGAATAGGTGAGGCCACAGACTCTACAATCAAATATGTCATGTTTAAAGAAGGAATTCTTCATTGCGGACTGTACTCAGAATGCTAAGAAGATCCTTTTTTGCTGCATGGTTCCAAGAACAATGGTGAGGAGGGATTACGGGTTGATTTGTTTCATTTTTATTACCTTGGGATAAGCCACAGCTGGACAGCAGCACTGCATCCCAGTATTTACATCAGACAATTCCATCAGATTGCATCAAGGCCTTTCAAATAAGATTGAATGAACACACAGAGATGAGGCTTTGTGTGTGCTATGCTGTGGTTTTACGTTGCCGTGAAAACACAACTGATAATGTGACCATCACCTCAGAGCTGGATTTAACTTTCACCATGACTATAACATTCTAACCAAATGATACTTAGTGCCCGGTGTCAACATCAATCTCTGTTTCAAATAGCTCGTTTTTGTATGTGACCAATACCACATAGAGCCCAGACTGTTCTACATTGTTGTGACACAAACATAAATCCTAGACTGGTGGACAAGCTAGTCCCATGAGGAATACTGTATTTCACTGTCTTGTAGACTTCACATTCCTCAAATGTTTTTGTAAATATATGTGTTAAACAAATCAAAGCTGAAATATAATAGAGGAAAAGCCAGTCTTAATTAGAAAAGATAAGTTCCAGATGGTGTGGATGATATATATAGATTGATATTTGCTTTGTAGTTGAAAGACGGTGAGATAGTAGGATGGACCAATGCATAAAACATGGTCAGAGGGTAGTATATGGGCAGATGAAAGGTCAGATAGATAGATAGATAGATAGATAGATAGATCCAGTGATTTCTAATCTCAGTTTATATTCATAGTGACAGTTAAGATAACACATACATTCACCAAACATTTATTAGGAACACCTGTACACTTTCTCATTCATTCAGATGGTGTGATGGTGTGGAGAATGTTTTCTTGGCACACTTTGGGCCTGTTAATACTAGTGTTGTTCCGATACCGATACTAGTATCGGCATGGCCACCGATACGCACAAAAATGCTGGTATCGGCGAGTACTTTACAAAAACGTATATATATATTTTTTTATTATTATTTATTATTATTTTTTACAAAAACTTTACGAGTTTTACAAAGGTTTTGAGCAGTGCCAGACTAAGTGTTAGCAATAATTTTACATCGAGGTGAGTATGCGGCTCAAAAAACATGTTTTTTTGTTTTGTTTTTTCAAACGCCGTGGTATCGGATCGGTACTCGGTATCGGCAAGTACTGCACGGTCAGGTATCGGTATCGGTATCAAAAAATGGTATCGGAACAACATACCAATCAATCAATCAATCAATCAATCAATCAAACTTTACTTATATAGCTCATGCATTGAATGCAACTCCAAGTGCTGAACATAAAAAGGTAGGAGATACAAAATAGATCAAATAAATCTAACACAATAAGACCAGCAATAAAACAAGAAATAGAGGATAAGATAGGAGTAAAAGTGCAAGTTGACAGACAGAGATATTTAAAGCCTTTATTTGTTATAAATTTGATGATTATGGCTTACATCTTATGAAAACCCCAAATTAAATATCTCAGAAAATTTGAATATTACATGAAATCAATAAGAAAAGGGTTTTAAATACAGAAATGTCAGCCCTCTGAAAAGTATAATCATGCATATGTACTCAGTACTTGGTTTGGGCCCCTTTTGCATGAATTACTGCCTCAATGCGGCGTGGCATGGATGCTATCAGCCTGTGGCACTGCTGAGGTGTTATGGAAGACCAGGATGCTTCAATAGCGGCCTTCAGCTCTTCTGCATTGTTCGGCCTCATGTCTCTCATCTTTCTCTTGGCAATGCCCCAAAGGTTCTCTATGGGGTTCAGGTCAGGCGAGTTTGCTGGCCAAAGCATGAAGTGCTCGAAAATGTCCTGGTAGACGGCTGCGTTGACTGTGGACTTAATAAAGCACAGTGGACCAACACCAGCAGATGACATGGCTCCCCAAATCAACACAGACTGTGGAAACTTGGACTTCAAGTGTCTTGGGTTGTGTGCCTCTCCATTCTTCCTCCAGAATCTGGGACCTTGGTTTCCAAATGAGGCAAAATTTGCTCTCATCAGAGAAGAGAACTTTGGACCACTGAGCAACAGACCAGTTCTTTTTTTCTTTAGCCCAGGTCAGACGCTTCTGACGTTGTTTGTTGTTCAGGAGCGGCTTTACAAGAGGAATGCTACATTTGAAGCCCATGTCCAGGATCCGTCTGTGTGTGGTGGCTCTTGATGCACTAACTCCAGCCTCAGTCCACTCCTTGTGAAGCTCCCCCACACATTTGAATGGCCTTTTCCTGACAATCCTCTCCAGGCTGCGGTCATCCCTGTTGTTTGTGCACCCTTTTCTTCCACACTTTTTCCTTCCACTTAACTTTCTATTAATGTGCTTTGATACAGCACTTTGCGAACATCCAACTTCTTTCGCAATTACCTTTTGAGGCTTTCCCTCCTTGTGGAGGGTGTCTGATGGTTTTCTGCACAACTGTCAGGTCAGCAGCCTTCCCCATAATTGTGAATTCTACTGAACCAGACTGAGAGACCATTTAAAGGCTCAGGAACCCTTTGCAGGTGTTTTGGAATAATTGGCTGATTAGTGTGTGACATTTGAGCCTACAATATTGAACCTTTTCACAATATCCTAATTTTCTGAGATATTTAATTTGGGGTTTTCATAAGCTGTAAGCCATAATTATCCATATTATAACAAATAAAGGCTTGAAATATCTCACTTTGCATGTAATGAGTCTATATCATATTTAAGTTTAACCCTTTAAGTTGAATTACTGAAATAAATGAACTTTTGCCTGACGGATCTAGTGGGTACAGATCTTAAAACCATGTCAGACATGTAGTCATGGGCGAGATCATTTAGTGCTTTGTAAACCAATAAAATAATCTTAAAATCAATTCTACGACTAACAGGTAGCCAGTGCAGCCAATTTAAAGCAGGTGTATTTTGTATGAGCTGGAGTTGATCTATGGCCTTTTTGGTAGATCACAAAGGAGAGCATTACAATAGTGCAGCCTGCTAGTGATAGTATCACAGTACTGGCCTAGGAGAGAAGCGGACGCACTCTGGCAATATTTTTTAAGATATAAAAGGCAGATTTGGTCAGATTCCTGATGCGGGCATCAAAAGTTACGTTCTATCATGAACTTGAATGCCACAACCTATTTGAGTATTGTTGCTGACCATGTGCATCCCTGCATGGCCACAATGTACCCATCTTCCAATGGCTAGCCTACTTCCAGCATGATAATTCACCATGAGACAAAGCAAAAGTCGTCTCACACTGGTTTCATGAATATGACAATGAGTTCAGTGTTCTTCAGTGGCCTTTCCAGTCACCGGATCTGAATCCAATAGAACACCTTTGGGATGTGGTAGAAGGGAGATTCACAGCTTGAAAGTGCACCTGAAAAATGTGCAGGAATTGCGTGATGCAATCATGTCATCATGGACCAGAATCATATGGAATCAATGCCACAAAGAATTGAGGCTGTTTTGAGAGCAAAGGGAGGCCCTACCCAGTATTAGTAGTGTGTTCAGTAGTTCCAAGCATTAAGGTAACAGGCAGAGTAACATATTACTACAAAATTACTGTTTATGTGTCAGTATGACAACTTTTTCATTAAGTGGGATTTTCTTCTTGTCTACACTTTTTTTTTTGCAATGACACAGAGACACACATTACATTGAAATGTAACTCATTAATATTCAAACTGGTCATGGCATGATGGGTACTTTCAAAGGGCTAAACTAAACACTAATTCTGGGGAGAGCAAAGGATATTTTCCAGATATTCAATGCATTTGCCACAGGTCATCTGTGTGCTCTGTTAGGCAAGGACATGAATGTTGTGCATGTATTCAAAGAGGATTAATGTTTCACACCACTGGCACAACACTTTAATATATGCAGTTTTGTATAATCCTTTGGTCTTGGCAGGAAAATACATTATAACATTCTGAGGGTCATTTTTGTAAGATGTCTCGAATTTGACCAGCACTATTGTGATGAAAAAACTGCCATAACCCAAAAATGAGCTGTAATAAAATATTGAACGGCAAGCTCTACACCTGAGTGCCAATGTTGTACTATTACTTTAGTAACAACACTTTTATTGCACATTTATTATATTTTACATTATATTCTATTACATTTGCTTCAAAAAAAATGTTACGCCGTTTTTGGCACACAGGTGTAATTAGAATAGTCACATTTCTACTTGTGTCGTGTAATAACAGAAATTGTTCAACTCCATTACTAAGCAATTACACAGCAATATCAGTACCTCAACACCTAATACACATATTAATACAATGTTGTTATTAACATGATTACATCATTACTACACAGGTATGAAAACAGCCTTTTAGTTTCAAATATTGAAAATATAGTCGCACTAAGCTCCATGGCTATCTAACATAGCATCCACCAACATTCCTGGCAAAATAATTCATTCCATCATCACCATATCCTGTTTATCTAATGATCTTGCACCTGTGGCAATGTTGTACCGTAATATTACCCTTTTCACCATACCAAAGTGATAGAGCAGTTTGTTGCAACTCTCAGGACACACACAGGCCTCTCACCTACGGCGAACAACCTCTCGTCTGACATAACAGTTGAGGTCCAGACGACCTCCATATGAACAAATGCAGCCAGTGTGTCCCTGAGAAGCCAGCTCTCTCATTGTTGATCAGGGTTAGGTTACAGCTCCATGAAAGGCCACACCCTGATCTTTTGGCAGCTCATCGGATCTCTGGACAAAGTTGCATTCTGATGCCAGGTTCCTTGACATGGATATCAAGAGAATCCTTGAGGAAAAAGAGAGAAAACAACGCAACCTACCATCTCCCTTGGTGTCAGTTCAGTCTGCGCCATACCACGCTAATGGATGAAATGTGTACTGCTTTCATCTGCTCGCTGGGGCTCTGACAGGCACTGAGCTGTGCAGATCCTCTGAGCTTCAAGGGCAGCCATTTTAGGAGCCAGCTATGAGTGCTTAGGTGTTCAGCCAGTGCACAACATGGACCCACAGATCTGATCCTACTCACAGGCAGGCCAGTCACTGGAGAGCTGCTGACAGAAATCTATCTGCCAGATGTACTGTACCCAAGTCCTCTGCCTGCACAGCTCAGCAGAAATCACCTTGCACTAGTCAGGCTGACTTAGCTAACCCCTTTCATTTCCATGGGACAATATATTCCACATCATGGGATTTAAAAAATACTGTAACCAATTGAGAGGGGCAGAGTGACAATAGCTTCTTAAAAATCTGTAAAGAAAAAAAAGAAAAGAAAAAAGAAATACATTTTGGAACTGCCAACCCAGCTCCACAAGGGGGTCTAAAAATGCAAAGCATGTTTGAACTTCCCTTTTTCACTGCTCAGAAAACATCTGCAGCCCTGGGCTCAGGAGCAGGCAAGGGGGGTGAGGGGAGGGCGGTGGAGGAAAAGCATGGCGGCATGACCCAGCCACCTGGGAGACCTTCCTCTGAGCACAGAGGACAAAGCCATCTGACTCGGCTCCCCAGATTCCAAAGTCTACTGACATTTGTTAATCACCAACCGGTCTCTCTGCATCGGCAAGCGCTGCCAGCAGTCACACCCTCTACTCAAACTCGCCGGCAGCAGCTGCTCTGTCTGAAAGAGGGCCTTTGAATAAGCCAGCATTAAGCTGATTAGGAGTACAGAGGTTTTTGTCCTTAACCGTTGGTCCACCATCTCATGCAGTGGGAGAGAGGGAGGCCACAGATTACATTTTATGGCCGTGGTCACAGATTCATCTGATAACAGACACACATCTTGTAAACTGGTAGAGCCTCAATTTTTAATGACTGATTGATTGAGAACAGTAACCTTTTTTAGAACGATTGTAGTGATAGCAGACTGAGCCAAGAAATTGATTTTTGTCCATGAGAGAGATGACACCATCAGAGAGAGATCAATCTTTTTTTTTTCTCTCTCATTTCAAAGGATTTACAAAACAAACATAAAAGGGGCAGAAACCCAACTTTTTGAATTTAGCCAACAGGGACTACCTCTAGAGGCAGTGGAGGTGATAAAGGAGAAAGACAAATTCTTTGTCTCAGTGGAGATGGTTGCGTCACCAACCACTGAGACTGTTGGCCTCTTGCACAAACAGAAGATAAAGGAAGCCAAGATCAAGATGGTAGCTCCCACGGCGCCTTGTCAGTTCTTCAATGTCAACACCAGAGAGCTTGAGAGACTCAGAGTTAATGGCTCAAAAGTTGTGCTTCATATAGCCTATTGAAAGTGAAACCAATGAAAGAAACTGAAACAAACATGACTACCATCTGAACTAGTCAGTGAAGTGCAGTAGTAGAGTTATTTCCATTACATTCTTAGACATTTTGCTTTAAATGTACCCAACCACCTCTAACCTTCTAAGCAGTTTTTCAGCCAGTATACATAGCAGCCAGTGACACAAACTGATGACCCTGCGACTTAACATTTAGCTACTGTACACTAATGTCTAGGAGGCAGGCACCAGCCCTTGTCGTCAGCAAACAACACTGAGTCACAATTCTATGTCTCCAGGACACATTACCCAGTCTTAAACGGGGCATTCAAATGGAACCCCGAAAAATAAGTCGCAACCTGAAGAGCTGTAAGAGCACGTTAATGTAGGCCTTTAGCCTTAACAACACCGTCAGGGGATGTGTCCGTCCATGTGGACTTTTCCACTCCCACTGCATGACGAGTAATGACATGATGTAAACAACTCGCATTCATAATTTGTATTGGAATCAGCCCCAATTCTGCTGTGTAAAAAAACTGGGTTGGTTGGGACACAATGCAACCAGTCAGACTGAATCTTTCAGCACTTCAGCTTATTATCTCCTACAGTATGGACCTAAACAGCCATCAAACCGAACCTTACTAATGTCAACTGCCTGTCTGATACAGTATGCGGGAAATATAGTGTGAAGAGTGTCATTGCAGTCACACTGAGGTAAGAGAGAAGGGCATAGATTATGCATAGTGCCATCATGATATAAGAAGGCCCCAAGGCACCAGTGAATCCGTTTCACTGTGTTGTGGCATGGGATGCCATTTTTCACACTTGACCACTTACATTCTTGATATAATTAGAAGCACAATCTGCCTGTATTATTTATGTTGAACAGTCCTATGGCTGCTCTTGCTTCAACTACAAGGCCAGACTGCAGTGAAATAAGAAAGTATAGCCTACATATACGGTACACACAACATATAGGCCTATAGCATATATCCTCTGAGGAGACACTCTAAATCACTTATCACCTCATCGTGTGTCCGTGCTGAATATGTCACTAGCCATTACCTAAAAAGGAACTCCAAAGAATTTCCTGATGCATGCTTTGGGAGTTATTTTGGTTCAAATTGGGAATGGTGCCCCCACTGTGCACACAAAGGTTATGCAAGCCAACCAAAATAACTGTCTCTTGTTCAAACTGATTTGGATGTATTCGGCCTACTCTAGTTGGCCAACAGTTGGGGTTGTGTCAACTGTATGTCTGCCTCATAGTAGATGATGACACAAGTGAGAAAAGAGGAAAGCATGTCTGACCTCCCGACCTTCCTTTTCAGTGGGAGTGTGGCTTGAGGCTCCTATTATGTGTTACACTCCATTTTTGGAAGACATATTGACATCTCAAATCACACAGCAGGATATCTGCATAAACAACCTTTCATTGTGTATTTATCAAGTGCATGCTATGCTACATTTCAAACCTTCAAGTGGGTTATTTGGGCTGGCCACCCCCCCCCCCGTCATGCTGTTTGCTATGATTCTGCCACAGTAGAACATTATGATACATGACCAGAGATGCTCATTTCAGCCGATTTCATGAGTCTTACATTAGTCATGGAGGAGGATAAACAAATGAAAAAGTAGAAATAAGAGACATAGCCTATTTTCCAAATTCAATATAGATAATATCTCAGCACAGTCTGCTATATCTGTACTAAAATGTATGATACTCTAACTGCTAAAAATGTAATAGATATCAATTGTTATTCTGTTACATCGCTCTACTAATACTCAACTTAAGTAAGACGATATGAAGGCCCTGATACACTGTTGTTTACCCAAGAAAAGCGAGAGAGGAAACTATGACCTTTTCTATTACATCTACTCTACTCACTCATTGTCATAAGGGGGAAAAAGCTTCCGTAAATGATTGAATCATGTGGCGCTACTTATTTGAGGAAGTATGAATACACAGGGATGAGACATTGATTCCACCTGGCAGATCAATGAGGAAGGCTATTATTCAAAACAGGGGAGAGAAATCAATGGAATCTGTTCAGGAGAAGCACCATGTCACAGTTTTCATCAGATATCAACTGGTATGTGAGGGCCATGTGAGGGCTATGATATCATCCAGAGCCATCTCCATCTCCCTGGCCAGGGCTGCAGCTGCTAGTCCTGGTGACATCAACCCAACAGTATGAGGTTTCTTCTGAGCGTGGGGACCTAAGTAAACAACTTAGTGAAATAATGCCTTTGTGTCTTAACTGTGCCCAGGTTAAGACCACGGTATGGACAGTGGATCAACCACCATGGAATAATCCTCCAAATGGTTTAAAATAAAGGTATCATATTCTCGTACCATTCAGACCTTGAAACATATTGAAATTCAATGTTTGTAATCTTCCCCAGCACGCAGAAAATAGGCTTTTATTTTGAGATCAAATCTGTTCCAGGAAGCATATGGCACCAGAACGAGGTCAACCATCAACCAGCTAACACAGAGCTTCTCAAAGAGCACCCCATCGAAGCCCTTCTAAACTAGCAGATTTTTCACTGTGTGACCTTCGTTAATGTCACAACCAGGGGGTTGAACAGGAAGGGCCTCACCACAGCAGGACTATTTGAACCACAGGGATTCTGGGAAGTGTCTCGCCTGTGTTTATGAAGACGTAAACTCAGAAGGAACCGCGCTCCTCAGAAAGATCTATTTGAAGCTCCTCTAACTCCTTTTTAATGACTGGGTTAGCAGATATATTAAGCAAATCAATTAACCTACCATGTTAATGTTCACATTGTACAGAAAGACATTTACACCACCTAACAAACAATTGTTGCTGTTCATGCATTTCCTGTCATAGTATATCGTATCAGTTAAAGGACAATAAATAGGGAGAGGATTTTGATGTTTGGACATCAAAGTATTCTGCTGACTGAAAGCTTCAAGCAAAACGTCACTTCAAAAATACCATTAGGTAGCTGCGATATTATGCTAATCCTATGTTGGAAATGATCATTTGCTTTTTGATGTCTAGGAATCCATACTGCAAGGTCAGACTGTGCCTCTGTGAGCCTCTGACAGATGGTTGGTTACCTGTTAGCCTTTAATACTTCATATCAGCCCCTTGTTTTCTCCTTTATGAGCCTGCCGACCAGACCATTTCCTCTTTCCATCAAGGAGAACTCCATGTTTTAGAGGCTGAATCAGTGCGTCATCATGGCACAGGCAACCTTGCTCCGAGGGTAGCTTTTGTTTCTTATAGAAAGCTGCGATTGTTCCTTCTAAAAGGGTGGTTGCAACACAGAGCACTCAAGAGCAACGGCCTCTTGTACAAATAGGAGATAATGGAAGAGCAGATCAAGAAGATTTCTGTACAGAAGGTTTTCAAGTCATCTATACATTGTCGTGGTAACACCTTTCAAAAAATGCTACTCATGAAGACTACTCATGCACAATCTGGGTTAACATTCTCCAAGCGTTGACATCTTTTTACAGAAAACCCACAGTAAAAAAACCTTTTTGGAAGAATCCTTGGAATCCTTTTATATTCATATGACCTTCAAACCGAAAATGCTATCAACAACAGCAACCAAACATGGCTGGTGAATCTCTAAACCTTTTAGGTTTAAAGGCTGGGATAAGAGTTGGGATCCTGACATGCATGGCTAGGGTTCACTGTCTCATCAGACTATTGCTCAACCTGTTTTAGCAGAGTCACCTCACTTGGCTGCTCCCTCTGGCCTGACAGAATTATCTTCTGCATCACAGCAGAGGCTGGGCCAACGCTACACAGAGGACTCCATTTCACAGAGCCCCACTGCAGAGCGAGAGAGACAAGTATCAGTGGCATGGACATCCACCATTTTGTGATCCTCAAGGTCTGGGCAACCCGTCTGCTGCCTTAACCCTGCTATCTTGTTACACAGATGGTTTAACTAATAGCAAAGACCTGGGCCAGTTTCCCTTCTCGTTTTCTTAGCTGCCAGGAAAAGCAGAACTGAGATGTGTTCTGTCTGTGGATGGACACCAAAAGACCTTCTTCACTGCAGACAATCTCAAGGTATCTGAAGAAGATCATGCCACCAAATATGGAAGTCAATCTCTCTCTCTGAGATACTGTACTTGTGCTGTCGATGAAACCAAGGCTTCTACAGGCCACATGAAAGCTGTTCTTGCCTTGTTCTGAGCGTTGTTCTGAGCCTTGTTCTGATCAGTCTTTTTAAAATAATGTCAAGAGATTTTAAAACAGGGATATTCTAAATTCTCTAGTTGAGAAATTACCCTCAATGACATCATAGGGGGTAATTTACTTAGGACCATTCTTATATTTCTGACAACAAAAGATAGACATTTTTCACATACAGTATAGTATATATAGCCTACATGTAGACACTGGTATGGTGCGATATGAATATTAATTATATTTATATAATTTGGTTCTATTTCAGAATATATATTTTTTAAACTGACAATTCTTGGGAAGTCTCATAGAAACAAGGTAAATTAAATATGCCATCCAGAAATTATTATGTGCAAAAACTAATTGCAAGCCTTGGGCATGATTATTTATATAATTGTATTCACACAAAAAAAATAGGTGGAGGTACTTGGTTTTCTCCAGATTTTTTACCCTGAATCATGCCCCAAGCAACTAAGGCCTAACTGGTGAAACAAATGTGGTTTACTTGTTGTGGGCACGCTTCAAGGGGGGCTGTAATTGGGAAGAGCCAATAACAGAAATCTTTGCAAATTCTGCTGTCCGCTGGAAGCAACCTATTTTTGTGTGATGTCATGTTGCTTTAATGGGATAATGGCATATCCCTGTATTGGGCTCACAATACTCTAGTGACAGGTCCCCCGCCTTTCACAACAATAGTCACAATCATTTAAAAGTCATCAGAAAACGTACATTTTTAAACATATTTAAACCTATGGACATTTGACCTTAATTTTAACAATATTGAGAGATGGAGGTAATATAACTAAACAAATACAACTGGAAAAACCCCTTCTAAAAATGATTTGTAAAATGTCATTAATAGACATTTTCTTTTCTAAGTTAGGACCCCCTCACATTTATTACTACTTAAAATGGCTATAATTAGAATCAAGTGCAGGTACAGATGATTAGAACATCATTAGAGAGGATTTTGGAGGAGCCTGTCTTATTTAAACCTCAGACATTGTTTGGTTTGCTCTTGATTGTTGAAGTGAGTGGTGTCACCATGGCGAGATCAAAAGAACTCTCTGAGGCCTTCAGAAAGAAGGTTGTAGATGTGTTTGAGTCTGGGAAGGGATTTAAAAAGATCTCCAAACAAATAGTAATCAGCCATTCCACTGTTCGGAAACTAACTTACAAGTGGAGAACATTTAAAACAACTGCCAACATCACCAGGTCAGGCCGTCTTAGCAACTTCAGCCCAAGAGCGAAACGATTAAAGTTTGCCAGAGAACGCCTAGATAACATCAGAACTTCTGGAATAATGTGGTTTGGACAGAAGAATCCAAAGTTTAATTATTTGGGCACAGTAATAGAAGATATGTTTGGCGCAAACCAAAGACAGAATTTGAGCACAAAAACTGTGAAGCATGGGGGTGGAAATGTCATGGTTTGAGCCTGCTTGGCTGCAGCAGGGCCTGGCCAGCTCACCATCATAGAATCCACTATGAATTATTTATTGTATCAGAGGGTGCATGAGGAAAATGTGAGACCCTCTGTCCAAAAATGTAAGCTGAAGCGGATGTGGACCATGCAACATGACAATGACCCAAAACATTCCAGTAAATCCACCAAGGAATGGCTCAAATGGTTCTGGAATGGCCATGTCAAAGCCCCGATCTTGATCCTATTGAGATGCTGTGGGGTGATTTGAAACAGGTTGTGCATGCAAGAGACCCCTCAACATCACACAGCTGAAAGAATTCTGCATGGAGGAGTGGGAAAAACGTTCTCCCAGTCGATGTCAGACACTGGTAGACAGTTATAGGAAACGTCTAAATTACGTAGGTTATTTCAGCCAAAGGGGACAATACCAGTTATTAGGGGATAGGGTGTCCTAAATTCTTCTTAAGTATGAATTGGCATCTTTGTTATTTTGGTTAAATAAAAGTTAAATAAAAATGTAAATGTCATAGTTTTTGTTAGATTATATCACCTTTATCTATAGTAATTGTTTGAAAGAAGATAACATTTATTTCTTAAAGAAATAACTATATATTTATGGAGTCTTGGCTGTTTTCACGCTGCTATGGACGTAGTCTTGTTAGTCTTGTTACCAGACACTTCTGCTAAATTGTTACCAGACACTTCTGCTAAATTGTGTGAAAGGTCTGGTGGACCAACGCATACTACTTGGCCTTCATTAAGCCAATAGAATGACTGCCGAAAATGGACGGATAGCTTTTGGCTTCACCTCACATCAATCATCTCCCATAGCACTACCCCCCCACTTTCACACCACACATTTTGATTTGGAGCTTTGCCTCGTAGCCGTGTGGTACGCTGAAATCAAATAATAACAAATACTTTACTAGTAAAGTAAGTAAATTCACTAAGGCCAGGTTTGAATTTCTTATTTCAGGCCTAGCCTATATGCGCTGTGCGCAATAGCCTGGGAACAAGGTTATGGATGCAGTGACAAGTGGACAAAGGAGCCACAAAATCATAACCACAAACTCCTGAGAGTCTGTTTGAGGCAAGGTCAAGTTATGGTTGTACTTTCAAAATGCATTACTTTTACTTTGTTTTTACCAAAGGGGAGGTGCTGGGTCAAGGGTTAATAAGTAGAGAAAGAAAAGAGAACTGAAGGATGTCCAAGGACAGTCTTGGAGAGAAACCAGGAAGTGTTTTTCCACACAGACAATTACCTCAGGAAACCATGCATTCCACGCAACCATGCGGTCTATCTCTGTTTGGCACCCATTTCCTAAAGTTACAAAGCAAACCTGCCAATGGGTCCAATGCAAATTAGATTGAAGCCCATTGATTATTTTCCTTGAGGGATCAGATATAATTTAGAAAGCATGATACCATTATCACTTGGTCACAGGTGAGATAAACCCAATTAGGTGTGTAACAATATTAAGGCTGTAACAAGGTGTGAAATTATATTGAAGTTAAAACCAAATTGTAGCCAGAATACTAAGTAACACTTAACATGAAGTTGCTCTAGGCCTATACTTACTAGCCTCTACCTGTAACAGTGTAATTACTCTAGCACCACAATTATACTAACATAGTTCTCACATGGTAATTTAGTGATCGTCTTTTACGTATTAAAATACTTGAGTATTGTTTGTATTGTTAGAGTGAAAATCAGAACAGCCTCTAATCCACTAGTGTAATAAACATAACCACTCATCTCAGTCCTCTTTGAGCTACCACGTGGCTGTACACTTTAAGCTGGACACTAAAGCTGTAAGTATTTTGAAGGCTCTCCTCTATTTTCAGACCTGGGTCAAAAGTGTGAAAAGTCTGTCTCCTGTTCCCTTTACAAACACCCCTTCCAAAACATATTCTGACATCAAACTATATTCAAATAAAAAAAAGAAAGTATGACTGATAATGCTCTTAAGAAGGCACAGACCAGATTTGTCAAAATGACGTTCTCTGGACATCTGCCAACGAATTCGGCATTACTGTCTTCCTTGCAACCCTGACATAGCAGTTACTACAGTTACAGTGGGTGGCTGAGGTTACCAGTTGGTCAGGAGGACTTAAAATGACCTAAGAGAAAGAGGGGACGTTGTGGCTGACTGTGGCAGAAAGCGAAACAAAAGTATACCTTTATGGATTTTAACTTTCAAAACGTTCAGCGGTCTGTCCTACTGAGTCTCTCCTACTCTGAGGAGAAGTAAGGTCCTCTCCTCAGGTGAGCCAAACCACCCTCTTCAGGCAACACAAGTTGTGACGGAAAGATGAGAGACCCATTAATATTAACTTACCAGTGAGACCTCCTTTCCAAGTCCTTAAATATTTAATCGTCCTTGGACAGCTTCATTGCTCGAAGGCTGAGGCTTTGGATCCCTCCACAAGACCACTCCTGTTCCTTCTCAATGAGAGCCTTGTCCAGCACCACCAGACTGCCTGAGGAACAGGCGTCTCCAAAGAATTTTGAATTTTTCCACGGCGGCCCAGTGGCTGACAGAGTTACGTTTACTGCATCTCGTTTGAGAAGAGTACGAAGGGTGGATGCTAAGGCTAACCTATGGCAAGGTCCAGCTAAAGCTAACCTATGGCGAAGCTGCTTGATCAGTGTGATTAAATACGGTAATTAGACAACTTGGCAGCATGTACATGGACCCTCTTCCATTTGGGATGTACTAGACATCCACAGGGAAGGCATGTTGAAAGCATACTCTCAATGACCCAGAACATTGAGCTGCGCATTTGTTCTCAATAGGAAGAAACAACACACTCACTTCTAAATAGACTAGAATGCATTATGAATAGGAGCCAGCTGCCTGCCACACACAACCATTATGACTGTGGTGAACCACTACAACCCTGACACTTCCAAGACTGCCTCTTCCTCACCCTCATCAAACTCCACTACAGAAAGCATTTTGCATGCATGGCTGTAATATCAAAATCGTTTATATCTGGTATCAGGAATTGTCTAAAACCTGTGTTATAGTGTTAGAATACTGCTATAAGACATGTGGGGGTTAGGTTTGATTAGACACTAATGTAAGTTAACTAGAGAGGAGGTAACAACGTCTAGCTGTCCAATACAGACATACGTAGAGTATAAGGGAACGGGGACTTATGAAATAGGCCACAGGCCGACCTGAAAGGGTGCAGCAGAAGGATACATCTCATGAGCCGATGCATCATGTCAAGAAAGCACTCACTGGAGCATTCCAATTGGCTTTTGTGTGTCTCTCCAGTCTCTGCCACTGCCTCAGGTAAAGGAGAGTGCATCACCACTTGTGAGAGCTCCAGTACCATTTCCTACACATCCCGAACAGAGAGATCCATTCTGTTGTTTACCCCCCTCGCCCCCCCCATCCCCATCCCCACCCCTTTCAGAATTGATGCTTTTTTTTTTTACTTAATCCTGCAAATACCTTACAAAAACCCTGTTATGCAAGCTGTTTTCTTACAACTGAATGAGAATGTAAAATTCTAGTATCAATATGTGGGCGGGCAGTGGTAGAAGTCAACTTGTTTCGTTTAAAGAGACTTTGTAGCACTTTCTATGGCTTAATCCTAGCCTAGCTAAAGCGCAACTCAAAGTCTGTGGTACTCCATACCTGACTTCAGTGTCTCAGGAGGCCCTTTGATGTTGTCGGCATGGTGAGTGGATAATGAAGGGGCTGTTCCCTACGCTGGTTGGTGTACCCCCTGTATTATTATCTTGGACCTTTTTTTAACTGAACGAACCATGGCGGTATGTTGGTTTCAATAACCATGCCATCACTTTCGGTCCAACGAAAGGAGCAAGGAACGAGATGACTCAAGCTAATGCAAATACAAACATGTGAGAACCAATGTACCAGCTCAGAAATGGACTGCTTACATGAGAGTGTAGAATGAGGAAAGGTGGGTTCCTAAACCATTGTGTGCATAGCTCGCTGTGCAAAATGTGTCTATTTTCAGCTAGGCTAGTTCAGTCCTACACTTGTGGACAAAATTTGAATATAAACATGTGTGTATTCAAGGTTGAGGTAAGTTTGATACAGAAACAGACATTGTGGCATTAATACTAAATAATTAAGAAAAAAACTAAACCATAACCACTTCAATAATGAGATGCCCTCTGACCCTCCGCTGTCAACACATTTAGCCTACTAGTTGAGGTCTTCAAGAATTCTAAAAGTAATTTGTATGGCAGGAGAATTCTTCTCTGGACAAGCGACCACAAAATTAGTCATGAGGTTCACAGAGATGTTTGATTAGTTTGGCTATTCTTTAAAGCCCAAGGGATGTTATGAAGGCAATAAATATGTTTGGTTGTTGAGTTATAGTTTTCAATATAGTGAAAACCCAGGAAGAACCTGGCAGAGGAGAAAAACTAAGAAAAAAATATAGAAATGTTGGGCTGATTAGCACAAAGGAATGCATAGTGGTGGTGAATTATGATCATAGGATCCTTCATTGAGTAGGCTATTTGCATTACCGGTACATAGGACCTATCCTTAAAAGAGCAGGAACTATGAAGTCAAAAAATTCTACGATATCTGAGGATCATCATTCACCAGCAGCACCGTGAAGTCATCTTAGAAACAGGTCATTTGTCAACCACAGCATATTTCTGTCCAGCCATCCCAGGGCAGCTCATCTTTGGGAACCTGTTTGCCTTGACATGAGAGTAGAGCCACCATTTTGATTGCTCCTAGCCCACAGTTGTCGCAGAGTGTGTCTAGCCCAGTCTCCTTGTCAGCAAGATTTCACTGTGGCCAGAGGAACTGCAGAAGCACACGCACAAGCATACACAAACACACCTTTCATTCAACTGACAGATGCTCAATAACTTCACAGTGACACAGGTTGATGTAGCCGAATGTAGAGTAGCACAATTTACAGAATAAACTACATTAGCTAACTCCTAAAAACATTATGCACATTTTCAAGAACATCTCTGAACTGAATCTCAAAACCTAATTGAATTAGAGAATATAACAAATATATATATAAATAACAACATGTAGCCTAATGATTGCTGCATGGTGGGATGGGTGGTGTAACAAACTGCTTTTGAAATTGTCTTCTAACTTGAATAAGGCAGACAGACAAAAAATAATAAAAAATAAGTTCAACAGAATTTTAGAGGCATCATTAGATGTTGAAATGATATGGCATTCATTTCATAACCCCTGTAAATAACTTTTGACCCCCATATAGATCACTTTTGACACCTGCTATCGTAACCACAATGGGTCATACCAAATCATAACAAACTCCAAATAATCTGAGGAAGTTCCAAGTGTAAACTTCTTTAGGAGCGCACTCCTCTCAGTGTGTGGGGGGACAAACTTTGTAGAACATTAACAACCTGCAGCCTCAAACCGCTGCATTATTCAGCATTACAATTCCCATCTCCTCCATGTGTCCTTCTCACCCCATCACTGACTGTGTGCTCCATAAGACACAGCATGCTCCTGCTACTTGGAGTCCAAACAACCTCAATTTCCTACAAAACTCAATAACATAGTAGAAACAATAGGTGGTGGAATGGAAATGAAATAGAAATTAATAGATAATTTGGAGATAATAAAAACACTTCACCTTGACTGCTTTTCAAAAAAGCAACTGGAAATTAACTGACCACACTTTGAGTTCTCCATCCATGCAGACTTTGAAATAGAACCAAAACTGGCTCATAAAGCAGAAGAAGAAAGTCAGAGAACCTTTGTTCTTCCGTGAGGGCTCCTGTCTGACTCTGGGCTCTCCTGAGAGACTCATCTGATCTGCCTTCCTCCATTTTATGGTGAAGCCCCACAATGACATACCTGACTTCAGAGCACTGACAGCATACGCATCCAAAACAGCTCGCTGAACAGCCAGGGTGAGTGAATCACAAGAGAATCACAAAAAAGTCAAACTGAAATAAAAGGTCTCATCCATAAAAGCTAGGTATAGGTCCAATCCTGTGGAAGAACCACATTAAATCCCACCAGATTAGATTTTAATTGAGGGAAGGGAAGCCATCGGGAGCACACACTGGACATGGCTTTTTTACTGAGTGTCTGGACCTGGACCAGCGGCAATGCCAGCCAGACTACTGTCGCTAATGGAGGCTCGAGCTCTCAGCGCTGCCTGGCTGGGAGAGGAGAGCAATCCGTGCAATGGCTTCTCCTTGAAGCAAAACGCACAACCCAGCCAGGGGGGACTGACGCTAAATCCCTGACCAGACATGCCATAATAACCCTCACCCTGGTGCTGAAACACGCAGGCACACAACCTCTCACCATGTCAATTTCCTTGTGCCAGTTTGACAACAAATAGCGATACGATAGACACACAAATGTGAAGGTTGGTAGAATAATATTGGGCAGAAGACCTGGTTGACTTTGAATACCATGGTGCCAGCCCAAGCATTCAGTCTCCCGTACAGTCTCGCCCTGGCTCTCAAGTCACCACGGCTGGTCCTGCTAAACTAAGAAAAGGGGATAAGCTCTTTCCAGGTCATTCACGAGGCGCTCTCCAAATTATTCCATCTACCAACCATAACGACGTTCTCATGAGCTCATGAACCCACAGCCGTGATCTTGAACAAACTGGAAATTTGGTTAAAAAAAACTCACAGGTATGTCTTGTGGTGAAGCGATCTTCGCAAAAGTTGTCCAGTATTTCATGCGTGTGCCCGGTCTAATGGATGATCGCCATCTTTCCTGCTTCTCCTTTGCTGCAGCTGCAGATGACCTGAGATCCGTCTGTCTCTGAATAATGAGCAACCACAGAGACAAGGAAGACAATCTGCAAAGCAGGCAACACAAAGAAGTTTTGGAGACCAGCAAGCACCAGAGGGTGCACAAGAGTTTGCGATGAGACGGCAGAGCAGCAGCAGGATGGTCTACGTGTGTATCTTCTTGAAAGCAACTCATCCTTCATGGAGGCAAATTAACCCAGCCAGCCTGAATGGAGGAGGTCGTTAACAGTCAGAGGAATCTAGTGCATGCATGGATGTAGGATTATTATTATCCATACGTCCACGTCATTAGGGTTATTCTCAGTTCACTTCTAACTCAGCTTGGTGGTACTGAAGCTGCATACATACATCCAACCTGACAGACAGACAAACAGAGAGGCAGGGAGACAGGCAGACAGACATACATACATGCATACATACATAGATTTATCCCAATTTTTTAAATAAAAAATATATATCTATATACAAATATTTTTATTTATTTTTTTATGATAGTTGGGATGATGGATCTCTGCAAAACTGCATCTGGGTTTCCCTCTGTGGCTCTTATTGTGGTATTAATGTTAATGTTAGATTAAGGGGGGGAGGGGGGGGGTCACTGCAGATTGAGTAAGACTAATGAAGTCCATTTTCTAGGCTACTCAGTCTGCTCCAGTCACTGCCCCCATCAGGACAGTGACACAGGGGAGCCCAGGACAAAATGAATAGGACATCCTGTTTTGATGTATTGGGGCAGAGAGAGAGGGAGAGAGAGAGAGGGAGGGAGGGGGAACTACCATGCCAGATCAAGGGGGCATAATGGACAGTTAGGACACATCATACTCGTCCTCGTTCATTTCTATGTTGCAATATCATAGAGCCCCCACACAGGTACAACCAAACATATGAAGCTTATTGCTCCATTCTTATTATACATATTTGTGAATTTAATGCTGGAATACGCAAATGTACAAATAGCACATATGATTAGAAATAGGTTATTAATGCTTATTCATTAACGAAATAATCATACAGTGTCACCAGTTATATTTGAACAAATAAGTGAATAAACTATTTGTAAACTAAACTAAATAAACTAAACCAACAACTATTTTCTTTACCAAGCAAGCAAATAGTGTGAGGTAGCCAGTTATTCAGGAGAAACTATTAAAAGCCCCTAAATTGATTCTTTTTATAGTAATGAAATCTGACATTACTCCTTCAATCCGTTTGAAGGGTTGTTATATTGATTATTCTATGATTAATAGAACATGTAAAATGTGTGATACATATGAATCTACATTCATTAATCATAACTGACATGTTTTTAGTCATTTCTCACCATGCGGAGTAATGAATCACACCAAATGTATTTTTGTGGAATTTAATTGAAGGATTCAGAGTAGAAATGATATTCATGTCCTGTTACAATTCCTGACTGGAATATTTCCTAGTGATGCCATAAGATTGGCTAATAAATGACACTTTGGCAGCTGAATCAGGCAATCGAGTGTATTACATATTGTTATCTCATATCTGTGGAGTAAAACCACATCAGATGGCAGATGGGATCCCGGATGCGTAACACATCACATAATAAAGTCACTCCATGTACTTCCCTTTACCTCCATAGTGGCCAACGCGATCGCTCTGACTTATGAAGTGAGTGAGCATTATAACCTGGCACGCAACCCTCGAAACACTTCCACATTTTCTATTTTAAAGTTCTTTTTTCTGAGTGGGGCAGTCCCACTCATATTTTTCATTTTATTGATAGATACAGTGGAGAATTAGACAGAGAGGAGGGATGACATGCAGGATATGTCCCCGGCCGGAATCGAACCGGGGACCCTGCGGTTACGTGGTCGACGCTTAACCCGCTACGCCACCTAAGCCGCAGAGAGAAATGCGCTACAGAGAGTCGTGAGAACAGCCCAGAAGATCACCGGCGCCCCCCTCCCCTCTCTGGAAGAGCTGTACAACACACGCTGCCTCAGGAAGGCCTCCAAGATCTCCAGAGACCCATCCCACACTGGGTACGAACACTTTGCCCGGCTGCCCTCGAAAAGGCGGTACAGGACCATGGCCGCAAGGACAAACAGACTGAAGCTCAGCTTCTACCCCAGGGTCATCCAGGCCCTGAACACAGCAAAGACCTAGGTTCTGGGCCCTGGACAGTCTGGACGGATTGATGGCAGCTGCTGGATTGAAAAAATCAGGTGTAGTGCTGAGGCACAAATGTGTACATTTCAAGCCTGCAAACTGCGACACTTTAAATGAATGTGCAATAACACTATGTGCAATATGACAACCCTAGTCGTTTTATCTGTACAGTATAGTATAGTGGATAGTGTACATAGCCTTTATTTATGTAAACCAGCTCCTTTCCCTTCTTGTTTTTTTTGTTTTTTTTCTTTCTTTCCTAGCACCAGGGGAGCCACCCCTCCCAAATGTCGTTGTTTGGTACCTGTACTATAGCAATGACAATAAAGACCATTCATTCATTCATAAGCGCCCCTGTTTTAAAGTTCTTGAGTGGACTTTCTTTAACAGAATATCCAGCTTTAACACAGAGCACACCGAGTGTACAGTGACAGACAGTGCATGCAACTCCTGTGCGTTTGGCCTGTGAGTGAAGGAATGTGCCTGGAAGATCCTTGTGAAACACGCAGGTTGAGTATGAGTCTCTGGGGTGCCGGGGAGCTTGGGTTTATCATGCTGCTATGGCATATGGCTTCTGAGGCAAATGTGATTAATATGGGAGGGCCAGGACAGACTGCACCGGGACAACCCCAGCGTTTCCATGTAGCTCCATGCCAGGCCTTCCTCGAGCGCGGCTATAAACAGACAAATAGACGTCAGGGATTCAGATGGTCCAACCGTAGGAGGGGAGGGGAGGGGAGGGTGGGATGGAGACAGGGACGGTACAGATTTAGAAGATGACCTGGGAACTCTGAGGAGCGCAGTGGTCAATATAATCACTTGGTCTTAGTGTAAAATCCCATGAAAACAAGCACTCCTGATTCCTGAGTCAACCGGCCCATCATTTAGTTGAATCATGCGTGGTTGTGATAGTGCTCGGCTGGATATATTATATATTATTAACATATTCAATCTTTTGGGGGTCCCTATGAGTCGAGTTGAGAAACTCTGGACAACAGTATGACTACAGTACCTTGACATGATGAACAATTCAAATTTCAAACGGCTTAAACTTGCATTGCTCACCATTCCATGAAGTTTTTTTTCATTAGGTGTGTGAGTGAGTGTGTGTGTGTGTGTGTGTGTGTGTGTGTGTGTGTGTGTATGTGTGTATGTATGCATGTGTGCAGACTGCCAGTGTGGCAGGTTTTGGTCCACAGGACATCCACATGTCAAAGTGTGATGGAGCTCAGATTCAGGGCAAAGTCAGGGATGAGCTACGAATGTAGGAATCAATGAACTGTTGTAACAAGTAAAACATTTGGGCTGTCAAGACAGACCCCAGAATGAAAACTGTGAGGCTGTTCAGAACTTGTGCAAATTCTGACAGTGTTAAGGAGCATCTCAGTCTCATCTGAAAGAGTTTAGAGAGCTGCTTACCAAATGGAAGACTTGAGGTACAGTTTGTTTTGACCTTTAAGACAAGAATCATTATCATCATCATCATCATCACTGTCATAAGAACAACATCATCAACTCCCTTACTTAAGTCCTGTGTGTTCCTTCTCAAACTTGGAGAGGTGACACCCCTGAATCATTAGTTGTGCCATGCTGATTGTCCTACAATAGAATATGAACAAAAACTGACACTTTATTTCATAAAAATAAATATTCTCTATTTACCTAGTTCTTACTAATAAATGTCATGGTAATGTAGTTACCAATTGTCGTAAATAATCAAAAGAAAGTACCAAAAAGCATTCAATTCTTACAACATACTTTCTGAGTAAATAAATACCATGTGAATATCACCTGAAACAGGACTTTTTAGATGAATAGGAATAAAAGATGTGTAGTTTCTTATGATCACTCTGGACATTCAGGGTGCTCAAAGCCTCTGGTTGTGATTGGAGGTTTTGCCTTCAAGTAATTTCAAGTGAAATTGTTGGCCCAATCAAAAATAAACAGACAAAACACGTTTAGGGGCACACAAAAAAGGGAATTGTGGACCGAACAATGGCAATGTCTGTTGTGCAATTTAAATGCAATTTTAAAATCTTTCGAATAAAAAAAAATACATTACTTTTTGAGCCGTAGCTTTTCATATGACTGACGAACACAAAAAGCCCCAGGCTAGGCAAGGACAGTTGGAGCAGGCTCCAAAAGCCCCCCAAAAATGCAGGCTTTAATACCTGATAAAGATTTTAAATAAAAGACTCTTTACAAACATAATCAATACATTTTTCCAAATCACCCATTTTAAGTGCACGAAAAGGCAAGCAGGAAAAATGTAATGAAATGGCCAACATTAATAGTAGGAAGATCAATGATATGACAAAGAATATTTGAGAGGGTCAACCAGAATGTACACCGAACAGTGGGTATAACACATCTCACAAACAATCATATCCCACCAATCTCACCACAAGTGTAAAACTGTGAGTTTACATGCAGATTCATAGTAGGCTATGGTATGCATGGTTTGCTGCAACCACCTGAGAAAATAAATTCCTAGTCATGAAGTGGTCAGTATAACCCTGGCCCAGCGGTTCTAATTATGTGCATCAGATACAGTGCCTCATGCTTAAGAATGAGCCTTCTCCTTCCCCACCCTCTTTCTCAGAACCTGCCTGAGCTCCACATTTGCATAGCCCTCACACACCTCATTTGGCTATGATATTTTAATCAGGAGGTGTTGTCACCCCCACCATGTCTCTCCTGGCCTGAAGGATGGGCCTGCCACTCTTGTTTATCTCTCTTCTCCCTCATGACTGTCTTGTGCTGCTGGCCGAGAGCACGACTCAACCCTCATGGTGCTTAGTTACACTGTACAGTACCTCCTATCTATGCTTGTGCAGCAACCCTGACATTACTTTGGTCACAACATGTTACTAATGAGTAACAACATGTTTATTACCGAGCTAAGCACGGTGAAACCAACACCAAGTGATACAGTTGGATGGTTTAGTTTCATCTGAGGTAATAGATGTCACACCCACATGTGTTGCACAAATTACAAATGGACACTAACTTGTTGTTGCGCTAACATGTGTTTCTAATGGAAAAGGTCTGGTTTTGTGGCGCATATTACATGGCACACATTTCACAATGACACTGTAAAGATAATTGTTTTCTCACTGGTGGCTGAGTGGGGATTTATTATCAATCATATGGTAGTGCTATGTGGGCATTAAGACTGGCTGTTAATAGTGTTTCGCACAGCGCCCATAACCATCTCCTTAACTAATCTCTGAAGTGAGTCAATCAATAGCTGTATGATATGTGAAGCAATTAGGAGCTTCTGTGGTGCCTGGTAGTATTCTGTTTATAAGAAATTACATTTCTTTTAAGTGTAATATCCTGACCTCAATGAAAAGATGGCTCCTGATAATGTCATTAGCTACTGCTGGTGCCCGTTCAGATCCCAGATGTATAGTTAGATGGGAATTTCTCCACCATGTATCAAAGGAAAAAAATGGCTACATTTAATTTGCATCTGAATTACTGAATCACACATTGATTGACTCACACCTAATAAGCCTTCCATTCGTATGCTGTGAGCGGAGAGAGAGAGAACAAGGACACCAAAAGCATTAACAGAAAATTGATGGACAAATGCTTTGTGAACCCAGTGAAACAGCCTTTTGTTTGGTTGATTTCTCCATTTAACCAATGTCCCTGTGGTTGCCCTTCCCTCCGTCGTGATATAATTACTGTAAAAAGTGGCAGACAGTAAGTCATTTAAGTGATAAAATGTATATTCCTTGGGCAACTGCAAGGAAGTTTTTTATACTGGATAAGCTGGCTCGAAAGATGTGTTTGTCTCGACTTTGCTATTCAGTAGCATCATATTTGTGATGATCCATGTACTTACACTACAATGGGATATTATTCACCAAACTCAATGTTCTATGATGATGCATAACAGACTGTGTTACTGTACTCAACTCGTTCACTGTGTTCAATGTGGTTGCACTAACGATTTTGATAGAGAAGAACATGTGTTGTTAATGGACATTTCTGGTTTTGTGGTACTGTTATGTATCTGGCACACATATTTCATGGTTACACTGTGAAGATAATTATCAACACTGACTGAGTCAATATTTTCCGGTCGATGGTGAGAAATGGAAGACAAGATGGACTTGATGAATATAAAGATTCCATGAATGAAACACATTTTTCATATTTTGGCTGGTGTCATGATCAACACCTCATCTATTGTGTATGTGTAAGATGTGCGTGTAAAAAGGAGCAATAGTTCTGATGCCTAGTGATTTTGACTTTGATTATCTAACAAAGGACAATATCAAATACTTGTTATACATTGTTCTTTATATAAACAACAATATCTAACATGAATATACAATTATTTACTCTAATGAAAAAACCAAATGAACACTGTATACTGTATGTACTGTTTTGAGGTCATTCATCTTATATTGAATAATAATATGTAGGCTCCTCGCAGGCAGTGTGTGTTCCAGGTCACCTGGTTCTTCGTTGTTTGTTGTTGGTCTAGTTTCTGAAGCTGTCCCTCCCTCAGGTTTGGGAGATTACAAGATGGAGGAATAGAGAGGTTAGACAGTAGAAGTACAAGCTGCGGTGGTCTCTCTCACTCTGTATTACATTGCGTTGTGCAGCAGCCCCCCAGCCAAGCCAAGCCTGGTGTCTAATCTTCAGATCCATCTGGTGTGTACAATAAATGTGATCCTTCACGGAGGCAAAGAGGTCCCAGGTGAGGGTACGAGCGAGGAGGCCTCCAATCAGAGAACGACCAAGCGTACAGTGGACACTATCGTCGGAGGATTAAGAAAGTGCTGCATCTACTGTTCCCCTGGTCTATTGACGGATGGATAAAGCCTTGGACTTTACCTTATTGAAATAGGAGAAAGTGCCTGGGGAGCCATGAAATCCATAGACCCTGCTTAAATGGGTTTGTAAGAGGCTTCCGCCGAGCGGACCATGGCTGAAAGAGCCCATTAAATACACCCAGCTCCTCCGCCAAGACCCAGGCAGATTCATCAAAGAGGGAAGTCAAAGATAATGATAGCTCATGGCCAGATGTGAGACATTTGCTCCGTTGCCCTGCCACAGGGGACCCTGTCAATAATAACATGGCCTTTACCCCCACCTTCTCCCCCTCTCTTTCTCCCTCTCTCCCCAAGAACCCCTCAGCAGCAGTGCCCACCCCCATCCACAAGCCACAACCAAGTATGCCTCACATTGACAAGCAAGAAGAGGTGGTGTTGTGACCTTTATTGTTATTGTGTTATTATGCAATGTTGTTTTGTGGTTGGTTCATCTTAATGTGTTTCTGTGGTTGAAACGTTTAGGTGTTGTAGGTCTTAATGTAACACAATGCTCATGATAAAGCAATGCCCTTAGGAAAAAAATGCTAATCCATTGTGGGATTTGAATGTGATTTAATCATAATAAGCAGAAAATCTGACCATGGAAATACATACAAAATACTATCATGGAGTCCCAAAATATCAAGATATTGCATTTATATACACAGCACATTACAGTTTGGCCTACAGTACACAAACTGTCACCAAGCGTTTACCTTAGAGAGCGCAATAATAAAAATCATTAATGCAATAATGTTACGAACTGGAAAAAAAACACAAAAGCTTGTTGTTTAAATATGGGTGACAATAAAAACGGCACAACAGATTACCAAAGGGGCTTATTCCACTTCAGAGGAGACCTCTGTCAGATCAGCTCCCCTGTTCCACTCTCTGAGCTTGTTGAAGAAAGGGGAGAAACCAGGACAGAAATTAACCCTCTCCCTTGGTGGAGATGCAGAGAGAGGCATTTGTGGTGGCGGGCGGAGGGAGGACGAGATGGAGGGAGGGAGGGAGGTAGGAATGCTGGGTAGATTTGAATATCAATGTGCCAGGGGGGTCTGTGCGGTGAGAGAGGAGGCAGGGGCTGAGGGGGCTTGAGTTGGCCTCTGGCAGGACAGTGAGAGATGTGTCATTTGCTCTCCGTTCCACCTGCTCCCCTGTCATGCAGCCTGGTGGAAAAAAACAGCATCTGACATCTGAGAGAGAGAGAGAGGGAGAGAGAGAGAGAGAGAGAGAGAGAGAGAGAGAGAGAGAGAGAGAGAGAGAGAGAGAGAGAGAGAGAGAGAGAGAGAGAGAGAGAAGAGAGAAGAGAGAGAGAGGAATATATGCATGCCTTTGCGCATTCTGGGTGCGGGGCCTGAGATGCAGTAGTTAACAACAGGGGCTGGCAGGTATGCAAATAGGAGGATGTAGCAGTCAGCCACCAGATTACATTCCCCGTATTTGCTATTCATATATTTGCAAGGTGACTCACTTCAGACAAAGCAGGTGATCAAGAGCTCTCTCTCTCCTCGCCCAAGCACTGGGAGAGGAAGGAAGGAGTGATTGATCCAAAGCTTCAGCAGAAGTCATAAGCCTTGCAAATGCTGCAGCCACAATTGCACGGCGCAGATTTGATATGTATTCCGTCAGCAAACCCCATTTAATCCATTTTGCTGTCAGGGCCCTTTAAAAGCACCTCAAATGAGACAGAGTTTAGAGGGAAAGAAAACAGACATACTATAGAAAATAACAGCCATGTAACAACCCCAACCGCCCATCGACAAAATGTGAGTATGTTTGTGTTCTATCATTGCAATCCTGCCGGCTGGCTAAAGACAAACATGAATCAGTTGTGGTTTAATTGAAAACAAATTAGGAATGGTTCCTAGGGTTTGAATAGGTCCCTGTTGTGCAAGTACACATAGCAGGTTGGTAATTGATGTACATTTCAGGCACGTTGGAAGGACGTTGCTTTGCTCCTGCTGTTAGTTTAATGAAGACCACTGAAATAGGACAAATCTGAGCATAGGTGTTCTGCATACAAATGTCTTCCTGACCAAAACGAAAGGGCTTGAGCTACAGATATATGTATTTAGGAGGACTGTGTCCTAGATACTGGCTCCTTCACAAACCACTGCAGGCTTTGCCTTGGAAAATGAGATCTCCTCCCTCCGTCTCCCCTCATTATAACATTCAGCTCACACAGAGTCCCAGTGCCAGGCACTTGTGGACTAACACTTTGGATCTCCATGTCGAATCATTAGATGCATTGCGCGATACTGTACCATCACACTATAAGCTACTACTTTAGAAGGGTATACTGTACTGACCTTCACTGTGATAGGCTAAAATGTGAAGTTACTTTAATACATTTAATACAAGATTTTCCAGATGAGTGTTTGGCTCATTGCCATCTTATATAACACAAAAGGTCCTATCTCCATTCCACCGACTGAATTCTGTTTATGAAACAGTTAATTATGTTCATTGAGTTCATTTTAACATCTCTTTTAAGTGGCTTTATAATACCTGCAACATTGTGTATAATCCATTAGCCCAAGGTTGTTGCATTTGCAGTGAAACTTGTAGTACATTACATTGAACCTCTTCAAGGGTCTTCAGGAGGGCACAAAACTTAATTTACAACCTCTTATTGGTCTCCTGCTCCTTATGTGGCAATCAAGACAAAATCTCGATCAAACTAAACCGCAAGTCAACCCCTTACCTCATCACCATGATGTCAAGGCAAATACGACATTATAATAAGAAGTTACAGTACCAAACTCAGGCAATTATTAGTTATTGTTATTATTAGAGAGATACAGTCTATATAACCATATATTTATTATTGAGAGAGATAATGTCTATATAACCATATACACTGTATAACCATGTACACTATACACTCACCAAACGCTTAATTCTCCATGGCATTCATTCCATAAGATGTTGGAAACATTCCTTTGAGATTCTGGTCCATGATGACATGATTGCATCACGCAATTCCTGCACACTTTTCAGGTGCACTTTCAAGCTGTGAATCTCCCCTTCTACCACATCCCAAAGGTGTTCTGTTGGATTCAGATCTGGTGAATGGGAAGGCCATTGAAGAATCCTGTGGGGTAGTGGTGGTCTAGTGGATAGTGAGTTGGACTTGTGATCGGAAGGTTGTGAGTTCAAATCCCGCCTGAAACCACACCACTACTAGTGTGCCCTTGAGTAAGGCACTTAGCCCTCAGTTACTCCAGGGGGAATGTCCCTGTAATTCCTAATTGTAAATCGCTTTGGATTAAAAAGTGTCTGCTAAATGGCAAAATTAAGAACACTGAACTCATTGTCATGTTCATGAAACCAGTTTGAGATGACTTTTGCTTTTTTTTCCTGACATGGTGCATTATCATGCTGGAAGTAGCCATCAGAAGATGGATACATTGTGGCCATGAAGGGATGCTCATGGTCAGCAACAATACTCAAATAGGTTGTGGCATTCAAACGATGATTGATTGGTATTAACAGGCCCAAAGTGTACCAAGAAAACATTCCCCACACCGTTATACCACCTCCACCAGCTTGGACTGTTTACACAAGGCCGGTTGGGTCCATGGTTTCATGTTGTTGGCGTCAAATTCTGACCCAACCATCTGTGTGCCTCAGCAGAAATCGAGATTCATCAGACCAGGCTACATTCTTCCAGTCTTCAACTGTCAAGTTTTGGTGAGCCTGTGCCCACCCCACTGCAGCCTCAGCTTTCTGTTCTTAGCTGACAAAAGTGGAAACCGACATGGCCTTCTGCTGCTGTAGGCCATCCGCCTCAAGGTTCGACAGGTTGTGCATTCTGAGATGTTTTCTGCTCACCACAATTGTACAGAGTGGTTATCTGAGTTACCGTAGCCTTTCTGTCAGCTAGAACCAGTCTGCCCATTCTCCATTGACCTCTCTCGTCAACAAAGCGTTTCCGTGCGCAAAACTGCTTGTTTTTTCTTCTTATACCATTCTGAGTAAACTCTAGAGATTGTTGCGCGTGAAAATCTCAGGAGATCAGCAGTTTTGGAAATACTCAAACCTGGTTGGTCTGGCACCAACAATCATGCCACAGTACAAATCATTGACATCACATTTTTTCCTCCTTTCTGATGGTTGATGTGAACATTACCTGAAGCTGCTGGCCCATATCTGCAGGATTGTATGCATTGTGCTGCTGCCACATGATTGGCTGATTAGATAATTGCATGAATGAGAAGGTGTACAGATGTTCCTAATAAAGTGTTCAGTGAGTGTATATCTATATCTCTATTTAACCTTATATTTGTTTAACCCTGATGTTAGATCATTGGGGGCCAGTTTCCCAGAACCTGACCCAGAATGTATAACACCATGAAAGAATAACTGCCAAAACACTATCAAATGTAATATAGTTTTAAGAGAACCCCCAAAAAAAAAATCCCAGAGGTTGTAACAAGTCAAATTGTTCAATAAAAGATATGAAAGTGGAGAATAAATATTAGGGCCAGCCGGGGAGAAACAACAGAAGAAGTTGCCATTTAATTTGAGTTCTTTGTTGAGATTCCGGAGACAGGCCTTGGTGTCAGCAGATTCCCGCCAGCTCAGAATTCACGGGACAAGTGTCCGTGTCAGCACTTTCCCTCTGCCGTTGTATTAAAGGACATCACACTTGTCAGCCTCACCAAGCAAAAATTATAAGGACAAATAAAGCTGCCTGTCTGGCACCTCCACAAGGAGGGATTTCAAAGAGAACGTCCCATTGGAAGATATTTCTCATGGCTTGACAGATACACTATCTTTGTGGTGTGTGTGTGTGTGTGTGTGTGTGTGTGTGTGTGTGTGTGAGTGTGTGTGTGTGTGTGTGTGTGTGTGTGTGTGTGTGTGTGTGTGTGTGTGTGTGTGTGTGTGCTTCTGTGCGTGCGTATATAAGACAGCGCGGTAATAAAACATTGCACTGTCGGGGCACAGTCCATATAGTTTGCATTTGGTGAGGTGAGCAAGGGCTAGGATTTACAGTTGACAGGTATTGGTTTTGGTTGCTGCTCATTAGAGAGAGGCAGTAATACCATGATAATCCCTCTACCGCTTGTCATTCTCAATGAATCCTGTCTGTATTCCTCAGGAGACTACCACACCAACCCTTTAATCATTAAAAAGTTTTAATTTCGCATTCCTGAATGGCAACCCCTTCCCACGTTTTGAACCTGAGACAGACCTGATGAAGATGATGTAACCCTGAGTAAACGAAGTGGCTGGTGGTGGTTGAGATTCAACTACGGAAGCCCCGAATAAACACATCAGTAACTGCCCCTGAATCTGGTTACCTATAGGCTGTATGACAGAGATGTACTGTAATCAGAGTGGAACCTTGTTACAGTCGGATCATGTGTTCCCCAGCACTCTCATAGGACTCTCATAGGACTTCATTATGATAATAATGATATGGATACTGAACCTGCAAGAACCATGGAGATACAATACTGTACAAAAGGACAGTACTAAGGCCTAAACACACCCATTCTAAATTAATATACACTCACCGAACACTTTACTAGGAACACCTGTACACCTGTCAACAGTCCAAGCTGGTGGAGGTGATGTAATGGCGTGGGGAATGTTTTCTTGGGCCTGTTAATACCAATCAATCATCACTTGAAGGCCACAGCCTATTTGAGTATTGTTGTTTTGACAGCAAAGGGAGACCCTACCTAGTATTAGTATAGTTTTTCTAATAAAGTGTTTGATGTATATACCCTTTGAGTAATGAAGTTCTATTGTTTTCATTATGTATTAGGCACAGTGAAACATTCATAACCAACCGATGCTGAAATTCTAGCTTGTACTTTATTATCTTTGCACATACTGTACAGTAAATTAGATTTGTAATTTCTGTATTTTAAATGCAGCATTGTGCACACATTTATCAAAATAATGTGTGGTACAGTACCTTCTTGTCTGTGGAGGAGGTCTTGCATCATTTCTCATCCACAATTGTGTGTCATTTCTAGTCAACATTCATCCGCATCACAGACTATCAAGCAACATGGGGGAGCTCTTCAATTCATACATGCTGGATCTGGACCCCTCGAATGTACCCTCAAGAGAATAGAAACCAGTAGCCATAAAATAACGCAGATCGACATCCATCATGCAAGTGAACTCGTGTCATAGTTAATGAAGTTCTCTAAAATAGAGAACGTCTTAAAAAGTGTGATGCTTTCAACACACTTTCAGTTATCTGTAAATACATCTGAATACATAATCAAAGGCTTTACCTCAGGAGATCTGATTTTGTGCAGCAAGCTTATAATATCTCTGATATTAATGAGCAACATTTTTTGAAAGTGTGGGCGGACTTTTTTGATGGCAAATGATTGCTGATTTCAGAAGTTAATTCTACTGATAGATTCATTCTACAGAACTAGTTCAGAGGACTTTTTTAGTTGTCAATTCTCTGTTGAACAGAATGGCTTGGATTTGTATTATGCCCCTTTGCATACTGTATTAGATACCTCCTACCCAAGTAATGACTCCCTCCAGAACAAAGGGGGATGCTTGAGATACCGATACATATTTGCTAGGCTATCATAGTTGTTATAAGGCTAAATAAATGGGTGGGGTGAATGAAATGTACTGCCTTTTTTTATTTTTATCTTACACATTGCATTTGACATAGTAGCACTAGCATTCATCTGTGTATACTTGGATGGATATTACCAGTGCATCAACCATCTGATACCTGCCCTACTCAATAGAGGACTGGTGTCGGGGGGTAATCCTGAAGGAGCAAATCAAGAGAGTCGTTGCCAATCTTGTTGTGCACTCCCCAATGATTGCCCACAGCGGTAACTTTTTGGCTACCAAGAGATAGACAAATCCCATCGAAAATGTCCCTGAAACCCTTTTTTCCACTGTCTAAAGGTTTATCACTCAGTGGCCTTTGTCACTCAATAAACGCTAAAAGGGCAGATTACTTTCTTTTTTTAGGAGACAATCAGTAAGCTTTTGGTGCAGCCACCATGTAATAGAAACATGTTTTCCATCAGTAGTACTACTGCAGGGGAGGCTGGTTTAGGTGGAAATCGGAGGACGGGCTCATTGTAATGCGTGGAACAGAATGAGGAATGTTCCATTCTATTCATTACATTGAGCCCGTCCTTTTATATCTACCTCCACCAGCCTCCTCTGCAGTAGTACTACTGATGGAAAACATGTTTCTATTACATGGTGGGTAGGTTGGTGGGCTTGTGCCTTTATGCCAGCCCCAAAGCCTGCAGCGGATAACTGTAGCACGGCTAGTAGATGGGACCTTGTTGACGTGCTTTGAAGTTTATATTCAAATAGATTATATGTAATGAGTTCATGAGGTCATTAAAACAAGGCCTTCTTAAGAAGCCCAAAACAAACTCCTGTACACAAATATTGTCTTCATAGTAGAAGACCATGCTGCCTCTCCTAGGCTAGCCTAACCTAGCATAGACTAGCGTCGCCTAACCTATATTTGGAGATGAAGGACTTGAACGTTCTCACACTTCTCATGGACAGGATTCTCCATAGCCTTGTGGTATTCCTGGACGTACAGATGCAGCAAAAGTCCTAAACAGGTGGAAGCACCCTGTTTCCTGTTTCCTGTTCAAATCTCAGCCTTGGTTGGCCTGTATACCATGCGTCAGCAAGAGTTCATCTTCGGTTAGAAGAGGAGCTGCTAAGCTGTTTAGATACGTAGCGAGCCTTGCTACTTGGCACCTTTAAAAAAAACATGATTAAAACCCTCATGGGTCGTCCAATCACTGCCCCAAATAGAGGAAAAAATCCCCCCCTCCCACCTTCCCTGTCTGGGGATGGGTTGTTGTTGTTTTTTTCAGATGGACCTACATCTGTAGGAAAGCATGCCCCCCTGGCATGCACCCAAGCTGCTTATTGATGGCCAGATTTACTCTTCATTCATTTTGCTGAGAGATTTACTTTGTCAAATGTGTCGGGCACGTGTCTGCAGGCTAGAGTTCACAAAGAGAGTCCAGAAGTCAAACAGGTCTGCTTCGCTAAATAAGAAAAGAGTTTGATTGAGGTAATTGAATATTAAACTTTTATGACCCTAAATGAGATCAACTGTGAAGTATTGATATGGTAGTATCAAACTCCTCCAGAAGGACACCATCATTTTAGCATAATAATGCCATTGATTTAGTTTACATAATAAATATTCATATCTAGCTCCATTGCTCTTCTGACAAGTTTGAAACTTCTTGCACCTGGCAGACATCTGTGTCAGAGGATAGGTGTGTGTGTGTGTGTGTGTGTGTGTGTGTGTGTGTGTGTGTGTGTGTGTGTGTGTGTGTGTGTGTGTGCTCCTGCATTCCTGCCTGCCTGCCTGTCTGTCTGTCTGTCTGTCTGTCTGTCTGTCTCTGTCTCTATCTGTGTATGCATATCTGCGTTGCGTGTCACTGCAGCCATCTCTTGTGCCAGAGCCACTCATGTATCCTCTGGCTCTGACACATACCATTATGTTACTCATACTTTCTCAAACAACCAGGCTAGTTCAACCCATGTTTTATCACACACACACACACACACACACACACACACACACACGCACACGCACACACACACACACACACACACACACACACACACACACACGCACACACACACACACACACACACACACACGCACACACACACACACGCACACGCACACGCACACACACACACACACACACACACACACACACACCTCTGCATATGGAGCAAAACAATCTCAAGGTCTTCCCAATGTTTTCTCATACCACTCTGGATTCTTCCCCAATCTTGTTTGTTCCTCCAAAAGCCTCTTAGTATTTATCCTCCAAAATGACCAAATGCCCCCAATCACCCCCCCACCCTCCAGCCCCCACCCCACCACCCCTTCACCCTTCACCCACCACCCCTTCACCCCCCACCCCTTCACCCACCACCCCTTCACCCCCCCACCCCTTCACCCCCCACCCCTTCACCCACCACCCCTTCACCCCCCCACCCCTTCACCCATCACCCCCCACCCCTTCACCCACCACCCCTTCACCCACCACCCTTTCACCCCCCCACCCCTTCACCCCTTCACCCACCACCCCTTCACCCCCCCACCCCTTCACCCCCCCACCCCTTCACCCCCCCACCCCTTCACCCCCCCACCCCTTCACTCCCCCACCCCTTCACCCACCACCCCTTCACCCCCCCACCCCTTCACCCCCCCACCCCTTCACCCCTCCACCCCTTCACCCACCACCCCTTCACCCACCACCCCTTCACCCACCACCCCTTCACCCCCCCACCCCTTCACCCCCCCACCCCTTCACCCCCCCACCCCTTCACTCCCCCACCCCTTCACACCCCCACCCCTTCACCCCCCCACCCCTTCACCCACCACCCCTCCACTCCCCCACCCCTTCACCCCCCACCCCTTCACCCACCACCCCTTCACCCACCCACCCCTTCACACCCCCACCCCTTCACTCCCCCACCCCTTCACCCCCCCCCCCCCACCCCTTCACACCCCCACCCCTTCACCCCCCCACCCCTTCACCCCAGATCCTCAATAACAACTAATAACCTTGTGGCTGGTGCCTCTGCCACCACATTTCCTTCAGGCATCTGTTACCTGGGAAGCATCATCCTCGCTGTAATGGCTCTGCATGTCACTCCTGCATTTCATTATTGGGAGGAAAAGCCTCCAGAGAGAGAGAGAGAGAGAGAGAGAGAGAGAGTGAGAGAGAGACAGAGGCACATTCCATTGCCACAAAAAAAGACTCCAGACTCCCACTGTGATCCTCTTTCTCCTCAAGCAGGAAATAGCATAGCTCCCGCTCCTGTCGCATGGAGAAATCAAAATGCAGGAACAAAGGAAGCGTGAAGGTTGGGGAAGATGCATCAGAGGACTCGCTGATTTCCTCAAGGGGCAAAACAAGACTGCAGATTAATTGAAAAACAAAAGCAGGTGATTATAATGGAATTTGAATTGAGGAACTGGCCTGTGATGTCACCACAGAGCTACAGTAGAACAGAGACGGGTCTTGTGGGTACAGAGGAAGTCTCTGTTCACTGCGTTCCGCAACAAGAGTTCTCCCAGAACAATTACATTTCACACAAGACGGACAATGTTTTGATCTCAACTGGATCTCCCAGGCGGATGATTTTCCAGCTATTCAGGAACACACCTGGAATGCGCCTATACAGGAGACGATGAAAAATAGTTGGTTCCTTTAGAAATTCCTCCACGGGTTCTCAGAGAACTGCTACTCACAATTGGTATTCAACAAAGACATTAAATACGGCCGCAATCTGAATAAAAAAAAATGAGGGATGGAAAATGTATGATGTGTTTTGCAGCCTTGGGAAAAGAAAGTAATAAGAGTGTCAATCAGATGTCTTTCAGCAGATAAAATATGGATGGCCAGTTCCCGTAGCTAAACAGACAATTGTAGCTGACAGAACAAGGCCTTGGCATAGACGACCTATGACGCCGTCAGCGACATAAGAAAGTTCAGGAGGTGTGTGACACCCCTCGGGGACACTCAAAACTGTTGACAAGACGTCATTTCTGTCGATCGATAAAGCATGAATGAACCTCTAACGCAGCTAGAGACGTAACTAACTAACTGAGTCAAAATGACCTCTAAACACAGATTTATGTGCGGCCATGTCGGGGAGAGAGAAACAGGGATAGTATTTGTATGAGGTGTCATTCACAACCCGGGCGGAGTGACACTTCAATTAACTCCCCGTCCTCAACTAAGTTTACCTGAGATTCAAAGCATTGCTCTTTTCATTTCCCTGGATTAACCAATCACTTTTCCAATCTCGTGCTGTCATAATGGACTCGGCAGCATCAAACAAGCATCATGACAAGGCATTCCTCTGAAAGCAGAGGAGGGAGGAGGACTTTACCTCAGAGCCAGGCCAAGGAGCCCAGTCATGGTTTTTGTTTCTTCATAAGTCTTCCATAAAAGCATTTTTCAGCTTAACTCTCTATTCCTCTCCCACCATTTTTGATAAAAAAACGTTTTGGGAAATATGGCTTTTATAAAGAACGTTAAAGAATAGTATTTTGCCTGTCTCTGCATTGGATCTTATGTGCTGTATTACTGTATCCATACTAGTGCACAAAGGTTAAACAACAAGGTTAACCATCTCATAGTGGATACTGTAGTACAAAAACTGAAAAAGTCTGAAAAGATTAAACATCTTCACTCAATCGACTGTATCACATCACAACCTTTGGGTGATACCGTCTCATGAATTTTTCACCCTCATCAGGATCCCATGTCTTCTCCTTGTCTGCTAATGAATGTGCTCACGGAAGGAGTCTACCCTGACCCATGAAGCCACGCCAAAGAGGAATGTTTCCACACCCACACGCCTTCTTGTCTTATCACAAACACCTTGGTGCTCAGCTGTGTCTGTCTGTCTGTCTGTCTGTCTGTCTGTCTGAGTGTCTGTCTATCTGTCTATCTGTCTGAGCTCAAAATGCTTTGATATTCCTGATCACTAATGCCATAGTTGTAGATGCTCTCTGCATGATGAATTGACTGGCAGAGTGAGAGACAATCATACACAGTAGCGTTGCTTTAAGTCAATATTGCTCAAAGCCCTAGTGAGCCAACTCAGTGATTTATTATCTTACTGTCAAACACAGACAATCTCAAAGACGGCATAAGTCACCCCCCCCCCATCTCTCCCATCACCCCCCCATCATCATCACCCCCCCCCCCCCACCTCCTCATTCAACAACAAACAATCTCCGATATTCAGGTAGGACTGCTAAGATCAAACATCACAGACACACAGATATGGACACACTGCTCCTCTTTGTTCATCTCATTGTCAAGGAATCATCTCGCCATGCCATGAGCAGGCTCCTCCCGTTGATATGGAAAACCAAACTCTCTCCCCTTACAGCTGTGGTGTGGCTGCTGTAAAGGCAGGTGTACTGACAGGCTGTTGATCTGCTTGGCCCTGACAGAGTAGTCCTGTTAGTTTGCAGTGGAGAGAGGTGAGTGGCTAAGTGAGCGCTATACCACTCAGTACCAGTGTTGAGAAGGCTTGCTGAGCATAATGAAGAACAGGTGTGATGTTCAAACTCATTAGGCTTGGCTTTGGGACCTGAGCAACGTGACTGAACTCGAGAGGACAATGGGCTCTAATACCCTGCCAACACCTCACCAGTCACTCCCAGTACCCACTGCCTGAAGCAACAGGGAGCTTGTGTTCAACAAACACACACGTTCACCTTGCAAATCCTGAAAACCTTGCCAAGCCAGATAGCCAGGCAGACACTGAACTGGAGACGCTGGTTCTTCTGTCCCCTCTGCCACAGATACTATCTGCCCTTAACGCCTACTGTCTGTTTCCACAACAGAGTCACGCCAGTCCCGCTGAAAAGTCCACAAAGTCACTCTGTTCTGCTAAAGTCAGCGAGCCAAACTAAACGAGCCTCGGTTGTTTGCTGTGTTACTTTGGTTTGTTTTGGTTTCTTCCTTTTGTTGTTTTCCCACCACCACAGAAGATCTTCACTTTACAAGTTGAGATGAGTAAATGTTGTTTTTATCGACTATTAATCCTTATGGAACATGAGTGGATGTAATGCCCTTGACCTTCTGAATGTAATGACCTGGAAGGTATTATACAGCCCCTTACACCAGGGAGGCAGAATAAACATGGCTGAGCGCTTCCTCTTTCATCATCTCTCTGTAATGGCAGTTACCTTGATGCTGTCGGATGTATCATCATAATCATAGACTGATTTATAGGGAGAAGCAAGGAGAGACACAACACAACTGTGAACTCTCAGACAACACCCTAGGGTGAAAACAAACAGGTCTCGTACATGAAAAAAAGTAATCACTTTACAGTAGAAGATGTGTTTGGAGATCAATGGTATTTTGAAGATGATTTCAGATGATTCAGTTCACTAATATTCAGATATTCAGAGAGTAAGTAGTTGTATGTGTTTTCAAATAAACATTGTCGCTGAATTTTGCCCTTGGTGTCTGTCTTTCCTGGTCTCACTACCACTGAGTCACAACGTCTCTCTACCACTGAGGACAGACTAGAAGACAGTCTGTCCTCAGTGGTTGAGAGACGTTGTGTTTACTTCCCTTAGTGTTGCACCACATGTTCCCCAATCAGGCAGCCACTTCCTTCCTGTTATTCTCCACTTCCTGTCCCAATCATGAATCATAATCTAATCCTCTCTCACATGCTCTCTCACTGAACACACTCTTTGAAGATACAGGAACCCACTTTTCTCCACAGACAACGTTGCAACATTCGTCAACGGTTCTGTTCCTCCTTGGTCACGCCAAGTGGACAAAGCTCTCTCTCTCTTTCTCTCTCTCTCTCTCACTCTCTCTCACTCTCTCTCTCTTTCCCCCCCCCCCTCTTAGTTTTGTGGGGTTAGTTTTCAGTTGGATCCCTCCCTGGCTAATGTATTCTCTTCCCCCTACAGTGGCCTCCAGCCACACAGGCTCTGGTGCAGTTTAACAATGGGGAGGAGGTCAAGGCCTCTCCACTCTTTCCACCCCCCTGGGCGGCACTGCTCTCACTAGAGAGAAGGAGGAACCTCGGGAATGCCTCAGGTTCCACATAGAGCAGTGGTGACTTCCTCTTCCTCCTTTAAAAATCCCCCAAATCATACGGTAACCACTACCAGGACGTGGGTACCTGAATGCCCCATAACAAGAAACTGTAGTGTGTGGAGTGAATTATGGGCTGTTAACATTAGAAGGAGATGTTACAAATCCATTTAAAATCTACTGTATATAGAAATACATGGTGACCTTGGAATAGAATGGTAGAATAGTATAGTTATGCCATCTTTGAAGAGATAGCAGTTTAGAATGAGCCTGAAAATCATGTAGTACAGATACCCTGCGTCAGATGCAAATCAGCACAAGGGAGTGCTTTCTGTAACTCTATCTTCAGTATCAGAAGAAACCTGTCTCACAAGTCAGCCAACATTTCATTCATCAGCAGCATAACATCTCGGCATCTCCAGCAGGTTTTATCAACACCCACCTAGTGTGGCCTACTGAGGAGGTGGAGGTACATACAGTAGGTTTCAAATAAGTGTTTGATAGTACTCCTCATTCCATTCCATACGTTACTGTACAACGAACCCATCCTCTGGTTTCTACCTCCTCCAGCCTTCACTGGTCTCCTGTTAAGGTTGGAGTCTGGCCATTGGACAGACAGAGGAGGCTGGTGGAGGTAGAAATCGGAGGATGGGCTCATTGTAATGCGTGGAATGGTGTGAGGAATGGTATCAAACATGTGACTATACGTGCTCGACACCATTCCTCATTGTGTTTTATTCATTACGAGAGCCTGCCCTCCAATTTCTCCCTCCACCAGCCTCCATTGCTGGACATGTCTCCAATACCCCACCCAACCCCACCCAACCCCACCTCTCTCGCCCCCGACCTCCTGTCCTGACTGTGTTCTCCCACAGAGGCCTGAGCTGGACCAAGCCACCCAGGCCAGAGACAGAGACAGTGTCAGTGTGTGTGTGTGTGTGTGTGTGTGTGTGTGTGTGTGTGTGCGTGTGTGTGTCCGTGCGTGTGTGTGTGTGTGAGTGTGTGAGTGTGTGTGTGTGTGTGTGCGTGTGTGTGTGTGTGTGTGCGTGCGTGTGTCCGTGCGTGTGTGTGTGTGTGAGTGTGTGAGTGTGTGTGTGTGTGTGTGTGTGTGTGTGTGCGTGCGTGCGTGCGTACGTGTGTGTGCGTGTGTGAGTGTGTGTGTGTGTGTGTGTGTGTGTGTGTGTGTGTGTCCGTGCGTACGTGTGTGTGTGTGTGAGTGTGTGTGGAGTCAGCAGAGGATGTGGCATCAGACCGTGATCGACCTCCCTCCACCCCAGTGGCCATGATGAATGATTCATTCCCCAAGCAAACTGCTGACTCATCTCTGCATCTCCGACCATATTTTCAAAGCAGGAGCTAAATGGCTTTACCAATACAGGCTTCTTCTTCTTCTTCTCCTTCTCCTTCTGCTGTGGCTGCCTCTCTCCTCTCCTCCTACAACCATCATGGTTCTAATGGAACTAAGAATCCACTTGGACCTCCAGGTTGGGTTGTATACACACACACACACAGACACACACACACACACACACACACACACACACACACACACACACAGACAGACACACACAATGGCAATGCTTTCCATCTCCATGATTTTAGCCACTATGACATTCAGATTCATTTTTCATGTGTTGGCGTGTGTGTGTGTGTGTGTGTGTGTGTGCATGGCTGTGCACGTGTGTGCGTGTGTGTCCTTCAATTCCAACCCCAGTTATTATGGACATTTGAAATTCTCTGCCAGCGCTAGATTGAGCAAGGGATTACTCATCTGCTTCAGATATTGTGCTCCTCGGCGGCGATGGCTTTGCGGCTGACTTAATGAGAGAGAAAGGCTTTGTTGTTGTGAATTTCTCTATTCACAGAAGGTGCCTCTGCAAAGGTACTAGAACCGCTTTCCCGGTGAAAAGGAATGACATCTAATACCTGAGGGCACTTCCTTATCTCCAGCCTGTCAAAAACAGACATGCCGATCATTCAGTGGGAGCTTTATTCCACAGGAAGTCTCAGCCAATGGGAATAAGCCCTCACTGTTTTCCCCCATCGTAGCTATGCAACCTTTATCATACAGCACATACACACACCCTGGACCCAATGTGAAACTGTCTTTGATTTCCCCATTTTCAAAGTAACCCTGAGATGTTCTCAGCTTAGAGAGTTGTGAAGGCCGTAGCAGGAAGTGCATTTGAGGACAAAATGATTGGATTAAATTGATGAAAAAAAGAGAAAAAGATCACGCTCATTCACAATAGATCTGCTTACTACATGTGTCGATGTCTGTGTACCTGCATTATGGCAGTTCTGTTGACGTTGTATGGTATTTCTTAGCCCGGAACAGAGTTTCAGATGGTGCATTTATCCTGATTTCATGCTGTTTTCCTTTCATGTATTCCAGGACTAGTGATCCCATACAAAGTGGCCATGATGAGGATGTTTTCATAATATTCCGTGACATCAAACGTGACCTGATCTGATCCAATCTCAACACCAGTTGTATCCCTAGAGAACCTCTGTTTGTGTGTAAGCACACAGTAAACATGTGTGACCAACTGGGATTTGGACTCAGGACTCCTGCATGGAAGACATGTGCCTTAGCCCATTAAGCTTAAGCCTAGGCATTAGCTTGGGGAGATTACACATATGTGTTCAGGGTCTCAGGCAAGGGGTTCACAAACCACCTCCACTACACATGCTGAATGTTGTAGAGCTCTTGAACCTACGGTCCAAACCACCTGACATGATAAGAACCCTGAGGAGATACTGTATATTATAGCTGAGGGAGGCTGCCTATACTTCACTGTCTGATCAAAGATCCAATATATTTGATATCACATAATCCAGACAGAGATGTATTATATAACAAAGAAACTTTTATCTTAACAAGTACAGAGTTGTTCAAAGCATTTTCGTGTTCCATCGTTCCATCATTTTTTAATTATTTCTCCCTAGTAACAGTTCCCTAGATTGATGGAGATATTGAGGACCTTATGTCTCTAGAGCACCATGGCTCAGATCCACTTTCACCATGCTCTGATTGCCTGCTGAATTAATTGTTGAGCCCACAGATGGATAGGGAATCAAACTCCCTCCCTCGAGACCGGAGAAACTAGATCACTCTGAAGTGAAGCCATCACGAAACCTTTGCACCCATCGTACTGTAAGAGGAGAGTGGAGTTGGTCTACAAAACAACACAGAGGTCTTCTGATTAAAGACACTTCTGATCAAGTCAAGCTTCTGATTTCATCTCTGAGATTACGGGCTACTGTGTTGTATTTGTATTATTTTAGATCCACCAATGATCCACCTTTGGCCTGACTGACACTTTATTCAGTTGTGGTCTCAAGCTGTGGGCTGTTTCTTCTTCTCCTCTATCCCGTCCTGGATTGGACTTGCAAGCATTCCAGAGGCGGGATGGTCCATGCCACTGTAAGCTTTAAAATGGGTGTAACAGATGGTTGCTTGAGCAAGTCTGGGCTCTCCGTCCGCACAATGGATGGATCTGCTGTTCTCATGGTAACACTATCTGCCAAGTCTGAAGGATTTAATTTTCTTCAGGACATGTGAGCTGCAGCCGTCTCTTTAGCCTCTCTCTCTGTCTCTCTCTCTCTCCCTCTCTCCCTCTCTCTCTCTCTCTCTCTCTCTCTCCCCCTCTCTCTCTCTCTCTCCCTCTCTCTCTCTCTTCCTTCTTTCTCTTTGTCTGTGCCTCATGCTCTCCCCTCTCTTTTTAGTAGCTCCTCCTCTTGCCCCTCATGGCTTTGTTGAGTAAATAGTCCCCCCAATCTCTCTGTCTATTGTTGTGAATAATTTCAAGATTCAGGTACTTAAATTCACCATGGCAAGGGTTTATCCTTCAGCAGTTATTTTTCCTATGTGTTATCTAATCTTGCATCTGCTGTGGTATTGTTTCATCTCTCTTTGTTCTATTGTTCCTTCAAACCACTAGTACGGCTCCACTCCTACAGTAGATCATACTCCCCAGCCTAGATGTTCTTACGAAACGATATAATGACATCTACTGATAGTTTCAACAACAACAGCATCACTGTGACAACATCATTGATATCACCAACATGGATTTAGGTTGAATACCCTCAAAACTAGGTTGAGGTTTTTTGAGGGATACATCTGTACAGGACAAGACCTCTCAAGCTTATGCAAAGATGGGACATCACACACACACACACACGCACACACACACACACACACACACACACACACACACATAAGATATTAGATTAGAGTAGGCACAGCATGGTGCATTAAAGACAGCCAGCTGTCCTGTGGGCAGACACAGATATTTGATGTACAGACACGGTGGACATCTGTGCTGCTCCAGCGGTCGGACGGCCCATCCTGAATATAGATCTACAAATCACACCACAACAAACCACCGTCCAACCGCTGACAGTCAAAGAACATGCAAATGAGCCGCCAATGAATGGATGTTAGCAGTCTGCTGTCAGCCTGCCTGCCTGCCTGCCTGTCTGTCTGCCTGCCTGTCTGTCTGTCTGTCTGTCTGTCTGTCTGTCTGTCTGTCTTGTCTTGTCTGTCTGTCTTGTCTGCCCAGCCTTGCTGTGTGGGTGAAGGTGAGAGCCTGTCTTTTCAACTGAAGGCATTGTAAATGGAATGAGTCTGGTTGTATTGCTGTATTACTGCGGGATAAAGTATCACTGCTGGTAATCTTTCGTGGATTAATGGCTTCTTTTTTATCTGCTGCGGCTGCTCCACTCAGATGTCTCGCCTGGGCCACTGCCTCCTGCTGGAATACTAATGACAGATCCTGTCCGTCAGATGGAGGGAGAGAGAGAGAGAGGGAGAGAGAGAGAGAGAGAATGATAGAGAGAGAAGAGATAGAGAGAGGGAGAGAGAATGAGAGAGAGAGAGAGAATGAGAGAGAGAGAGAAGAGATAGAGAGAGGGAGAGAGAATGATGGAGAGAGAGAGAAGGAGGAGAAGAAGAAGAGAGAGAGAGAGAGAATGATGGAGAGAGAGAGAGAAGGAGGAGAAGAAGAAGAGAAAGAGAGAGAGAGAGGGAGAGAGAGAGAGAGAGAGAGAGAGAGAGAGAGAGAGAGAGAGAGAGAGAGAGGGAGAGAGAGGGAGAGAGAGAGAGAGAGAGACAGGTGGTGGGACGCACCCCCGGACCCGGTCGCCTTTGTGAGGTAGACGCCATCCCTGTCACCTGCTTTGCATACAGGAGCTGTGGAGAGGGGAGGGGCTTCTAGTGTTGTTGTCCCCTAGGGAGAGAGAGGGGCACACACAGGAGGGAAAGAAAGAGAAAGGGAATGAAATAAAGAAAGAGGGGGGGAGAGAGAGAGACAGACAGACAGACAGAATGGATCACTTTTGCCATTTTGTCATTTTTTGAGAGACAGAACCATAGACCTTCATAGACCTAAGATACAGAATATCTGCTGTCTCAGACATGGTGTTTGTTAGCTGTCCTTATGTCTCAGCTCCTGTAAGATCCTCCACTCCTCCTCCTCCTTCTCCACTGTCTGAGTAGGACTTGATGAAAAGGACCCAGAATGAGAGGGAGAGAGCCACGTTTGACCATAAGCCATCTGCTTCCTTGATGAAAGGGGAAGAGGAGGGAAGGAGGGAGGGAGGGAGAGAGGGAGGGGGGGGGGGCAGGCACATGCAGGCACACAGTGTTCCAACCGTTGGCCATTCATGTGAATAGACATGTCCCTCAAAGGCTATAGCTTGCTACCTACAGTACAGTTGGATCCCAATATAGCATCGAGCATCGACTTTGGCAAGGAGATCAAGCTGACATGAACTCCAGATGATGGAGCTCTGAAGAAGGCAGTTATTTTTCTCTCCACACTGCGGTGACCCTCTAGATTGTACAATATCTTCTCTGGCAAATTGAACTACAAGAGAACATTTTATGGTTGGTAGACCTCGCTCTCTCCTGCATCCGAGGAGAAAATCTAGCAAGCTTCCATTTTTGGCATTCTCCTTGCAGCTGTTCCTTACAAGTCAGATCTTGAATGGCCTCAGACAGCGGGTTGCTTTGGCATTCAGTGGTGCAACGCTCAAAAGAGGCTGTGTGCATCACTGCTGCTCTGTCATGATGGCCTGACGTGACTCCGCACTGAAAGCCTTGAACTCTGTCTTTATCGCTCTCTCGCTCTCTCGCTCTTTCTTTCCCTCCATCTGTCCATCTCTCCATTTCGCTCATGCTCTCTCTCTCTCAACTGGCGACCCTGTAGTGTTTGAACAGATCTGACTGTGGCCAGACTATGTCAGCTATTTTAATAGTGTTTACTAGCATGAAAGAAGATGTATCAAAAGATTGAAGTAGAAATACAATCTTAGGAAGAGAGTAGCCCAAGGTTAGGACACGCAGTATACACACAGTTTCATTCATTCAACCTCGAGACTGAATAATTCGAGATAGAAAAAAACTAATTACATATCTGAAATACCATTCTGTCCATTCAACTCCTATTCAAAGATATACAAGCATAGATCTCCTTGTGCTGTCTCTCTCTCCCTCCTGCTCTCTCTTGCGCTCTCTCTTGCGCTCTCTCTTTCTCTCTCTCTGTCTCTCTCTCTATATCTCTCTTTCTTTTTCACTCTCTCTCTGTCTTTCTCTCAATCTCTCTCTCTCTCTCTCTGTCTTTGTCCTGCCCTATAGGACCTCAGTCTGCAGGGCTTAGTGAGCGTTACGGGACATCAGAAGGGTCTTTATGTTCATGTCTGCTGTCCGACGCAGTGCGGAGGAGAAAGGCTCCTCAGTCTGTCCAGGGATAAGCATGTCACTGTCCACCGCATGAGGCTGAGGGATGGACCACAGTCACACAATGGCCAAACTAACCACAGAATGGTCACAGGTGCACATCACCACAAGCAAAGGGCCACTTGTGATAGAAACCTCGGGTTCCATAACACAGTGACCCGTGTCCTTCAATGATGCAAAAAAACAAATCCTCAGAATCTCAAGGTTAAATAGAGATATGGTGTGTGTACAGTGCAGTAAAGGCGTGCTTGTGTGTGTGTGTGTGTGTGTGTGTGTGTGTGTGTGTGTGGCCTCTGTTGGTTTCCCCGTGTGGAGAAAGAGAAACACAAAGAGAGCTGGGTCTGGCTAGTCGTTGGAGGGCTTCAGGGGGGCGTGAGTGTGGCTGAGGGCTCTTTGTGTCTTTTTGATGGACTCTGCCTTTGTTAGCGACGTGCCACTCGGTGTCTGTGGGCAGATACCATTCCCTCTCTGGGAGAGGGGTCCCCAGCCGTCCACCCAGCAGCTGCCTGCCCTGCCTCGCCTGTCTGTCTGCTCCGAGGAGGAGGAGGTGCCCCACTCCCCCTGGTGGATGACATCCGTACCTGCACTCTGGCCTGAACACGGCTGGTCTGCTACGGACACTGATGTTGGTGGTGCCTGCATTGCCTCGCCAGGGTGATTGTCACTAGGTCTGGATGAGAATCAGTGTCAAAGACACACCATGTGACGACATCACAGAGGCCAAGGCCAGGTGGGAGGGATTGCATATCTCCCGCAGCACTCTGTTGGCACGGTAACAGGTGGAGGACCCACTTGGCAGGCGGGCAAGTTGTGATGTCATTAGATTAGAGTAGGATGAACATGGGCTCTAAGTGAGAGAGGGGCTATTTTCAGATTAAGATAATTACCCATATGTTAATGAGCATTTAGTATTTTGTTGTTGTCAGCTCAAAAAGCTTTTGTCAGTATTATTCTCCCTGCCTCAAAGTTAGGCAGTAGGCTTCTTATGTAAATATAATACTAACATAATCAAAAAGTCATAATTTGCGGGCAATAAATATGCATTGATTTTACAGGATCCTCATCATTCAACACAGACAGACGGTAGCAATAGTTGTTGCAGATGGGGCTGCTAAGAGAAGTTGATCTCGCCGTAAAAACAACCCTCATTGTAATTGCTGCTGTCACTGTCAAATATTCCCAGATAGCTGAGTTTTCCCAGTATTTAACCGAGCTGCCAGTCCCCTTAATCTTTCCTCTGCGTTTCTGACAGGCCTAATGCATAGCCTGCTATGCCCTTGGCTTATCCACTGACCTCTACACAGGCCTCTTGCCGGGGGCCAGGGGGGGCTGGCCTGGACCTCATTAAACGAATTGTCTGGAAGACTTCGCCGCGAGCTGTCATCCACCTGCATCATTCTATAGAGAGCTAGCGGAACATAATCCCTGCCTGTACATGTGCCGGCAACTTACCAGGTCTCAGAGTTCACCCTGAGTCTCATACACACACACATACTGTACACAGACACACGCCCACCAATGCCCACACACCCCAGAGAGATGGTACTCTAATTGACATGCGGAGGTTGCGTCTCTATAGACCATGTGCATTAGAGACTTGTTTAAGTCTTTGAACCGCACCTCTGTTCTTAATTTATATTCCTGTGGGAGTCCTTCTCAAACTCTCAGAGGTTACGTTGTGAACTTAAGGGATTTCGGGATTTCGGGATTTCTTTCCTACGGCAGTGAAGTGGGTGAGGTATCAATCAAGTTCTGATGCTACAATGATGCAATGTTTCACTGCCTTTTCCATGAGGAAAAAGGTTACTCTCTCTCTGAGCTCTGTCTATTTTGACTCCTCCACATGTGCAATTAAGACATCATTACACCGACAGTATCACACACAATAGCCAGAGACACTTTCCACCAATTAATGCCCACATTTGACGAAATAAGCACACCAGAGAGATGTATATATCTAGCAGAAATATGAGAAATAGGCCTTTTCTCATTCCAATCACCTTTTCTGATTTCTCCTGTTTCACTGCAGAAGTGATCCAAACAGGACAACCTGGTGGGAGCTGTTGTACTCTGACAGACAGAGGGTCCACTCTGGCTCTGCTTTCGCTATGAGAGCAGGCTGGTCAACATAACACAATGAGACTCTGCTGTAGTCCCTGAACTCTAATTGCCCTAGGGGGGGACAAATAACATTGGATTTCATTGAATTGAAGTGGGGCAGCATTGAATACACAACCTGACGTAAGATTCTACCGTGATGGGCACACTCACAAAGTTCCCTTTTTTGGGGGGAAAAAGCACCTGCCCTTCCATAAGTCTGTACATGTCCCTGAGACGCTGGATAAAAGGTGTTATTGTAGATTATATTGAGTGTCTCTACTCTCTACACACCATCTGTCATTCTGCCTACTGAAACTGGGTTTCCTCGCAGCAGTCTTCGGCAGTGTTAACAACATAATACTACATGACAACTCTTAAAGGTGCAATCTGTAGTGAAAACAACAACAAGGCGGGCTCCCACCCACATTTTGGTAAACAGCTGAGGGGTGAGGCTTGTAATCGGGAACGTAACCACTCTCAATTTCATTGACAGACCTATGGACGTAGTATTGACCATCCATGAGATTAAAAGTATTGTTTTTAAAATATTTTGAAGCTATGTATTGTTTGCTTTTATGTTGGGTTCTGGTGGCAATTGCACTAGGCTCATGACGCAGTTATAGTCTACAAGAATCAATGGCTATATATAATTCTTTTTATATTTTAAAAGTCACACAAGATGTCAAATTTGGCAATTCATACTAAATGGACTGCACTTATATAGCGCCTTTATCCAAAGCGCTTTACAACGGCCTCTCATTCACCCATTCACACACACATTCACACACCAATGGCGGCAAGCTACCATGCAAGGCCTGGACTCACTGCGAGCAATTTGGGGTTCAGTGTCTTGCCCAAGGACACTTCGACATGTTGCCAGCCAGGGCTCGAACCGCCGATCTGCCAACCTTGCAATCATTAGACGGCGGCTCTACCTCCTCCGCCACAGCCACTCCATACTAGACTCATATAACAACTTATATATATTGAGAAGAAGCCTGTATGAGAAGATAAGTATTGTTTGCATTAAGTTAAATGGTTGATATACCATAGTCCGAGTGTTTACAACTTTGCATCAGTTGCAGTAAGTAAGAACTACAAGACTTCAAATTAAAGTGCAAGTGATTTTTTTTACTTTCATGTGTTCAATAGAATATTAAACATTCACAAAAGAAACAGCAAAAAAGCATTCCATTGCAAATTCTTACATTCACGTGTGTAATTGCTTGAGTAGAAATATATTAACATCTGAGTATAATCTCATATCTCATATAATCATACAAAAAAATACCGGAACCATTTCAGAGTAGGAAATGTACAGATACATCAGAATATACAGATAAAGTTGACAAAAAACACTCACCAATCAGCAGGTACAATACCTTCACCCAACCCCTACAAAAGGATGCGTCAATGCATCATTAGAAAAAGATTATCAATTTGCTTTCATTATAAATATCAAAATATAGCTAAATTATTGGATGGATTCAATCAGCTCAGATACAGCACTCGTTTTCTCTCATTGAAGAGACAAATCGTCAGGTGAAAGGTACAGTAGATAATCTTAATGACGTGCTAGCGAACAGTAGAAACGCTAGTCACTAGTCAGTCTTCTTCTCTGTCTGCTCTTTGGCCTTGGGGGAGCTCTTGGGGGACCCCTTCCCCTTCCTTGACGTCTTCGAGGGGGAGTTTGGGGTCTCTGGGACCGCTGCACCATTTGTGGTCTTCATAGTGGGCACACCATTATCGGACCATGCCTGCTTCACAGGGGTCTTGGTCTCTGAGGTGAGGGCCGAATACGGCGATGGTCCGGCGAAGAACATGCTGTACACGGCTGACTCTATGAGAGCGAAGGGCGAGGAGGAGGATCCAGTCAGCATCATCCTCGTCTGGATAAAAGAGAAATCAGATCAATGTAAGTGGAGAGAGAACAGGGAGGAGGAGAACTGAGAATATTTGACAGAATAAATAAGAATAAAGGCACATATTAGAATTGGAAGAGATGAAATGCGGTGGTGTTGTGGTGACGGATCAGAGTTTTGGTAGCTAACTGTGGAGAGTTCTGAGAACCTGTGGTAAATCTATCAAGTCAAAGACAGGGGGCTTCTCTCAGTACATAGAGGAATGATGCAATGAGATGAAAATGATGCAAAAACCTCCTGCTACGGGCAATACTAGACTAATGTGAGTCATCACTAACGTAGAAACTAAGGTAGGTCATTCTTGTTCCATGATAGAAGAAAACATCAGAGACACATTTTGGTGGATTGTGTAAGACTCCATTTTACTTGACCTGGGTCAAAACACCGTTTGTTTTTTTCTAGCTAGCTCAAGCATCCCAACACATTCTGAAAGAAAATAAATATTATTCCGACCCTGGGCCAATATTCATAAAGACACTGCTGAGGAGTGCTGATCTGGGACCAGGTCCTCCACCTGTCCATGTAATGTCGTTCATTATGATCTAAACGGTCAGGGTTAGGGTTACCACTCTGAGTCTCTTCATGAATACGGGCCAAGGGAGGCTGGTGGAGGCAGAAAGGGGAGGACGGGGCTCATTGTAATGGAATGAGGAATGGTGTCAGGATTGTCCAGAGGCTGTGTGACTGACCTTGTTGACCACAGTGAAGATGGTATAGAGCAACATGAGGTGATGCTTCTGGACCGGGAGGTACTGGTTCTGCTGCAGGGCGAACAGGACCGCGCCTATGAGGGTGATCTTGGTAGGGCTGCACAAACACAAGGGTCAAAGGTCAGAGGTCAACTCAGGCAAGTCAGGGTTGTTCTTGGTGGCCTTGGGTGAGCCTTTGGGTGGTGCCCACCCGTGTTTGTCCGAACAGGTCCACATATTATGTGGCAGGGTCTGATGAAAAGGTCCTCAAGTCGGGCACGGTCATTTTTCTGTTTTCTTTTACTTTTTTACAGATTATGAAAGTGAAGATTGTGATGCGTGATGTGTCATACATTGAAATCTGAAAATAGTTGAAGAAGATGTGTTTATTTGAATGTTGATACACCTCAAACCAAATACCGTAGAAACTCGCTCTGAATCAAAACAGACGTGTTTGCTACCATCGCGTTGGTAGCTAGCAAGCAGCCAAGAAGGAACGTCATTATGAACATCTAACTGCATGTTTAGCTCATCGCAACATGCTGATAGAACATCAACATGCTAAAAATACATAACTACTACACATAATTAGATGATCACACAGTCCTTGCTTTTGAACACGTCCTAAAAATATGTTTGTTTACAAGCGATGTATCACTAACCCAGTAGCCAGAAGCAGGACAGGACGCGATACAGTGAGTCCGATTCACAAATGATTACTTAAGTATTTAGTGATCCTAAAACTGTTGTTATTGAGTGGACTCTTCAACACTTAAACTTTCGAAATATGAACATTGTCAATTGTCACCTTGCGGACCTTTTCACCAGACCGTCACATATCTCAGAGACTCAGCATCTTTTTAAAGCAGTCTTGCTGTTGGTTTTTCTGTCCCTGAGAATTTCCTTCATTCTTATTTTTTTTCTTTCTTCTGTTTGACACCAAATATGTAAATCATTAGAGGGGAAAAACAAAGGTTCTGGATGGCAGAGACTTTTGTGTGTGTGTGTGTGTGTGTGTGTGTGTTCGTGGTTTGAAGACATCAGTTTTTTGGTGAAGACTGTTATCAGAAGAGCGCATTCCCTGACAGCACCTCTTCAAACAGCAATAGAAACACAGACCATGACACCAGACCAATCAATACCGAAAGCAATTAGTTCACCTACCGCATTCTTCCTTTATGAAGCGGGCGCTCTCGTTACTATTGTAGGAGAATAAAAAGCTCCTGGAGACAGGCATCAAGCAACAATGGCTTGGAGATCAAAGTGAGGTAACAACCACACACAGACCTGCCGCCACTCAAACTCTAATTGCATCACTGGAGTTCTGTACGAAAACACACAGCCAATCATAATGCTCTATTCTCCCTCGGACCCTGTGATCATAAGTGGGGCCAGGATGTTTTGTTTTCATGATCACATGAACTGAAGAGAATAAAAAAAGTCCCAGGACCTAGTGCAGTAATAGGCTACTGGTAACTAGGTCCCCACATGTTTACTTTCACATGGTCAGGAAAAACTCCTGGCCCTAATCCTAAGAGCAGTGGAAGACTTACTAGGACATCTTGAGAAGTTCATTGGTCTCTGGCTTCCAGACTCCTCGAACCAGTTGCTCAAAGTTACCAATCAGTCCTCCCCCAGCCCCTAAGGAGGGAGAGAGACAAACAATGGCACTGTCATGGACACGTGTGCGTGTGTGTGTGTGTGTGTGTGTGTGTGTGTGTGTGTGTGTGTGTGTGTGTGGGTGTTTCCACGCATGTGCACAAAGTGACTGTAGTGTGCCCATTTCTGAATACATCTTTGTAACACAAACACACAGTGTTACCTTTAGCCCAGCCCACAGCGACCATCACCATCAGACTGTTGTTGTACTTGTTGTGGGCCTGAAGGACTCCTCCCAGAACCTTCCATGTGCGCGTCACCTCCTTCATCCCTGTCAGGACCAGCCGCAGGGGGAGGACCGCCGTGCAGCAGTACACCATGTCCTGAGGGCAGTAGAACACCAGGTACCTGTGGAACAAACACACACACAATATAAAAGAATGGTTTAGCTATACACATTACGTTTACTGTAAACACCAAGTTTCTGCAAGTATTATATTCTGTCAGCAGAGGGCACTATCTTACACAATGCTTCTTCACAACCTTGCAAAAGAAGAAGGTGGTACTGAGCTGAATAAAAATCATATCCAGCGTCCCACTGGGGACCAAAACAATCTGTCACTATCTCAGCAGTATTGCATAGCTGACAGAATAACAAATTGTGCAGTTTCCAGCAAAACAACAGCTTTGTTTTTCCATATCCTTATTACTGTGTATTGGAGAGGAGGACAAAAAGACAAAACTTTATTCCATTATGAAATACATAACAGTGTGCGTTGACATTTGTAATCGGGCTAATGCATGACTAATTGACTCATTGACTGATTAGCTAATTGTCCATCCCTCTGCTGATTAATTATCCACTCATATACGCATACTCCTCCTGTCAGGCTCTACTAGCCCACAACCACTGACACTCTCATTAAACATGTGTGCTATGAAAACATCCCTACATTTACTTACATATGTACTTAAGTACATAAACATATATATATATTAGTCAGGTTTTAGTTATCATATTCTTGTCTAAATAACATATTTGAAGAACCTTAAATTATCATTTTGCAAAGTATAATGCACTGTAACTGCACATAATGGCTAAAGCATCCACTCATTATAACAGCCAGAATGCTAAAGTCAAGAGAGCTTCAGAACAAAAAAGATGTCCGTTTTATCCCAGTAGAGGGCAGCAAAGCATATAATAAAGATGTAACGTGGGTAATAATGTTAATGTTTTCTTGTTGTCTAAAATCTCTTTTAAGAATGTTCTCTGAGAACACACATGCTGTTCTCATTCATCCAAATCCCCCTTCTCTACACTGCCAGGACGGAACCTGATGAGTAACATGATATTCGTTCAAACATTAACATTAACATGAACATATCTGAATCTGTCTCTTCCTGTTTGTTTTGACTGCGAGAGCCTTGTGGTGATGTTCAGGGTCCGCTGACTTTGATGTACAAGACGCTGCATGCTGTCCTCCTGTCATTCGGCTGAGTTCTGTCTCTTTTACCAAACATAATAATGGGGAACGTCATATTTGTAAGCCCTTGTGATGTTTTCCGTTATGTAAACAGACAATGCCAGATGCCCAGCGCTTGTTATTCCATTGCAGGTAGTTCCCCTTCTCACACCTCTCCCCCTTTGCCTCCCCCCACCCCTTCCCTCCCACTCCCCCATCTCATCTCTCCCTCTCTCTCTACTCCTCTTTCCTCCCTCCTTCTCCATCTCTCCCTCTTTCCTTCCCTCCTTCCCTTCCTCCCTCCCTCCCTCCCTCCCTCCCTCCCTCCCACCCTCTCTCTCTCCCTCTCACCCCCACCCCCTTCCTCAAGAGGACTCACCAGATGAGGGTGGCGATGAGGACGTTGGTTCCGTTGGAGAGCGGAGCCACGGCGGGCTCGGCCATCATGAGGCCTGACAGGACGGCCCCTCCGAAGCAGTACAGCATGGAGCTGAACCAGCAGGCAAACGGACTCCGCCTCGCCACCTCCTGGACTCCTGGAAGCATCATCATCATATGTCATAATTACTATGATCACCATCGTAATCACTATCATCATTATTGTGATCACAATCTTCATCAGCCTCCAAGGCTCCTGCAAGCAAGCATCATCATTATAGCTATCATCATCATCATCATCCTCACTGCTGTCACCTTGTGTCCACCACAAGGAAAGTCATGGTTAACTAAAATAATGACAAGAAAGAGAATAGTCCTGGAGAACATTCTGGTATTGTTGTTGTCTATGTTGTCAGTGGTGCTAGGCTAGCATGTTAAACTACATCTGAAATCGTTCATAGTTAACTTGACAGGGTCAAAGGTCAACGTTTGACATGATGGGTGTATCCGCTGCTACTTCCTCCATGTTTTCTGTTTAATCATTAACCACAGCAGCCAGATGAGTGAGAACCTTGGTCACTCTCACAGCTAGAATGTGCTAAAGATAGGAGGCTCAGTTTGCATTTATTTAGAGCTCAAAAGCTTTAGAGCTCAAAAGCTTCATGGTGACACTGGTATCTGCTCACAAATGTTTCCCAAAATCCCAAGCATTTCAGCACAGCTCAATACTGATACCAACATAATAGCCACAATTACTCACAGCCTGAATATGTACAACGCCACAGAGAAGGGCTTTAGGATTGATTTGATTAAAGTGGTAAGAAAGATTTCTACTGTGCTGTGTATTACAACAGGAAGATGGGGTTAGGGCACCTAAATGTCAACCACCCTGCACCACATAAGCCTAACATTTGGCTAGACTAATCTAATCAACCCCACCTCCTTTGAGAAACGCATTTCCATGCCGCTGTGAATACTAAATCAGCCTACGCATCTCATTCAATAGCGTACCAGGAAGTACAGGAAGTGGTGGTCACCATGGCGACCAGCCACATGACCATCTTGGTCTCAATTGGCAGGTTCTACAAGGTAAGCCATATGCTACTGTAGCCAGGTCCTGCAAGGCAACCCTTGTAATCTGTGGGATTAAAATGAAGATTAGACTCGTGGAGAGGGAGGTGAGCAATGCGGTAGAGTTGTTGAATCGCTCCAGGGCACCACGAGGTCCACACACTGGAGACCTAGCTCACTTTGTTTCTTCAATAATTCAACAACATGAGTGTCTACTGTGTACTGTTACCACCAGAACCTTTTTGATAAAAAAGGGATGGGGGGATGGGGAGGGGGGAGAACATGACGTGACATTTCTTTTTGGGAAATGATAAATTACCTGGACATCTGAGATAGTCGGTTTACATAAGAATACTACCTTTGCTGAAAGAGACAGGGTGTACAGCACACGCACACGCACACGCGCACACACACACTCACACTCACACTCACACTCACACTCACACTCACACTCACACTCACACTCACACTCACACTCACACTCACACTCACACTCACACTCACACCCACACCCACACTCACACTCACACTCACACTCACACTCACACACACACACACACACACACACACTCTCTTAATATGAAGTCACAATACAAAATGTGAAGTGTCTCTGAATCAACATTTGCACAATAGATTATTAAATCGTGTGTTTACAATATAGATAGCCTACAACTTACGTAACGGCACCCATCAAATAAAAACACATCGAGACAGTGAAATCCCTAATCCAACAGCCCTCATGCAAACCATCAATTGAAAGCATGTTACAGGCTAGTCATTTGACAAGCCAGCTATACAAAAATAACAGTCTTAAGTTTACCTGCATTAAGCAGCCACAATTACAAAACAAAATGAAAATGATTTCACTGTGACGGTAAAACACAGGGGAGATGGGAATGGTATGGGCTTGGATGCACAGACAGCGGTAGGCATGCGTAGGATCCAAGACAAAGTCTTTCCAAAGGATCCCAGATGCTGGATGCAAATACAGTATAAGGGGTGGATGGAGTGGGCACAGCCAGGACGAAGTAAACAGTGAATAGTAGTAACATACCTTTCTTTTGGGAGACATAATAACCTGCAACGTCATCAAAAGCAGAGCATTAATGACTAGAGGTACGCAAGAAGTTAATGGCAATCGTGAAAAAGGTTAGGATCATGCAAAATATTTCTCGAAGTTTAAACGTTCCGCATGTAGGCAATCAAACAATACAGGCTGTCTACTGTAGATAATTGTTGTACCGAATGATGACAATCTATGTTAGTCCTATTTACACATCTTTGGGTGCAAAATATAAAATATATTATTAATGGAAAATGTGTTATGCATCATTTAACTTTTTCACTTTTTGCACTCCTGAAATCCTTATCCGTCATTGACCCAGCCGCTGTTTGCAGGCCACGGTAAGTCAATAGTACAGTATGCAGCCACTGTTTGTGTTATCTTGTGAGAACAGATCAGACAAAGTATTCAGTGGAGGAACAGAGTGGTTTATTTGGCCACAGCAGTGAAATGAGCTGTGATGAACTTCTAGCTGTTGGTCAGTTAATCAGTTAATGCCTGGGGACTTGGCAACAGCGAACACTGCCACACGAGCAACAGAAACTAATAAGGCAAGCACAGTAGTTCAGCATAAACAGCAGTTGCTTTGTCAACACAGCTTCAGGTCCAGGGCAAAAGCATGCAGCTTAGGTCATCCTTAATCAGTTAGACTTGTTCAAGGACAAGGCTAGGCTAGTCCTAGATACAGGGAATCTCTAGAGAATGGGTGAGCTAGATTTGCTGCCAGGGGACATTCATTGAATGGACTGTAAACTTGCTGTGTAGCCAGAAGGATTTTCCAGAACCTACGGAAGAGTGCGTCATGGAAACTGGCTCTCCGCTCCTCCTCTTCCTTTAGGGATTTGCCATATCTGCCCAGTGGATTACAAAAAGATAGGGCGGTGTTTTACAACGTGACGTTTTTATGGGGCACAAGAGAGCTGCATCTTGACAGATATGAATGAGGCCAAAAAGGGGAACATCCAATCTCATGTGAACAGGAACAGAGTCTGGCGACAGCATCGCAGGCTTGGCTGGTTAGCAGGTGGGGTAATACATCAACATCAGACCTCGAGAAAATGGTCGCCCCCCTTGGATTTGCGTTCGGAGGGCATTTACAAGTCAAATCTCTGGGCTCAGTGGGAGAGGGAGAGGAGCAGAGCAGAGAGACAACAGCAACACAGCTACAACATAGATAGTTGACAACTGCTTGGGGAATAGGCCCTAGACGGCAATATTTCACAGGCTCTCTCTGTAAACAGGAAGTAAGAAGCAGATTGGGGGGGAGCAGCATCCGTCTTTTCTCTCTCTCTGCAGTTCACCTCGACTCAGTGCCATGCTTTGCCGTAGCAGCAGTGCTGCTGCTTGTAACTAAACACTGTTTGATGTCACCCTGTCAAAACACTGTTACATCACACCGGCCATTATCTCCTTCAACTTCTGAGAAGACACAAGGAGATTCTTTATCTCTCTCACAGGGACAGACTAGGTCTCCTCTGAGAGCCTTGTTAAAGGATGGGATAGCTGACTTATTTTTAGATTACAGTGTTTACATAATGATGCTAAGTGCTAAGGCTAGGCCTTAATGCTACTCTACTTTCCATGTCAGACCTTCCATTCCCCACAATTTAGGCTACATAGTGATAGTTAGGATTGAGACAGGCTAACTCTATAGTCTACACACAAAATGACAGTGTAGCAGTTACGTACATGCAGATGAAGGGAGAACATCCAGTAAAGTTCTCTTAAGGAGCAAGAGTCTAGCCTACATTTCCTTTCAAAATGCAAAGTCAGAGTGATTTGTAGGATTCCTGACCAGATTCAGCTGTGAGCTATATGGAGAGTACTTAAGAACCAGTTATGGGACATTCTTTCTGAACAGGCATTTCCTTTTAAGGGAAAAAGATCCGCTGGCGTAAAATCTCCATTCTCCAATGTGCTTTGTGTCTTAAGTACATTCTTATGATATGAGATTTGTATAAACAAGAAGGATTCCAAGGTCACATTGCATCTTGCATTAGAACGAATTAAAGACACTCCTGCGAAACACTGTTGTCGGCCAATCCTCTTTCTTTTGAACAGGATCCCCTTGGAGTAAACTCAAACCATTCTCGTCACTTCACACACTACTAGACCTCTCCCCCACACTGTATATAGGCCTAGTCTACATACAGAGAAAGGTGATACAAGGACTCGTATGTTGTGGGGGGCTGACCCCTGATATTTGAGGTGGTTGACAGGGGGGAAGCTCTAGCAGGCACTCCCTCACTCCCCCACTCCTCACCCGCTCCCACTGAGCCAGTCAGTGTGAGACAGATCGGAACAGAGGACAGGAGGTTGAGGGGCTAGGAGGCCAGGGATGCTTCACAAGGCATGTTCTAAAATAGCTTGTTTACAGCACAGCACCCCCCCTGGACCACAATGAGGGTTTGTATAGGGAAAAGGTCAAAGCTGTAGCAGTAAATGTGCCACCTGTCTCAAGAGTGACGATTAAAGTGACATAACGGGCTTGGCTCAGACCCAGTGAACTAACTCCAGGCGCGCAGTGCCTCTATAGAAGCATGGGCAGCACTAATTAGTTAATTAGCCTAATTAACTGTTTAATGCCATTCTTTTTGTTGTTGACTTTCTTTGACTTTCTAAAACGTTGATCATTGTAGGTAAGTGTGTGTGTGTGTGTGTGTGTGTGTATGTGTGTGTGTGTGTGTGTGTGTGTGTGTGTGTGTGTGTGTGTGTGTGTGTGTGTGTCTGTGTGTGTGTGTGTGTGTGTGTGTGTGTGTGTGTGTGTGTGTGTGTGTGTGTGTGTGTGTGTGATCTCTGATGTGATTATTCTACATTTAGGTCATGTCCTTTATCAGTATCTTGAGACATTCCTGGTGACAGAAATAGAGAGAGGGCCTGTTTAATTATTGATGGGCCTCCCTCTCCTTTTCTGGGCCTGGAATCAAAGGGATTATCTTATCACTGCACAGCTACAGCAACAGTTGTAGCCTAGATCTGTAATGATCTGCCACACCCTAGTACAGCCTAGGTGAAACACATGGAATGTATCAGTGGAATGGTGCAGTCGTGTCATTGTCAATGATCAATTGTGTGTAAAACTCAAAGAATCTGTATAGCCTACTATTTGATATTTTTAATCTTAGTAATGGCAAAAACCCATATATGTGCAGCAATCCGTTAGATTATGTCATCAAACCCCAGGGATTTTGAAAAAAATAAAATAAAATAAATCTATCATACAAAATAATCTCCACGGCTAGATGGCTGTGTTATGCAATAATCTATCTAGAGTAGCATAGCCTATAATCGAAAAGACCTGGATATTTAGCCTTCTTCTTGTTAATGACAGTTGGTACCTAAATGCCAAATATAACCAGTGTACAGTCAGTGTATCAAATAGATTATGAAACATGGACAGACCAGGTAACAACAGGTAACCAACGTGCAAACTGCTTACCTGGCTGTTCCCTCAGGGCCATGACTGACACGATATAATGCGCCGTGTCAAAATACGGAAACATGGAGAGCCCGGCCAGTCCGTGGGACAGCTCGTCCACATTCAGAAGCCCCAAAAGATCCATATTTTCTCTATACTACCCCCGTCCCGTCCCGAGCTAGTGTCTTCTATTCGGCGAGGTGTTCAATTCGCGGCAGCCGTCCAACTCTGAGCATCAGAGAGAAGTCCCGGAGGTTTATTATCCCGGATACGTGTCTCAGAGAAACCGCTGTCACAACAGCTGGACGTGGACCTCTTCTCTCTGCCCGGGACTTCCCTTCGGTTGCTCAGCAACGGATGTGTATCGGTACCGGATAGGCCCAGGCGAAAGCTGCCGTCACGTCAACCTGGATCTCAGCCTCGTCACCCGCCATTCCTGTGGTGTGTCTGTGGGTGGGGCTGTGCGATTGGTTAGGGGGTAAGAAAACTCACCAATCAGATTTGTGTGTGTGGCGAATTAAGTGATGCTATTGGTCAGTAGCAGATGCACACACACACACGCACGCGCACGCACACACGCACGCGCGCGCGCGCACACACACACACACACACACACACACACACACACACACACACAATGATGGTTCACGGTATGAATGTTCTACTACTGTATCGTGTGCGTGTGTGTGTGTGTGTGTGCGTGTGTGTGTGTGTGTGTGTGTGTGTGTGTGTGTGTGTGTGTGTGTGTGTGTGTGTGTGTGTGTGTGTGTAATGACTGACTGGGAAGTTCATCTAAGCTTGTCCACCAGGGGGCAGCATTGCATTTTCCTGACATCTCTTAAAGCAGCAGAAGACTTTCAATGTGGCTTTCTATCTGACTTTCATGCAGTATCATCATGCATCTAAATGTACTATTTATTCAAGCAAGTTGGTCTCTCAATCTCTGTAGCGTCAGTCAGTCAGAAGTGAGACAACTGTATCTTTAATTTCAGATACTCAAAGATAGAGCTTTAATAGAATTAATACTTTTGTATGTTACTCTTCCTCAAACCTGTTCAATAAAACAACTTCCCCAGTTCTAACCATTCAGTGCATTGATATGGGGTAAATGATGATTTGGAGCATTACTGACAGGGGTAATATGGGACAACAACCACTAGGTGGAGACAGCAGATCATTTACTGTACATTCAAACATCCATAACGTCTCGGTCGCAAGAAAGGGAGATTGTTGTAATTAGGTGGGAACCAGCAGAGGCTGGTGGAGGTAGAAATCAGAGGACAGGCTTGATACCATTTTTTTTTTTTTTTAACTAGTAAAACTAGTAAATAAACTATAAACTAGTACTCAGTCAAGATAAAACAACAGTAACATATTAAAACATAGGCTATAAGACCTGACAAAATAAAGTGTATAAACACAACAGACAGGAGGAAAGGGAAGCTTCAGGAGGGACAGCTAAGGTGCAGCCCGAAGAGATGGGTCTTCAGCGCTTTGAGTTGCATTTCATGTACGAAAGGCGCTATATAAATAAAGCTTTACTTACTTACTTCAGTGTACGATGGAAGACAGGGAGTGACTCTGCAGTTGTGACAGTGGTGGGGAACTTGTTCCAGGACAGTGAAAAGCCGTGACCAGGCAGCACAACCGCTGCAGCCCCACAGAGGCGGTGGTGCCAGTCGGCCAGCAGAGGTGGAGGAGCGTAGTGAACAGGCAGGTGTATAGGGGCAGATCATTGCCTGCATGTAGGAAGGAGCAGTTCCCTTAGCCGCCTGGTAGGCGAGCACAAGGGTCTTAAACCTAATGCGAGCTACTATCGGGAGCCAGTGAAGGGTGCGGAGGGGAGGAGTGACATGGGAGAATTTGGGGAGGTTGAATACCAGATAGGCGGCAGCATTCTGGATGAGCTGCAGAGGTCCGATGGTGGAAGCGGGGGAACCCAGCCAGGAGTGCATTACAGTAGGCGGGAGATGACCCGTGTCTGGACCAGAAGTTGAGCTGCTTCTCTGGTGAGGAATGGGCATATCCTTCTGATGTTGTAGACTAGGACGAATCTGCAGCAGCGTGCTGTCACTGTGATGTCTGCCGCACACGATAAGTCATTGTCGAGAATCACCCCCAAGGTTCTTGGCTGACTGATAGGAAGTCACTGTAGATGGAGAAGTCTTGGCGAGGACAGGCATTTCCAGGGATGACGAGTAGCTCAGTCTTGTTCAGGTTGAGCTTGAGGTGGTGGGCTGACGTCCACACAGAAATGGCTACAAGACACGCAGAGACACATGTCACCTGTGAGTCGGAAGGGGGGAAAGAGTCAAGACAGGAAGAGTTGAGTGTCGTCTGCATAGCAGTGGTAGGAGAAACCATGTGAGGAGATTACTGAGCCAAGAGATTTGGTGTAGAGGGAGAACAGTAAAGGCCCAAGGACGGAGCCCTGGGGGACACCGGTGGTGAGGGCTCGTGGAGAGGACAACAATCCTGGCACCTGGTAAGAGTGATTAGCCAGGTAGGATGCAGACGAGGAGCGTGCAGAGCCAAAGATGCCCAGTTCTGAGAGGGAGGAGAGAAGTGTCAGGTGGTTTAGTAAAGGGTAGTGGTGGTCTAGTAGTGGATAGTGAGTTGGACTTGTGATTGGAAGGTTGTGAGTTAAAATCCCGCCTGAAACCACACCACTACTAGTGTGCCCTTGAGTAAGGCACTTAGCCCTCAGTTACTCCAGGGGGAATGTCCCTGTAATTTGTAATTGTAAATCGCTTTGGATTAAAAGCTTCTGCTAAATGGCAAACATTTAAAATTAAATTAAAATTAGTTTACTTAACAAAGGCAGCAGACAGGTCAAGGAGAATGAAAACAGAGGAGAGGGAGGAAGCTTCAGTCCATTGTGTGTTCCCATGCATTACAATGAGGTTGTCCTTTTTTACCTCCACCAGCCTCCACTGGTGGGAACTGGAAGTCCCCTTGGGTGATGGCAAAGCACACCAAAACTGTCAGTGAGGTGAAGTCTGGAGGGCATAGCTTTTTGGGATAGAGAAACAGAGAGAGAGAGAGAGGGAAAGAGGGAGTGGGAGTATGAGAGAGAGAGAGAGCGACAGAGAGGAAGAGAGAAATACTGAGTGCATAGCTTCTCCCAAGCAAAGTAGGAGGAGATGTCATCACCTAGCCAGGTGATGAGGTAGTGGTTGGCGTGTTGAAGCAAGACGCTCACCAGGTAAGGTAACCAGGACAACATCTGTGTTTATGCTCCTAATGAGCCTGAGAATGCTCCATCTGTCATACCTTGTGATGGTATAGCCCCCCCCCCCCCCCCCCCCCCACCCTCTCAGACCCAGACCCCCCGGATCCCCCAGGGAGCCTCCAGCAGCAGCCTCATCAGTATTCCCCCTGCGGTGCCGGATCAAAGCCATGTCCACAGCACCGGCAGAGGAGGAGAGGAGGGACAGCCTTTAATTCCGGGGATTTCCTAGGGCCCGTGTCACAAAGGGCAGCATCTGAGGACCGGGGGGATTTAAGAACCGATGGAATTTGTATTCCATTCTGTCTGTGACTGTGTGCCTTGTCACTGTCATTTAAACCCTCAAATCCCTGTTGGGGAAACAGGCCTGCATGGATATGATATGATATCCTATGATATTCTAAATATAATAGATGACATTCATATGCAAGTAAAATACTGGTGAGGGAGAGAATGATAAATATACGACGATCATCACTAAGTCTGAGGAATTGAAGGAATTTGTGTCCCAACCCATTTGCTTCAGTGATGGACGCCACAAAATGACAGTGCTCTGCACATAAGTGTAGGACACTGAGGTTTCTGCTGCTGCAGCTCTTGTTTCGTCCTGTGTTGTGGGTAGAAAAGCACTTAGAACATTTACAAGTATATGAAATAAGAGAGGGAACATAACTCTCCCATAAACCAAGGCCTCTGCTCTCACAGCCCAGTCAGATTAACGTTGTTTCTTTACGGTGGTGACACAACATTCCTATACCCATTAACGCATGTCACCCGCAAATCTCTGAGTGACTGTTCTCCTCTGAATGATGTAGTCTATTAGCTCCGTAGCCCTCCATGGGCAGCTGTGCCTCGTCCATCTCTCCACCCCTGTGGGAAAACGTGTGAGGCAATTCTGGTGATTCGATGGATGGCCCCCCTCCCTCGCCCTCACACCCCCCCCCTCCCCCCCACACACACATACACGCGTGCACACAGACACACACAACCACACACACAAAGGTACACACACACATGCGCGAGCACGCACACACACACACACACACATACACACACCCTCCGCTGAGTTGCAATAGTGCAGTTATCAACACCTCTGTGTACAGTATATCACCCATGGAGATTAGTCTCCACTGTGCTGTCAGACAGGGAGGCAGGCAGGCTGGGTGTGGACGCGCTGGGTTCCCCAGAGCAGTGGTCGTGTCAGGGGACCTCAGGCAGTGTCACAGCCACACCAGATGACTAATGCCTGGGTTGAGCCGCCTGGCAGGGGAGGCAGAGAGTTATAAATCACCATGGAACCACCATGCTGCCCCACCATCTCCCTGCTTTCTCCCTCTCTCTCTGACTATCTCTGTCTCTCTCTCTCTCTCTCTCTCTCTCTCTCTCTCTCTCTCTCTCTCTTTCTCCCAAGTGTCGGAGCCTTCATACAATTTAGTGCACGAAATTATCTCTATGTTGATGTAAAACTGTTCTGTTCGGATTGTGGATGGATCTAAGCCATTACCTACCCATTGTCAGGAGGCCTCTTAGAAGGTCACATACAGTAGTAGTAGTAGTAGTAGTAGTAGTAGTAGTAGTAGTAGTAGTAGTAGTAGTAGTAGTAGTAGTAGTAGTAGTAGTAGTAGTAGTAGTAGTAGTAGTAGTAGTAGTAGTAGTAGTAGTAGTAGTAGTAGTAGTAGTAGTAGTAGTAGTAGTAGAAGCAAAAGCAAGATTAAAAAGGTATGTTTTAAATGCTGACTCCTACCAATTTTGATTCCTGGCTTTTCTTACTCAAGGAATGGAGACACTAAGTGACGGCTTTCGTCATTTATTGAGCTATTTGGGAAAGTAACGCCATAGCTAGCAGGGCCAGCCGCTGGCATAAACACTCTATGGCTGCGTTCGTAAATGCGTTCTGAGAGCACCGGAGCGCACACTGGGTTCAACATCATAAAGGAACCAAGTAATTTGATTGGACAAGAGGCATTCCACGAGTGCTGATCAGATTTCTAGAGCGAATTTACGAGTGCAGCCAAAGTGGTTGTTTAGGGCCACAACCGCTAGAGGGGGCCACACTTGCACTGTCGATTTAGCGCAAGCTACCACCCATCAATCAACACCCCCCGGTCGACAAAACACCCTTCTATCAAAAAGTCCGCTAACACCACATCCCCAATCCCCCCCTGCCCCCCTGCCCCCCTGCCCCGTCAACAAAACGTGCCAGGAGGGGCTACAATCAAAATCTTGTTTAGGGCCGCCAACGTCCTAGGGCCAGGCCTGATAGCTAGGAGACATTCTCAATAACGTGTCAAAAGGTTGTTAGACGCAGTTGCAAAAAAGTCAGGAAAGTGGGTTCGGGGGGTTATATTTGACTCTAACTTTACAAACATCTTAGCCACGTCACACGTCGGAGCTCTGAGCTGTATGAAAGGTCATATGTCATGGCACGTGGGAAATCATTTTAGGACCAAGCTAAGAAAATAGAATGTACTGCCCGAAATACACATACTTTGACCTAAATGGCAATTTTCTAACGTCATTGTGCAATAACATTGTGCAGCACCAGGATGTCATATAGAGTCTCATCTAAAAACCGTCAAAAACTACTAATGTGGGCCTTTGAGCTTTCTTAATATCCCCAGTTTCTGCTGTTGCCCTCAGTTCCTCTGGAGGCTCAGGCTCAGTGTGTGTTTATTAAACAGCCCATCACTGGTCTATAGCTGCGGTGGATTTCATCACTGTGAAATGTTGTAACTCTGTGAAGAGCTGACATTGAGATGTCTGTAATTATAGCTCTAAAACCATAATCCCGAAACGCAATTTTGTCTGTTTATATTTCTGCAACCAATTTAAACTTCAATATCCGAGCAGGCCAGAGAAAATCTTTGACGAAAAGCAAGCTCGAAAAAGCAATTACTGCACGTCATAACATGAAAGCACATGTCCTATGGCTTGACATTGAAACGTGAAGTAACTAGGCACTTATAATACGCCAATGGTCACTGAACTCACGAAACCCACTTCTATGGCCATTTCTCATGTCTTCATATTTGCTCTCTGTATCTTAGGGTACACAACGTTTAGATAGCGAGTGTTACGGTGGTTTCCGCCCCAGAAGGCTTCTCGGCAGACTATAAAAAAGCACTCCACCTCTCTCCAATGAGAGCATTACAAATAGCCTACAGCCAGTTATTTGCTTGCTGCACCAGCCTGGTGACTCATGCCCTGTCACACGCTCCCTTCACACTAATCCCTACAAAGAGCAAGGTTAAAACAAAACCTGACCTCAAACTCTCTCAGACCAACGTCCCTTTTCGTGGTTAAGAAGACCGAATACGACAAGCCATGGAAAAGTAGGGCTTAAAACGGGTGGCTGAAACAGACCTTACTCATACCGGCCTATGAATAGCTCTCAGGCACAGCACGCTTCCTTAACATAGCTACGCAACAGGGTCCACACAAAAGGTTTTTCTGCTTTAAAGCCCTGTTTATATAAAAACATCACTGCTGCCCTAATGATGAGCAAAGGTTGAGAGGGTTCAGGTTCAGTTACCCCCCCCCCTCTCTCTCTCTCTCTCTCTCTCTTTCTCTCTCTTTCGTTCTCTCCCCCTCTCTCACTCCCCCTCCCTGATTAACACCCATAATTCTCAGCCAAGTTCCACTCATCTGATGAGCTTTAATTGACTTAAAGCTAGCAGCCAGCAGATGCAGATTCCTTTGGGGGCCCTTCCTGCTCCATGAGTCTGTCCATGTCAGAGAGTCCAGCATCCTGCTCTGCCCTCCCCCAGCAGCCCCACATGACCCTGGGGGGGGTTGGAGGAGACGTAGAGGTCACACGCATGACTCAGTGTTGTTCCTCCGTTACAGGAATGTGGATGTGGGGCTCGGCTTCAGCAAAAAAAGGGCGAAAAAGCAATCACCCATGTTCCTTCATGCCCGGTGCCACCCATATACACACACACACACACACACACACACACACACAAACACACATATGCACACACACACATTCACACACTCACACACACACACATACACACATTCACACACTCACACACACACACACACACACACACACACACACACACACACAGACATACTGTAACCTCCGCCACGACACCAGACCCACAGGAGTGTGTGTGGTGGCTCTCCTCCACACCCTCCCACCCTCAGCCAAACCACACAGCGAACGCACGGGTCCCTGCGACTGACGTCGTCAGCCTCCACTAATTACAAGATGGAGTAGAGAAACGGACCGCTGTAGATTTGGAAAACGATTACAGTTACTGTAATACATGTACCATGGAATAGTATGTTTCCAATCTCCACACGAACAACTATTATTTTTCTCCCAGTAATTGCAATGGGAAAAGCTGTTGGGAACAGTCTGTAAGTGTTGTGATTGTTCTATATCTTATCGTCTGAGGCGGCAGGAGATGCTTCCCGCTCCGGATGCAGAGGCTGTTGCTGGGCGGAATCAGGAAAAGCTGGGAATGCTGAGGAATTCCGGTGTGTGTGTGGGTGTCACCACCAGGAACTGTCGACTCACAAAGTTGGCTCACTGTCTCTCTCTCTTTCTTTCTCTCTCTCTATCTCCCTCTCTTTCTCTCTCTCTCTCTCTCTCTCTCTCTCTCTCTCTCTCTCTCTCTCTCTCTCTCTCTCTCTCTACATTTACACCTTATTCCAAAGCGACTTACAATCAATACATTTGGCTAAGTACTTGAATCATCAATCCACCAGTCAGTCGTAGCAGGTAAAGTAATCTAGTTCAGGCCAGCGGCCATTGGCAGTCGTTGTGATAGAAGAAGAATGTTTTTTTTGCCTCTCTCTCTCTCTCTCTCTCTCTCTGATTCTCTCTCTCTGTCTCTCTCTCCCTCTCTCTCTCTCTGTCTCTCTCTCTCTCTCTCTCTCTCTCTCTCTCTCTCTCTCGCTCTCTCTCTTGCTCTTGCTCTTGCTCTCTCTCTCTCTCTCTCTCTCTCTCGCTCTCTCTCTTGCTCTTGCTCTTGCTCTCTCTCTCTCTCTCTCTCTCTCTCTCTCTCTCTCTCTCTCTCTCTCTCGCTCTCTCTCTTGCTCTTGCTCTTGCTCTCTCTCTCTCTCTCTCTCTCTCTCTCTCTCTCTCGCTCTCTCTCTTGCTCTTGCTCTTGCTCTCTCTCTCTCTCTCTCTCTCTCTCTCTCTCTCTCTCTCTCTCTCTCTCTCTCTCTCTCTCTCTCTCTCTCTTGCTCTCTCTCTTGCTCTTGCTCTTGCTCTCTCTCTCTCTCTCTCTCTCTCTCTCTCTCTCTCTCTCTCTCTCTCTCTCTCTCTTGCTCTTGCTCTCTCTCTTTCTCTGCCAGCCTCCACAGGGTCCTATTATGGTGCAGGCAGTGGGGGGCAGAGCAGCGACCAGTGTCTCCAGTCTTGGGTGGAGCCCTGGTCTTTGGGCCAGGGAGGGGAGCAGTCAACCACAGGGGGAATACTGTGGTGGAGGAGAGGGGCTGTTAGTGGACAGAGCCTTAATGACAACCAGGCCAGTTTAATGACACACAGCCTGAGGTCCGGAGGTGGTGGCTCCTGTCATAGCCAGAGGGTGGGGGGACTGGGGGAAGCACTCTTCAATAAGCCCTCAAGAGCACCAAACCCTCGCATGCTACTGTTGTTTTAATGTGAAGCCCCCCTTTCTTTGCTTAGTCCCACCCCAACCCTAACCTTAACTCTAACCCTCACCCTAGTTCATTGTACTGTACTATATATCTCACACTGGAGGCCATTGATGAATGTCTGTTATTAACATGACATTAAAGGAGCTACACAGAACATGTTCACAGTACTACGGCGCATAATGGCCTTGAGAAAATCTGCTTTGTGGGTTAAGTGTTTCAAAGCAATAGCTTCCCACTCATGTTCCGTTTGGCCGTGGTATTTGTGTATTGATTTCTCTTGGTCGTTACAGGAGATGTTACCCATCACCTTACTACCTCGTTAAACATTTTTTATTACCTTACCTTACTTATTTTACTTTATTATATTATTGCTGATTTTGTATTCTGCTGCTATTGCTCCTATTGCTGCTATTGTTGACTGTTGACTTTGTTGATTTTGTATTCTGCTTTATTCTATTATTGTTGATTTTGTATTCTGCTGCAATGCCAATGTCGAAGAACCTGAACCTAAGAATGTTACTCTGTGTACCCGTACATTGATGTAATAAAAGCAATTCTGATTCTGATTCATTACCATCTTGTTGTCAGGTCGTAGCAGTAAGCAGGACAGACAGATCAAAACTAATCGAAGCAAATATCAGTTATCACCTGTTCACTTTACATCTCAGAATCCTATTTTAGTGGTCTGGATAGCCAAGTATGCCACGGAAGATAGCTATTAACTAGCACAAACAGCTCAATGTAATAGATACTCACAGCGTGACATTTCACAGCTCTCTACTGGGGTATGGAAGTGGGGTTTCCATTGGGGGTTTTCACGGCCACAGAGGGCCCAGATTTCCCTTTAACACTTACTGCTGTCTCTGAGTCCTCATGAACCCAGAGCACAGCTCCATAAATAAACCCCACTTTACACTTGAGGTGCTGATGAAGCGAGAGGAGAACGGGAGGGGGGGGGGGCAAAGTTTATGCACTCAAGCAGCAGAGAGGTCAAGTATGCTGTGACCTTTAACCTGTAGGTCCTCAGAAAGAGAAGGTGAATCCTATGTTGACTATGCCCCTCCCTGAGCTCATGGTCGGTTCTCATGTGAGACCAGATGCCTCCTACAACAGGGATCCAGCTCTGGTTTTTATTAACGCTGTGATCACGCAAGTAACACCACGTTGTTATATAGAAATTGTGTTGTAATTACATAACAACATACCGTTTCTGTCCTTACGCACGTGGAGTAATGGTCTGTCTTCCACCTGGGTAATGACAGAGAGTAACTTTTAATTAATTAAAAACAATGTGTTATTTAATTCCCCCAACTCTCCCCTCAATGGAGGACATGAAAAATAAAATAACAACCAAAAATATAACCGCAAGCGACAATGGGGCGTGTTCCTACAGATATGCCCCATAACCATAAATGGGGTGAGATTGACAGACACAGGGTAGACCTACAGACAAGTTGTAGATTGACAGATAGGGGGTAGACCTACAGACAGGGGGGTAGACCTAATATGGGCCAAGTTGAACTCATGATATACTAAGCTATGATATTATGAAGTACCCTAGTACCACAGGCTTGTAAGGTACCAGTCACCTAATTATGGCCTGATATACATTAGCACTACTATGCTATGATGATAATATACACTAAGCGTAAATACGAAAATGCATTGTGGATTAACCTTCCCCAGTTAATGACCATGTTGTATAGTTTATGTCAATCATTTCACTACCATGTGCTTACACTGTATTCTGCAAGCCTAGCATAGTATGCCACCCCCATCTGACTGAATCAGGTAAAGCGGCCATGAGAAGATGAGTTTTAAAGTGCTATATTAGCATTAGCCTTAGCTTTAAGCTAAGGCCTGTTTTTTTTTAGATATCTGGAAATGCTTCAACATGGTAACACATTGTAGTGCTAAGATGCATTGTTAATCAGACATGGGAGTTATATGTTTTCAATATATTTATAGAGTATGTTAAGTGATATGAACCAGAGTAAAGTTGTCTGTGTAGGCTATTTGTGAACGATATATAATGTTAAGCTGAATGGAATCAATATACAGCATAGAAGCAATGACAAGGTCAGTGAATGAGCGGAAGAGGAGGAAGCAGTGGGAAGATGCATGTGGACGAACCTAACTGCATAAAGATGCACGTCTTTGTTCTTGCCACTTTAGTAGGAACAGTATTGTTATTGGTGGCTTACTTCTTCTTCTTCTTCTTTTCCTGACTTTGGTCAAATAGCTCAAAAAGTCCCTGACCAAAAATCCTATGAATTCTACTTAATGCACAGCTGTTCACTTGGCATGGTAAATACACTTACAACGCATATATATAGATACAAATTCCCATCACTGCTTGTATAGGGTTCACAAGTGAATCGGCCAATTGACTATCTATTCCATATTCATTCCAAACGTTCAATGTCCACAGATCAACCCACCTTTCCCAGTATATTACCATGACTATTTCCCCTTGCAATTACAATCATATTTCCCTATTAGTGGGTCTATTTGTATATAATATGATATTCTGCCGTAACAACCATTCCTGGACCTAAATCTAAAAGTGAGCACTGATGGACAATACCAAAAATAGATGTTTTATGGTTTATTGATTAAAAACAATGGTACTAGACAGGTATAAGAGTGAATGTAGAATGTATAATTGTTTTTGTGATTGTTTTAGCTTGCTGTTTTAGCAGTTGTATGTTTGCAACTTTGAAATAGATGACAGGCCTCTGTAATGTGAAAGTAAATTGTTAGGACCTTTATATCTGATTTAACCAATATCCTTCTGACTTATTTTTGTTTTTTCTTCTTTTCTACAACTGTTGGTTTAGATTTAGGATGGAGAGCTAGCCAAATCCAAAAGACAGTAGTCTTTCCCTCTATTGATTAAACGAGCGGCTCTGGGTTTTTAATTTATGAATTCCTCTTGAATAGATCCCAGGATTTGCTGTGCTTGCGCAGGGTTGAAAGGATCGGGTTGGAGAAATTGCTTTGAGAATCAGATAAACCGTCCTGTGAATGTGTCCCTTTGAAAGTCCCTGGGGCCCGGGGGGCTACTGAGCTGAGAGGGAACTGCGCATTCTTTCACTCCTCAGAGTAGTGTTTCCTTGATCTCTCTCTCTCTCTCTCTCGAACTCTATCTCTCTCTCTCCGTCTCCCACCGTCTCTCTTTCTCTCTCTCCATCTTTCTCTCCCCCCCTCTCTCTCTCTCTCTCTCTCTCTCTCTCTCTCTCTCTCTCTCTCTCTCTCTCTCTCTCTCTCTCTCCCCCTCTCAGTTTTCTCTCTGTCATTCTGTCCACTTTCCCTTGAGAGACAGTTTTGGACCCGCATTCGCTCCCTTTTTCTCTCGTCCAGATTTGCAAAGAGGTAGAAGACCAAAGGTCAGCTGAAACATCCAAATCCTCTCCGAGCTTGCCAGATCTGTTGGCTACTCTGTCTCTGGCCTTGACTGAGGGAATGAAATACCCATGAAGCTAGCTGGTTCACAGGAGGGGAGAGAAAGAGTGCTGGGAAAACTAGGGGGTTTGTTTGGTACTTCCTGGAAAGATACGGGCACCATCTGAAACCAAGGGCTAACTGATGCATATCTGGCATAGCTGAATCGGTTGTCCTAGAAATGCCTGAAAGGGTTGACTCAGGAATGTCGGATGTGTATTGCATGTGGATTGATGGCTTACAATAAACACAATCAAATGGTACGTTCAAATGAAATGCTTGTTGATTCCACTTTTAGTTCCCACTCTTCTCCAGGCTCAAAAGGCTTTGTTTATATTGCTTGTTGTCTGTTGTTTGTAATAACTGCGGGAGGACAATTAGGTGAAGCCTCTGGCGCATATCCTGCCAAGAGTGATTCCTCCGTTCCATCCATTGAGTCGACCAGGTGTCCTGCTGAGTTGGAATGTTGATCTTGACTCTTTGTGTTTGAGGATAATTACTCCTGATTACGCACTTTCACTGTGTGTGAGCTCACTGATGAGGAACGTTAGACACAAAGCACCACTTATTGGCCCTCAGCCCCCCACCCTCTCCACACATACACCCCTCCCGCCCCCACGCCTTATCTGTCCAGATGCATACCTGTGGACAGGGTCACCGTGACCCTCCGGGGTTGTTGATCTGGACTGATGTCTGCCTGGTGAAACCCCCCCTCAGGGTGTTGTTTCCCACGGTGATGGGGCCAAGGTAGAGGCTCATGTTGTGATAGACAGAGCACTCTCTCTCCATACTACACATTCCCCTCAGACATGTCCAGACATGTCAGAACATCAGTGCTCCACACATTTTCTCACAGACTTGTCTGAGTATGTGTGTGTGTGTGTGTGTGTGTGTGTGTGTGTGCGTGTGCGTGTGCGTGTGCGTGTGCGTGTGTGTCTGCGAATGCGTATGCGAGTGTGTGTACGTGTGCGTGTGCGTGTGTCCATTCGTGTGCAAATGTCCATTCAAATCAATCAAATGGGAAAGACACATAGAGTTACACACTAAAAGGCTGCATACCCCCAAAGGCCTCCCCTTCAGGGAGTCTTGACAGCTTTAGGAGGGCAGCGACAGACAAAGCTGTAAAATAGCCCAGATAATCCCAGTATTATTGCAGATGAACTGTTCCCAAAAATTGTGACACATGCGTGACATGCTTGTACCCTCTCGCTCCAAAATAGATGTCATCAGTCTCCCCCTCCCAGACAGAAGAGCTCTCGGACACAGAGATGAGACAGCGGCCCGTTTGTCTATTTCTGCTCTGTCTCTACTCTGTGGACGGCTGATTCTCATCTCTGACATCCCCAGCAGCCAGGCGTAAATCACAACACGGAGAGCGAGAGGGAGTGAGAGAGAGAGAGGGAGAGAGAGAGAGAGAGAGAGAAAGAGAGAGAGGCAGAGGGTCTCCTCGCTTCTTAGCCTCGGAAGCCTCAGTGCTCCCATATCCCATATATCAAAGCATATCTGCCTTGGCGGTTTGAAACTGGAACCCCTGGGTAGGCCGAACGGGACCTGGGGGTAGGGTAGAGGAGGATCCCCCTCTGGCTGGCAGCTGACAGGGGGTACAGGGCAGGGCAGAAGGGCCTCCCTCCCTCCCTGGTCTGGCCTGGTTGGTTGCAGGATACAGGCCTTGATTTATGTCTTGCAGGTGGCTGGCTGCACTGGGCTGGGATGTCAGAACAAATGGGTCCCTGAGTGGATTTTACTACTTAGCCAGCCCATAAAGTCCTGAACGATGGAGATAAAGCCTCTGAGACAAATCTCTGTGCCTATCCTGCTCCCATAATGCCTCTTCCAATCTCTTCTTCTTCAATCTAAACTGAGTTTCTCGGTTCTATCGTTCTTTTGGGGAGAACTGGCATAAATGAGGGGCAACTTTATCGGGTACACACCACTCTGACCAACAACTAATATTGATTGGGTATTCAAATACAAATGTTCCTACTAGCATAGGAGTAATAGATACGCTTTGATACAGAAGAAGATATTTTGTTTTGGTGCAATGGCTTAGACGAGACAACATATAGTGTGACATATAGGGTGACTCTGAAGAATGCATGATACAGCAGAGCCTCCCCTGCTGTCTTCCCCAGCCAGCCAGACCTTGGGTATCAGGTTCAAGGCCCTACTGAAATCCCATCCAATCTATAAACACCAAAGGGAAGTTGGCTGCACCACCTGAGTAGTTCTCCCCCCCCCCCCAACCCCACGTTCCGGTCTGATGTTGTGATTCAGGATATCTTTAACAGTATATTCACAGTGTCACACACTTTGGGCCAATCAGGAGAGAGATCAGGAAAGGCTGAGTCAGCGCTCATGGGAGACTCCAACAACTCTCTCTGGGGCATTTCCACAGACTCAAGGCTCCATAGTTATACTGTATATATAATAATATCAGCCCTTATATATATATGTTACGGTAAATGTGGGAATACGGTACATGTGGGAAAACTAGGGTTAGGGTTAGGTGCTAGGGTGCTAGGGTTAAGGTTAGAGTTAGGGTTAGGGGTAGGGTTAGGGTTAGGGTTAAGGTTAGGGTTAGGGTTAGACATGCCAGCATGTACCAAGTCGACGTAGCACCTAACCCTAACCCTAGTCTTTCCCACATGTACCATATTCCCACATGTACCGTAACATAATACATACAGTATACTGTAACTGGGACAAATTCATAGGAAGGCTATCACACATGGGCATACACACAGATGGGGTGTATGGGACACACTATGAGTCCACTAAGAGGGCAGCATTGATGACTGTATATGTCCTATATTTATCCTTGATTTACATGGCCTTATTTACATATTGATATATCATCAATATGTATCAGTATCACCTGACAACATGCATATAAACCACAACATTGTGATGAAGGCCAACATATCATTATTATCGTTTTTTATTATCTATGTGGATATCATTATCTATGTGGATATCATTATCTATGTGGATATCAGATGCAAGTTTCACAATTTTACCCTTGGTCCAATTGGAGGTCATAAAGTAATTCAGTCAAGTTCAGCCATTTCTAGTGTTTTCAAGTTCATTTTAAACCCACAAAGCGTCCTCACCCCCCTTCACTCCAACACTGTCCAACCTACCCTAGCCCTTACCTCACTCCAAAACTGTCCAACCTACCCTAGCCCATAACTCACTTCAACACTGTCTAACCTACCCTAGCTACCTCACTCCAACACTGTCTAACCTATCCTAGCTACCTCACTCCAACACTGTCTAACCTATCCTAGCTACCTCACTCCAAAACTGTCCAACCTACCCTAGCCCATACCTCACTCCAACACTGTCTAACCTATCCTAGCTACCTCACTCCAACACTGTCTAACCTATCCTAGCTACCTCACTCCAACACTGTCCAACCTACCCTAGCCCATACCTCACTCCAAAACTGTCCAACCTACCCTAGCCCATACCTCACTCCAACACTGTCCAACCTACCCTAGCTACCTCACTCCAACACTGTCCAACCTACCCTAGCTACCTCACTCCAACACTGTCTAACCTATCCTAGCTACCTCACTCCAACACTGTCTAACCTATCCTAGCTACCTCACTCCAACACTGTCCAACCTACCCTAGCCCTTACCTCACTCCAACACTGTCCAACCTACCCTAGCCCATACCTCACTCCAAAACTGTCCAACCTATCCTAGCTACCTCACTCCAAAACTGTCCAACCTATCCTAGCTACCTCACTCCAACACTGTCCAACCTATCCTAGCTACCTCACTCCAACACTGTCCAACCTACCCTAGCTACCTCACTCCAACACTGTCTAACCTTATCCTAGCTACCTCACTCCAACACTGTCCAACCTATCCTAGCTACCTCACTCTAACACTGTCTAACCTATCCTAGCTACCTCACTCCAAAACTGTCCAACCTACCCTAGCCCATACCTCACTCCAACACTGTCCAACCTACCCTAGCTACCTCACTCCAACACTGTCTAACCTATCCTAGCTACCTCACTCCAACACTGTCCAACCTATCCTAGCTACCTCACTCCAACACTGTCCAACCTACCCTAGCTACCTCACTCCAACACTGTCCAACCTATCCTAGCTACCTCACTCCAACACTGTCTAACCTATCCTAGCTACCTCACTCCAACACTGTCCAACCTACCCTAGCCCCTACTTCACTCCAGTTGCCTCTCAGCCAGTCCTCTCTCAAGGCTTAGACAATGGAAACATTCAGGGGTGTCATCAAGACATCTCATAGAAACACTGAGAGGTCTGATGAGAGCTGAGAGTGGTGAGCTGAGCGGAACTGGAGGGCCTGAGCAGCGCTGGCGTCTAATTGCTGGGAGGAAGGAAGTGGGTAAAGGTCTGTGCAGGCCTATGAATGGCAGGAAGAGCGTCGTGAGCTCTAACGAAGAGGCCCTGCAGTCATGCCGCCACAGCCTCAGGCCTTTGTTTGTTACACACAGGGAAACAGGAAGTTGTGGGCCAGGATCTGGAGCAATCTAGGGAGGGTTCCATTTCTTAGAAGGGCTGATAATGTTCATTTGGTAAGAGAGAGCCCTTATCTCTTCCCGTAAAAAAGAAGGTTGTTCATGTTATTTTCCTATATCATTGATAACATCTAGAGCTTAAAGTGCATAATGACTATACTGTTGCAGCTATTCAATCAGCCTTCAATGTGCTTTATACGTGATTTCCACCACATTTAGTATGCTGCAACTGCAGAACTCATCTTTTTGTCTCAAATAATCTCCATCATATGTCAAGCTTGGCCAATCACATCTCAGGCTCGGCCAATCACATGTCAGGCTTGGACCATCACATGTCAGGCTTGGCCAATCACATGTCAGGCTTGGCCAATCACATCCAAGGCTTCTCTATCCATAGTACGTGTCTTCAGCTGCAGCTTAATCCTGCAACCCATACAATCTCCTCATATAAGATGTAAAAGGAGTCGGCCCCTACGAAACGGTACAGTGCTTCTCTCTGTAAAGGTCGGCCAGCTGACAATGAAACGGAGAGACATCCTGTGCCTCCTGTTTGGTTGCGTAACAGCCCCCTCCATGTCAAGGCTGATTGGGAATGAACAGAGCTCCTTCTTCCCTGGCCTTGTTTTGTTGTTGTCACTTATCAGGCATTATCTCTTATTTAAAAAATAAAAATAAAATCTCTCTCTCTCTCTCTCTCTCATTTTCTTGCTCTCTCTCTCTTGCTCTCTTTCTGACTCTCTCTCACACTCTCTCTCTCTTTCTTGCTCTCTCTCTCTACCCCCTCTCTCTCCCTTTCTCTTTCTCTCTCTCTCTCTACCTCTTCATCTCTCCCTCTCCCCCCCCCCCCCCCCTCTCTCTCTTTCTTTCTCTCTGTCAGTGACTCTGTCAGTGTCTCCTGCCTTGGGAAAACAAACAAAATCAGGTAAACTGGCTGACATCATCCGGCACCCTCAGGAGGTGAGAGCCTTCTATTATTATTTGTCAGAGACAATAAATGATTTATGGCACTTTCATGACATATGCTCTTTTCCTCCCTGGAGGGTCATATGCTTCTTCTGCTGTGTATCACATGGAGAGAGAAAGAGAGAGAAAGAGAGAGAGAGAGAGAGAGAGAGAGAGAGAGAGAGAGAGAGAGAGAGAGAGAGAGAGTGAAGAGTGATTTTGCCTATCACACCCGCTAACTCCGCAGGCCAGACAAGGAGCTTTTAAAGAAAACAATGTCATCTGCACACGCTCAGTGCAACGTGTCTCTGTACTGTACAATGTTCTGGTGAAACCTCCCAGGTATTGTCTGTCTTACCTATCTCAGGCATGGCCAATCACATATCAGGCTTGGCCCCTCACATGTCAGGCTTGGCCCCAGTTTGTCAATGCCAGGCTTTGAGTCAGGGCAATAATGTTATGTTAGCAGGCAGAAACATACAGTTCATACCGCCTTCAGCAGTTTCACATTAGCACACACTCCTTCAAACACAAGTTTTGTAAACTGATATCTTTCAGTATTTTCCTACAGGTGTCCACACCCCTAAGCCTCATCCACGTTGAAACACCATCAACACACGCCAGCACATCACACCTCGTCAACCTGAAGATTGACGGTCGGGTAACCACTCCATCAGCACCCAGTGGCCCTACTGTAAGTCACAGAGAGACTACCAACCACAACCAACCCTGCAATTATTCACCAGTTTTGATAGGGGGAGATGGTTGTTCATGTTCAGGTGCGCGTGATGACTGCACTCTAACAGGTAGAGAAACAGCTGTCTGCTAGGCATCGCTACACGCTAACAGGCTGACATACTGTGCAGGTGAGACCTCCAGGGCATAGCTGAGGGTGGTAGATTGGCACTGGCAGCCATTTTGTCTCTGTGTGTACTTGCCTTTCCCTTCATGGTTCTCCATCTCATGCCATGACTCAGTCATGTAGACCTTTAAGCATGAAGGAGACAAGGAGAGTTTTCCCCCTAGAGGGTTGCTCTCTCACGTGCACATTCCTATCATATCTGGGTCTTGGCAGTACCAGAACAGGAGGGTTTACACAATGGAATGCAGTATTCATCAGGAACAACGGCGCCGCATGGAATTATGTTGTTAAGTACTGGCAACGTTTTATGTTTTATGAAAAGACTCGCTGAAACTTCCAAAGAGAGACATTGCTGGAGATCACTGGAAGCATCCTCAGGACTGTCGCTTCCTGACATGTTCACACCTAAGTGTGTGTCGTGGTGTATCATGTTGTGCATGCATGAGGATATCCTCACTCTTCTTGCATACACACACACACTAACACACACACACACACAAACACACACAAACACACACAAACACACACGTTCGCACTCATGTACACACACACACACACACACACACACAAACACACACACAAATAGACAGGAAATACTCTTGCTGAGCCCTTAGTTCCATTAATGTGGCAAAATCTGAGGAGGCAGTTAATACCATGGAATATTATTTTTGCTGCCTTGCCAACATCATCTGATGGCTATCTTGAGACTAGGGACTGAAACTGGTCACCTAAACTGGTCCACCTATTGGTGGAGCAGCTTTGTCAGTTGAGCTGAGAGGACCACTGGCGTCCAGTAGCAGCAGGGGAGGCTAGTGGAGGTAGAAATCGGAGGACAGGCTCATTGTAATGCCTGGAACAGAATCAGGTATGGTATCAAGCATTCTGTTCCATGCATTACAATGGCGCGTATTTGATCATTGTAATGCATGGAATGCTGTGTTTGATACCATTCCTTATTACATTCCACGCATTACAATGAGCCCGTCCTCCGATCTCTACCTCCACCAGCCTCCCCTGAGTACCAGTGCAGTGTGCCAGCACACACATAGGGACAGGGTCAGTTGCTCATTCCGCTTGTGTCCTCCTAAGTGCCACACAAACAGGAAGGGAACATAATGAGCAAGGGGTTGGCATGTCAACAGTCCTTTCAACTAAGAACAAGGACTGTCAAAAGCACTGGCCTCCGCCAGACATCTCTGGAGAACATCTGTGGCATTGCAGAGTCGATTAGGAAAACAGAATCCACGACGAAGGTTAAATGTGTCCAAATGTTCAGTTTTTTTGCTGTGTGAAGAAGACCAAAATTAGTTTGAAAACAAACAAAATGGCGAGAGAGAAGGGTGAGAGAAAGGTGGAGATAGAAAGTGAGAAAGGGAGAGAGGGAGACAGAAAGAGAAAGAGGGAGGGAGCTCCACCTCTCAGACAGAGGACGGGGGGTGGGGGGGTCGTTCTCACTGTCTACCTGTGTCTTCTTCCCCCTGTCCTGTCGTCTGAGCTGAGCTGCTTCACGTTAAAAAACAATAAACAGCGGGGACTCTTCTTAGTTACATTCCAGCGTCAGTTGGACCGTTTGTGTCTTGGGGGGAAAGATGGAAGAGGAGGCCCACAGTCAAGCACGTCCTGTCTGATACTGACTGCTTCCTTCAGGGGGTCTTAAGTGCTCTAACTGCTATTTCTGGGCCTCAGGAGGAGAGGAGGCAGAGATAGTGGCCCCTCTGTCATTCTGCATAGGGCAATGTTTGAACGACGCCCGGCAAGCTACTTCTTCCGCCTTTGATGTGAAAACATCTCTAGATCACATTGAGTGAGTGTTTGTTTAAGCGCTACCGGTTGATATGAAATGCTGATGGTGTGAAGAGTGTGTTTACTTTAGGACCTGTTGCCACAGGCCTTCATGACAGATTGCTAGTTTGTACTGGATTGTTACACAGTATTGACATCATGGCCATATGGATATAACCGTAACTGAGACATAAACGGCGTGTATCAAATCGCATTCACTACTGTTCTCCTCTATGGGTTTGTGGCACCATTAGTCACAACAACACCCTACCCCCATAAAAAATAAAAATTGGGGAGGGGATAAAGGCCTAGTGATTTTGTGCGACCACACACTTCTGAAGCCCTACAGAGCTCTCCACTGGCCCTGTTATCCCCGAAGGGCGAGACATGTGGCTATATGACTAATCCATGGCTCAACCACCCTAGTGAGCCATGCATTGAGCCACACTCACACAGAGCATAGCCAATTAAGTTAACTCACCACCAGCGCTTGGTGTTACTGGAAGCACACAAAAGGCTATTGTCAGAGGGGTTATGTCTGTGACCCCACACACATACAGTGATGTATATAAAAGGATTAGCAAGCAATGCACCCCATACGGCCCCACATTCCCCGCATCCATAGAATAGAGTGAGTCGTCGATCTCTGTGCTACTCTGGGAAACATCCAATTCCACAGAGGTCAGACGTTTATACATACGAGTGTCATACTGGAAATCGAATGTGTTAAAATATCAAAGCGCCGTCAGGTTTCTTCCTATATATCTGACGAAGTACTGTTCTATAATATCACTTCACGTTTAAACGTGTCTTCCCACCATAATGGTCTGAGTGAGAGTCTCTCCAGAGGGAGTGATCAGGGTGAGTCATACCTCCATTAAGGAAGTAAGGCATGAAGGGATGAGACCTGTATGTCATGAATGTATGTATGGGAATTGGTCATGTATGAGAGAGTGAGGGGGGTGGAGAGAGAGAGTGGGATGTAATAAGAGAGAGAGAGAGAGAGAGAGACGTAAAGAGAGAGAGGGGGAGGGAGAGGAGGAAAGAGAATGAGGTAGGGAGCTCAACCACTCAGACAGAAACATATTCACCACCGCACACTGGAATAATGCACCGAAAGAGCACAGTAATTACCTCATTAAACTGCAGAGAGAGAGAGAGAGAGAGAGAGAGGCAGAGGTAGAGACAGAGAGAGGGGATCAGACAGAAAGAGAGAGAGAGAGAGAGAGAGAGAGAGAGAGAGAGAGAAAGACAGAGAGAGAGAGAAAGACAGAGAGAGAAAGACAGAGAGAGAGAGAGAGAGAGAGAGAGAGAGAGAGAGAGAGAGAGAGAGAGAGAGAGAGAGAGAACCCAGGCATGGCTGACTCATAGACCCACAGAATAATAGAGGAAGATACCATGTCTTTCCAAACAATCATTCAGGCCCTTTGAGGACAACACAACAGCGAGCATATGTGGGAAAAAATCTGATGTGAAACAAAGGAAGGGAGAGAGAAGTCCCTGGAATCTCTTTATCTCTCCCGGAGAATTCCTGCATATATTATTTGTGACACACAAGGAGCACGGAGGAGTGTGTGTGTGTGTGTGTGTGTGTGTGTGTGTGTGTGTGTGTGTTGGGGGGTGGGGGGGGGGCGGCATGGGGGACCAGTCAGTGAATCAGGTTGCAGGCCAGGCCATTCCTGGGGAGGAGAAGAAGGATGTTTGGTTTCTCATCAAGTAGAGCTGAGAGCATCACTGTGTACAGATGAGGTTGGTTATGAACTATATACAAGTTTCTAACACTTGTAAAAAAGCTATGAGAGAGAGAGAGAGAGAGAGAGAAAGATGTGAAACAAAGGAAGGGAGAGAGGTGTTGTACATTACAACGAGAGAGAGAGAGAGAGAGAGAGAGAGAGAGAGAGAGAACCTGAGATTATGCTGTCAATCCCATCACATAATTCTCCCCCTCTTCCCCCCCCTTTTCCGTCTACTATAGGTTCACTGTTCCTCCGCACGATCCTTTCACGTGCCCTGGGAAAAGCATCACCATCACTTTTTAATGAACACTTCAGAGAAAACTTCAAAAAGTCTTCAGTCTTCAAAAGGTGGGGAGAGCAGACACTGGCACAGCGAAGAGCACAGACAGACAGACAGGCAGATGAGTATCCTATCCGCGTCGGCTTAGAGCTGCACATATCTTTGAGCATTATGTACTTTTAAAAAACGTCCAAAATAAAGCCCCTACAGTACAATAATGAGTACGAGGGATGACCGGGGATAGTTTGAATAAGCCCCATGATCCCTAGGAATGCATCTCTGGGGCTTCCATTGGTGGTTGGGGCTGGGGCTTTGAGGAGCAGGGTTCTGGGGCTGCGGCTCACCTCCATGCCCTGGTCCCCTGCCAGTCGACCCCACAGACCCCCAGAGGCCCCCTTAAGGCCTGCGTTTCATGTGCCTGGCTGGCTGTCTGCCTGCAGCTCACAGCCGTCCCAGCATGCATGAAACATAATTGCACGGCTCACAAGGACATGTTGTATAGATGTCTGTTTTTGATATCATAACTTGCAATGTCTCTCTCCCTCTTTGTGTGCGGCGTGTCTCTCTCACTCTCTTTCTCACTCTCTCTCACTCACTCTATCTCTCTCTCTCTACCTCTCTCCCTTCTCTCTCTCTCTCTCTCTTTCTCTTTCATCTCTGGTTTGTTTTGTTGATTTATTAAGACCTCAGGATACTCTGCTCGGAGATGAAAGAGTTAGGTGTTGGTGATTCATCTGAAGGTTTACTATTTGTTTATCACAGTGTGAAAAAGCAAGTTGAATCCATGCTGATATGTACGGTAATTGTTATTCCATTCATGGCTGTTGGTATTGGTTGATATCCAGGTAGTAAATCACACATAAAGAGTAGGGAAACAGATCAAAGTTAAGTGATGATGGAGTTATCTATAACATGACTGTGAGTCTCCTGACCCCTCGTATAAAGAGGGGGTCAGAAGTCACATGTCACATGGGTTTGACCCCCCCCCCCCCCAAGGGCCGTGGCGCCCCTAAAACTCATTCCCTTTTATCTCCCAGACAAGGGTTGACCCCCATGTTGTTGTTGGATGGTCAATATGACAAAGATGTGACTCATCCTCAACTCTGACACTGTGAAAGATACTGCTTACACGGCTTCATCTTTGACCACTGACTGCATGCCTCTCGTGCATTGCTTTCATGTGAGTGGCCAGTCGGGGCGGGATGCTTTTGTTGTTTCTGTGTATAGAAAAACATTGTGGAGCATCATCCTATTTTCCGGCATTTCTCCCAGTGACATCATCAGAACGGAATGTAGAGGTAATCATCACCTCTAGAAGGAGCCTATAAAACGTTCAGCACAAACTCACCGCAGAAGTTATTATATAACTTCACTTGGAAAAGAAGACGACCTCTATGAAATTAAACTAGACTAGAGAAATAGAGGGAGGATGGATATAAACCCGCCCCTCCTGGGAGTAGACCTCCACAGCCATCTATATCAAAATCCTGACTCCCCCAGGTGACAGTTTCACGCTTGCTCAGAGAAATATTAATTTTTGCAGAAGATGGTTTGAATAATTCAAAGTTTTGATGCTCAGTAGTCAGAATCAGCTATTTGAGAGGTGCTGCTTTCTCAAACAAACAGGAAAGCTCTTTAGGGTGCAGTATATGCACCACTGCATGCACTCAATACTTTAATAATCCAAGCATATCATGCTCTGGCTGTTTAATGAGCAGAGGAGGGTCTTCTGTAAGTAAAGCTGAGACCTGAGGGAAGTTAATAACAGATCATTATCTGATGTATACCGATGGAGACTGGAGGAGGTAGAAATCGGAGGACAGGCTCATTGTTATGCATGGGACGGAAGGAGGAACGGTATCGATCACAACGGTTCATGCATTACAATGAACTACGTCCTGCGATTTCCACCTCTATTTCTACACAATCACCTAGCAAAGTGTGTAGGCAGGAATGAGGAATGGTGTCAAACGTGTGCGATTGATACCATTCCTCATTCCGTTCCGTACAATGAGCCCCTCCGTACATTTCTCCCTCCACCAGCCTCCACTGATGTATACAATATATGTGTATAATGTATGTACTGTATACACTGACTGGTGTATGTATTCCCTATGAGGGCTGTATCTACCACCTCAGCGTTATTCCAAGGTCATGTGTAATTCCAGAGGCCCAGTACCAGATGGTGATGATTCAGGGCTTCTCCGACCAGGGCAGAGACAGACCCGAGGGGGAACAGCATGTAGCGCCGCAGGCTACTACACACACACGCAGCTAATTAAGACCCAACAAAGAACAAGAAGCAGTATTAGTATGCATTAGGATTGTAAAAATGCTAATTTTAGTAAATAACATTATCAGTGAGAATCAGTGAATGTCAGTGAATGAGCTACACCTGTGTGAGGCAACACAAGCGAAGCGTCTCCAAGCAAACACACTATTAACATAATATGTGAACACTATAATCACTGTGTTCTGTAAAACACAGTGATTATAGTGTTCACATATTATGTTAATAGTGCGTAAAATATTATGAGATATTCCCTCCTCAAAAACTCAATATGTTCAAATATACACCCTCCTCTGTTGTCAACATCAATATGACACATTCACTATGGAATATCTAAGATATTGATCCAGACCGGATGTCTAGTATGCTTCCATTCATATGTTTTAGATTGACCCGTTCTATACAAGAAATTATGACATACACTGTACTGTGTACCCTCCTCAAACCCTAAAAAAAAACATACCCTTTCAAAAGCGCTATGTTAGCAACATAGTCAGGTGAAAACATTAGCAAACTAATAGAAAGACGTGTGGAGGCCCAACCTCCTGACACTAGACTTACAGTACTGTATGCTGCAGTCATTTCAACCTCTATGGACAAATAAGGAAGCCGAAAGCTGATAGGATATCAGATTGTGGAGAAAGACGAGACTCGTTGGAATCGTTTTGATAAAACAAATCCATGTCCTGTTTGAAGAATGTGAAGATTGTGATGATTGTAAATCACTTTGGAGGAGGGTGGCAGTTGAGAAAACACACCAGTCCCTAGGGTCTAAATATCCTGATTTCATCCTATGAGATAACAAAAGACAGCCTCTCTCAATGTTCAAGCTTCCATAATCTGTCTACAAGCCCCAACACGACACAGAGGACAGAGAAAACATGTGGATCAATTACACAATAGGAAATGGAAGTCATGTTTATTGTTCTCACAAAGTATTATTTTTATTGCTGTAATTCTGTAGTTATTAAGTGGTGGTTGAGCTGGTGTATGTGATGTCACAGGTTCGGAATCTGCCTGATGTCTTCCAGCGCATATCTGAGGAAGTCAAATGCCAAAACACACAGATAGCACACGAGAAAATAGAGCGAGATCAAGATCCGTCCATGCTTGCTCAAACAAATATTGTCTGTGTATGTTTTTCCAACTGCATTACATTCTCACCATCTTCATTTTCACCCTCTATTGTCCTAAGGCGCCATTTGTATATCTCATCATATCTCATCATCATACTATTTTCCTTGTCTCTGTTTTTAGAGACATTAACCTTTGATACAGTTGGGCAGACGCGTTGTCTGTTCTGTCTGGTGACTTGTGTGTTGCTGGTGGGTGGTACACAACTGCCTTTGGCAGACTCGTTGACCAATCCCAGCCAGGGCCAACCACACAAGCCTGTCTGAACAGGATCCACAACCAGGAAGTACCAAGAAACCCATGAGCTGTGGGAAGCCTAGCCGCGTTCCGGAACCCACTGAGTCATTGTGTTCCGACCGACCCCTACCTCAGCTCCATTCTCCTACTCTGACACTGCCCCGAGCCCAGAGCCAGAGCACATAACAAGGCAGCCTATGTTCTGGTTACACTCTCTCTCTCTCTCTCTCTCTCTCTCTCTCTCTCTCTCTCTCTCTCTCTCTCTCTCTCTCTCTCTCTCTCTCTCTCTCTCTCTCTCTCTCTATTTCTCCCCTCCCCCCTCTCTCTCTCTGTTTTTTTCACTAACTCTCTCCCTCCCCTTTACTCCCTCTCTCTGGGAAAGGAAGGGGTTATTACTCAGCCGACACATATCTGAGTCAGGGATGCATAAGACTATGTAAACAGACAGGAAATCGTGACCCTGCCCCTCTCCAAGGCCAAATGATATCTACTGTACCCGGGTAATTAAGATAGGACTCTGGGATTTCATCAAGCTAGGCCTGTCCCTTAACCTAAGCAGAGAGTAACTAATGCATCCATAAGGGGGTGAATAAGACTTTCTTGAAAACCCTGTCAAAATCTTTTTAAAACCTATTTTTCATCACATTGTCCAATGCAGCTATTTTGCCATTGTACAAAAAATATTCTGACAATGCAATGCTACAACTAGCATACTGTGGTGACCCACTGTACATAGCTAGACACTATGGGAAGAGGTACAGCTCCTTTAAGATGGAGAGTTGAGAGTTCAACCCAGGGGTTTTCTGGGTAGGGTTTAGAGTTAGCAGTTCCTGTTTATACACAAGAGTCTTTACGTTAAGCTATTGTTACCACTGCTGTTACACTGTGATACTGCTGCTGTTCTGTTATTCTAAGTTGGGAAGTAAAACGTCCGACCCGACAACCTGTCTACCGCCTCCTTGTTTCTACTCACTCCCACAATACAATAATTAGATATGATGAGTTACCATGAGTAACTCATCAGTGACAACACTGACATTTGACTATACAATATTGACACATTGACTATACAACAGTCAGATGCATTACTTCCTGTTCCTGTTCCTGTCCCAAGACTGCATCTTCCTGTCTGTCTTCCCCCTCAGCGTGGCGTCTCTATGAGTAGGGACATCCCCACAGCTGAGGACGGCACACAGGAAAGGCTCCTCCATTGTCTTGTGGCTCTGAGGTCCCCCTCTCCACTCCTGTCCTTCCTCTCTCTGCCTTCCGTCGCCGTGACAACAAGCGTCAGTGACCTTGCCCGCAGTGCTGTGATGCTACAGCACAGCGACATGTGTCCCCCCAGGCCACTGCTCTTTACAAGGAAATACTCAGGGGGAAGTTGTTTCTGTAGTGTTTATTTACTATCACAAATATTCTATTTGTATCTGTTTTGGTTTATGGATGTCTTCTGCTAGTCAAAACAACATATTTCATGGATATGTCCCCTGGTTTCTCTCTGGATTTCCCCTTCTCTTTGGTGTGATACGTGCTGAGCAGGAGCAGTCTGTTTAGCTTGGCTCCTTCCACTGCCGAATTCCAAAGCTGAGTTTCTTTGTGTGTAATGTCCGAGTTACCAATGAATTGTGTATGAAGCACATCAAGTACTGCTAAAAGAAAAAGATCAGCGTTTTACATCGTCCTTTTGCTTATTCATAATTTATTACTTTTCCCTAATCCCATTGCTGTTTCTGTTTGTTTTAGTTTAGTTAGATACCTCTCCATAATGTCTCTGGAAATAGTCGCGTTGAATACGGCAAACAATGTGATGCTTGTTTCACTTTACTTCACTTCACTTCAGCCAAACAAACACACAGTTTGTGTGGGTCACATTGGCCCATGTCTAATTGTGAGGCTACCCCCTACAGTGCTCTTTGACACCAGCCCATGTCCGGTTTAGGGCAGTCTAAAGGCAGAGGGCTTTCTCAAGGCAGTTTCCAAGGGAGAGACATGGGGCAGGAGAACACAGAGAGACTACTGTACCAATGCTTGGTTTTCAATGAGGCTTGAAACGCTTCACTGAGCGCACTCAGAGCAGGCAGGACTGGGAGAGAGGTCTCAGCAGCACCTGTGCCTCTTCTGTCAACAAGTGACAAGCAATCAGAGATCTCTGTGGCGATGGCCTCAACTCCCCAAACAGGAATGTCTTGTCTCCTTCTAGACAGGTGCTCATTAAGGCAGGCAAAGCTCAACTGGCAACCGGGTCTCATGTCCTGCTTAACTCCGGGGTCATAAAGTCGACCATTTCCTCTGTGCTGTTTCAATATCAGACAGTGCTGCACACTGAACAGAAGGATGGAGGGATGGAGAGAGGGGAGTATAGAGAGATGGAGGTTTATCTCCCCTTAGACCACCCACCACTAGGAGATAAGGCTCTTTCCTCTCTGAGATGGTTTCTGGCTAGGTCAGTAGAATAGGAGGACATGAGAGGCTTGTATCACATACAGTAAATCCACCCTATAGCCTCTCTGATTATTTATAAAGCACTGGCGACAGTTTGTCCCACTGGTCCAATCTCTGGTCTAGGAATCTTTTTTTGGTACTTACCAAATTAATTGTGGGTCTCTGTTTACAAGTTGGACTGTTTACAAGTTGGACAGACAGCAACAGCGGAATCACTGGTCAAGTCTCAAAAGATGCCTTGAAAATGTTGGTCTTAAAACATGTCTAAATAGATCAACGAAAGCCAAAACTCTGAGAAACCTCATAAGAGAGGACCCATTGTGAACATCTAGAGCTGGAGTTTTGGTTTAAAAAAAAAAAAAGAAGCTTGCAAACAATTGCTTCTTTGGTTTCCAGTTCTCTCATCTCCCTTCTTAGTTGCAGCGTTTGCATTTCCATTGTCCTTTCTCAGCCGTTTTTCTCACCATAATTCACATACAAAGCAAATTATCCAAAAGGACTCCATTCAGAGAGATAATGAGTCTGGATGAACCTCAGTTGAGCTTGACTCAGCATCTTTGGAACAAAAACAACAAACAGGCCTTGTCCTTCAACGTCCATCTCTTAATATTACTGCTATTCCTGTGGCTTCTCTGTCATGCTGTTTATAGCTCAACTTGCTGCCAACTCTGAATGTCATCCGATATATACACAGACAAGAATTGTGAAATGTCACCTCAGGGTTTCTTGTGGTGGGCGTTGGATCACGATTTGGTCATATTTGGTTGAAAATGAACGAATGAAGTGAATTACGGATCATTAACTCACTAACTGCCAAAGAATTCCGGAACACTCACCACCTACCAAGTCTTTTATGTGGTATTTACCTAGCAATGATTGGCTGGAGTTGGATGGGCTTCCACGGAGTCTTCACAGTTCCAGTGGTCCTGTCTGGGCTCTGTGGGGGTTTCAATCAGCTCTGGGGTTCTTGCTGTGTATGTTTAATATTGTCCTTGTCGTTGTATTGTTTTGTTTGTGCCCTCTATATAAAATTGAAAAGCCCAAATAAAAACAGTTAATAAAAAAGAAAAAAAGTGCAAAAAGTGCATTTTTAGCATATAAAGTCACCCTTGGCACTATAGAATATTGACAACTTGGATGACTTTATTCAGCCTTGGCATAAGTTAGTTAAGGCCACAAAGTATGTATGGGAGACACCATCTTCTTCCTCTGTGGGTGGATCTGTGGGTGGATCACGTCGTTTGGTTTTCCTGTTTTCCATTTGTTTTGGACCTCATTTAAGGAGCTTAAAAAGTTTGTATGAACAACAACGTTTTTGACATAGAACCTGCCAGAAATAATGAACAGCAAAGCGTCTGGGTATGTTTGGGAGTGAAATAGAGAGGCTTAATACGTTTATGTATACTGCTCTGTGGGTTGGCTGACTGGGAGAGGAAAGTATGTGACACTAAAAACACTGTGGGCGGGTTTCACAGACAAGGCTTAACACTAGTCCTGGACTAAATCACACTTTCCATGAAAATCTCCATTGAATATGCTTTTTAGTCTAGGATTAGGCTTAAGCCTTGTCTGTGAAACCGGCCTATTGTCTTTTAGGATTCTCTGTCTCTCTCTGTCTCTCTCTCTCTCGCTCTCTCTCTCTCTCTCTCTCTCTCTCTCTCTCTCTCTCTCTCTCTCTCTCTCTCTCTCTCTCTCTCTCTCTCTCTCTCTCTCTCTTCCATAGACTCCTAGAGAATGTATTGGTTTCCCAGGCCATTATTCCATGTTCCCTCTCCTGAATGATTTTCCAGTGTTGTGAATTATTGAAATATCTAATGACAGACAGATATCCCCCGCCCCCAGCCTCCACCCACCCGCCACCCAAGTCTCACAGGTTGGGTTTCTTTTATCCTCTTTTGGAGAGGCAACAGATGAATAGTGAGAGGCGGCAGACGGCCTGTGAGTAACATATGTTTGGTGGAAGAAGAAACAGATATTTCATAATCCTAATGTACAATCAGTAAACTGATCTCTGAGAGACTGCGAGGCGACCGGGAAGACTTGAGAGTGTGTTGCATACAGTAAAGCCCCGCAGGAGAAGTGGTAACTCACATGCACTTTTAAATTATTCAAAAGCCATGTGCTAAATGTTTCATCGCTGCTCCTCGGAGGCCGTGAAGGAAATCCAGCTGTCGTGTCCGTCCATTCAAGATTAAGACGTCTCTTCTTCACCTGCCCTTCAGACGTCTCTCTAAGAAGACGTGACCGAAAGGTTTCCTGTTCAGTCATTGCCATGCAGCTTAGATCAAATCTGAAAACAACAACAACGCTACAGCTGACTTACTGTACAGTTGATCTAACTCTGTTCCCCATTAGATCTGTCTACCTCATCCACTCTATTCCCCATTAGATCATTAGATGGCTCAGACCCTCCAGAGGTGGTGAGGCATCTGCAATCAGCTGAGGAGGAGTAATCAACTGTAATCAACACCAGGTAGTCCCTCTGGAACAGCAGATGTGCTAGGAAATGCTTGATGGCGTCGATTTGGCTCTGAAACTCCACCCGCGTGGCGTTCATGTTCGATATCATGGCGCCAACGTGACTGGAAGCGAAGAATGGAACGAGAATGGAAGCGAAGATCAGAACGTCAACCAGGAAGTCAAACACCACAAAAAGGAACTCCTCGTCTTTAGGAAACCTAGGAGAGGAGAGATACCTGCAATCACAGAATGGTCAGGTAATGGTAGGATTATGGTCAGAACAACTTTACTATACATGGTCAGAGCACGGTCAGTTAACGGTAGGGCTACAATCAGACTTCATTACATATGGTCAGGTAGGTGTGACTGAGTGTAGGATGTCTGACCTGTGCTCGGTCTGATCACCATGTCCAGGATGTAGAAACTGTCACACAGGTCGTCCAGAACCAGCCACAACATGGTCTGGTCTGTAACTCATCAAATCAGGCCCTGTAGCACACACACACACACACACACACACACACACACACACACACACACACACACACACACACACAATGCTATATCACAAAAAATTGATGGGTTCCCAGCCTCCAAGTAGAGCAGCTTGGGTTTGTATGGGTCACTTTAGGTTACCATGGATTATGGTTACTGCTGTTTATCATGGGTTATGGGTAATGAAGTTATTTCGTCCAGATGACACATATGATTTAATGGTTACTGATGATAGTACATGGCTTTCTCTTTTTTTCTTTTTTTTTCAGAAGACATCATTAAAGCAGACAAACCATGTCAGTCACGTGGGGTTGGGGGAGTTGCAGAGAGGTGTGATACCATACCTGTGTACCAGTTCAACCACCAGTTGTACAGCACAGCCGTGGCGATAATCATCAGCCAGAGGTAATACAAACTACTAAAGGCCCACAGCAGGAGATGATGTCACATAGACAAACACCCAGCACAGCACCATGATTAAGTAACACACACACACACACACATACACACACACACACACACACACACACACACACACACAATACACATTAGCCCCACATGTATATGACTGAAGGACAGCATTTACACAGGTGGACGCTTGTGACAACATTTGGGACAACCTGGTGTCTGAATGGTCCTATACTACATGGACTGTGAATCGATGAGATTTGTATACATCAACACACTTCAGTTACATGTATAGCACTGTTTGGGAGATCTGTGGTTCACAAACAGGCAAAATGCTACAGATTCATCCTCCATTGCAATAACATTTCTACAAGATATTATTTAAGCCATGGCCTACAAGCTACAAACTATTGTATGCCGTACAAACTATTTCCTTCCTCTGCATTTTAACAGCAGAGTTTTAACCAATGAAATACATATTCTGTTCACCTTGACAAGACAATGACTTCATGTACCTGTGGGAGCACACATTTCACACACTTCTTGACGGTGCATAGCTGGGCCATAAAAGTACAACTGTTTAATGATCTAGTAGTTCATTCACATCCACTGTTTCATGGCCAGCTGGGATGTGCATTGCTGGTCTAGGAGGCTATCTGGTCCAATCAGGGCTTTTTTGTATCATTGAAGTCCAGTTTACCCTTTTCTAGACATAACTGGAGTCAATCAGTGTAATCAGTGAGTAATTTATTAATTTAGCAATATTTATTCAATGCCTAAATATTTAAGCTCCTCCTTGCGCTAGGCCAGGGCCACATACAAGGGCTTGGTGGCCACGATGCAGCCGTTCATCTCAGTCACAGCCTTGGTGGCCGCCTCAGGGGAGGAGAAGCACACAAAGCCAAATCCCTTGCTGCGTCCACCCTCCATCATCACCTTTACACTGGTGATTGTTCCAAAGTGGGAGAACACTTTGTGCAGCTGCTCATCATCCAAGCGATCATGCAAGTTCTTCACATACAGATTGACACCCGGGTAGAGAGAAACCCTGTTTAGTGAGATGGTTATTCATGCCACAAATACATCAACAATGTTTACCAAGACTATCAACTTATTTTACTTATACAGTATATATTTCTTCATATATACACACACCTGGTATCTGGCCCTGCTTTATCTGCTCAAACTGGCGCTTCAGCACAGTCTGGCGCTCTCCTCTCTTCTGGGCACAGCCCACGTAGCCCCTCCTCCCATTTATCTCCCGACCATTCATCTCATCAGTGGCCCTCTTGGCATCCTCATGCCTTTTGAAGTTGACAAATCTGAAACCCAAGGATTTACCAGTGTCATCAGTCATGACACGGATGCTCAGGGCTGCATGGTCCAAATCGTTCAAACCTTTCCTTTAGGCGTTGGTCAACCATATATTCTCCAAAGTTCTTGATGTACACGTTAGTGAACCCTCTGGCCCTGGATCCAAGTTCAGCCTCTCGTTCTTTGCGAGATTTAAAGTGTCCAATAAACACTTTTCTGCCATCCAATAACATGCCATTGAGTTTCTTAATAGCTCTCTCAGCAGCCTCCTGGTTATTATATTGCACAAAGCCGTCGCCTTTAGAGCCATTCTCATCAGATACGACCTTGCAGGAAAGGACGTCCCCAAACACAGAGAATGCGTCGTAGAGGTCCTTGCTGTCAAAAGTCTCCACTAAATTCTTAATGAAGATGTTGCCGACCTCACTATTCCTCAGAGAAGGCTCACGCTGAGACCACATGATGCGCATAGGTCTTCCATTAACAACATCAAAGTTCATGGTGTCCAAGGCACGCTCTGCGTCAGCTTGCTGTTGAAAGTTGACATAGGCATACCCAAGAGATCGACGTGTTGTCATGTCTCTGCACACTCTTATAGAGATGATTGGACCAGAAGGGCTGAATTTCTCATGCATCATTTCCTCAGTGGTATCCCCGTGGAGATCTCCTACATATAAGGAGGCCATCGATTGAATAGACGCACTAGGATTCATGTCTGATGGCCCTTTCTTTGCAAGAGTTAGGAACAAACTGTGAAAAGAATCT